>NC_143038.1:39712727-40339772 GCF_057628025.1 Oncorhynchus mykiss | reverse complement strand
ACCGCAGCGTGGTGACGCTGGCCCACCTGCGCCCCGTGCCCCGCATCATGCGCAACATGCTCTCCAAGCTGCAAATCAACTGCGACAACGCCGGCTTTGGCTGCGTTGCCGTGCTGCGCCTGGACCAGCTGCAGTCTCACCTCAGGGACTGCCAGCACAACCCCAAGAGGCCCGTCCAGTGCGAGCAGGGCTGCGGGTGAGTGGGGTTGGCTCCAACAAAGGCGTTCACCAAAACTCTATTTTGGGGCATGTTTTGTTACTCATTTAAATGATATAGGTAAAGCTGTGAAACTGAATGTCATCTGTATGAGCACAACCAAATAGGGGGGTGAGAATCAGGTTGGGAAACTCTGCTGTAGGTGAGTAGCGCTACTGGCTCTGGGTTAGTAGGTGTAGGGTATTGGCTAAAGGTTGTAGTTAGTTTACTGGGGCTGTGGGTGAGTTGGTTGCACTAAAAGGCTGTTGCTGAGTTATGTCCTCCCTCTTTCCCCCTCAGTCTGGAGATGCCTAAAGATGAAGCGTCTAGCCATAACTGCATCAAACACCTGCGCAGCGTGGTGCAGCAACAGCAGGGCAAGATCGCAGACCTGGAGAAGGCCTCTGCTGAACACAAGCACCAGCTAGCGGAGCAGGTTTGTGTGTGTCTGCATTTGTACATGTGTGTGCATGTTCGTGCGTGCGTATGTGTAGTACCAGTCAAAAGTTTGGATACGCCTACTCATTCCAGGGTTTTTCTTTATTTTCACTATTTTCTACATTGTACAATAATAGTGAAGACATCAAAACTATGAAATAACACATGGAATCGTGTAGTAACTAAAAAAGTGTTAAACAAATCAAAATACAGTGCCTTGCGAAAGTATTCGGCCCCCTTGAACTTTGCGACCTTTTGCCACATTTCAGGCTTCAAACATAAAGATATAAAACTGTATTTTTTTGTGAAGAATCAACAACAAGTGGGACACAATCATGAAGTGGAACGACATTTATTGGATATTTCAAACTTTTTTAACAAATCAAAAACTGAAAAATTGGGCGTGCAAAATTATTCAGCCCCTTCACTTTCAGTGCAGCAAACTCTCTCCAGAAGTTCAATGAGGATCTCTGAATGATCCAATGTTGACCTAAATGACTAATGATGATAAATACAATCCACCTGTGTGTAATCAAGTCTCCGTATAAATGCACCTGCACTGTGATAGTCTCAGAGGTCCGTTAAAAGCGCAGAGAGCATCATGAAGAACAAGGAACACACCAGGCAGGTCCGAGATACTGTTGTGAAGAAGTTTAAAGCCGGATTTGGATACAAAAAGATTTCCCAAGCTTTAAACATCCCAAGGAGCACTGTGCAAGCGATAATATTGAAATGGAAGGAGTATCAGACCACTGCAAATCTACCAAGACCTGGCCGTCCCTCTAAGAGTGGCAAGAAGAAAGACATTTCTTAAAGATATCCATAAAAAGTGTTGTTTAAAGTTTGCCACAAGCCACCTGGGAGACACACCAAACATGTGGAAGAAGGTGCTCTGGTCAGATGAAACCAAAATTGAACTTTTTGGCAACAATGCAAAACGTTATGTTTGGCGTAAAAGCAACACAGCTGAACACACCATCCCCACTGTCAAACATGGTGGTGGCAGCATCATGGTTTGGGCCTGCTTTTCTTCAGCAGGGACAGGGAAGATGGTTAAAATTGATGGGAAGATGGATGGAGCCAAATACAGGACCATTCTGGAAGAAAACCTGATGGAGTCTGCAAAAGACCTGAGACTGGGACGGAGATGTGTCTTCCAACAAGACAATGATCCAAAACATAAAGCAAAATCTACAATGGAATGGTTCAAAAATAAACATATCCAGGTGTTAGAATGGCCAAGTCAAAGTCCAGACCTGAATCCAATCGAGAATCTGTGGAAAGAACTGAAAACTGCTGTTCACAAATGCTCTCCATCCAACCTCACTGAGCTCGAGCTGTTTTGCAAGGAGGAATGGGAAAAAATGTCAGTCTCTCGATGTGTAAAACTGATAGAGACATACCCCGAGCGACTTACAGCTGTAATCGCAGCAAAAGGTGGCGCTACAAAGTATTAACTTAAGGGGGCTGAATAATTTTGCACGCCCAATTTTTCAGTTTTTGATTTGTTAAAGTTTGAAATATCCAATAAATGTCGTTCCACTTCATGATTGTGTCCCACTTGTTGTTGATTCTTCACAAAAAAATACAGTTTTATATCTTTATGTTTGAAGCCTGAAATGTGGCAAAAGGTCGCAAAGTTCAAGGGGGCCGAATACTTTCGCAAGGCACTGTATATTTTATAAGTAGCCACCCTTTGCCTAGATGACAGCTTTGCACACTCTTGGCATTCTCTCAACAAGCTTCATGAGTTTGTCACCTGGAATGCATTTCAATTAACAGGTGTGCCTTGTTAGTTTGTGGACTTTATTTTCTTCTTAATGCTTTTAAGCCAATCAGTTGTGTTGTGATAAGGTAGGGGTGGTATAAAGAAGATAGCCCTATTTGGTAAAAGACCAAGATCATATTATGGCAAGAACAGCTCAAATAAGCAAAGAGAGATGACAGTCCATTACTTTAAGACATGAAGGTCAGTCAATCTGGAAAATTTCAAGAACTTTGAAAGTTTCTTTAAGTGCAGACGAAAAAAAACATCAAGCGCTACAATGAAACTGGCTCTCATGAGGACTGCTACAGGAAAGGAAGACCCAGAGTTACCTCTGCTTCAGAGGATAAGTTCATTAGAGTGACCAGCCTCAGAAATTGCAGCCCAAATAAATGCTTTACAGAGTTCAAGAAACACACATCTCAACATCAAATGTTCAAAGGAGAGTGCGTGAATCAGGCTTTCATGGTCGAATTACTGCTAAGAAACCACTACTAAAACACACCAATAAGAAAAAGAGATTTGCTTGGGCTAAGAAACATGAGCAATGGACATTAGACTGATGTTAATCTGTCCTTTTGGTCTGATGAGTCCAAATTTGAGATTTTTGGTTTCAACCCCCATGTCTTTGTGAGACGCATATTAGGTGACGGATGATCTCTGCTTGTGTAGTTCCCACTGTGAAGCATGGAGGTTGGGGTGCTTCACTGGTGACACTGTTAGGGATTTATTAAGAATTCAAGGCACACTTAACCAGTTTGGCTACCACAGCATTCTGCAGCCATACGCCATCCCATCTGGTTTGTGCTTAGTGGGACTATCATTTGTTTTTCAACAGGGCAATGACCCAACACACCTCTAGGCAGGAGCGCCGCCAGGGGTTTTGTGCCCCATGAAAATATATAATTTTGGGCCCCACCACCACAGGCCACACCAACCCTGCGCAATTGCTGTAACCACACACCTCCAGAACCCAATTGACCCGTTCAAAGCTTTAAATAGCTACCTTTGCATGCTTGCAACTCTGTTGTAGTCCAATATTTACTGTACGATATTTACTGACAGTGAGCTGTGAAAATATAACACTGTGCAGACATGTATGCAACATTCTGCATACAGTGGAATTCACTATTTGACGCAAGACTGATACCCTCTATAAGAAATGTGCTAAAGGCCATCTTTTACAGTCTAAATGTGATTTTAATGGTAAAATTCTTGAATGGAAAATTCTCTTAACCTTAATGAATAACTTAAAATAAATATAACTTAAATATAAATTAACCTCTTCAATTTAAATAAATGATCATCTATAGAATGATATAACAAATAAAATAATACAACTAAGTATACCTACCAACTGGAAAATAAGTGGCCGTAAAAGTGGAGATGGAAATAATAAGACCTGATGGTGGTGCTAGAGGAAAGGTCAAGTGGTCACCAAATCAATATCAATTCTTCAGATTGGGGTCTTGATTGTGCACAACTAATTGTATGGCAATCCAGCCATTACTTTGAGATATATCCTGTTCTCAGTCTGTTCTCAGTCTTGTTCTCAGCCTGTCGGCATCATGTGATCCAATATCCATAGCCATGCCATTTAACAGTTATCACTGGCCCTTGCTCAGCCTTACTCACCAAGAGCCCAGCGCTGAGCCTTCTTGCTAGCAAAGTCACTGATCAAGTCTTTGAAGTCCAGGTTTCTAGCTAACTGGCTTTCAATGGATAGCATGGCAAGACTGCAATGCCTGTCCTGGGACATAGTGGACAAGATACTTCATGATCAGTGGTTGGGATACAGAAGGGACTTTTATCCTCACTACTCTGCCCAACTTTCAGAAAAGAAGAAATGTATTCTACAAGTTTTGCAGTGGTGTGGAACCTAGTGTCCAAGTCACTTATGTTGTCTATAGCAGTAAACACTGTTGCTGCACTGTCCTGAGCATTCTCCTCTTGAGAGGTCTCATCATGGAATCTCTTCCTTTTCCTCTGGCGGCTGTGTTCCTTGCTAAATTGAGGTGCAACGTCCATTTGCGTAGCAATCAGTGTTGCCTCACAGGAGAGACTCCCATCCATCTCTAAGAGCCTGCATGTCTTCTTTTAAGGCTCTGATACTGGCTGCCTCTGTCAAGGAGATTTTTCCTGACTGGAGAATCACATTCCTGTCCTCAATGCATTGCAGTACCTGCTATTATGCCAACTGACATGTCATTCAACACAATGCTGCTCACCTCCTTCTTCAGTTGGGAGTAGGGCTGGTTCAGGGGATGGGTACGGGGAGACAGGGCTGCTGAGCCTGAAGCTGCATCTGTTGGGCCTGGCACCAGGTAGGGGCAGTGACAACTGATTTTAGTATGAATAGCTTGCTAAAAGTTGGCCTGCATTGATTAAATGTCGGCTAAAAGAGGAGCGAAATGTAACCACTCATAATTTTTGTGAAGTGATTAAGTAACTATGGACTAAGCTAACAGGTTAATTTCCACCACTCACGGATACACCCACCTTCCTTCTTTTCTTTGTTTTTGGAAGACATTTTCTTTAAGACATGATGCTCCACTGGCTCTCTCTCCTCACTCGCAATACAGAGGCTCTCTGGATGTTTAACTTTTTGCCAAAAACATGAAAAGAAAAAGAAACCGTTAGATTTGTAAATAAAATATTATATTAATGATGATAGGTACGTTTTCTTCAATATTAAATGAACCTAATGTTAGAATCGTCCTAACTTTCCCCCCTATACGGCGCCCCTGCCTCCAGGCTGTGTAAGGGCAATTTGACCAAGGAGGGTGGTTGTGTGCTGCATCAGATGACCAGGCCTCCACAATCACCTCAACCCAATTGGGATGGGTTGGAATGCAGAGTGAAGAAAAACAGCCAACAAGTGCCCTGCATATGTAGGAACTCCTTTAAGACTGTTGGAAAAGCATTCCAGGTGAAGCTGGTTGAGAGAAAGCCAAGAGTGTGCAAAAGGTGGCTACTTTGAAGAATCTCAAATATAAAATATATTTTGTTTAACACTTGTTTGGTTACTACATGATTCCATATGTGTTATTTCATAGTTTGATGTCTTCACTATTATTCTACAATGTAGAAAATAGTAACGCATAAAGAAAAACCCTTGAATGAGTATTGTGTGTCCAAACTTTTGACTGGTACTGTAAGTGTGCTTATGCTTTCACTGGTGTGTGTCAGTGCCTGTACATCTGAGTCTATCTGGTTGATATTGCGTCAGCATTGTCTGCTAGCCCATTGTGGTGTCTCCTCTCTGCCTCCAGAAACGGGACATCCAGTTACTGAAGGCGTACATGAGGGCCATCCGCAGTGCCAACCCCAACCTGCAGAACCTGGAGGACACCATTGAGTACAATGAGATTCTGGAGTGAGTGGATTATTAAGCACTGTGGTGCACAGAACACTTCACAATCAGACAGTATAACTTACTATGCTGTACGGGGCTGCATTCCCGCGGGACGCGACAGATCATTGCGGCGCGGTCAACATTTTTCATGCTGCGGTCAGTCAGACAACTTTGGGATTCAAATATTTTTTGGTCCTGCAGATTAAGGCTATTTGGAAACGGTCATCTTTCTGTTTTGTATGCGTTAGCCAATCTATTGTATTAAAATCACCTCTTTCACACTATTCACCCTCATAATTCTCTGCTTCAAGTTCAGTATCCTATGGGTTACCTCTCCTAGTTGGGCATTCAAGATCAAGTGCACTTATAAGGCTATATACAGTGCCTTCATAAAGTTTCACACACCTTTACTTTTTCCCCATTTTGTTGTTACAGCCTTTTTAAAAAATAATAATAATTATGGTTTAAATGGAGATTTTGTGTCACTGGTCTACACACAATACCCCATAAAGTTGAATTATGTTCTTAGAAAATTGTACAGATTAATTAAAAATGAAAAGCTGATATGTCTTGTCAATCAATAAGTATTCAACCCCTTTGTTATGGCAAGCCTAAATAAGTTCAGGAGTAAAAATGTGCTTAATTCACAAGTTGCATGGACTTACTCTGTCTGCAATAAGTGTTTAACATTAATATTTGAATGACTCTGTCCCCAACACATACAATTATCAGTTGAGCAGTGAATTTGAACACCGATTCAACCACCGAGACCAGGGAAGTTTTTCAATGCCTCAAAAGAAGGGCACCTATTGGTAGATTTTTACAAAAGCAGACATTGAATATCCCTTTGAGCATGGTGAAGTTATTAATTACACTTTGGATGGTGTATCAATACACCCAGTCACTACTAAGATACAGGCGTCCTTCCTAACTCAGTTGCCGGAGAGGAAGGAAACCGCTCAGGGATTTCACCATGAGGCCAATGGTGACTTTAAAATAGTTACAGAGTTGAATGACTATGATAGGAGAACTGAGGATGGGTCAACAACATGGTAGTTACTCTACAATACTAACCTAATTGACATAGTGAAAATAAGGAACTCTGTACAGAATAAAAAATATTCCAAAACATGCATCCTGCTTACAAAATGTGGAGTAAATCAAAGGTCATGAATACTTTCTCAAGGCACTGTATGTGTGGTCTCAATTAAATGCATGGGCCGAGATGCATGGCACAGTTACAGGGATTTTGTTTGCCATTGAAATCCTTGGGCTGGCTGGCTTTAAAAAATATATATGTTTTTATTTTATTTTTATAAATGACAAAAATCAGTACTGATTTTGTTTGAGCGAAGGAGCACAGCATTAGCCACGGCAAAAAGACATTGAATTGTAGGAAATTTGCTTTAAAACGGCAACATTTTCTCTCAGCTCCATGAAGAAATGTGTAGAATTGCACGAAATTGGCTTAAAAATGCATCAATGTCTATCTACACCGCCAAGATGGGGGGTCCTCTAAAATGTTATCTGAACTGCCAACTCCCACCTAAGCCCCTTTTTTGATCCAGAAAAACCCAGAGTTATCTTTCCAAGGAAGTTAACATAAATATGATTTAAGCTACAGTGTCTGGAAATAAATATTGATAATGAAACGAAGTGGAGGGTGCTCAACCAACATGAGTCAAGGTGCAACCAAAAAAATGCTATCATCATTTAAAAGGAAAAGGCACCTTTCCCGTTTTATCAGCTTAAATATTAATACACCCTTTTTTGTGTGTATCTCTGCCACAAATAGTCCCGCTCCGAGAAGGTGGGTCATAGGCTATGCAAAATGTAAGCGAAAGTGCATGTGTCCACTCATCATTCTTACTGCTTCAAGTTCAGAAGCCTACTTCTCCTCTCCTAGTTAGGAGATCAGGTGCGCGTGTGGTCTTTAAATAGAGCAGGCTATATGCATGGGCGGAGCAGCACGTGGCACTTATCTTTCCAAGGGAAATGTACTTCCTAAATATGATTTAAGCTATAGTTTAGGCCTACTACATTGACTGGAAATAAATATTGGTCACCCATATTTGTCTCTGCCTGCAAATCGTCCTGCTCCTATTAAGGTAGGCGATGTTATACAAAAAACATAGTTTAAGAGAAAGTCCGTTCTTGTTTCAACTCTCTTTCAAACTATGTCTAGCCTAGTGGCTGATGTAGCCCAGTACCTAATACTGATAGCCTAATGTAATGGACCACGTGAGAATCTCTGGTAACCTATTTCTTGGATTATGTTTTGCAAATTTGAATATTGCCTATCAAGTGCAACATTGCTGGGACCATTGCTGCTCAGCGAGGTGTGTCACATATGCCTAAAATAACATTTGGGTGACTGTGGTCAGCTTCACTACCAGTTCTTGTTGATGGGAGTTGGACAAAAAGCCAGCGGGAGCAGGCGGGTGCGGTATGAAAAGCTGCATGAGGGGGATGAAGAAATCAGTTCTGTGTAGACCTCTGCTACGCTGCAACACTTTCCACTTTTGAGGCATATTCATGAATTATGTTGATTATAATAGCCCAACTCTCCTCTCATCCTCCCCTCTACCTCTCCTCCTAGGTGGGTGAACTCCCTCCAGCCGGCTCGCGTCACCCGCTGGGGCGGCATGATCTCAACGCCAGACGCTGTCCTCCAGGCGGTCATCAAACGCT
Organism: Oncorhynchus mykiss; assembly: GCF_057628025.1. NCBI lineage: Eukaryota > Metazoa > Chordata > Actinopteri > Salmoniformes > Salmonidae > Oncorhynchus > Oncorhynchus mykiss. The sequence continues at coordinate 40,331,327 of NC_143038.1, read as the reverse complement.
CACTCATCGACAGCGGCTGCCCGCCTTCCATCGTCAACGACCTTATCGAGAATGCCCACGAGAGGAACTGGCCCGCCGGCCTGGCCACGCTGGAAACGCGGCAGATGAACCGGCGCTACTATGAGAATTACGTGGCCAAGCGTATCCCGGGGAAACAGGCGGTGGTGGTGATGGCCTGTGAGAACCAGCATATGGGGGAGGACATGATCCTGGAGCCAGGCCTGGTCATGATCTTTGCCCATGGGGTGGAGGAGATACTATGACCCGGCTGGGGATGGTGGAGAGCAGAGAGGGGGAGACTGACTGACCTGAATTGAACAAAGGCGAGGAGGGAGCAGCGGATGCTATGACACTTATGTCTGCGTACTGAATGGCACCCTATTCCCCATAGGCCCTGGTCAAAAGTAGTGCAACTATATAGGGAATATGGTGCCATTTTGAATGTAGCCTATGACACAGCAAGAGCAGGGGAAAATCCTATGACAGGGCAGGTTTTAAGAAGATGATATGACACCAATAGAAGGCTTTAGAGGGTTAACTATGACAATCGGGGGTATGGTAGTATCGAGTGGGGGTGTTGGAGGGACAGGTAAAAATTGTTGGGGGGGAGGGAGAAAGTCTCCAACTAAGAGGGAAGAGGAAATAGAAGTGTGAAGGGTAAACGTCCTGAAGAAGACACACTAAATCAGGATTACCCTGCTCTCTCTGCCTTAAACACGTTTTTTATTTAGGGAAATTAAAACTTAACATGGATTGATCAGTCATAGGAACAAACAAACAAACAAGATTGTAGCATAATCTGCCTTCTCCCCGCCCCCACTGCTGCTGACAAAATATCCCATTGGCTGACTATAATGAGATGACTCATCGGCCCCCTCCATAGCTTCCAGTTATATATGACTCATAGAGAATTATAGAGGCCTCTAGTGGCCAAAAGGCTGTATTAGCATGGGCAGCGCCATTGAGGCCTTCCACCATTTTAATGTCGTCAACTGTGTGGGACTTCCAACATCATTGGCTGGTGAACCTGTTGGAGTCATGTCCAAAATTGACTACTTCAAAATTGAGATTGCCTCAATGGCACTGCCCATGCTTTCAGATGCTATAATGGCACAGAAACAAGGAGTCCTTTCTCTTTATGGTATGACTTCATCAGAAACTCATTTATCAATAATAAAGCTAACATATATGCAATCTAAGCATACTTCATTGCAAAGTCCAAAAACATTTTAATTTTTTTATTGAGACTATCTGTTAGGTTTAAAGTCAACACATTTCTTCAGATTGTTCTGAAGAAACTCAGGACCCCTTTGAGACAGATGTTTTCTTTAGCTCTCTGTATCTATTACCATGGCATTCTCTCTTTGGGCCAGAAAATGTGGGTTATTTCCTTCTTAGGAGAAGGAATGCATGCTGGGATTGGTTAATTGAATCCTATTGGATGTGCTCCGCTATATGTGAGCCCAGGGAGGCACATAGAAAGGGGGAACTGGTGAACATAAACACAGAGCACGTGGATCGCCATTGTTTGCAAGGACGTTTGGACCAACTACATTTCCCATCATTACTGCATCACCTTCCTCTTTGTCAACAACAGACCTTGTTCCTCCTTGGGATGCAGAGCTGATCAAGAATGTCACTCAAACGGTGGGAAAAGGAGTAGTGAATGGACAGAGTCCTGGTGAATGGTGTGGACTTGATTTTTTTTAATTAAAAAAATTGACGGACTTGAGTTTCATGCCTTATATTTTTGTAAAGTTATTGTGTATTTGATTTTCTGAGTTATTGAGTGTCCTATGTTGAACTTTTTCTTTCATGATGCTATCTATATAGTTGGTGTGAAGTGGGTCCAATTTGTATGAAAACAAAGCATTTATCCACAGCAATTATGTAAAAATTTACATCAACCAAAAGTCTTCGGTTTTTGTTAAATTATTTTAATTTGGTTTACCTTGTCAAAAAGCATAAACCTAACACCACCATATGTCATGTAGCTTATTCTAATATTTTGTGTCCAGTCATACATTAAGTACTTCTCTGTGGCGTTGGTGATTTGTAATGTTGTTCCCGGATGAGGTTAGGGGATTTGTCACCCTAACAGTTTAGACTATTCTGGCTTAAATCATTCAAGCAGTGGTAGTCTACTGGCATGCTTTCATTTCAGCATTTTTATTGATTATTGTATAACTCACTTGTTCGTTTGCGAACAAAACTATTGATTTGTGTTACTTCCAAACACCAACTAATGAACACAAGTTCACACACACATTTTACCTCAGCTTATTCTGGAAATGAATTAAATTCATTTTCTGGGGGTGACTGAATAAAAATGGACACACACTCAGAGGAAGTAGTTGAAGCTTAACCAAGGTCTAGACTCCTCCTGAGAGCTGCTACAAAGCTGGAACAGCCTTAATCCACTTCCTCACTCTGCATGGCTGGCTCTCTTTGCTCTGTCAGTTAGGTGCCTTGATATGATACATGTATGGAACTAAAACTCCGGTCCTGAAGGGCTGTGTGTCGAGCCAAGTATACATCTCAAGCTGTTTTTTTTTTTACATTTCCTTTAATGGTATTGAACTCTTCTTTTGGATACCCAAATCAAAGGCTTGTAAAGTGATTTGAAGTAATGGGGTTAGTGAGATGAGATCACTAAGTAGCTTGTCGAGCATAGGTACACACAAACATCCCTCCAAGACTTGCGTTTCAGATCCTTGCTATTATTCTTTGTAGTGTTATGTGGCTTTGTCACCTGTGCAGATTCAGTTAGAATCAATGGTATGAATAGAGGGCTTTGTTGTCTTTTCCTAGAGGATGGATGAACTACAATACGGTCAACAAAAAGGAGATGGACAAAGTGTTGATAAAACTTCTGAATAATTAATGAAGGATTAATGGCTAGAACCTCCACTTTGCTATTCAGAAATGTAGAAAGCAATGAGAGACTGGGAAAATATGTATTTTGACGTTAAATACTGCAATCTAGGGTGTATTTACTAGGAACCAAATGCAAGCAAACGGGTCAAAACGAGGACGGATAGACCTGAACTTGTCCAATAAGAAGGGCTGGTTTTAGTTTCAATGTTTTCTGTTGCGAAAAGTTTTGCTACATGCCCTTAGGAATACACCCCTGTAGTCAAGAACTGACTGGGGTGTATTCATTATGTCTTGCAATGGAAATGTTTACCGTTTGATGCTAACAGGGAGGGCCCTACCTGAATTTGTCCAATAGAAACTAGTTTTCATTGCAAAACATCTTCCGTTTGCAGTGAACGGGATTGCAACAGACATAACGTTTGCAACAGAATCCGTGTAATGAATACACCTGTCTGCCTTTTTCACTTATTCATATACACTAGTCTTGTGAATGTTGTGTGTGTTACTGTGATGATGATGATTAATAATACCACAGAACTGGGAAAGAATTACACATTTATTGTAAATTTAAGATTTATTGTAAATAACTCGCTATCACATCAATATACATATACTGAGGCACTTCGATTTCTGTATCTATCCATATACATTTTGATTTTGTGAGATTTGTGGTTTCATTAAAAGCTGATAAGAATTCCTGGTTGTTTGGAATGTTGTATTATGTTAATTGTATTTTTATTACTCAACCTTTTGTATATATAAATAAGGGAATAAAATGTATTTCCAAATACAAGGGGAAATCTTTCCCGTGAAAAACATTCAAGTATAAAGGCCTAAACCATGTTTCAACTTGTTCATGTATTGAAGTCATATTGATGATGAAATATTCTACCTGCATTTTATTTGTTATTAGCATCAAATATAACTAAATATACAGTCATACTTTACAACACAGTATACAAAAAAAGAAACTATACTCAGGGATATAAATCAAATTGTATTGGTTACATGCAGATGTTATTGCGGGTGTAGCGAAATGATTGTAATACACATTTAAACAAAAATACATAACACTTCACAGGTATTTCGTTTTTTTATTCCATTTTAAAAACTAAGAATCTTGGCTTTTCTTTAGCCCACCTGCATGTATGTATAACATATTTACCATTCATAAATATATGAATTGTGCATATTTTGTTCTGATCTAAATCCTGATTATTAAATAAAAGTAAAACATCTTTACCATCAAGCTTAACCCTATCACCAATTGATCTAAAAAATAAATGCTCAAGATCTGTCCCAAAAAATCTTTGTACAAATACAATAATAGAATAAATGGCCGTTTTCCATCTGCCCTGTGATTGTAGCCTGGCTGACGCGACCCACGTGACTCACAGCGCAAGGAGAGCTGGGGTGTAATCATTAGTCCGAACAGTTGCAAAACGTTCAACGAGAGTTTCTATTGGACAAATCTAGGTAGCTGCCTCCCGGTTCTGCTAAGGCATTACAATGAATCCTGTCGATGAATGCCCCGCCCTCAAAGGCACATAAGCCTGAGGATGTGACTGAAGGAGGGGTTGTTTTGACTTCTTTTTGTATTTGGTAGTATCTCAATACCCCGTACCGTAGGTGGCGGCAATACACCAATAGATGTGGTCTGCCATAAAACTTTTAAAGAAGAACAATCGGCGTAATAAATAAAAACGTGTTTTCGATTTAGGTGTCAGCCAGACTACTGTGATTTGTTTTTTATTGCCCCCATATTGTAACAAAGTTTACATATTCGCTACATTGTATTCTTCCTCACCTGTCCACTCGATAACAATTCCGTGGCTCTTGTATTTTTAATCTGTAGTAGCCTATTCTGTCAATTATCCATTGTCAAACGCGAGAAGCCCCCCCACCTCCCCACCCCTGTCCCAATGGATTACGTTACCCCTTAAATTACACTCCATTTCCCAAAATGTAGATAGGAACTGTCCTATAATACTGTCACCAAGGGGGTGCTAGTGTAATTGTCGCAAACTGCAAGCCCTTCCCCGCCCACTAATCCCTTGGATTTATATAATGCTCTAATACACTAACAACATCTGCTCATTTAGTTGTGGCCATAGCAGTAGCGTAGCCGTCCTAACCATCCATATTCGACCGAATTCTACTGTGGATAGCGGGTTTCTTTCGGGTCCACTTGTCCCTCGTCACCAGAGCCATCCATTAGGACGCACTTCACCAAAGTAAGCTGTTATTACATTCCCTTACAATTGATTCGTCTTCACCTGTAAACAATGAGTGTAGCCTACTGAAAGAGCAATGACCATTTGTCAATACCACGCAATGTGTAGGCTTTGGCATCCGAGGGCTTTTTAATTGTTTACATTTTTTATTATTTTCCATAAAAGGTCAAACAACATATTTTGTCTATGCCAGCCTATCACCGCACCCTGGACTTGTTTGACTAACAACTTGGAACTGATTTTGGCCACTTTAGTCTACAGTGTAATTGTATGTTCGACCTGTAAGACTTCCAATACATCCATTGTCATTATTTCTCAACTCAAGTTTGTATAAATATTGGTTCGATCTGTGTAGGCTACATATGGAATGATTTACACAGAACAAAATATACATTCCATATAAAAGTAATTTTAAGGATGCTTGTGCTTTTCATACCTTCTGCTCTTAGACCAGTTTCCCTACCCTTCCCACTATTTCCTCATGGGATCCTGCTTTGTCAAAATTGTAGTGTAGGTAAAGTGTGTAGGTGACTGATTGAGTAACTCATTGTATTTGATCCTTGAGTCAGCCATGCATTAGAGATGCCACAACTTCATCTCCTCATACTAGATCAAAGCTGGTGTCAAGAATCATGATGTTGGTATACTGCAGCCCACTACTGTATGTCAGCAGTTTTTCTCAACCTGGGTTTCTAAAACATTGAATCTGACATTACTCTGTTAATCCAGTACAGGACATTACAGGATGTACCCTGTCAAGATAGAATTAAATCAAATCAGGGAGTTAAACAATATACCCTTAATCCCAATGTTTGACAATTAACCCAAAACCTTCAAGCCTCTGAATTATTGTATTTTCTCTTTTTGTCATTTTGGTGTAATGTAATGTATTCTACTGTCAATTACTTTCATACTAAAAAGTATACCTCTGGAATGTGACTGTAGGCTTGTGTGTAAACTTCAATTGCAATGCAGGTGCTTCTACACCTGCATTGCTTGCTGTTTGGGGTTCTAGGCTGGGTTTTTGTACAGCACTTTGAGATATCAGCTGATGTAAGAAGGGCTATATAAATACATTTGATTTGATTTGAATTGATTTAGTGACATCCTCATTGGTCAAATGTAGTTATTAAATGAGCAGCAGTGTGCATTATAGTCTGTTGTTGATTCTCTCTTAAGTAATTTGATTTTCCACAAAAGTTTCCAGGCCATTGGAACAAAGTACTGACGTAGAATGAAGACATTTTCCTTGGGTGATGAGAGTCATGCTCAAATGATTCCCGTAATTGGAAGAGTAAACCCAAACAGGCAGGATTCCACTGCCTGGGCCAGCTGGAGATTCGCCATCACATTTTGCCAGTCTCTTTTCATCTGAGTATGAAACTAGAAAGTGTCCCTCAGGGATGTATTTGATTAGAACATGGTTTTGACGTTATCTTGAGATGGGGTGTGAGGAAATAACAAATGTGATAGGCATTAAGGAATTTAGGGCTTAGGTACGGTAGGAAAATGACACACTGGTAAGGAACTACACTGAGTGTACAAAACATTAATAACATCTGCTCTTTCCATGACATAGACTGACAAGGTGAAAGCTATGATCCCTTATTGATGTCACTTGTTAAATCCACTTCAATCAGTGTAGATCAGGCCTGGGCAATTATTTTCCATGGAGGGCCACATTACAATATATTTTTGTTATTGCGGGCCAGAATCATATTACAGGATTATACATCATGTGTATGACTCTGTTGACAGATATATCTATTGTAAATCACGTCCAGATATGCTACTTATTTAACTTTTTTAACATGCACAGAAATAAACTACATCCATGTTCTCCCTTTGATAGGTATTTTCATTATTATACATGCAATGAACTACATGGAGGGAAAAGTACACTGTGCATTCAGCACCACGGACAGAACTCTTGTTAACGGATATGCACGAGAAAGAGAGAGAGCTCAACATTACATTTAAACTACTCAATCAGTGTGAGGAGTGAAGTCTCTGATGGGCATTGACTAGAGCAGTGAAGCCTGGTATAGTTTCTTGCGTCGCTATGCGCAGGGTTGCTGAGAGGTGAGAGTCAGTAAGAGATGATCTGTGCCTTGACTTGTTATATTCCATCACTGAAAATGTCTGTTCACATACATAAGTTGACCCAAACAGTACAAACATCTTCTGAGCATGACTTCTAATCTTTGGAAAGTTTTGTTCATCGAGAGATGCACAGAACCTTATCAGTGACATTGTTTTGAATAGTTCTCCAATCACTGCATCAGACTGGAGATCGATAAATTCAAGTTGCAAGTCAGTGGAAGTGTTATCCACATTGAAGTTGAAAGGAGAGGAACCAACAGCATGTCATTTTCCAACACTTTGAAATCCTCAAAACGATGAGAAAAGTCACCTTTCAAAGCACGCAGCAGTGATGTATCGCTGCAGTGATGTATACTTCTCCCGCTCATCATCTGATAGGGAACAGACTAGTAGTGTCAGACGTTGGGTGAGATTGGTGGCTTCTACTTGGCGGGTCAGGAGGATAAATGTTCCCTTGAAGGCTTTGACAAGGCTGTACATCTGATGTGCAAAAAGGCCCTTCCCTTGTAGTTTGGAATTCAGATAATTCATGAGGGCCATGATGTCCACAGTAAAGGCAAAACCAGCCAACCATTCTTTATGTTGCAGTTGAGGGAAATCCACATATTTTCCATTTCATTTGCAAAAACTCAGCAATCTTCGATTTCAGGTCCCACACCCTTTTAAGCACTTTCCCCAAACTCAGCCATCTCACGTTTGTGTGGTAGGGGAGATATGCATGACCCGACTCTGTCTCTTCCAACAGTGAGACAAACTGCCTGTGGTTTAAAGATTTTGCGCTTATGAAGTTTACCACTTTAGTGACTGTATCCACAACATAGCTATTTTCAGAACACATTTACAGAGCATCTCCTGATGAATAATGAATAAAATAATTTTCTGATCTGGGTTCAGCTCAGCTACTTGATCTTGTATCCTTTTCAAAAGGCCAACGTTTTTTCCTGTAAAGTTTGGGCACCCATCAGTGGTCACACTGGATAACTTTTCAAAACTCAGTCCCAGCTTTGCCACACACTTATTAACCTCCTCCAATAAATCTTTCCCTGTGGTTGCGCTCTTCGTTGACTGCACTGAAGCAAGCTCCTCTGTCATTTCCAAGTCTGGGGTTATGACTCGTAAGAATATCAACAAGTTTGCAGTGTCACGTGCATCACTGGTCTCATCCAGGATCAATGAGAAATAGGTGAAATCCTTTACCTTGTTTTTCAACTGTTGTTCCATATTCTGTAGATGTGCTCAACACGCCGTGTCACTGTTCGTCTTGACAGGTAAACATTTTCAAACAGCTCTTTCTTGTCGTGGCAAAGTATTGCTGCAGAGTCAATTAAACATTCTTTAATGAATTTGTCCTCAGTGAATGGCTTGCTACAGTTGAAGTCGGAAGTGTACATACACCTTAGCTAACTACATTTAAACTCAGTTTTTCACAATTCCTGACATTTAATCCTAGTACAAATTCCCTGTTTTAGGTCAGTTAGGATCACCACTTTATTTTAAGAATGTGAAATGTCAGAATAATAGTAGAGAAAATGATTTATTTCAGCTTTTATTGCTTTCATCACATTCCCAGTGGGTCAGAAGTTTGCATACACTCAATTAGTATTTGGTAGCATTGCCTTTAATGCCTTTAAATTGCTTAACTTGGGTCAAATGTTTTGGGTAGCCTTCCACAAGCTTCCCACAATAAGTTGGGTGAATTTTGGGCCATTCCTCCTGATAGAGCTGGTGTAACTGAGTCAGGTTAAAAGGCCTCCTTGCTCGCACACGCTTTTTCAGTTCTGCCCACAAATTTTCTATAGGATTGTGGTCAGGGCTTTGTGATGGCCACTCCAATACCTTGACTTTGCTGTCCTTAAGCCATTTTGCCACAACTTTGGAAGTATGTTTGGGGTCATTGTCCATTTGGAAGACCCATTTGCGACCAAGCTTTAACTTCCTGCCTGATGTCTTGAGATGTTGCTTCAATATATCCACACACTTTTCCTGCCTCATGATGCCATTTATTTTGTGAAGTGCACCAGTTCCTCCCGCAGCAAAGCAACCCCACAACATGTTGCTGCCACCCCCCGTGCTCCACGGTTGGGATGGTGTTCTTTGGCTTGCAAGCATCCCCCTTTTTTATCCAAACATAACGATGGTCATTATGGCCAAACAGTTCTATTTTTGTTTCATCAGACCAGAGGACATTTCTCCAAAAAGTACGATCTTTGTCCCCATGTGCAGTTGCAAACCGTAGTCTGGCTTTTTTATGGCGGTTTTGGAGCAGTGGCTTCTTCCTTTCTGAGCGGCCTTTCAGATTATGTCGATATAGGACTCGGTTTACAGTGGATATAGATACTTTTGTACCTGTTTCCTCCAGCATCTCCACAATGTCCTTTTCTGTTGTTCTGGGATTGGCACTTTTCGCACTAAAGTACGTTAATCTCTAGGAGACAGATCGCATCTCCTTCCTGAGCGGTATGATGGCTGCGTGGTCCCATGGTGTTTATACTTGCCTACTATTGTTTGTACAGATGAAAGTGGTACTTTCAGGCATTTGGATGAACCAGATTTGCGGAGGTCAAAAAAAAAAAAATCTGAGATCTTGGCTGATTTCTTTTGATTTTCCCATGATGTCAAGCAGAGAGGCACTGAGTCTGAAGGTAGGCCTTGAAATACATCCACAGGTACACCTCCAATTGACTCAAAGGATGTCAATTAGCCTATCAGAAGCTTCTAAAGCCATGACATCATTTTCTGGAATGTTCCAAGCTGTTGAAAGACAGTCAACTTAGTGTATGTAAACTTCTGACCCACTGGAATTGTGATACAGTGAATTATAAATGAAATAATCTGTCTGTAAACAATTGGAAAAATTACCTGTGTCATGCACAAAGTAGATAGATGTCCTAACCGACTTGCCAAAACTATAGTTTGTTAACAAGAAATGTGTGGAGTGGTTGAAAAACGAGTTTTAATGACTCCAACCTAAGTGTATCTAAACTTCCGACTTCAACTGTATCTTTAGCAATTTTGTGGGACAGTACATAGCTAGCTCTCACGATTCCATCATTTGCTGAATGCAGTTTTGTGAAATGTCCTTGCTGCTTTTTCAACTGAGAAAGCAACTTTATCGATGCACTTGCCCTCAGAAGACATATTCTTATATTTATCTTATGCTTCATTTGGAAGTGTCGGGAGAAGTTCATTGTCTACTTTCCTTTTCTTTGACATCTTTGATAAACACATTTTTGCTCAATTTCTAGCTACCTACTATTTGTAACTGTGACGTGTATGTCCGCCTGTCAGTCACTGTCTGTCCTCGTGCAGTTGTTATTTATACGTGCCTTCAAAATAAATGTCCCACAAGCGGTGGGAGTTAAAGGATTACACAAAGGCGAGTATTCATTGGGCTTTTAATTTGAATAACAAATACTTTTTTCAAAACTACTGTCGCAAATTCTTTATGTGATCTGAGCATGATTCCGCAGGCGGTATTGAAATTAGGATGCGGGCCGCATACGGCCCCTGGGCCGGCCTTTGCCCAGGCCTGGTGTAGATGAAGGGGAGGATACTGGTTAAATAAGGATTTTTTAAGCTTTGAGACATGGATTGTGTATGTGTGCCATTCAGAGGTTGAATGGACAAGACAAACGATTTAAGTGCCTTTGAAGGAGGTATGGTGGTAGATGTCAGGTTTGTGTCAAGAACTGTAACGCTGCTGGGATTTTCACATTCAACAGTTTCCCGTGTGTTTCAAGAATGGTCCACCAGCCAACTTGACACAACTATTAGAAGCATTAGGGTCAACATGGGCCAGCATCCCTGTCGAACGCTTTCGACACCTTGTAGAGTCCATGCTCCGACAAATTGAGGCTGTTCTGAGGGCAAAATGGGGGAGGGTTGCAACAAAATATTAGGAAGATGTTCTTAATGTTTTGTACACTCAGTATGTGTGATGCTGCGCAAAGAATGGGGACAAACCTGTTTCGTGGGACGTCACGCTCACTATTCATAGATAGTGAATGTCTCAACTATCTCACCTTCTTCGCCGACTTGCTAATTTACTGCTTCTGGACTCAAAGTGGACAAATGTATTTTCTCTCATTTCTATTTGTATTTTTTGGGGGTGTAGGGATTCATATTTTTTCTCCTTCTCAGTCACTCTCCTGTCTCTCTACCTCAGTCTCTCTGGCCAGTGTGGGAGAAACTTGCGACCATGGCGGCTCCAGACCTAGCTAAAAACACAGCTACAAACCCAGACGGGAGGGATTTGAGCCCTGTGGACTTCATCCAGCTGCAGCAGTACATGGAATGTGAGTGCCATTTTTAATTAAAATGAAAGGTGGGTCAGATACAATGCTAATACCATACTTCTAGAATTAACTTCAACAGTCGGTGGCTCTAGGTCTAATGAAACTGACTGTAAGCTCCCTTCAGTAACCACGAGCTCAACCGTTCCTTGATTTTAACTGGCGGCTTTATTCTGTAGTTTTAGTCAGAATTATCACCTTCCGTGAGAACTATAAAGTAAATGAAAAAAGACAGTTAAGCACACTCTTACAACCTTATCTTACGAGTGACTTATTAGCTTGGTATAACTCTGAAGTGCTTACATACATAACAGTTTAACCAGCGTTATAACGGGTTCATATTAAACACATGAATAAAGGAAAAATACCTAATTGGCTGCTTATTACAGAAGGGAGGAAATCAAACTTCACACTTATTATTCCTGGCATGAATTCACACTTCATCCTAACATACACTCTTCAACCTTTATGAACTACACCCGATGACATGAAAACTTAGCTAAAGCAGCGCAGGATTGCCTTCCCTCCAAAAGTGTGTTGCTACAATAAGGATCCCCGTTACAACAGTATTAGCTACGTATTTCCGCGTGTATTATCATTTCCCCCGCACAGCGGACACGTAAACAATTCAAACAAAAAACAACATAAACTGTAAGTCTAACTGTCAGTTACACCGACAAAGACCTAGTTGGGTAAAAATGTTATCCTATTGAATACTTGGGAACCACCACCAGGAGGTGGAATATTTTTTCATAGTTTTGATGTCTTCACTATTATTCTACAATGTAGAAAATAGTAAAAAAAAATATATATTTTTTTAAATGTGTAGGTACGTCCAAACGTTTGACTGCTACAGTATACATACTTTTTTCACACCAGATACACATACAAACAACAACTTACGGAGGCACATAAACAATGACTATATCTCATCTGCCCAGAGCCCCATGCTCACCCTCCCTCCCCAGTGCCTGCACTATTGTTTGCCATATGGCCTTTGTTTTTTCGCCTCGGTTGCCCATGCTATTTCAATAATAAATCATTAGATTTTCCATTGTGTTAATGATGGAGGGTTGATTGATTTCCAAATTTTTAGTATACGTTTCTTCAAGATGAGTGTTGAGAAGAAAATCGTCCAATCCACTGGGTATCTCACTACACCCCCATATGCCATGTCTTGAAAAATGTAGACAGACGGATTAAAAGTTAATTTACATTGTAATACTTCTGACAGCCAACTTTCTAGCTCCGCCCGTAACTTTTGGACTTTATAGCATTTCCAGAAAGCATGGATTATTGAGTCATTGTTAGTTTTACACTTAAAACATGATTCTGCTGTTGTGCTATAGAATTTGTGAAATTTGTCTTTTGAATAAGACATTATATACCTTAGTTTATACTGGATTAAGGGTACCTTTTCGTTAACTGTAATTTTGTTAGTTATGCTCCAACATTTGGTATTTTATTAGGATCCCCATTTGGGATGCACAATATATCGGTGAACATATCGGAATGTCAAGGTTAACACCGATGTTAAAAACCGATGTCAAAACTACCATGCATACCTATATAACATAGTTACATGACATAATAACGCCACATAAAATTTGCGCTACACGTGCAACACAGCATTCCTAACCTATCGAGCAGTCAACAAGTTGAGCAGTCATTTTGAAGAGTAAGAACATTTCAGCGAGACAACTCAAAGGCGAAAACCATTAACGCCAAGATAATGGTATTCATTGCCCTTGACATTCAATTGTTCTCTGTCGTGGGTGATGTTGGCTTTTTCGTCGACTGGTCGAGCACCAGTACACACTACCAAGTGCGCTATTTCTCAGATGTTGCCCTACCGGAGTTACACAGTAATAACGTCACTGCTATTTGCTTCACGACATACATACTATGTTTGGGTCTTTGCGTGTCAAAAAAGATACAGTAGCACTGTCAAAGCTGTACAAAAAGTCTGCAAACAAGCAAACACCGGCCACGAACGATGTGTTTACAATACCGCATTGGTAATAAAGCATCATTTGCTCGACCGCAACTTATGGGGTAGCTAGCTTTAGCTTGGTACCTAGCTGGCACCAACACAACCTGCCTGAAAACAATGACCAGTAGAAACTGCAGTCATTTTAATTATTCTTAGCAATGATTTAGGAATCCTTGTAAGTATTAGCTAGGTTGCCACTTGCTGTTCGGCTATTGAAATTGAACTTCAGTTCATGAAAAGAAATAGCTAACCAACTACTTAACCCTGTTGCCCATAGCTAACATTATACGATTCAGCTAGCTTCATCTGGCTAGTGAGGCTCAACCTGACCAGGTTATGTGTTATGAAGCTAGCCACAATAAGAATTAGGCACAATAGTGAATTTGCAGTTTGCCTTCAAAATAAAAGTATGTAATTGACAGTGATGCAAATGAATACAAATAGTAGAATAGTGCCATACTTTTATTTTGAAGGCTAACTGAAAAGTCCACTATTGTGGCTAATCCTTATTGTGTCTATTTTCACATAGATGGGTCCAACCACCATTAAAAAAAGAAGATCTGTCTTATAAATTAGGGTAATTTTAGATGATGACACCTAGCTATACAGCTACTGAAACAGATTATGTTGTGTTATTTGACGTGTATATTTTTTGACACGCAAAGACCCAAATGGCGTTCCATAGACATCCTGGTTGAGAATTAACAAATTAACAACGAAACAACAAAGCAAGTAAGTGAAATAAATAGGTTTTGACTATGTTTTACTGGTAATGGGGGCGTAAATGCCAGCAAAATAACTTTTTGGTCAGTGTGGTGTGTGTGTAACCATTATTTAACTAGTTAAGTTAAGAACAAATTCTTATTTACAATGACGTCCCGGACGACCCTGAGCCAATTGTGCCCCACCCTATGGGACTCCTGATCACGGCTGGATGTGATCCAGCCTTGATTCAAACCAGGGACTGTAGTGATGCCTCTTGCACTGAGATGCAGTGCCTTAGACCGCTGCATCCATGTGTGTGTGTTAACTATTTAACTGCACTAGAATGCTTAAAAGGCAGCTAAAAATGTAAATATCTCTTATCGGTATCTTTTTTTTTGTTGGCAAGGATAATATCAGATATCGGTATCGGCCAAAAGTGTCATATCGGTGTATCACTAATCTCCATTAGCTGTTGCAAAAGAAGCAGCTACTCTTCCTGGGATCCACACAAAACATGAAACATGACATAATACAGAACAATATACAGCTCAAGGGCAGAACTGCATCATTTTTTTGTTAAAAGGCACATGTAGCCTACATATCAATGCGTACACACAAACTATCTAGGTCAAATAGGGGAGAGGCGTTCTGCCGTGAGGTCTTTTCTTTCTGTTTTTTTAAACCAGGTTTGCTGTTTATATGAGCAATATGAGATGGAACGGAGTTCCATGCAATAATGGCTCTATATAATACTGTACGCTTTCTTGAATTTGTTCTGGATTTGGGGACAGTGAATAGACCCATGGTGGCATGTCTAGTGGGATAAGTGTGTGTGTCAGATCTGTGAGTAAGTTGACTATGCAAACAATTTGGGATTTTCAACACATTAATGTTTCTTATAAAAATAAGTGATGCAGACAGTCTCTCCTCAACTCCTAGCCAAGAGAGACTGACATGCATAGTATTTATATCAGCCCTCTGATTACAATGAAGAGCAAAACGTGCCACTCTGTTCTGGGCCAGCTGCAGCTTAACTAAATCTTTCCTTGCAGCACTGGACCGCACGACTGAACAATAATTAAGATTAGACAAAACTAGAGCATGCAGATCTTGCTTTTTGGAGTGATGTGTCAATAAAGCAGAGCATCTATTTATTACGGACAGACCTCTCCCCATCTTTACAGCCATTGAATCGATATGTTTTGACTACGACAGTTTACAATCTAAGGTAACGCCAAGTAAGTCTCCTCAACTTGTTCAACAGCCACACCATAGATTACCAGATTCAGCTGAGGTCTAGAACTTAGGCAATAATTTGTACCAAATACAATGCTCTTAGTTTTAGAGCTGTTCAGGACCAGTTTATTACTGGCCACCCATTCCAAAAGAGACCAACTCTTTGTTAAGGGTTTCAGTGACTGTGGTTGCTGATGCCTATATGGTTGAATCATCAACATACATGGACACACATGCTTTATTTAATGCCATGGGCAGGTCATTGGTAAAAATAGAAAAGAGTAGAGGGCCCAGAGAGCTGCCCTGCGGTACACCAAACTTTACATGATTGACATTAGAGAAGCTTCCATTAAAGAAAAACATTTGAGTTCTATTAGATAGATTGCCATATTGTGGATTTAGAGCTGAGGTTGAAAAGCCATAACACATACACTGCCGGTCAAAAGTTTTTGAACACCTACTCATTCAATGGTTTCTCTTTATTTTTACTAGGTTCTATCATCAAAACTATGAAATAACACTTGGATATATTTTATATTTGAGATTCTTCAAATAGCCATGATGACCAAACTTTTCACTGGTACTGTATAAGAAAATGAATACTTGGGGAGCATTATACCAGACAGTGTGGATGTACTTTTTGTCCTAAATTATCCTCTCTAATCCAGCATGCACCTTGAACCAGTGTTTTTATGGATGTTCTCATACTACTCAACTAAATCTAGGGGTAATGTTCCAAGAAGGTGAACAGGGAGACTGCATGAAAGGGTACTGCTCGCTTGCCTCACTGGATTTTCATATAGTCAATCAAATTTAAATCAAATGTATTTAATAAAGCCCTTTTTACATCAGCAGTTGTCACAAAGTGCTTTAGAGTTACCCAGCCTAAAAGCTCAAAGAGCCGCACTAGAATGGAATCCAAAAGGCAGAGGTTTATAGATATTTGAGGGGCATGTATTTTGCCTGTCAGACGTCCTGTGTATTTGTTTGATTTATATTACATCTTCTGCTGGTGGTTTACGTACTGCATCTTTGGCCCTGTTGTAAATGGATTTTTAAAGGTGTTGTTGCCAAAATGTGCATGTATTTTATCTTTTAGACTTTTCTGCCTGTCCCATATCTGGCTTCTCTTTATATGCTTGTATCCCGTGTTGACTTTCAGTATTGTCCTCTATGCAGATGGCAGTCTGAGAGTGAAAGATGTGATGAAAGAGTTCCATGCAGGCGGGCGGTTGGTCCAGTACAGATTTGGAGAGGTGAGCTTCAAGAGGGTCCTTTCCAACCATAGCCCATCCTTCTGCCACTTTATGTTGGCTTGAGATTACACAACACAACCCTTGTTGTCTCTGATGTACTGTTCTGTTTGGAATCTCAGCGAATCGATGCAGTTGGCTTCTCTTTGTTCCTCAAGACCTATCTGGAGGCGGATGACTTCCCTGCTGATTTCTGCCAACGCCTTTTCCACTACTTCCAGAATGCAGAGCGAGATGTTTATATGAGGAGCCCTCCACCCAAAGGGGGTGAGCCCCACCATCCAAACTCTTATATATTATTACTGTGTATGACATACAGTATAATATAATGTATATGATATGTCTTGCTTATGCCTTCAATATCCATCAATTGCTCTTAAAAAGTGACCGCATTGATGTGGACATTCATGAGTTTACGATATGTTATACTTTGATGCGTACTGTATTTGGCTCTCTGCTTGATTATGGGTCTAAGTTGATATGATACAGTACATTCAGAAAGTATTCAGACCCCTTGACTTTTTCCACATTTTGTTATGTTAGAGCCTTATTCAAACATTTATGAATTGTTTTTTTACTCATCAATCTGCACACAACAGCCCATAATGACAAAACAAAAACAGGTTTCTAGAACGTAAAAAAATAAAATAAAATGGAAATACAGTATTACATTTACATAAGTACTCAGTACTTTTTTGAAGCATATTTGACAGCGATTACAGCCTTGAGTATTCTTGGGGGTGACGCTACAAGCTCGGCACACCTGTATTTGGATAGTTTCTCCAATTCTTCTCTGCAGATCCTCTCAATCTCTGTCAGGATGGGTAGTGTTGCTGCACAGCTATTTTCAGGTCTCTCCAGAGATGTTTGACTGGGTTTAAGTCCCAGTTCTGGCTGGGCCACTCATGGACATTCAGACACTTGTCCTGAAGCCACTCCTGCTTGTGATTAGGGTTGGCTGTGTGATTAGGGTTGTTGTCCTATTGGAAGGTGAACCCCAGACTGAGGTTCAGAGCACTCTGAAGCAGGTTTTCATCAAGGATATATCTGTACTTTGCTCAATTCATTATTCCCTCTGTCCTGACTGTCTCCCAGTCCCTGTACCTGAAAAACATCCCCATAGCATAATCCTGCCACCACCATGCTTCACCGTAGGGACGGTGCCAGGTTTCCTCCAGACGTGACGCTTGGCATTCAGGTCATAGAGTTCTATCTTGGTTTCATCAGACCAGAGAATCTCTTTTCTCATCGTCTGAGAGTCCTTTAGGTGCCTTTTGGCAAACTCCAAGCAGGCTGTCATTAGCCTTTTACTGACGAGTGGCTTCTTTCTGGCCACTCTACCATGAAGGCCTGATTGGTGGAGTGCTGCAGAGATGGTTGTCCTTCTGGAGGTCCTCCCATCTCCACAGAGGAACTCTGGTGTTCTGTCAGTGACCATCAGGTTATTGGTCACCTCCCTGACCAAGGCCCTTCTCCCCTGATTGCTCAGTTTGGCCGGGCACCTGCTCTAGGAAGAGTCTTGGTGTTCCAAACTTCCTCCATTTAAGAATGATGGAGGCCACTGTGTTCTTAGGGACATTTTTTGGTACCCTTCCCCAGATCTGTGCCTCGAAACAATCCTGTCTCAGAGCTCTATGGACAATTCCTTCGATCTTTTGGCTTGATTTTTGCTCTGACATGCACTGTCACCGGTGGGACCTTATATAGACAGTTGTGTGCCTTTCCAAATCATGTCCAATCAATTGAATTTACCACAGGTGGACTCCAATCAAGTTTTAGAAACATCTCAAGGATGTTCAATGGAAACAGGATGCAACGGAGCTCAATTTCGAGGCTCATAGCAAAGGGTCGGAATACTTATGTAAATAAGGTATCTGTTTTAATTTTTTATACATTTGCAAAAAAATCAAAACCTGTTTTCGCTTTGTCATTATGGGATATTATGTGTAATCTATTTTAGAAAAGTCTGAACATAACAAAATGTGGAAAAAGTCAAGGGTTCTGAATGCACTTTACATACGTTCCAATTGCTAAACATCTGAATAAACTCCTGGTTTTGTCTCTCAGGTGGAGTGTACCTCAAAGATGTGTCTTGTTACTTCTCTGTGTTGGAGGAGGGACAGCCACGAGACAAACTGGAATGTGAGTACTGAGTAGCCTACTGTCTTTTCACCAATGGAATTCTGTGTGATAGTTTGTATTCCATGATGGGTTGATATTTTAGCTGTTTTCAATTGACCAGTGAGGAGAGATAAGGAGTGAGTGAACACAAGAAGGATTTGTTATTGATTTACTCATTTCATCACCTGTTGTGCTTTCAGTTACTTTCAAACTTTATGACAAAGATGGCAACGGTCTCCTGGACAGCTCAGTAAGTGACTGAAATGTACTTTCTGTATTATGAATACATTCTACTCTCATTTTAAATCAAGGTGATGTAGTGAACAGTAGGAGTTGTGAAAGAACAAACTGTGGTTTTACTCTCAATAAGGAAGTGGATCGGATCATCACCCAGATGATGCGTGCGGCAGATTACCTGGGTTGGGACGTGACAGAACTCAGACCGGTAAGACATTCACTTAAATGCCTGTCAACTATCCCTATGGGAATATTCACTGGGTCTTATATTCAAGCAAAACTTTCACCTGAGGGGTATACTACAAAGCAGGATCAAGGAGTTGGCTAGCTAACTTGACTAAATATTCCGAAATCATTTAAAAAAAAGATAATCTTGATATGGGCATGGTCTAATTGACTCAACAACCAAAAAACGCATATCTTAGTTTAGCTTTCTTAATGAATCAGAAAATCAACAGTTACAGTGCCTTGCGAAAGTATTCGGCCCCCTTGAACTTTGCGACCTTTTGCCACATTTCAGGCTTCAAACATAAAGATATAAAACTGTATTTTTTTGTGAAGAATCAACAACAAGTGGGATACAATCATGAAGTGGAACGACATTTATTGGATATTTCAAACTTTTTTAACAAATCAAAAACTGAAGAATTGGGCGTGCAAAATTATTCAGCCCCCTTAAGTTAATACTTTGTAGCGCCACCTTTTGCTGCGATTACAGCTGTAAGTCGCTTGGGGTATGTCTCTATCAGTTTTGCACATCGAGAGACTGACATTTTTTCCCATTCCTCCTTGCAAAACAGCTCGAGCTCATGAGGTTGGGTGGAGAGCATTTGTGAACAGCAGTTTTCAATTCTTTCCACAGATTCTCGATTGGATTCAGGTCTGGACTTTGACTTGGCCATTCTAATACCTGGATATGTTTATTTTTGAACCATTCCATTGTAGATTTTGCTTTATGTTTTGGATCATTGTCTTGTTGGAAGACAAATCTCCGTCCCAGTCTCAGGTCTTTTGCAGACTCCATCAGGTTTTCTTCCAGAATGGTCCTGTATTTGGCTCCATCCATCTTCCCATCAATTTTAACCATCTTCCCTGTCCCTGCTGAAGAAAAGCAGGCCCAAACCATGATGCTGCCACCACCATGTTTGACAGTGGGGATGGTGTGTTCAGTGGGATGAGCTGTGTTGCTTTTACGCCAAACATAACGTTTTGCATTGTTGCCAAAAAGTTCAATTTTGGTTTCATCTGACCAGAGCACCTTCTTCCACATGTTTGGTGTGTCTCCCAGGTGGCTTGTGGCAAACTTTAAACAACACTTTTTATGGATATCTTTAAGAAATGGCTTTCTTCTTGCCACTCTTCCATAAAGAACAGATTTGTGCAATATACGACTGATTGTTGTCCTATGGACAGAGTCTCCCACCTCAGCTGTAGATCTCTGCAGTTCATCCAGAGTGATCATGGGCCTCTTGGCTGCATCTCTGATCAGTCTTCTCCTTGTATGAGCTGAAAGGTTAGTGGGACGGCCAGGTCTTGGTAGATTTGCAGTGGTCTGATACTCCTTCCATTTCAATATTATCGCTTGCAAAGTGCTCCTTGGGATGTTTAAAGCTTGGGAAATCTTTTTGTATCCAAATCCGGCTTTAAACTTCTTCACAACAGTATCTCGGACCTGCCTGGTGTGTTCCTTGTTCTTCATGATGCTCTCTGCGCTTTTAACGGACCTCTGAGACTATCACAGTGCAGGTGCGTTTATACGGAGACTTGATTACACACAGGTGGATTGTATTTATCATCATTAGTCATTTAGGTCAACATTGGATCATTCAGAGATCCTCACTGAACTTCTGGAGAGAGTTTGCTGCACTGAAAGTAAAGGGGCTGAATAATTTTGCACGCCCAATTTTTCAGTTTTTGATTTGTTAAAAAAGTTTTAAATATCCAATAAATGTCGTTCCACTTCATGATTGTGTCCCACTTGTTGTTGATTCTTCACAAAAAAATACAGTTTTATATCTTTATGTTTGAAGCCTGAAATGTGGCAAAAGGTCGCAAAGTTCAAGGGGGCCGAATACTTTCGCAAGGCACTGTAATTCTGTTTTTTTATAATGATTGCTGGCTATAGCTTATTGATCCTGCTTTGTAGTATACCCCTCAGGGTTCAGGGAAGGGTAAACAACAGTGTTGATGTTGGAATTATTATGCCTTTCTTTTTGATCGACGAGGCACACATTATTTTCATGGAAAGAATTAGACCACATTAATCTAAATACACACTCTCTCAAATTGTTTTGTCTCACCCCAGTAATCTAGTTAGTGGTCTTGATTGAATTGGGCCCAACGCCCCCACCCAGAACCAGGTTACAGTCCTTGTGCAAGTTTCTGGTTGGAGAGTTGTAGTGAATAGCGATGAGAGACTAATGTTAACAGTATTTAGGTACAACATTGCATGTTGCTTACACTTGACATTCCATCAATTCTAATTATCAAAAAAGAGATTACAGAGATTACAGAGATTATCAGATAAGAGATTGCATACTTAATATTTGTCAGGTTAGAGTTTGTTCTGGAAGTGAAATTCTATTTAATCTACCAAATGAACCTGAAGTGATGTCCATACATGGAAATTAAGCTTCCAATGAATTAAGATAAGTGAGTCCAAAATTAGATAAACTGTTATTTGGTTTGAGGGTTGATGTTCTGGTTATAGACTTTGGTTCTATAGGGCTAACACCTGGCAGCAGCGCAGAGAGACTTGTGATTGGTCAGGAACCAGGATCAGTGGGAGTCTAACTACTCCAATTGGTCCCTAAGGTGCTGAAGGACATGATGACGGCGATGGATGCTGACAGCAGTGGAGCGGTGACCCTGCAGGAGTGGATCCAGGGAGGGATGAACAACGTGCCCCTGTTGGTGCTGCTGGGACTCAAGGCAAGAAGCACTAACAGCCAGACTCCCACTCATCTGGTTAACTCAATCAGTATACATGATTCAGCACATGACAATAGACTCCTTATGTCTAGAACATTTGCTATGAGCTGTATGGCTCAACTACTGTACATCTCAATAAAGCTTTATTCAATTCCGTTTTGATTATACTTGTAAATGTCACCTCAAAGTTATGTCTTATCTTGTCCCTGTCTTATCCAAAAATCGTTATGTTTACGGCCCTCAGACTTTGTTGGCAATACTGTATCAGAAATAAGTCTGCACACATACAAATGGTACTTGTTTGGATTGACGTGCTGTTTACTTTACCATGCTGTTAGTCGCTTCAGAGGCACAGCCACGGTGTCTCCCTTACCATGAGCCTACCCTGCTGTTTACTTTACCATGCTGTTAGTCGCTTCAGAGGCACAGCCACGGTGTCTCCCTTACCATGAGCCTACCCTGCTGTTTACTTTACCATGCTGTTAGTCGCTTCAGAGGCACAGCCATGGTGTCTCCCTTACCATGAGCCTACCCTGCTGTTTACTTTACCATGCTGTTAGTCGCTTCAGAGGCACAGCCATGGTGTCTCCCTTACCATGAGCCTACCCTGCTGTTTACTTTACCATGCTGTTAGTCGCTTCAGAGGCACAGCCATGGTGTCTCCCTTACCATGAGCCATGAGTCCACCCTGCTGTTTACATTAGTTCTTAACAAAGACCCTGCCCTTTTTTTTTTTTCTCTCTCTCTCTCTCTCTCTCTCTCTCTCTCTCTCTCTCTCTCTCTCTCTCTCTCTCTCTCTCTCTCTCTCTCTCTCTCTCTCTCTCTCTCTCTCTCTCTCTCTCTCTCTCTCTCTCTCTCTCTCTCTCTCTCTCTCTCTCTCTCTCTCTCTCTCTCTCTCTCTCTCTCTCTCTCTCTCTCAGATGGCAGAGAGGGATGGGCAGCACATCTGGAGGATGAAGCACTTCAACAAGCCTGTGTACTGCAACGTGTGTCAGAGCATGCTGCTGGGCCTCAGGAAACAGGGCCTCTGCTGCACCTGTAATAGCTCTATACCGTCACAAGGGGGCCCCCTCTGTCTCATATTCATAGATATACTTAGACAGAAGTTCTGAGTAGAGACTAGTTCTGTTGTCACTGACTGAAGTGTGGTCCTTGAGAGCTACAGTGTACAGGCCTTAGGGGATACATGCTTTTGTCCCAGTCCAACAACTGACACACTTGCTTCAACTAATCAAGTTCTATATGAGTAGTTGATTCTGGTGTGTTAGTGCTGGGTTAGAATAAAAGGGTTGAGTACAGATCATTTAGTAGTTAATCCATTATCTTGCCTAATGCGAACAACATGCAACAACACAGTTAACATTTTCAAAGAGAAATGCTTAACAGTGGCCTTGTTCTTCTCTCCCCCTCAGTGTGCAAGTACACTGTCCATGGTCACTGTGCCAACAAGAACCCAGGTCCATGTGCCTGCACCTTTGTTAAATCCAAAAAACAGATTGGGGTGAGCCTTAATAGAGTTCTGTATCACATTTAATTCCAGAATCATGATTTTAAACCTGAATAACAGTAAGTTTCATATCATTTTGATTAATCTGCACACCTGATCATAGTCATGTCCTTTTCAAGAGTGTGTATGCAGTCAGCATAATGGAAAACATAAAAGCCTTCAAATCTTGCCCTGGTGGCTATAGTGTTCATATGTGTTTGTGGATGTTGTCCCTCTGTCTGTCTGCTCCAGATTCC
The DNA here is from genome assembly GCF_057628025.1 of Oncorhynchus mykiss. Taxonomy (NCBI): domain Eukaryota; kingdom Metazoa; phylum Chordata; class Actinopteri; order Salmoniformes; family Salmonidae; genus Oncorhynchus; species Oncorhynchus mykiss. The sequence goes on along the minus strand of NC_143038.1, from coordinate 40,307,602 downwards.
AGCTCACGGCTGGGTCAGTGCTGACTGTGACTCCAGTAAGTGTCACTTCTGCAACAAGAAGATCAAGACCCTGGCAGGGAAGCATTGCGTGTGGTGCCAACAGATGGTAAGTGTGTGTGCGTTTACATTCTTGGCTGTATGTGTACACATATACTGCCACTAGTCTTTACAATGAATGTCTCGTTTTAGCGCCATGACGACTGTGTCAACTTCGGGTCATCATCGTGCGACTGCGGGTCGCTAAGAGACCATATTCTGCCACCGTGGGCCATATACTCATCCTCCAAGGTCAGCCATTGAACACACGACAATCCCATGACTCCATTCCATAAGAGTTGCAAATTAAGTCACACTGTTTATAGCCATTCAGGCTATGCTTCAGCTAAAAGCAAAAAATGGTGGCAGATTTTTTTGTCACCCAATAATACTACAGTATGTGTCAAATGTGTATATCCCTTGCTATGCTCCTAACACTCTCTGTTTCTGAAGAAGGATGAAGAAGGAAGGAGTAGTTCCATGGAGGACACTAACCTGGAGGACATCACCCCAGACGGGCACATTCTGCAGGTAGGATCCTCTTAGTTCCACTGACAGGGACACCGTGCCATCTACTTCACACACACTACTGGCCCTATCCCAGGGCTTCCCAACCCTCTTCCCGGAGATCTACCGCCCTGTGGGTTTTCAGTCCAACCCTAATTTAACACACCTGATTCTACTTATTAGCTGCTTAACAAGACCTTAACTAGCTGAATCAGATACGCTAAATTAGGGTTGGATTGAAAACCTTCAGAACAGTAGATCTCCAGGAAGAGGGTTGGCAGCCCTGCCCTATCCATTAGCATGTGCTTTAACACAAATGTGTGAAAGCCAGTAATGCATTTTTATTTGCTATAGATCTGCTTCTGTCACTCTTATTGACTGCAATTGTATTGTGCTGGCTGCTGCATGGCATGCACACTAGTGCATGCACACGTTCATCTTATCTCCTCCCCATCTCTCTCTGCAGATTGCTCCTATTCCAGACACCCACCCTCTCCTGGTGTTTGTGAACCCAAAGAGTGGAGGGAAGCAGGGGGAGAGGTAAGGGCAGATCAGGACAGACATCATAAAAAAATTCCTAGCCTGCACTAATGTACTCCTGTGAGTGAATGTCATGTATTTTTCAGAGTGCTGAGGAAGTTTCAGTATCTACTGAACCCACGGCAGGTCTACAACCTCTCCAATGGAGGCCCTGGACCAGGGTAACTACACGTGCAGGTTGATCAGGGGTGGGAGGTGGGAAAGTGGACTGTTATGTTATTGTTATGACAGCATTAGGTTTCACTTCTGACAGTGGGTATATGGTTTCTTAATATTTTTTTATGAGATATTATATTCATTGGTATTATAAACTTGGTGGGTTGAGCCCTGAATGCTGATTGGCTGACAGCCATGGTATATCAGACCGTATACCACATGTATGACAACATGTATTTTTCATGCTCTAATTACTTCGGTAACCAGTTTATAATAGCAATAAGGCACCTTGGGTTTTGTGGTATATGGCCAATATAGCACGGCTAAGGGCTGTATCCAGGCACTCCACGTTGGGTCGTGCTGAAGAACAGCCCTGAGCTGTGGTATATTGGCCATATACCACACACCCCCGGGCCTTATTGCTTAATTATAGTATGCTTTTTCTCTATGTGGTTTGGGAAAGGTCACTAAAAGTACTTTGTGACAACTGCTGATGTAAAAAAGGGGCTTTATAAATACTTTTGATTTATTTAATGTGTATGTGTATCCATACCAGACTGCACTTCTTTCGGAACCTTCATGACTACAGGATCCTGGTGTGTGGTGGAGACGGCACAGTCGGCTGGATACTAGATGCTATAGGTTTGGGTTGCTTCCTTTCCCCTCAGAGGTTCATGAACAGTAGTCAAGGTCTCTGGGGTTCTCTAAAGCTGAACAATGGCTGCCTCTGTGTGTTCTCAGACAAAGCTGACCTGCCGGTGCGTCCCCCAGTGGCGGTCCTGCCGCTTGGCACAGGGAACGACCTTGCTCGCTGCCTCCACTGGGGAGGAGGTAAGGGCCGTGTTTAACATAATGGTGTGTGTCCTAAATTGCACCCTATTCTCTATGTAGTGCACTACTTTTGACCAGGACCCATAGGGAATACTTTGCTATTTAGAATGCATCCCATGGCTTTGGTTAAAAGGAAAGTACCCCAAAATAAACGCTAGTCATGTGTTTCTCTTGTGTAAACCCTCTGTGTCCATGGAAAACCCTGCAGGTTACGAGGGCACAGATCTCAGGGAGATTCTGAAGGAGGTCGAGGAGAGCTCGTTGGTTCCTATGGACCGCTGGAGTGTGCAGGTGATTTCAGAGGACCCCCAGGAGATAGGAGACCCTGTGCCTAACGAGATCATCAACAACTACTTCTCTATTGGCGTGGTGAGTGATGACCTTGGGGTCATAGAGCCAGCTGATTGGATAATGTACAGACCTGTATGTCTCTCTTAACTGCCTTATCCTGCCTGTCAGTTTTGGTAGTTTGTTTGCAGCAATAAGAAGACATGAGCACACTGGTAAGACAAATCACAATCACAGTGACATCTGTGAGTGATGTAGCTTCAGTGCCTTCGTAAGTATTCAGACCCCTTGACTTTTTCCACATTTTGTTAGGTTATAGGCTTATTCTAAAATTGATTAAATTGTTTTTTTCCCCCCTCAATCTACACACAATACCCCATAATGACAAAGCAAAAACAGTTTTTTAGATATTTTTGCTGATTTATTAAAAATGAACTGAAATATCACATTAATTACATAAGTATTCAGACCCTTTACTCAGTACTTTGTTGAAGCAACTTTGGCAGCGATTACACCCTCGATTCTTCTTGAGTATGACGCTACAAGCTTGGCACACCTGTATTTGGGGAGTTTCTCCCATTCTTCTCTACAGACCCTCTCAAGCTCTGTCAGGTTAGATGGGGAGCGTCGCTGCACAGCTATTTTCAGGTCTCTCCAGAGATGTTCGAACAGGTTCAAGTCCGGGCTCTGGCTGGGTCACACAAGGACATTCAGACACTTGTCCCGAAGCCACTCCTGTGTTGTCTTAGCTGTGTGCTTATGGTCGTTGTCCTGTTGGAAGGTGAACCTTTTCCCCAGTCTGAGGTCCCGAGCGCTCTGGAGCAGGTTTTCATCAAGGATCTCTCTGTACATTGCTCTGTTCATCTTTGCCTCGATCCTGACTAGTCTCCCAGCACCTGCCGCTGAAAAACATCCCCACAGCATGATGCTGCCACCACCATGCTTCACCGTAGGGATGGTGCCAGGTTTCCTCCAGACGAGACACTTGGCATTCAGGCCAAAGAGTTGAATCTTGGTTTCATCAGATCAGAGAATCACGTTTCTCATGGTCTGAGAGTCTTTAGGTGCCTTTTGGCAAACTCCAAGCAGGCTGTCATGTGCCTTTTACTGAGGAATGGCTTCCATCTGTCCACTCTACCATAAAGGCCTGATTGATGGAGTACTGCAGAGATGGTTGTCCTTCTGGAAGGTTCTCCCATCTCCACAGAGGAACTCTAGAGCTCTTGTCAGAGTGACCATCGGGTTCTTGGTCACCTCCCTGACCAAGGCCCTTCTCCCCTGATTGCTCAGTTTGGCCGGGGGGCCTGCTCTAGGAAGAGTCTTGGTGGTTCCAAACTTATTCAATTTAAGAATGATGGAGGCCACTTTGTTCTTGGGGACCTTCAATGCCGCAGACACTTTTTGGTACCCTTCCCCAGATCTGTGCCTCGACACAATCCTGTCTCGGAGCTCTACGGAAAATTACTTCGACCTCATTGCTTGTTTTTTGCTCTGACATATACTGTCAACTGTGGGACCTTATATAGACAGGTGTGTGCCTTTCCAAATCATGTCCAATCCATTTAATTTGGACAGGTGGACTCCAATCAAGTTGTAGAAACATCTCAAGGATGATGAATGGAAACAGGATGCACCAGAGCTCAATTTCAAGTCTCATAGCAAAGGGTCTGAATACAGTAGTAGTTGAAGTTTAAAGTCTGCAGTTTACATACACTTAAGTTGGAGTCATTAAAATGTGTTTTTCAACCACTCCACAAATTTCTTGTTAACAAACTATAGTTTTGGCAAGTCGGTTAGGACATCTACTTTGTGCATGACACAAGTCATTTTTCCAACAATTGTTTACAGATTCCAGAAAATGATGTCATGGCTTTAGAAGTTTCTGATAGGCTAATTGACATCATTTGAGTCAATTGGAGATGTACCTGTGGATGTATTTCAATGCCTACCTTCAAACTCTGTGCCTCTTTTCTTGGCATCATGGGAAAATCAAAAGAAATCAGCCAAGACCTCAGAAAAACAATTGTAGACCTCCACAAGTCTAGTTCATCCTTGGGAGCAATTTCCAAACGCCTGAAGGTACCACGTTCATCTGTACAAACAATAGTACGTAAGTACAAACATCATGGGACCACGCAGCCGTCATACCACTCAGGAATGAGACGCGTTCTATCTCCTAGAGATGAACGTACTTTGGTGCGAAAAGTGCAAATCAATCCCAGAACAACAGCAAAGGACCTTGTGAAGATGCTGGAGGAAACAGGTACAAAAGTATCTATATCCACAGTAAAACAAGTCCTATATCGACATAACCTGAAAGGCCGCTCAGCAAGGAAGAAGCCACTGCTCCAAATCCGCCATAAAAAAGCCAGACTACGGTTTTCAACTGCACATGGGGACAAAGATCGTACTTTTTGGAGAAATGTCCTCTGGTCTGATGAAACAAAAATAGAACTGTTTGGCCATAATGACCATTGTTATGTTTGGAGGAAAAAGGGGGATGCTTGCAAGCCGAAGAACACCATCCCCACCGTGAAGCACGGGGGGTGGCAGCATCATGTTGTGGGGGAGCTTTGCTGCAAGAGGGACTGGTGCATTTCACAAAATAGTTGGCATCATGAGTGAGGAAAAGTATGTTGATATATTGAAGCAACATCTCAAGACGTCAGGAAGTTACAGCTTGGTCGCAAATGTGTCTTCCAAATGGACAATGACCCCAAGCATACTTCCAAAGTTGTGGCAAAATGGCTTAAGGACAACAAAGTCAAGGTATTGGACTGGCCATCACAAAGCCTTGACCACAATCCCATAGAACATTTGTGGGCAGAACTGAAAAAGCTTGAGCGAGCAAGGAGGCCAACAAACCTGACTCAATTACACCAGCTTTGTCAGGAGGAATGGGTCAAAATTCACCCAACTTATTGTGGGAAGCTTGTGGAAGGCTACCTGCAACGTTTGACCCAAGTTAAACCATTTTAAAAGCAATGCTACCAAATACTAATTGAGTGTATGTAAACGTCTGACCCACTGGGAATGTGATTAAATAATTAAAAGCTGAAATAAATCCTTCTCTCTTCTATTATTTTGACATTTCACTTTCTTAAAATAAAATAGTGATCCTAGCTGACCTTAAATGGACATTTTCCTCGGATTGAATGTCAGCAATTGTGAAAAACTGAGTTTAAATGTATTTGGCTAAGGTGTATGTAAACTTCCGACTTCAACTGTACATATGGTATCTGTTTAGATTTTTTTTTATAAATTTGTAAAAGAAAATATATAAAACAAATGTTTTCGCTTTGTCTTTATGGGTTATTTTGTGTAGATTGCTGAGATTTTTTTTATTTAATTCATTTTAGAATAAAGCTGTAACATAACAAAATTTGTAAATTGTCAAAGGGTCTGTCTGAATACTTTCCGAAGGCACTGATATGACTGTGATTTTTCTTGTCATTGTGCTCTTGTTTTCTTATTGTTACAAATTGCCCTTTTGTGGTGATAAAGATTTATTGAACACATGTAAATGCTACAATGTGTTAATTGACAGGATGCCTCCATTGCTCACCGCTTTCACTCCATGAGGGAGAAGCACCCTCAGAAGTTCAACAGCAGGTGAGAGTGACTGAAAGGTCAAGGATCAAACAAAGAGTGTTGAGTGCGAAGAGTGAAAAATCTGTTATGGCTGGGTGGGATTTTGTTTATCTCTGAGCACTGACCAAAACAATGTTCTTTTTGTTTTCTCTGCAAGGATGAAGAACAAACTGTGGTATTTTGAGTTTGCCACCTCTGAGACCATCTCTGCCTCCTGCAAGAAGCTAAGGGATTGTCTCAGCATTGAGGTGAACACTGAAGAGTCTTGAATCCTAGTTATTTTAGTTTGTGGTTAAATGGATCTTACCATCATTTAAGTGTACAGTGTTGTGAAAAAGTATTTGTCCCCTTTCTAATTTTCTCTACTTTTGCATATTTATTGTACTGAATGTTATCAGATCTTCAACCAAAATCTAACCTGAGTGAACAAATAACACCGTTCATATTTCATAAACAAAGTTATGTAAAACCCAATGCCCTTGTGTGAAAAAGTAAGTGCCCCCTTACACTCAATAACTGGTTGTGCCACCTTTAATTGTAAATGTGTTTCTTTTTAGCCATTTTCATGTAGACTTGATTGTGTGTTTTGGTTCATTGTCTTGTTGCATGACCCAACTGCACTTTAGCTCACAAACAGATGGCCTGACATTCTCCTGTAGAATTATCTGATACAGAGGAGAATTCATGGTTCCTTCCATTAATGCAAGTCTTCCCAGTCCTGAGGCAGCAAAGCATCCCCAAACCATCACACTACCACCACCATGCTGTCCTGAGGCAGCAAAGCATCCCCAAACCATCACACTACCACCACCATGCTTGACTGTTGGTATAAGGTTCTTCCTATGGAATGCAGTGTTTGGTTTTCACCAGGCATAATGGGACCCATGTCCACTTGCGACTTTATCATGTAAATCTTGGTGGGGTAAATTCTTCTTTTTTTTATGATGCATGCCAGCAAAGCCACGGTTCAAAACTAAACAATACATTAATTCCACTATAATGGCGACAAAGGTTACCCACAAACTGTTAGGCCCTACATAAAGCCACCCCAGCAGCAGAGCTTTCTTTTCAGCACCACGGAGTGAATCCTTACCACCGCTACACCTGGCTATCAGCGGAGCCTTGTCTGGCAGCGAGACAGTTCATTCAGCCTCATTTACTGCCTTTTTTAAAAAACATAGCTGAAATGGCTGACTTGCTTAAACAAATGTGGTTTCTACTGACAATTGAGATGTATAAACTATGGCATAAGGGAACAATGAGTGCATAAGAGGCAATCCGTCATTTCGATTAAGACATTAATGAGCGAGCTAGAACGGACGTAGTCAATATAACTATTTGTTCAGCACTTTTGAAATGTACAGCGACAGAATTCAGCACATGGGCCGTTCTTACAGTATTGTCTCTGTACACCAAGTCCGAATCGAAGGATAAATAAAGGGGGAATATAAGCAGACAATGAAAGCTCTTACAATATTCAATGATTACATTTCTCTAAAACAGGTTATAGGCTACATGTGGACCACCAAGTTAGAACAGCAGGTGAAATTAACAGGGGTAGATAGACCATCTTATTAGGGTGATGCACATAAGCTACTAACATCTTACTACACAACATACACTTAGTATTACTTTCTTAGCTACAGTATACATATCTCCCTGGCATATTTCATCATATATGCAGCAGCATACAAGACATTATTGGACTCACCTTGTTGTGCTGTGCTCACTTGAAAAGGAAGATGGAGTGGCAGTCCTTCTTGTGGGTAAATTTTGTCATCAAACTTTGTCATCAATGTCTGGCATTCTCTGGATTTATGGTGATTTGAAGACAACTGGGAGGTTGAATCATGATATCGGTGATCTTCAGGTCGGAGCTCTAGAAAAAGGCCTGGGTTCCAGTTGTCTTGAACTCACTGAAGTATGAGATTTCCTAGTTTCCAGTTGTTTTGAACGTGTCAGAAGTCATGCTGGATTGACAACATGGCCAATGTATTCAACCTTTTCTGGCCCATGGTGTTGATTGTGAATGTTTATCCTTTTTAAGCTTGGAAAAGATACCCTTAAACCCAGACTTGGACCACACACCCTCTCCACTGAATAGCAGGCTATTGATTGCTTTGCAATGCTTGCAGTTAGACACTGATTCTTAAATTTGCGATTTCCAACTTGTTGTGTAATGTTTATGGCTGATGAGCACAGATGTGTTTTATCTATAATTTATCTTCATATGACAAGTATTGAAAAGGATTTGCCAGTTGACTGTAGACTTGATTAATGATGATGACTGCTTGTCTAGCTAAGATTTTGAAAGTATGATGTTGACATGATCAGTCCAATCAAAGCTACGGTAGATATAACGTTATTTCACATCATTTTATCTGTGGCCAATGACCTTGAGCCTTCTTGGATGGGTACATCTAATGTAAATCTATGGCAGCACCCAAGGGACTTTAATTTTCGAGCTCTCCCTGTAGATTTTGCGGTGACATCGTGTCCCCATGAGTGACAGAACACTGAGACAATCACGGCGCAACTAGAAAACATTACTAACCCCTATGCTCTGTATTTCCCGCGGGCTGCCCCACCACCATAGAAAGCACTGAGCTAGGCTGAAACACAGGCAAAATAAATAGCTAAAACAAATATATACAATACCAGGCAAAAGTTTGGACACACGGACTCATTCCAGGGTTTTTCTTTATTTTTACTATTTTCTACATTGTAGAATAATAGTGAAGACATCAGAACTATGAAATAACACATATGGAATCATGTAGTAACCAAAAAAGTGTTAAACAAATCTAAATATATTTTAGATTTGAGATTCTTCAAAGTAGCCACCTTTTGCCATGATAACAGTTTTGCACACTCTTGGCATTCTCTCAACCAGCTTCATGAGGTAGTCATCTGGAATGCATTTAAATTTTACAGTTGTGCCTTGTTAAAACTTCTTATGGCTGAGATCCCGCTAACGGGATCGATATGACAACAGCCAGTGAAAGTGCAGGGCGGCAAATTCAAAACAACAGAAATCCCATAATTAAAATTCCTCAAACATACAAGTATTTCACACCATTTTAAAGATACACTTCTTGTTAATCCCACCACAGTGTCCGATTTCAAATAGGCTTTACGGCGAAAGCACCACAAACGATTATGTTAGGTCAGAGCCAAGTCACAGAAAAACACAGCCATTTTTCCAGCCAAAGCGAGGAGTCACAAAAATCTAAAATATATGAAAAAATCTTAGTATCTCAGTATACATTGGCGTGTTAGTTCCAAAAACATCCAGTGATTTTGCAGAGAGCCACGTCAATTTACAGAAATACTCATCATAAATGTTGATGAAAATACAAGTGTTATACATGGAACTTTAGATACACTTCTCCTTAATGCAACCGCTGTGTCAGATTTCAAAAAAGCTTTACGGAAAAAGCAAACCATACAATAATCTGAGTACGGCGCTCAGAGCTCAAACAAGCCAAAAAGATATCCACCATATTGTGCAGTCAACAGAAGTCAGAAATAACATTATAAATATTCACTTACCTTTGATGGTCTTCATCAGAATGCACTCCCAGGAATCCCAGTTCCACAATAAATTGTTTTGTTTTGTAAGGTAACGCTCCTTTTGTTAGCGCATTTGGTAAACAAATCCAAACTCACGAAGAGCATTCAATAGGAGCAGACGAAAAGTCAAAAAGTTCCATTACAGTCCGTAGAAACATGTCAAACGAAGTACAGAATAAATTTTTAGGATGTTATTAACATAAATCTTCAATAATGTTCCTTTGTCTGTAGAAATGCAATGGAACGGAGCTCGTTCTCACGTGAACGAGCGTGGCCAGCTCGTGGCTCTCTGGCAGGCCTCTGACTCATTCCCTTCTCATTCGCCCCCACTTCACAGTAGAAGCATCAAAAAAAGGTTCTAAGGACTGTTGACATCTAGTGGAAGCATTAGGAAGTGCAACATGACCAATATCCCACTGTATCTTCAATAGGGAATGAGTTGAAAAATGACCAACCTCAGATTTCCCACTTCCTGGTTGGATTTTTTCTCAGATTTTTGCCTGCCATATGAGTTCTGTTATACTCACAGACATTATTCAAACAGTTTTAGAAACTTCAGAGTGTTTTCTATTCAGTATATTTATATACTAATAATATGCATATATTAGCAACTGGGACTGAGTAGCAGGCAGTTTACTCTGGGCATCTCTGGGCACCTTATTCATCCAAGCCACTCAATACTGCCCCCAGCCATAAGAAGTTAAAAGTTAATTTGTGGAATTTCTTTCCTTCTTAATGTGTTTGAGCCAATCAGTTGTGTTGTGACAAAGTAGGAGTGGTATACAGAAGATAAGCAAAGAGAAATGACAGTCCATCATTACTTTAAGACATGAAGTTCAGTTAATCCGGAAAATTTTAAGTGCAGTCGCAAAAACCATCAAGCACTATGATGAAACTGGCTCTCATGCGAACCGCCACAGGAAAGGAAGACCCAGAGTTACCTCTGCTGCAGAGGATAAGTTCATTAGAGTTAACTGCACCTCAGAAATTGCAGCCCAAATAAATGCTTCAGAGTTCAAGTAACAGACACATCTCAACATGAACTTTTCAGAGGAGAATTGCTGCAAAGAAATCACTACTAAAGGACACCAATAAGAAGAAGATACTTGCTTGTTCCGTCATTTGAATCATGTAGTAACCAAAAAAGTATTAAACAAGATTCTTCAAAGTAACCACCTTTTGCCTTGATGACAGCTTTGCACAATCTGGCATTATCTCAAAACAATTGTATTTGTAACATGCGCCGAATACAGTGAAATGCTTACTTACAAACCCTTCACCAACAATGCAATTTTAAGAAAAATAAGTGTTGAGGAAAAAATAGATAAATAAAAGTAACAAATAATTAAAGAGCAGCAGTAAAATAACAATTTCACCTTTATTTAACTAGGCAAGTCAGTTAAGAACAAATTCTTATTTTCAATGACGGCCTAGGAACAGTGGGTTAACTGCCTGTTCAGGGGCAGAACGACAGACCTTGTCAGCTTGGGGGTTTGAACTTGCAACCTTCCGGTTACTAGTCCAACGCTCTAACCACTAGGCTACCCTACCGCCCTGTATACAGGGGGTACCGGTAGAGTCGATGTGCGGGGGCACTGGTTAGTCGAAGTAATTGAGGTAATATGTATATGTATATATATATAGGTAGAGTTAAAGTGACTATGCATAGATAATAAACAGAGTAGCAGCAGCATAAAAGAGGGAGGGCAATGCAAATAGTCTGGGTAGCCATTTGATTAGCTGTTCAGGAGTATTATGGCTTGGGGGTAGAAGCTGTTTAGTAGTCTTTTGGACCTCAACCAGCTTCATGAGGAATGCTTTTCCAACAGTCTAAACACTTGTTGGCTGCTTTTCCTTCACTCTTCGGTCCAACTCATCCCAAACCATCTCAATTGGGTTGAGGTCGGGTGATTTTGGAGGCCAAGTCATCTGATGCAGCACTCCATCACTCTCCTTGGGGAAATACCCCTTACACAGCCTGGAGGTGTGTTTTGGGTCATTGTCCTGTTGAAAAAAACAAATGCTAGTCCCACTAAGCGCAAACCAGATGGGATGGTGTATTGCTGCAGAATGCTGTGGTAGGCATGCTGGTCAAATCTGCCTTGAATTCAAAATAAATCACTGACAGTTGCACCAGCAAAGCACCCCCACATCTCCTCCTCCATGCTTCGGAGGAACCACACATGCATTCCACGATTAAGAGCCTCATACCATCAGTCAAGCATGGTGGTGGTAGTGTGATGGTTTGGGAACCTGGAAGACTTGCCTTAATAGACAGAACCATTAATTCTGCTCTGTATCAAGAGAATTCTACAGGAGAATGTCAGGCCATCCATCTGTGAGCTGAAGCTGAAGCGCAGCTGAGTTATTTAGCAAAACAATGATCCAAAACACACAATCAAGTCTACATGAAAATGGCTAAAAAGCAACACATTTTAAGTTTTGGAATGGTCTGGTCAAAGTCCAGACCTAATCACAATTGAGATTTTGTGGCAGGACTTGAAACGAGCAGTTCATGCTTGAAAACTCACAAATGTCTCTGAGTTAAACCAGTTCTGCATGCAAGAGTTGGCCAAAATACATCCACAGTGGCGTGAGAGACTGATCAACAACTACAGGAAGCATTTGGTTGCTGTCATTACAGCTAAAGGTTGCACAGCCAGTTAATGGATGCGTTTCAAACACAAAGTAGACTGCCCTTGGCCCTAAACCCTGAGCCCTATGCTCTTGGGGTAATCCCCGCGGCCATATTTGTAAATAAATTAGAAATTGTGCTACTAATGCACAAATATGTCTAATAAATGTTTAGTTAGCTTTTGGAAATTATATAAATAAATGTTTTTCCTTCTTCAGAAGTAGCTAGGCAGGCTAACGTTAGTTAGCTAATTTATTTGCTAGCTATCATACAGTAGGCGTATATTAATAATTATATAGTTAATATAAGTAGACATGCAATCATAGTTGACTGTAGCGCATATAAATCACCCACAAGCTACCGGTGGCTGAAAACACAATCATCGCGGGATGAACGAGTGAAGAATATCCAAGCAAACACAGCCCATTTAAAAATCATTCCTTCTTCCCTCGCCCCTTGCCCTGCAAGTGTATACTCGTCAGACATCATGATACATCATCAGAAGTGTCCACTTCATTTGAGGGCTGAGGGGATAGGGTGTGTCTTTTAAGTGTATGGAATGCAGCCATGAGTGTAAGCGGGCAATTACTTTTTCACATGGAAATTGGGTGTTGCATAACTTTCTTAGTTAAATAAAATAAGTATCCATTTTTGTAGTTATAGGTGAACTTAGGTGCCTTTTAATATTAGGTTTTGGTTGAATATCTGATAACATTCTGTATCAAGATGTGCAAAAATAGGGAAAATCAGAAAGGGGGCAAATGCTTTTTCCCGGCACTGTAGATAGTCTTGGCAATACTTAATTTAGTCTCTTTACCCGTTTGTGACCGTGTCTGTCCGTCCGTCTATCTCTCAGTGCTGTGGGACACCCCTGGACCTGAGCGGTCACTCTCTGGAGGGCCTTGCAGTCATCAACATACCCAGCATGCACGGCGGCTCCAACCTGTGGGGTGAGGCTAAGAAGGCAGACAGAGACAATGTGTCAGAAGAGGAACCGCCTGATGTCGTCACTGACCACGACGTTCTGAAAATGAGCTCACAAGGTACTTTAGGGCATGCTTATCTCATACATTGTTGGAGGTTTATTTAGTTGCCTAGTGATATTAATGTTTACTGTAGCATTGTATGTAATATTGTCAGTTTTGCCCTTACACAGACCATATGGTATTTTTTTGGAGGGCTGCAGGTAGCCTAGTGGTTAGAGCGTTGGGCCACTAACAAAAAGATGAAGGTGAAAAATCTGTTGATCTGCCCTTGAACAAGGCACTTAACCATATTTGCTCCTGGGTCGCCATTGATAATGGCAGACTCTGGCCATGACCCCACTCTCCGCATACATATTAATACACACATGCAAGACATAGGACCTATATAAGCACCCACCAAATTATTATGATATAATTTGTATTACAGTAGCTAAGTCACTGTATGTATGAGAATGAATGTCTGCTTAAAACCTGTTACGGACGTGGTTCCTGCACAGGAACCACATCAGCGGAAATTTCAGAGCGCCACCTATAGTACTCGATAAATCTCAAACTTTCATTAAAACACACACGCAAGATACTCAATTAAAGCTACACTCGTTGTGAATCTAGCCAACATGTCAGATTTGTAAAATGCTTTTCGGCGAAAGCATGAGAAGCTATTATCTGATAGCATGCACCCCCCAAAATACCTGAACGAGACCTAAACAAAAGATTTTGCGGTAGCCGGCGCTACACAAAACGCATAAATAAAATATAAAACATTCATTACCTTTGACGAGCTTCTTTGTTGGCACTCCTATATGTCCCATAAACATCACAATTGGGTCTTTTTCCCGATTAAATCCGTCATTGTATCCCCAAAATGTCATTTTATGAAGGCCGGTCTGATCCAGGAAAAATCACCTTTTCAAGACGCAACGTCACTTTTTTTAAATTAAAAAAGTTGCCTATAAACTTTTACAAATCACTTCAAACTACTTTTGTAAACCAACTTTAGGTATTAATAAACGTTAATAATCGATCAAATTGATCACGGGGCGATCTGTATTCGATAGCAGCAAGTCTTGAAATCATCGTCCATTTTTTCACTTTCTTAGCTTCCTCCGGTGCGCCCCAAGACAGGAAGTGCCTACACGTCATCCCACCAAGGATAAATCTACAATGAAATGCCAGTACTGGCGGCATCGTGTGGAAGCTGTAGGCATTGTCATGGGAACCTTATCTATTTTCTATCGCCTTAGACAATACATTGACTGGCGGATGAATCTTTTTCCCAGGGATTTTTACTCCTAAACACGTTCTGTTATAGCCACAGACACGATTTAACCAGTTTTAGAGACTTCAGAGTGTTTTCTATACACACATACGTATCATATGCATATACTATATTCCTGGCATGAGTAGCAGGACGTTGAAATGTTGCGCGATTTTTTACAAAAAGCTGCGAAAATTCGCATCATCCGTAACAGGCTATTGACAATATATTTTAATGTTTCCTTTTCCCCCCACAGACCTAAGTGACAAGCGGATTGAGGTGGTGGGATTGGAGGGGGCGATTGAGATGGGTCAGATCTATTCTGGGCTGAAGAGGGCTGGACACAGACTGGCTCAAACATCACAGATCACTATCAGGTAGACTTAATACAGGCTCTATACACAATTCTTTGGGTGTTATGCCTTTTTAACTTTTGGTATTAAAACGTGTCTCTCTCTCATTGTCTTTCTCAGGACACATAAAGCCTTGCCTATGCAGATTGATGGTGAGCCCTGGATGCAGCCTCCCTGCACTGTAAGTGTTGTTAATATACCCCTTAAGTGAGTTTGGCCGTGGAGTTCCTATGACCAATTGAATTAGATAGTGTGACAACTGGAGGAACATTTATTCTAAAATAAACATTGTTGATGTCCTTATGTTGGCTTGTTAGTTTTAGCAGTGGGCCAAGTCTCTTGACTCAATTTTGTTTCAGAAATACAATGTGATGTACTGGAGATCAGTATTTCCCAACCCTTACCAGACCAGACACATTTTTTTCCTAGCCCTACACTGACGCACCAGACAACTAATCAAGGTCTTGGTGATTCATTAATTCAGCGATTCTTGAAAGATGGACCAATCTCAAATATTCACAAATATTTGTCTTAATTTTAACACAAATGTGAAATATATACAGTTGAAGTCTGAAGTTTACATACACTTAGGTTGGAGTCATTAACTCGTTTTTCAACCACTCCACACATTTCTTGTTAACAAACTATAGTTTTGGCTAGTCGATAAGGAAATCTACTTTGTGCATGACACAAGTAATTTTTCCAACATTTGTTTACAGGAAGATTATTTCACTTATAATTCACTGTATCACAATTCCAGTGGGTCAGAAGTTTACATACACTAAGTTGACTGTGCCTTTAAACAGCTTGGAAATTCCAGAAAATGATGTCATGGCTTTAGAAGCTTCTGATAGGCTAATTGACATCATTTGAGTTAATTGGTGGTGTACCTTTCGGATGTATTTCAAGGCCTACCTTCAATCTCAGTGCCTCAGGGCATCATGGGAAAATCAAAAGAAATCAGCCAAGACCTCAGAAAAAGAATTGTAGACCTCCACACATCTGGTTCATCCTTGGGAGCAATTTCACAACGCCTGAAGGTACCACGTTCATCTGTACAAACAATAGTACGCAAGTATAAACACCATGGGACCACGCAGCCGTCACACCACTCAGGAAGGAGATGCGTTCTTTCTCCTAGAGATTAACATATTTGGTGCGAAAAGTGCAAATCAATCCTAGAACAACAGCAAACGACCTCCTGAAGATGCTGGAGGAAACAGGTACAAAAGTATCTATTTCCACAGTAAACTAAGTCCTATATCGACATAACCTGAAAGGCCGCTCAGCAAGGAAGAAGCCACTGCTCCAAAACCGCCATAAAAAAGCCAGATTACGGTTTGCAACTACACATGGGGACAAAGATCGTACTAATTGGAGAAATGTCCTCTGGTCTGATAAAACAAAAATAGAACTGTTTGGCCATAATGACCATCGTTATGTTTGGAGGAAAAAGGGGGAGGCTTGCAAGCCGAAGAACACCATCCCAACCGTGAAGCATGGGGGTGGCAGCATCATGTTGTGGGAGTGCTTTGCTGCAGGAAGGACTGGTGCACTTCACAAAATAGATGGCATCATGAGAAGGGAAATGATGTGGATATATTGAAGCAACATCTCCAGACATCAGTCAGAAAGTTAAAGCTTGGTCCAAATGGGTCTTCCAAATGGACGTTGACCCCAAGCATACCAAAGTTGTGGCAAAATGGCTTAAGGACAACAAAGTCAAGGTATTGGAGTGGCCATCACAAAGCCCTGACCTCAATCCAATAGAACATGTGTGGGCAGGACTGAAAAAGCTTGTGCGAGCAAGGAGGCCTACAAACCTGACTCAGTTACACCAGCTCTGTCAGGAGGAATGGGCCAAAATTCACCCAACTTATTGTGGGAAGCTTGTGGAAGGCTACCCAAAGTGTTTGACCCAAGTTAAACAATTTAAAGGCAATGCTACCAAATACTAATTGAGTGTATGTAAACTTCTGATCCACTGGGAATGTGATGAAAGAAATAAAAGCTGAAATAAATAATTCTCTCTACTATTATTCTGACATTTCACATTCTTAAAATAAGTGGTGATCCTAACTGACCTAAAACAGGGAATTTTTACTGGGATTAAATGTCAGGAATTGTGAAAAACTGAGTTTAAATGTTTTTGCCTAAGGTGTATGTAAACTTCCGACTTCAACTGTATATTTTTTTGATAGACCAAAGTATCACCTATTACACCATGTAAAGGAACAACTCCCAAGTCTTCAAAACATATCCATAAAATGCAACTAAATGGATTTATGTCAACTCCGTCTGACGCTATAAAAGGCTTTTAATTTTTACATAGTTCAACAAGTGTTTGAAGGCCTTGTTTTGATTCATTCTAACAGATTATTCAAATGTGTAGTACAACTCTCCAAACGTAGTTTTTTTTCCGTTTTATACCACTATATAATGCTCCAGGGCTAATTTCGTTAGCATTTTGGCATGGTTTTCTAGAGAAAGAACATAAAACAATATTTTATAAAGCTAGCATCATCCCTTTATTTTTCCTCCGTTGCTTTATGACTATAAACCCTAAAATAAATAAACACATCTGAACCAAAATGTATATCCTATCAAGGAGATGGAGTTGACAGTTTATCGTTGTGACCATGGTGATTTCAATATTGCTTGTTTTAAATGTATTAAAAGTAGAGAACTTTACAGACCATGAGTGGTCTTGTTGCACTACATGTCACGAGGACATGAAGAAATGGTCCTTATTGTGGAGCTGACCGTGCTCATTCCTGAATCATTTAGGGTTTTAGACAAATCTGACAAGAGTTTACCATTTTTTGGGGGGACCAAATATTTTTAGGAGTCACAGTTTTGTGATCAATATTATTTTAAGTTTCAGAGGGCTATTGCAAGAAACGACATAAGATCCTTTTTCAGTTCATATTAATTATTGCCAGTTTATACAATTTTAAACACATTTTTTGAGAGTTTGAAATTGGGATCCTTTGCTCCGGACAAGAGCATTTCCGGTCGTAGAGAGGACATGGAAATTAATAATATTGCAAATATTTAAACAATTCCTAAAACAAGTATTTCCCTTTATAAAATTCCCTTAAATTAAAATTATTCTCAAATATTGCTATAAAAATAAAAAGTTTCCCTGCCGGATAAGGATTGTCCCGACTTTCAATAATAGTTGAATTACTTCAATCAGGTTTGTCCGTGCAGGGATAGGACAAAAATGTTTGCCTACCACAAGAGGGTATGGGGATAAGGGAAGCACTGTTGTAGACTGTGATGACTGTAAAACCTCCTGAATTTTCCACCCTGTGTTCAGATCCACATCACACACAAGAACCAAGCCAACATGCTGATGGCTGCTCCTGCCAAATCATCAGGCTTCTTCCACCTCAAGTAGAGGAAAGGTGGACTGCAGCACTGAGACTGAAGAGGTCCGGGTGTAGGGTGAAGTTGCCCTTTGACACTGATCTTGGATCAGTTTTTCATTTTCCCCACTAATGGTTAAGGTTTAGATTGGGTGAGTGGATGCTTATCCTAGATCTGTACCTCGGGGAAACTTCACCCAGGAGCAGAGGTCCACTGACTGCTGAAGAACCACTGCCATAAAGGAAGCAACATTTGCGTAAAAACATTCTTCATGTCTGAATTTCTTCCTGAAACACTAGTAGCCATTGATTAACATTGATACTCTACTCATTTCCATAACAAAAAACTATCCCAGGCTTGTGTTGATTTGAGTAAGTCCCCTCATGTTAAGCTTTATATTACATTGCTATTACATTTTGTATCTGTTTGTATTAGGAATGTATAATTCCATAGTTCTCCATGAGTTTTATTACTTTTATGCTTTATTGTTATGTCTCAGCACAGTAATAGATCTCCTGTTTGTTTATCTGCTTTCTATAGCATTTTCACACAAATGTTTTTGTATCCATATTGATTAACGTGATAGGCCAACAGTCTGTGTCGCTATATAATGCCGTTCACTGTCAAATCTAAGTATGTTTTGCCTACTCAGCAAGTTTCTTGTAGAGGATACAGCTCAGACAGCTGAGGGTATCGTTTGCGTTGCCCGACCTCACTTAAAGGCCCAGTGCAGTCAAATTATGATTTTTCTGTGTTTTACATATATTTCCACACTATGAGGTTGGAATAATACTGCGAAATTGTGAAAATTATGATAATGCCCTTTTCATGTAAAAGCTGTTCGAAAAGACAGACTGAAATTTCAGGTGGTTTTGATGGGATGCAGTGTTGGCCTGCCTGGTGACATCAGGTAAATTCATTAAAAGACCAATAAGAAAGAGTTCCAAACCTCTGCCAATAACAGCTAGTTTTCTGTTTTCCCCTCCCCACTCAAACCACTCCCTAAGTCTTAGCAAAATTCTTGCTTGAGAAATTGCTCTACCTAAGAAGCTATTTTTGTTTACTTTTGAGCATTTTGATTGAAAACATTCACAGTTAGGTACTTAATTGTTACCCAGAAATTATTTGATATTGAGATAAAAACAGCTGCATTGGGCCTTTAACACTTCCTCATTATCACTAACCCAATCTCTTTGCTTAGTGAGACTGATTCCAAACCACAACTACTGAGATGCTGTCCTCAAGAAAAAAAGAGACCTGGCTTTTCTCTTTAAATAAATAAATGTATAGCCTACAGTATGTGTATTCATGTATCTACCATGGTAAGAGATCTTTAAAAAGACAGCAATTTCTTATCTCTGCCTGTAACGATGTGTGCTGAGAGTCAGGAAGCAAGTTCAGGGAGTGAGTGTTTTAATAAATAAATGCAACATAAAACAAAACAAGAAACACGAACAACGTGGAACAACGTAAACACTGGAACAGAAACAATAACACCCGGGGAAGGAACCAAAAGGCGTGACATATATAGGGAAGGTTATCAGGGAGGTGATGGAGTCCAGGTGATTCTGATGACGCGCAGGTGCGCGTAACAATGGTGACAGGTGTGCGCTATAACGAGCAGCCTGGTGACCTAGAGGCCAGAGAGGAAGCTCGACGAGCCGGTTGAGGCAGGGGAGTCCGGCTGAGGCATGAAAGCCCGTAGAGGCTCCTGGACCCGACATCATTCCACCTGACAAAAAAAATAATAAAATACACCCCCTGATGCTTCCCTTAGGTGAGGCATTATTCTGTAATGATGTGAGCTGAGAGTCGGGAAGCAAGTTCAGGAAGTGAGTGTTTTAATAAATAAATGCAACATAAAACAAAACAAGAGCCATGAACAACACACAGACTAAACACTGGAGCAGAAACAATAAGACCGGAGGAAGGAACTAAAGGGAGTGACTTATATAGGGAAGGTTATCAGGGAGGTGATGGGGTCCAGGTGAGTCTGATGACGTGCAGGTGCGCGTAAAGATGGTGACAGGTGTGCGCCATAATGAGCAGCCTGGTGACCTAGAGGCCAGAGAGGGATCACACGTGACACTGCCTTTCTCAAGGTCAGTTACCAGAAGGATATCGCTGTATGTGACAGAATGGGGCGGCAGGGTAGCCTAGTGGTTAGAGTGTTGGACTAGTAACCGAAAGCTGACAAGGTACAATTCTGTCATTCTGCCCCTGAACAGGCAGTTCCTAGGCTGTCATTGAAAATAAGAATGTGTTCTTAACTGACTTGCCTAGTTAAATAAAGGTTAAAAAAAGTACTTTTATAAAGGTTGTCAATGGCAGTTGGGCAGCTGTCATAGTGGTGCTGTGTCACACTTAACAGGTTTGTGTTTGTTGGCCATTGGTGTTAATGGCTGTGGGACCCCCAACGGAGCTCAGAGACAGGGCCAAAGTAGGGTGCCATTTGGTACGAAACCCTGGTCTTCAGGAGTTTCCCTAAAATGACTACAACACTAGAACTACAGTGAACAAAAATATATACATGTAAAGTGTTGGTCCCATGTTTCATGAACTGAAATAAAAGATCAGGCATTTTCCATACACCCAAAAAGTTTCTCTCTCAAATTTGGTGTACACATTTGTTTACATCCCTGTTAGTGTACATTTCTCCTTTGCCAAGGTAATCCATCCACCTGACAGGTGTGGCATATCAAGAAGCTGATGATCATTGTACAGGCACACCTTGTGCTGGGAACAATAAAAAGGCCACTCTAAAATGTGCAGTTTTGTCACATAACACAATGCCACAGATGTCTCGAGTTTTGAGGGAGCGTGCTATTGGCATGCTGACTGTAGGAATGGCCACCAGAGCTGTTGCCAGAATGTTAATTTCTCTAACATAAGCCGCTTCCAACATCGTTTTAGAGAATTTGGCAATACGAATTTGGCAACCGCCCTCAAACCGTAGACTACGTGTGTAACCGCTCCAGCCCAGGACCTCCACTTCCGACTTCTTCACCTGTGGGATCGTCTGAGACCAGCCACTCAGGCAGCTGATGGAACTGTAGGTTTGCACAACCGAAGAAAGTCTGCACAAACTGTCAAAAACCGTCTCGGGGAAATTCATCTGGGGTCTTGACCTGACTGCAGTTTGGCGTTGTAACCGACTTCAGTGGGCAAATGCTCATCTTCAATGGGCACTGGCACGCTGGAGAAGTTTGCTCTTGGCGGATGAATCCCGGTGTCAACTGTACCGAGCAGATGACAGACAAAGTGTATGGCGTTGTGTGGGCAAGCGTATTGCAGATGTGAACAGGTGACCATGGTGGCGGTGGGGTTATGGTATGGGCAGGCATAAGCTATGGACAATGAACACGATTGCATTTTATCAATTAAAATTTGAATGTACAGCGACACCGTGATGAGATCCTGAGGCCCGTTGTCGTGCCATTCATCTGCCGCCATCACCTCATGATAATGCACGGCCACATGTCGCACAGATCTGTACACAATTCCTGGAAGCTAAAAATGTCCACGTTTTTCCATGGCCTGCATACTCAGACATGTTACTCATTGAGCACGTTTGGAATGCTCTGGATCGACATGTAAGCTAGCGTGTTCCAATTCCTGCCAATATCCAGCAACTTTGCACAGCCATTAAGGAGGAGTGGGACAACATTCCATAGGTCACAATCAACAGCCTGATCAAGGAGGCACATGGTGCAAACCAGAACATTTTTCCTTTGCTTCAGAGACATAGAGTTCACTTTTTCCACATTTTGTGACATTACAGCCTTTTTCTAAAATGTATTAAATAAAACATTTTCCTCATCAATCTACACACAATACCCCATAATGACAAAGCTGACATTTTTGCAAATGTTATTAAAAATAAAAACAGATACCTTATTTACATAGGTTTTCAGACCCTATGCTATGAAACTCGAAATTGAGCTCAAGTGCATCCTGTTTCATTGATCATCCTTCAGATGTTTCTACAACTTGGAGACCACATGTGGTAAATTCAATTTATTGGACATGATTTGGAAAGGCACACACCTGTCTATAAAAGGTCCCACAGTTGACAGTGCATGTCAGAGCAAAAACCAAGCCATGAGGTCGAAGGAATTGTCCGTAGAGCACCGAGTCAGTATTGTGTTGAGGCACAGATCTAGGGAATGTTACAATTTTTTTTGTTGCAGCATTGAAGGTCCCCAAGAACAGTGGCCTCCATCATTCTTAAATGGAAGACATTTGTAACCAGCAAGACTTCCTAGAGCTGGCCGCCCGGCCATACTGCACAATCAGGGGAGAAGGGCCTTGGTCAGGGAAAGATGAACGGAGCAAAGTAGAGGGAGATCCTTGATGAAAACCTGCTCCAGAGTGCTCAGACTGGGGCGAAGGTTCACCTTCCAACAGGGCAACGACCTTAAGCACACAGCCAAGACAAAGCAGGAGTGGCTTCGAGACAAGTCTCAATGTCCTTGAGTGGCCCAGCCAGAGCCCGGACTTGAACCTGATCGAACATCTCTGGACAGACCTGAAAATAGCTGTGCAGTGACGCTCCCCATCCAACCTGACAGAGCTTGAGAGGGTATGCAGAGAAGAATGGGAGAAACTCCCCAAATACAGGTGTTGCTGTAATTGCTGCCTGTAACGGTTTTCTTGGTGAGAAGGAGAGTCGGACCAAAATGCAGCGTGGCTATTGCAATCCATGTTTATTTAAATAATAAAGAAACACGAATCTAAATACTAACACTACCAAAACAATAAACGTAATGAAAACCGAAACAGCCTATACTTGTGTAAACTAACACCGAACAAGGACATCAGGACACAAAGGACAATCACCCACGACAAACTCAAAGAATATGGCTGCCTAAATATGGCTCCCAATCAGAGACAACGATAAACACCTGCCTCTGATTGAGAACCACTCCAGACAGCCATAGACTTTGCTAGATAACCCCACTAGCTACAATCCCAATACATACACACCAAAACCCCAAGACAAAACACACCACAATACAAAAACCCCATGCCACACCCTGGCCTGACCCAATACATGAAGAAAAACACAAAATACTTAGACCAGGGCGTGACACTGCCAAAGGTGCTTGATCAAAGTATTGAGGAAAGGGTCTGAATACTTATGTAAATTTGAAAGTTTTTTATTTTTAATAGATTTGAAAAAATATATATATATTTTTTTTTGCTAAAAAGTCAAGAGATCTGAATACTTTCCATATGCACTGTATGTTTGAAAGATTTTTATGGTTGTGAATTATATCTGTGCAATGTGGTGGTCACATCAAATTTGTGTTCGGATCAATGCCCCTACCTTTTTTCTTTAAGGTACTGTATCTGTGACCAACAGATGCAATAATGTATTCCCAGTCATGTGAAATAGATTAGGGCCTAATGAATTTATTTCAATTGACTGATTTCCTTATATGAACTGTAACTCTTTGAAATTGTTGCATTTTTATTTTTGTTCAGTGTAGCTAGGAGATGTGTTCCAATGTAGCGCTGCTCGTGAAAGGACAAAATAGGCCGAAATAGAACAGTTATATTACCCATGTCACCGAAAATAGCCTCGCCAATTGAAGATTTGCTTCTTTGCATTACACTGTTTAGTAACAACATTGTTTAGTCTTAATGAGCAAATGAGTGTTAATTGAGTTATTATTCTGAAACGAGAACCCTTAGGACTGGAGTCTGATACCCCCGCTGATACCCCTGAAGAAGCCTGGGCCGTTAATCTAGAAATACACCCCCCACCCTTCTAAAGGTCACATGAAACTGGGATGCTCTCCATACATAGTGTATGGTACCTATGTGTGTCTACATGTGTACCATAGAGTACATGGTATACTCCACCAAAAAGAGAAGTATGTGATGAGTAACGTGATCTGTATGAAGGTGGTCCACTCACTTGGGGCCCCTTGACTCCTCAAACTCTCACTGAATTTTTACAATCGTACTGACGGAGCATGATTTGGGTTTGGGAATTTGGGATTATCATGACGCATAATCTTGGGAAGAAATATTTCTAGGACAATTTGTGAGATTCTCTCTTGGTGCATGGCTTGCTACAGGCTTCACTTCAAAAGTCATGGTTTGAAGTTATCATCCTTCAAAGATGAGACAAATACTGCACAATATGTCAAGTTCAAGCAAAGATATTTGGAACAGCCATCTCTCATTGGCCTATAATGACATCTTGCAGTGCATGTAATAATGCTAAAACTGAGGGAATCATCCAGTTTAAAAATACAGCAAGAAATGTACAAATTCCCTGTCAGTTAAAGGGGAAAACAGTTCAAAGGATACTATTCTGTTGGATCAAAGCTGATTTTACCCACCTGGTCAGCTTCAATTCTTGATACACTGTATGAGTTTGTCATTGTGTGAAGGACATTTGTGAATTCTTAATAGATTGAAATACAGATTACTTGCTTTAATCAAGGAATAATAGTTAATAGGTTTTGACTAAGTTTAATTATTTTTTTCCAAATGCACCATTACCAATTGCAGAGCCCAGATTTGAACTGTCATAACCAAGGTAATGAGGCTTCTCACCTGATGGGGTAGAACCGTGATGGTGATGGAAGGCTGAAAAGAACTCTCAATTTGCTGCAAAATAAACACAACACTATCAATTCTATAACATCTGCCTGACTTACTGAAATAAGTGAAGCTCTTAACACCCCCATGCTAACCTGATATAGTCTAGGGAGTGGAGCGGGCCAGGGGGGACGACGATACATTGAGAAGTTTGCTACCAGAACCTGACCCTCCCCATCCCTCTCTCTTTCTGCTCCCCACACCCCCTCTTTCCCCATTTTCTCTATCTGCCCACCCTTGGCTCCCTTCCCATCTCTCCCACACTCTTTCTCTCACTCCCCCCTCTCTCTCTCTCTGCCCATAGTTGTGTCTAGAGACAGGGGAAATGCCCCTGTAACTTGAGTCCCTCTTCTCCCATGTCCATTCACAGCCACACTGATATGGACCCTTGGTGCCGTTGGCCAGACACAGGCCGTCTCTGGTAGTGCCTCTCCAAGCAGCTGCTGGGTACGTTTCATGGTGCAAGACATCAAACACTCAAAGACAAATTAGTCATAGCACGAGGCATGGTACCTGTGCATTTGGAATACTATGCAGAAAAGGTATCACATTTTTAAAAACTTTTATCACAATACATTCATGGCCGCTTTAATGAAAATATAAAATAAAAGTGTGTGAATAGTGTGTGGCTATCATACATTACTGGTGAGTTATTTGATTTTGTGCCCAAAAGGCACTGAGTTCTAGGCAAGTACACTCATAAATCACACACTGCACTATGTTGGGTTCTTGTGTGTGACTCCCCCACTTGTTGATTGATTAGAGTGATATACAGCCATGATGTTGAGTACCAGTTGTTAACCATGCGCCCATATCAAAATAAACCCAAAACACTTTATGATGAGGGAGGGGCAAAACATCCACTCAGCACATTTTGAGCTTTGCCTTTTCCTCAACTGCTGTCAAGAGAACCTATGTCAATAGGCTTATTCATTTCTGGTACCACATCTAAATCAATAGATATTAGATATTTGACTTACTGTTTAATCGATTGTTAAATTCTTCCCTCTTTCCCCCAACTACCCTTCTCCCCCCTCTTGCCACTCCTGCTTTTGGCAACTGTGTGGAGTGATATTGGAAAATATACTGGAGAGCATACTAGAATTCCTCCATGCCATTGGAAGGATTCGGTCACCACTGTCCTTATCATGTTTCACTATGGGATGCTGAACTGCTGATGCAAGTTATTAGACAGTTATATGTTCTTACTAGACGGCACTGTAGGTAACCAAGGTCAAGATGCACTTGGCTACGTTTATGCTATTGATTAATCTATTTAATAATGTATTTGTATGTCTGTTAATAAATGCATGTGTTCATTTAGTTTAATGTAACTTTGTTTTAGGTCAGGGGAAACAAGGTAAACGTATTCGAAAAACGAATTATTCATTGATTAAGGAAAGTCTTCAAGGTATCTTCAAGGAAAGAAAATATTCAAGCTAGTAGCCTTGAAAATTACAGTTATGATTCAAACTCAAATAATGGAGTTTTTCAAATTGGATTAAAACATTAACTCCATAGTCTAGGCTTACAAACATGTTTTTCCTCACCAGTCAGTTACATTGTCAAAAGAAATCAACTATTTAATAGGGGAAAAAGTATTTGTAGCAAAATCAAATCAAATTGTATTGGTCACGTACACGTGTTTAGCAGATTATTGCGAGTGTAGCGAAATACATGTGCTTCTATCTGTGACGGTGCAGTAATATCTAACAATTACACAACATTTACCCAATGCACACAAATCTAGTAAAGGAATGGACACTCAAATATAACACTAAAAAGCATGACTAAAAAGCTAAACATTCAGGATATCTATTTATTTACATATTTTTTATTTAGCTGGTTATGTTTAAGCCTACAGTATGAGACACGATGAGAACGTATAGGCAAAAGAAAGTCACATAAAACTTGAAAGCGAGGATGTGGCCCTATCTGACTACAGACATCAGACACAACATTCTTCCGCAAACTATTTTTAGAAACCTGTTTATTTTTTTCTTCGCTTGGATGTCCCAGAGATCGACAGATCTGATCTACATCACATGCAGGGATTCCACCTACGTCAATGGGTACCCTTGATTTACGTCATCGGAGACTGGCCCTCGTTGTTCTTCAAGAGACCAGCATTTCCCATTCTATCGAATACTAAAGAGTTAATGGAACAAAGGGGAAATTAATCTAGCTAGAAAACGAGCATCAATTTGCACTAAGAAAATCGGTGAAGAAAAGCCCAATTTGTCTTAAAGACTTTGCTGTTTTGTTGTTCTACTTGAGTTTTTTTTTAAATGACCCCAAAGAGAAGAGTAAACATGTAAAACACACACAGAGAGTACAGATGAACCTGAACAAGCGGACCGGCCGGAGTAAAGTGACGATGAGCAGGGTTGCGCTTTGTGATTGGTGGGAGTGAAGCGAAACTATCATCTAAGAAGACAGTTAAAACAACACGGTGAAAAAACCTAGGCAAGTTAATGAAAGTTATTTCTAAAGTTGATTTTTTATACAAAGTTATGGTTGAATAAATAGCCTATGTTAATGCAAAATATTTGCATGAATTCGCAACACAAGTACTTTAGCAATGGTGCATGTGCAAATTAACTCATTGCATCATGTCTGTTTCAAATAATAACCAGGACTTGTAATTGTCCAATCCCGTCCATTAACATTTTCATTTATTTTCATTTAAATGATTTAAATTATTAAATTATATCTAAATTAAATTAAATAATATATATTTATACACATACAGTACCAGTCAAAAATTTGGACACACGTAATCAATCATTCAAGGGTTTTTCTTTATTTTTAATATTTTCCACATTGTAGAATAATAGACATCAAAACTATGAAATAACACATATGGAATCATGTAGTAACCCAAAAAGTGTTAAACAAATATATTTTATATTTGAAATTCTTCAAAGTAGCCACCCTTTGCCTTGATGACAGCTTTGCACACACATGGCATTCTCTCAACCAGCTTCATGAGGTAGTCACCTGGAATGCATTTCAATTAACAAGTGTTCCTTATTAAAAGTACATTTGTGGAATTTCTTTCCTTCTTAATGCATTTGAGCCAATCAGTTGTATTGTGACAACTTAGGGGTGGTATACGGGAGATCAAATCAAATTTTATTTGTCACATACGCCAAATACAACAGGTGAAATATTTACTTACAAGCCCTTAACCAACAATGACATTTTAAGAAAATAACTTTAAAAAAGTAAGAGATAAGAATAACAAATAATTAAAGAACAGCAGGAAAATAACAAAAGCAGGGCTATATACAAGGGGTACCGGTACAGAGTCAATGTGCGGGGGCACCGGTGTCGAGGTAATTGAGGTAATATGTACATGTAGGTAGTTATTAAAATTACTATGCATAGATAATAACAGAAAGTACCAGCAGCGTAGAAGGCGACAATGCAAATAGCCTGGGTAGCCATTTGATTAGATGTTCAGGAGTCTTATGGCTTGGGGGTAGAAGCTGTTTAGAAGCCTCTTAGCCTGTTCTTTGTTTGTATGCGGTTCTTTGTATGACATTTTAATATTTGATTATTAACCAATGATATTAGGCCACTCTTGGCCATGATTACAGACACCTGTGTCTTTTGACACTATATAAACGAGTCATCCCGCAGTGTTTGTGATTATACCCTGATGAAGACAGCTTGGCTGTCGAAACGTTGGTAATTAAATTTCTGCATCTGAGCTCCTAGAGT
The DNA here is from genome assembly GCF_057628025.1 of Oncorhynchus mykiss. Lineage (NCBI taxonomy): Eukaryota > Metazoa > Chordata > Actinopteri > Salmoniformes > Salmonidae > Oncorhynchus > Oncorhynchus mykiss. The sequence goes on along the minus strand of NC_143038.1, from coordinate 40,279,135 downwards.
GTGCGGCTCTCTTTTATTTTAAAGTTTTCTACTCCGCTAGCCAGCACCTCGTCTTAATAGTTGTGCGTTTCTTTTTCTTCTAGAAGCCTCTTAGACCTAGACTTGGCGCTCCGGTACAGCTTGCCGTTGTGGTAGCAGAGAGAACAATCTATGACTAGGGTGGCTGGAGTCGAACAATTTTTAGGGCCTTCCTCTGACACCGCCTGGTATAGAGGTCCTGGATGGCAGAAAGATTGCCCCACGGTCATGTACTGGGCTGTACGCACTACTCTCTGTAGTAGATTGCGGTCGGAGGCCCAGCAGTTGCCACACCAGGCAGTGATGCAACCTGTCAGGATGCTCTCGATGGTGCAGCCTTTTGAGAATCTGAGGACCCATGCCAAATCTTTTCACTCTCCTGAAGGGGAATAGGTTTTGTTGTGCCCTCTTCATGACTGTCTTGGTGTGCTTGGACCATGTTAGTTTTGTTGGTGATGTGGATGCCAAGGAACTTGAAGCTCTCATCCTCTTCCACTGCAGCCCCGTCGATGAGAATGGGGGCGTGCTTGGTCCTCCTTTTCCTGTAGTCCACAATCATCTCCTTTGTCTTGATCACATTGAGGGAGAGGTTGTTGTTCTTGCACCACATGGTCATGTCTCTGAGCTCCCTATAGGCTCTCTTATCATTGTCTGTGATCAGGCCTACCACTGTTGTGTCATTGGCAAACTTAATGATGGTGTTGGAGTCCTGCCTGGCCCTGCAGTCATGAGTGAACAGGAGGGGACTGAGCACACACTCCTGGGGGGCCCCCATGTAGAGGATCAGCGTGGTGAATGTGTTGTTACCTACCCTTACCACCTGGGGGCGGCCCATCAGGAAGTTCAGGATCCAGTTGTAGAGGGAAGTGTTCAGTCCCAGGGTCCTTAGCTTAGTCATGAGCTTTGAGGGCACTATGGTTTTGAACGCTGAGCTGTAGTCAATGAATAGCGTTCTCACATAGGTGTTCCTTTTGTCCAGGTGTGAAAGGGCAGTGTGGAGTGCAATAGAGATTGCATCATCTGTGGATCTGTTGGGGCGGTATGCAAATTGGAGTGGGTCTAGGGTTTCTGGGATAATGGGGTTGATGTGTGCCACGACGAGCCTTTCAAAGCATTTCATCGCTACAGACGTGAGTGCTACGGGTCGGTAGTCATTTAGACAGGTTATCTTAGTGTTCTTGGGCACAGGGACTATGGTGGTCTGCTTGAAAGATGTTGGTATTGCAGACTCGGACAGGTAGAGGTTGAAAATGTCAGTGAAGACACTTGCCAGTTAGTCAGCGCATGCTCGCAATACACGTCCTGGTAATCCGTCTGGCCCTGCGGCCTTGTGAATGTTGACCTGTTTAAAGGTCTTACTCCCATCGGCTGCGGAGAGCGTGATCGCACAGTCGCCCAAAACAGCTTATGCTCTCATGCATGTTTCAGTGTTACTTGCCTCGAAGCGAGCATAGAAGTTATTTAGCTCGTCTGGTAGGCTCGTGTCACTGGACAGCTCTTGGCTGTGCTTCGTTTTGTAGTCCGTAATAGTTTGCAAGTCCTGCCACATCCGACGTCCATCGGAGCCGGTGTAGTATGATTCGATCTTAGTCCTGTATTGACGCTTTGCCTGTTTGATGGTTCGTCAGAGGGCATAGCGGGATTTCTTATAAGCTTCCGGGTTAGAGTCCCGCTCCTTGAAAGCGCCAGCTCTACCCTTTTATCTCAGTGCGGATGTCGCCTGTAATCCATGGCTTCTGTTTGTGGTATGTACGTACAGTCACTGTGGGGACGACGTCATTGATGCACTTATTGATGAAGTCAGTGACTGAAGTGGGGGTACTCCTCAATGCCATCGGAAGAATCCCGGAACATATTCCAGTCGGTGCAAGCAAAACAGTCCTGTAGCTTAGCATCTTCTTCATCTGACCACTTTTTCATTGATCGAGACACTGGTGCTTCCTGCTTTAGTTTTTGCTAGTAAGCAGGAAGGATATAATATATTATATTTATATAGATATAATATAAACATATGATTTAGACAGTTTTAGGATTTCCCCTGACTGGTGGCTCTATCCCCATCTCAAGGTACCATATTTACAGGTGAAATTATTCTAGTTCTGTCTGTGGAAACAATTTGCAGCCTCATAAACAGTTACAAAAATAAGAAAATGTCCAGCAAGAAGCAAGGGCAAAATTAGTGTTGTTAATGAGTGACAGTGTAATCACTAATCAGTTTCTTCAAAGTATGTCATGTGGGAGGCCTGCTGAATCTTCAAAGCTTAGCTGTGATGACTGTACAGAGCTTCGGTGAAGGGAAATGTGTGTGTGTTTGCGTGGGTGTGAGGGAGACGTGGTGACTATAGAGGCAGCAGCTGCTGTAGCCTGAGAGTTGTCAGCCACTGTTCCATTTCACCCCACAGCCAAATGCAAACAATCTAGGATCACGAGTCCCTTCCTCCCGGATGAGCTTAATTCCAAGCTGGTAGTGAGGACGTAACTACGTACGTGGTGTGTGTGCTTGTGCTCAGGGCTCTTATGCCTGCTGACAAATGTAAGATGGCAGCTGGGCACTGTGGATGGATGGTGGGAGCTGAAGTGTCTGAGCCCGAGGGGCTGCAAAAAGGGCGTGTTGGGGTTCGGTCGTTGCTCAGTTTTACACTTGAAAGTGTAATCTGACCTGTTACTACATGGTGCATGTTTTTCTTATCTACTCTGGGTAAAGTCGGTGTGTGTACCTGTCATGTCATGTGTAATGATCAGCAGACACTGTGTAAGTCCCAATGATCTCTCCTTACTCGCAGTGTGCGCTTGTTCACTTCCCTTCACTGATTTCAAAGGACATTTGTGGTGTAAAAAACATGGTGGAAACTCCCACTCTCCCAGGCCTCCACAATTCAATGCATTTAGATTTATGGGAAGTACTGAATGAGTGCACAATAGGGTGACCACATTTAAAATACCCAAATGCGGGACAAGTGGATGATTTTCCGGGACAGTGAATACATTTTTTGGGCAGAATCCCCCCCCCCCACCCCAAAAGAAACTCCCGCTGCACCGAAGGAGTTAATTGAAGTGAGCCTATACTCCTTTTCCTCGCGCAAAATTTGAGATAGCAAATGTGTGTCTGTTTTATGAAAATCTCAGAATACTTGGCCAAGGAAACATTTCTTGTTGGTCTCAGGGAATGTAAAAACAGTTAAGACAGGAGACTTTAAAAAACAAATTGAGTGAAGTAGCAGACATATGTTTAATGAGCATGGAGAGCCTCACACGTTTGACGAAATCACATATCTTTTCAGTCTAATCACGTATATATTTGGTCTAATACGGCTATTTACTTACCTTTGTAACTCTTCGAAAGAAGCATGCTTTTTGTAAGTAGTTAAATGTTCTCCAAGTTTAGCTGGAATTTAGACTGAAAGAGTGATTGGTTGAAGAAAAAGTGATTGGTTGAAGATATTACGTTGGTCTACGTCTCGCATTGCGCTGCGCTGTGTAGAATATCAGATCTCAACAATGATTGGATAATTGTTTAACATCACCAGTAACGCAACCTTATGATATAAACCTAAAACTTGTCAAAAGCGCAACGTGACTGTTAACTGAGAACTGTATCTTGACACAGGAGGTTGGTGGTACCTTAATTGGAGAGGACGGTCTCATGGTAATGGCTGGAGCAGAATAGTGGAATGGTATCAATTACATCAAACACATGGTTTCCATGTGTTTTTATTGTCATTCCATTTGCTCCTTTCCAGCCATTATTGTGAGCTGTCCTCCTCTCAGCAGCCTCCCCTGATGTCTCCTCCCTAACTATGACAATCCTTGTCCCAAAGGCATGAAGGCAGGCCAAAAGGTTTAGGTCCAAAATAAGCCCATTTTGTCGAGAGTGAAACCTATAGCTTCGCCTCTTCCTCTCTGCTGCAAAATATACAGGTTGGAATGTCTGACTGAAATACGGGACAAATCAACTTTTTGGAATATTAGTGGTATTTGAATGTGTTGATAAAATTCCAGACATGATTGTTTGGTTGCGGGACAAAGGGACAAAATGTGGGTCTCTCCTGCACAATCCGGGACATGTGGTCACCCTATTGCACACTTCAGGAGAAAGGAGATATTAATGGGACGCACATCTACCTTCCTGGACCAGAGGAGCTCCATCTGCTATATTCAACCATAGAAGTAGAATTACTAGATTGGGAATTCCCATTCACGTCAATGTCCTGAGATGGGAAATTATATTTCAATTCAACTACAGGGGAGCAGTATAGACAGTTTAACCAGCCACACACAGGGTGTGTTTTGTTATCATTGATTTGCAGCTTACATGTCAGAGTTTTTTCTGGAGTCAAATCTACAGGGACATTGGGTCTAGGTCTCATGTCTAACACCAAGCTCTAAGAATAGAATATGAAGCTATATTGTACCCTGAGAGACTGGAAGGGTACTCACTATAGGATATCATATATCTTTCCACCGTGTCGATAGCCTCTATTACACTGAGACGTTAGTTAGGTTAGACTACTGCTGGGGCTTTCCACCCCTCCCACTCTCTACCCAGGTGGTTGGTGAAAACAACAGTTTCTCTCCCCAGGTTTCCCGGCTATGGTGCACCAGTTGAGTCAATATTGACCCTACAGTATAGCATGTTTTACTGTACATACTGTATGCTGGAATTGGGAGGGAGTCAAAGTCAAGGGAGGAATTTAGAGATTTGAATCATGTCTTTCATTGCACTGAAGTGTCCCCTGGCCTGCCTGCCCTGAGACTGGAAAGCGAGCAGAGTGCAGACACTTTCAGCAAGACTACAGTTGTAAAACTGGACCTATTGTATAAGTTACGGTTGTTCTCTGATATTCTTAGCAACATTACCGTCTTCATACACTGTAAAAAATGTCTTTGGATCAACCAAGAACAATGATTTCAAGTGGTTTCAAATAGTACATTTGTTGAAACCAAACACACGATTCAATGCCAACTGTTTTTATTTGATTATTACCAAACCTGTATTTCCAGTTGGTGCAACCTATTTCTTTCAACATTCAACCTAATTTCCCTCTTTGGTTAAATCTAATGAATAACAAATACAAACTAATATTTCCTGTAAATACAAACAATTTTATCTTGCTCCAAGTTGAGTTTTCACTTTGGAACATTATATCCAAATGACTTCAATTGGGTTACAAGCAAGTAGATCAATTACAATATATACACAAAAGTATGTGGACATCCCTTCAAATTGGTGGATTCAGCTATTTCAGCCACACCCGTTGCTGACAGGTGTATAAAATCGAGCACACTGCCATGAAATCTCCATATTTTTAATTCAATTCAATTAAAAATATATATTATTTAACCTTTATTTAACGAGGCAAGTCAGTTTAGAAAAAAATCTTATTTACAATGACGGTGGGTTAACTACCTTGTCAGCTTGGGGATTCGATCTAGCAAACTTTCAGTTACTGGCCCAATGCTCTAACCACTAGGCTACCTGCCACCCCGCTCCATAGACAAACATTGGGAGAAGAATTGCCTTACTGAAGAGTTCAGTGACTTTCAACGTGACACCGTCACAGGATGCCACCTTTCCAACAAGTCAGTTCGGCAATTTTCTGCCCTGCTAGTACTGCCCCGGTAAACTGTAAGTGCTGTTATTGTGAAGTGGAAACATCTAGGAGCAACAACGGCTCAGCCGCGAAGTGGTAGGCCACACAAGCTCACAGAACAGCTGAGTGTTGAAGCACACAGCGCGTAAAAATCGTCTGTCCTTGGTTGCAGCTTTCACTACCGTGTTCCAAACTGCCTCTGGAAGCAACATCAGCACAATAACTGTTAGTTGGGAGCTTCATGAAATGTGTTTCCATGGCTTTATACCTGGAGTGGTATAAAGCTCACGGGGCATTGGACTCTGGAGCAGTGGAAATGCGTTCTCTGGAGTGATGAATCGACACTTCACAAATCTGGGTTCTGAGAATGCTACCTGCCCGCATGCATAGTGCCAACTGTAAAGTTTGGTGGAAGAGGTATAATGGTCTGGGGCTGTTTTTCATGGTTTGGACTAGGCCCCTTAGTTCCAGTGAAGGGAAATCTTAACGCTACATCATACAATGACATTCTAGACGATTCTGTGCTTCCAAATTTGTGACAACAGTTTCTTTATTTTTTATTTCACTTTTATTTAACCAGGTAGGCTAGTTGAGAACAAGTTCTCATTTGCAACTGTGACCTGGCCAAGATAAAGCAAAGCAGTTAGACACATAAAACAACACAGAGTTACACATGGAATAACCAAACATACAATCAATAATACAGTAGAAAAATCTATAAACAGCATGTGCAAATGAGGTAGGATAAGAAAGGTAAGGCAATTTCCAGTTTCAACTGTTCTGCCTGCGGCTATGGAATCCTGACCTGTTCACCGGACGTGCTACCTGTCCCAGACCTGCTGTTTTCAAATCTCTAGAGACAGCAGGAGTGGTAGAGATACTCTTAATGATCGGCTATGAAAAGCCAACTGACATTTACTCCTGAGGTGCTGACTTGCTGCACCTTCGACAACTACTGTGATTATTATTATTTGACCATGCTGGTCATTTATGAACATTTGAACATCTTGGCCATGTTCTGTTATAATCTCCACCCGGCACAGCCAGAAGAGGACTGGCCACCCCTTATAGCCTGGTTCCTCTCTAGGTTTCTTCCTAGGTTTTGGCCTTTCTAGGTAGTTTTTCCTAGCCACCGTGCTTCTACACCTGCATTGCTTGCTGTTTGGGGTTTTAGGCTGGGTTTCTGTACAGCACTTTGAGATATCAGCTGATGTACGAAGGGCTATATAAATACATTTTATTTTATTTGAATACGTTTTATTGAAATCAATTTTATTTGATAAATAGGCCATGGTGGCGAAGTAATTACAATATAGCTATTAAACATTGGAATGGTAGGGTGTGCAGAAGATGAATGTGCAAGTAGAGATACTTGGGTGCAAAGGAGCAAGATATATAAATAAATACAGTATGGGGATGAGGTAGATTGGATTGGCTATTTACAGATAAGATATGTACAGGTGCAGTGATCTGTGAGCTGCTCTGACAGCTGGTGCTTAAAGCTAGTGAGGGAGGTAAGAGTCTCCAGCTTCAGAGATTTTTGCAGTTCGTTCCTGTCATTGGCAGCAGAGAACTGGAAGGAGAGGCGGCCAAAGGAAGAATTGGCTTGAGATATACTCGTGCTACAGGTGGGTGCTGCTATGGTGACCAATGAGCTGAGATAAGGCAGGGCTTTAACTAGCAGAGACTTGTAGATGACCTGGAGCCAGTGGGTTTGGCGACGAGTATGAAGCGAGGGCCAGCCAACGAGAGCATACAGGTCGCATTGGTGGGTAGTATATGGGGCTTTGGGGACAAAACGGATGGCACTATGATAGACTGCATCAACTTTGTTGAGTAGAGTGTTGGAGGCTATTTTGTAAATGACATTGCCGAAGTCGAGGATCGGTAGGATGGTCAGTTTTACGAGGGTATGTTTGGCAGCATGAGTGAAGGATACTTTGTTGCAAAATAGGAAGCCGATTCTAGATTTAATTTTGGATTCGAGATGTTTAATGTGAGTCTGGAAGGAGAGTTTACAGTCTAACCAGACACCTAGGTATTTGTAGTTGTCCGCATATTCTAAGTCAGAACCGTCCAGAGTAGTGATGCTGGACGGGTGGGCAGGTGCGGGCAGCGAACCGTTGAAGAGCATGCATTTAGTTTTACTTGCATTTAAGAGCAGTTGGAGGCCACGGAAGGAGAGTTGTATGGCATTGAAGCTCATCTGGAGGTTAGCTAACACAGTGTCCAAAGAAGGGCCAGAGGTATACAGAATGGTGTCGTCTGCGTAGAGGTGGATCAAAGAATCACCAGCAGCGAGAGCGACATCATTGATGTATACAGAGAGGAGAGTCGGCCCGAGAATTTAACCTAGTGGCACCCCCATAGAGACTGCCAGAGGTCCGGACAACAGGCCCTCCGATTTGACACACTGAACTCTATCGGAGAAGCAGTTGGTGAACCAAGCGAGGCAATCATTTGAGAAACCAAGACTGTTGAGTCTGCCAATTAGAATGTTGTGATTGACAGAGTCGAAAGCCTTAGCCAGGTCAATGAATACGGCTGCACTGTAATGTCTCTTATCGATGGCGGTTATGATATCGTTTAGGACTTTGAACGTGGCTGAGGTGCACCCATGACCAGCTCTGAAACCAGATTGCATAGCGGAGAAGGTACGGTGAGATTCGAAATGGTCGGTAATCTGTTTGTTAACTTGGCTTTCAAAGACCTTAGATAGGCAGGGTAGAATAGATATAGGTCTGTAGCAGTTTGGGTCTAGAGTGTCTCCCCCTTTGAAGAAGGAGGTTAGGGCGAGTTGCTGTGGGGAGCGCAGGGCTGTTGACCGGGGTAAGGGTAGCCAGGTGGAAAGCATGGCCAGCGGTAGAAAAATGCTTATTGATATTCTCAATTATTGTGGATTTATTGGTAGTGACAGTGTTTCCTAGCCTCAGTGCAGAGGGCAGCTCCCTACAGGTGATCTTTTCTCCATGGACTTTACAGTGTCCCATAACTTTTTTGAGTTTGTACTACAGGATGCAAATTTCTGTTTGAAAAAGCTAGCATTAGCTTTCCTAACTGCCTGTGTATATTGGTTCCTAACTTCCCTGAAAAGTTGCATATCGCGGGGGCTATTCGATGCTAATGCAGAACACCACAGGATGTTTTTGTGCTGGTCAAGGGCAGACAGGTCTGGAGTGAAACAAGGGCTATATCTATTCCTGGTTCTAAATTGTTTGAATGGAGCATGCTTATTTAATAATTATTTTAAGAATAACTTTTAAACAATAACCAGGCATCCTCTACTGATGGGAGGAGGTCAATGTCATTCCAGGATACCCCGGCCAGGTCGAATAGAAAGGTCTGTTCGCTAAAGTGTTTTAGGGAGCGTTTGACAGTGATGAGGGGTGGTTGTTTGACTGCTGACCCATTACAGATGCAGGCAATGAGGCAGTGATCGCTGAGATCTTGGTTGAAAGCAGCAGGGGTGTATTTGGAGGGCGAGTTAGTTAGGATGATATCTATGAAGGTGCCCGTGTTTAAAGAATTGGGGTTGTACCTGGTAGGTTCATTGATAATTTGTGTGAGATTGAGGGCATCAAGCTTAGATTGTAGGATGGCCTGGGTGTTAAGCATGTCCCAGTTTATGTTACCTACCAGAACGAGCTCAGAAGATAGATAGGCAATCAATTCACATATGGTGCCCAAGGCACAGCTGGGGTTAGAAGGTGGTCTATAGCAAGCGGCAACGGTGAGAGACTTGTGTCTGGAAAGGTGAATTTTTAGAAGTAGAAGCTCGAATTGATTTTTACAGACCTGGATAGTAAAGACAGAACTCTGCAGGCTCTCTGCAGTAGATTGCAACACCGCCCCCTTTGGCAGTTCTATCTTGGCGGAAAATGTTATAGTTAGGGATGGAAATTTCAGGGTTTTTGGTGATTTTCCTAGGCCAGGATTCAGACACAGCTAAGACATCCGGGTTGGCAGAATGTGCTAAAGCAGTGAATAAAGCAAACTTAGGGAGTATGCTTCTAATGTTAACATGCATGAAACCAAGGCTTTTACGGGTACAGAAGTCAACAAATGAGAGCCCCTGGGAGTAGGAGTGGAGCTCGGCACTGCATGTCCTGGATTAACCTCTACATCACCAGAGGAACAGAAGAGAAGTAGGATAAGGGTACGGCTAAAGGCTATAAGAACTGGCCGTCTAGCACATTCGGAACAGAGAGTTAAAGGAGCAGGTTTCTGGGGACGATAGCATAGATTCAAGGCATAATGTACAGACAAAGGTATGGTAGGAAGAGAGTACATTGGAGGTAAACCTAGGCATTGAGAAAATGATGAGAGAGATATAGTCTCTAGAGACGTTTAAACCAGGTGATGTCATCGCATATGTGGGAGGTGGAACAACATGGTTGGTTAAGGCATATTGAGCAGGGCTAGAGGCTCTACAGTGAAATAAGACAGTAATCACTAACCAGGACAGTAATGGACAAGGCATATTGATATTAGGGAGAGGCATGCGCAACCAAGTGAATTGTATGGGTCCAGTGAGTGGTTGGGTTGGCTGGGGACACGGCGATTCAGACAAAGAGCAGGCCGGGGCTAGCAAGCTAGCAGTTAGCAGGCCGGGGCTAGCAAGTTAGCAGAAGTGCCTTAGAGGGATGTTGCGATGGGGGAAAGTTTGTTTTTGCCTGCTCGTGCGGTTACGTCGGTCGATAGACCAGAGGGGAGCAGAGGGGTCCAAGTCCAATTGGCAAAATGGGTATAGTGGTCCAAGAAACTGGCCGATGGATCAGCTAACAGCCCAATATGCTCTAGATAGCTAGCAGGCCGCGTTTAGCAGAATGGGCCTTCAGGGGACATCGCGCCTGAGGGGCCTGTTGGAATCGTCGGGCAGATTATGTTGGTTCCGTGCGTCGTACTGGCAGTAGAAGGGGTCCGGATATTGTAGCCGAGGAATGGGCTTCAGGAGTAGCCCAGGAGCCCGGAGATGGGCATAGCATGGGCTTGCTCTGGGACGGAAACGTTAGCCAGGAGTAGTCAACCCGGGTTGCGGTTAACTAGCTGCGATGATCCAGATGAAAAGGTTCAGGGTTTGCGGTAGGAATCCTGGGATATGGAGAGAAAAATAGGTCCGGTATGCTCTGGTTTGAAACGCGTTGTACGAACTGGCGAGAGCATTCCGAGCTAAAGATTAGCTGATGACCGCTAGCGGTGGTTAGCTGACTGATAGCTGGTAGCTAGTTAGCTAGCTTCAGTTGAGCAATTCCAGTTCCGGTGTAAGTAGAAATATGATATGTACATAAGACAAGACAAAGATGTCTGACTGCTACGCCATCTTGGAACTGTATTGGGGAAGTTGGGGAAGGCCCTTTCCTGTTTCAGCATGACAATGCCCCCATGCTCAAAGCGAGGTCCATACAGAAATGTTTTATTGAGATTGGTGTGGAAGAACTTGACTGGCCTGCACAGAGCCCTGACCCCAACCCCATCAAACATCTTTGGGTGAATTGGAACACTGACTGCGAGCCAGGCCTAATCGCCCAACATCAGTGCCCAACCTCACTAATACTCTTTTGGCTGAATGGAAGCAAGTTCCAACATCTAGTGGAAAGCATTCCCAGAAGAGTGGAGGATGTTATAGTAGCAAAGGGGGGACCACATCACATTGATCTGTCAAATTCGTTGTTTAATTTCAGACAAATTGAATAGAATAAGTTGAACGAACCAACACGTAATTTTCAAATCATTCCAATCAGTAAAAGCACTTCAGATGAACAACAGCATCATCCCACTTTTTACTGTGTACTAAGATAGAATACTTAGCAATATGACCCACATGAGAAAGATCTGGGAACACTTCTGCTTAGAATTTGGGGTGGGGGAAGCTGGTCCTAGATATGTACCGCCTCATCCCAAGTGGTACTCTGCTGCCAGAATGAAACTTCCAGTAAATACAGTGGGGCAAAAAAGTATTTAGTCAGCCACCAATTGTGCAAGTTCTCCCACTTGAAAAGATGAGAGAGGACTGTAATTTTCATCATAGGTACACTTCAACTATGACAGACAAAATGAGGAAAAAAAATCCAGAAAATCACATTGTAGGATTTTTTATTAATTTATTTGCAAATTATGGTGGAAAATAAGTACTTTTTTGCCGAACTCTATATGTTTCTGTGGAAACTTCCCCTTGAGCAGGGTTTCCCAAACTCGGGTGGGAGAGGTTTCGTTATTTTCTATAAATTTGTGTCAATTAAGAACTAGACCAGGGAAGTTTTTGACTAATCAGTTACCTTAATTGATCAATCAAGTACAAGGGAGGAACAAAAACCCGCAGGTGGTCGGCCCTCCAGGAATTGAGCTGGGTATTCAGTTCCTGAATTCCGAGAATTTACCTTTAGAGAATATGCCAACACCTTTAACTGTCATCATACTTTTTTTATATAGCGATAGACCTGTCTGATCTTGTTGGCATAAAACTTGATGTAGCCACGTGCAGATTTTTCCCGCTTGTTGCGCTTCAAGCAGGGCTCAGCTTTTTTCTTGGCACACACACCCTCCACATACCAACACACCCATGCATAATACCGTTTCTCAAGCTGCACCTACTCTGCACCCTTTTCCCTGAAGTATGCTCTTGTGCACTCCCCATTGGTGTGAACTGTTACACCAATCCTATGCTTTTAAATCTATGCAGGAGAGTGCACAAGTGCACGTTGGGGAAAAGGGTTGAGATTTGGAACACAGGCTTTGTAGACTGTTAGGCTATAGGCTATGGTAATTATATAGGCCAAATCATTCATAAAAAGGCTTTAAATATTACAATATGTAACGTCATTAATGTCTTATGTCATTAATTAGGTTTACCCTTTACATTACAGTGCCATTATTACTATGTAATTATTAATGTAAGTACAGTTTAAAAAGTATTGTAATTACTCATTGTTGTTACATTGTACTTAGAAGATAGGCCTACTGCTAGACCTTATTGGGTTAGGCCTAACTGAGCAATTGTGTTTATAAACTCCTTATATGTATGTTCCTGTTTGCAAATTATTTGTTAGACTATACATACTAGCATATATATACACAAATTGTACACGATGTAGCCTATATATATATATAGGCTACATCGTGTACAATTTGAATAGCCTATAGTTTAAATAGACAAACAAAACATCCCAGCATTTAGGCTTTACAAACATCTTCCTTGAGATGACAAACCTATAATTATTATTATTTCTGGCACTCATTTGTCAGTTATCAATTTTAAATTCCTTTTTAGCAATACAATGTCATCATCAGACGTTTATTTTTAGCCTATGCCAGGCGGTAATAGCACCACGTATGTAAAAAGGTCTAAATTTAGATCAGACAACTCCGCAGGCGCTTGCGTCAATGGAATCCCGAGCGTGCGTCAGAGTGATGAGGACGTCTGTGAGAGAACGATGCCATTGGCTCCTGACCCGGAAAAGTCACCGCCCCGTTTGCCTTTTATGGGGAAAGACACGCCTAGAGCCGGGACTACCTGACGTAACGGCAAAATACAAGTGACTGTATAAATTGCGCTGTGCCTCAAGTCTGAAGATTTCATTCCCTTTCAGAATTGTAAACAGAGGTTGTAACACACTTGATGTTTATCCATCACTCGGAATAAATGAGACGTTGGCTAAGGAATTGAGGATTTATACAGCAGGTTAGTAAAAGTTATTTCTTATATTTTGCATGCATGCTTAGTGCGCTTCACTGTTTTTTATGGATCCGATTGGCAGGGATGCCTTTTTATTCTTTGAACACTTTATCCCACTAAAACGCTTGCTTAATGTAATTAATTGTTGCATTTTAGCCTACTTGCAATTGCTGTATTTTTGTTTTCTTGGTAATTAAAATGTTATATTTTCTAATGGCATACTGCAAATTCAATGTATATATGCTACGTTCCCATTCGAGTAGGCTACAGCTGCTGAAACTGTCAATCAAATAATAAGTAAATAACATGTCAGACCAAATGCTAGATGTCGTGGATATCGTTGTAGACTTTACTGCATTCAACATTGAGCTCTGTCACACTTGTGACTTGCGTATGTGTTGGTCAGTGTTGTGACCAGCCGCACACTCCCTGTTATAGGGCTATTTTATAGGTCCTTTTATATTGAGCCAATAGGGGTGTATTGATGGTCTTGACATAGCCCAAGTATTGTTTGCTGTGTAGCCTTTATGATTGCATCATTTCGAAGCTTGAAATATTGAAAGGAAATAGTTGAGCATGTGAGTGGTTGGATATTTCTAGTTTTGTATGATTTGCTCTTCATGGTCAGTTATTTGAAACTTAATCCATCTGTATTATTTTAAATAAATAGGTTTATGCGTCACATTGCTATCAATTTAGGCTACTATTATGAAAGGCAGACAGGTGGCGATATGGCCAGTCGTTTTACTGTGTTCAAGAGGCGGTGGCAGTATCGGATGTCTCATTGTTGTATCCCTGTTGTCCTCAGCTTATCAGATGATGCACACATATCCTTTGCATGCACGTTCCACACAGAGTTCAGAAGTTAACTTGTGACCTTTTGATGTTGGTACCCTTTTCATAGGTCAACGATGTTTCTTACTTTAGTTTGTGTGCAACAGGTGTATAGTTCTCACCAAAGCACATGCTAAGAGATAAAAAACAGTCACTGCTTAGGGGCAGAAGAGCCTACACCCAGACATGTTGTTGACGATGATATAACAAGGAAAAAGCAGTGTCTTCCATTTCAGGGATTGAACATAAATGAAAGTGTTTAGGATAATTGTTTAGTGTACATTGTGTCTAGTCATGCAAGGATGTCTTGAGATAATCAAAGCTTTGACTGATTGACCAAAAGCCTTCATTGTGGTTTAACTGACATTGAATTAAGACAATAGTTGAGATTAATTGGATCAGATGATTATAGCTACAGTTCCGTGAGATAACACCTCATGGAGAAAAGTCCACCAGATCCAATATTGATCTGATATTGACAGTTCTGAGGTAGACATGAAACACACACATGTCCAGCTGCTAAATACACCCTAGCAGCACCCCCCCCCCCCCCGCTCTGCCACCTTCCTCTCTTCAGCTGGCATTTAGCCCACCCTGAAACGCAATCCCCTGGACTCCTTAGTACTGTCAGTCTTTGGGGAGGAGGGTTGCCCTGTTCATAATCGTAGCATTAAAAGCCAGTAACGCAATATCCTCCAGCAAGACGATCTCCCCATCATCCGGACAACTGGTTTTCCAGGCTTTCTCAGAATCACCAAAGGGGTACCAACAGGCCTAAAGCTGTGTCAGTGTGAGGGGGGATGGAAGTGTTTCTGTATGGGATGATGTCGAGGTGCACTGTTGGAGAGGTGTTAAAAAGGGATTCCTAAGACCGATTAAGTTTCTTCAGTGTTGTTGACTTGTTTATGGTTATTGCACCTGGTTTGACTGGGGTGATGGTGAGCTTGGAGTGTACGGCAGGTTGGCCTACATTACTCAACATTACTGGCACCATTTCAATTATTTGAATGGTGAATGTCTTTGAAATATTTGTATTAAAATATTGTTTTCAATTCTTTTTTAGCGATGCCCTGTGTTCAAACTCAGTATGGAACTGTGCCCTACGACAACAACTACTACAGCTCTGAGTTCCTAAACCCCGAACTCAGTGCTAAGCTAACCATGGACATTGGTGCCGAGCAGGACCAGCTCACCGCCTCCTCCCTCCCCAGCATCAACACCCTGGTGGGCAGCGGCTATGTGGGCGAGTTTGACACCTACTCCTGCCAGATCACCACCTCCACCGCCCCCTCCGGCCACTCAGCCGGCAGCACCTCCAGCCCTCAGGCTCAGCACTCAGCCTTTAAACTGGACGACATCCAGGTATATAGCTGCTACCCGGGCTCCTTCGCCCTCAGCTACCTCGACGAGACGCTGTCCTCCTGCGGCTCCGATTATTATGGCAGCCCCGCATCAGCCGCCCCCTCCCCACCCACCCCGGGCTTCCAGAGCCAGCCTGGCCCAGTCTGGGACTCACCCTTCAGCCCCTACTCCCCAGACCCTGGGTGCTGGGTGGCCGATAAGTCAAGCCTGGCTCAGCAACCCTCCTTCTTCACCTTCATACCCACCACAGAGCAGCACTCCCCCCTGGGGCAGCACCAGGGCCCCCAGCAGAGTGAGGAGGACCCTTTCTTTCAGCCCTCCCAGAGGCATGCCTCCCAGCTCCATTATGCCCCCTTGTCCCTAGACCAGAGGTCCATGGACAGCCCCGGGCTCATGGAAAGGCACATGTTGTCCCCTAAGACCGGCAGCCCCGGGGCCAACGAGGGTCGCTGTGCGGTGTGTGGGGACAATGCCTCCTGTCAGCACTACGGGGTCCGCACCTGTGAGGGCTGCAAGGGCTTCTTTAAGGTAGGACGCTTCACAGTAGTTATATTATTATTATTATTTCATGATTTTTATGATTCATTTACACATAACACCTTTAATATTCATACATTTACTTGGCTCCAGTTTTAGTATAAGTGCTCACTATTAAGAAACTGATTATAAAATTAAAAGGGGAACTTTGACAAATGCGCTGGAAAATAATCACACTGTTCTTTGTTATTGCAGCGAACTGTACAGAAGAATGCTAAATATGTGTGCCTAGCCAACAAAGACTGTCCAGTAGACAAGCGGCGAAGGAACCGCTGCCAATTCTGCCGTTTCCAGAAGTGCCTGGGGGTGGGAATGGTGAAGGAAGGTAATGCCATGTCACACTCCCTTAAAGCCTTCAGTGTCTAGTATATTTGACGTGAAAACCAAGTTGCAATGACAATCATGTGAAACCCAAGCTAAGAATGAAAGCCATGTGAAACTGAAGCTTTTTTATTTTATTTAACCTTTATTTAACTAGGCAAGTTTACTGTGCCCAGTCGTATAAAAATATCAACTGAAATGGATATAGTCGTTATTCAGTGAAACGGAGGCTTATGGTGACAGTCACATGAGAATCTCAGACAGGTACAGTCAGTGAGAGTATTATTTTTTTCTCTCACTTACAGTTGTCCGCACAGACAGCCTGAAAGGTCGCAGGGGTCGTCTGCCCTCTAAATCCAAGACAGTGCTAGAGTCAGTGTCCACCACCCCACCCGTCAACATCATCGCCTCTCTTGTCAGGGCTCACATAGACTCCAACCCCGCCATCGGAAAGCTGGACTACTCCAAGGTAGGACCTCCAGACATGTGACTCATGGAACATCATATTATTAGTTGTCTGAATCTCTCTCAGAATTTAGCCAGTTGCTGCTGTTAAAGTTAAGCTTCTCGCTATAATATAGTTATGTAATTAAGCTTCTTTGATTGCAGTGATCTCGATCCCATTTCACACTACATGTTGTGAAGAGAAGGACATAAGAGGCAGTGATTCATCCCTTTCTTTCATCTATCCACTCCTCAGTACCAGGAGACGGTGGCCAGCCTATCAGAGAAAGAGGATGCCAATGACATCCAGCAGTTCTACGACCTGCTGACAGGCACCATGGATGTGATTCGGAAATGGGCCGAGACCATCCCAGAATTCACCGCCTTCTGCCCGGAAGACCAGGAGCTGCTCCTGGAATCTGCTTTCGTGGAACTCTTTATCCTCCGGCTAGCATACAGGTATAATTACCACTGTAACCATTGTCTGCATCCCAAATGGCACCTTATTCCCTATGGGCCCTGGTCAAAAGTATTGCAGTAAATAGGGAATAGTGCTATTTGGGATGCATACATTTACTCTGTAAAAAACACAAATGTGTGCCCAATGTTTCTACAATATATGTTAAGACTGTTCTGTGTCTAGGTCGAGTCCTGAGAAAGACAAGCTGATCTTCTGCAACGGTGTGGTACTTCACCGTATGCAGTGTGTGCGAGGCTTTGGCGACTGGATCGACTCCATCATGGACTTCTCCCAGAGCCTCCACCGCATGAACCTGGACGTGTCCTCATTCGCCTGCCTTGCAGCACTGGTCATCATCACAGGTGAGACACACAAACACACACACACACACACTTTTAGTGAGCCACTTATTTGCTCCACTAGGAGCTGAAAGGAATAACTCTAAGTGTGCAGTGCCTTCAGAAATGATTCACACCCCTTGACATAAAATAGATGACATTTAGATTGTGTGTCACTGGCCTACACACACACATAATCCATACGGTCAAAGTGTAATTATGTTTTTAGAAGTTTTTACAAGTTAATGAAAAATTAAAGGCTGAAATGTCTTAAAACCTCTTTAGGCTAGGGGGCCGTATTTTCACATCCGGATGAAAAGAATGCCCAAAGTAAACTGCCTGTTACTCAGGCCCAGAAGCTAGGTTATGCAATACATGGTAGTATTGGATAGAAAACACTCTAACGTTTCTAAAACTGTTAAAATAATGTCTGTGAGTATAACAGAACTGATTTGGCAGGCGAAACCCCGAGCACAATCCATCCAGGGAAACATTTTTTTGAGGTCATTGTGTTTTCCAATGCTTTTCTATGGGAAACTCAGATTGTAGTTCATATGGCTTCCACTAGATGTCAACAGTCTTTAGAAATTGTTCAATGTTTTTCTTTTGAAAAATGAAGTCGTCGTCTTATTCTTTCTATGCATCACTCAGGTGGACTCTAGTCTTTCCTCTTTGTTTTTCTCCGGTATTGGAAACAGTTTATTCTGTCTTAAATTTGATCGATTATTTACATTTTAGTGTACCTAAGGTTGGATTAGATGTTTGGACCAAGTTTACAGGGAACTTATTAGATACTTTGTAGTCATGTTGGGCGAGTTGGAACCGGTGTATTTCTGACTCAAACGCGCCAAATAAATGTACATTTTGGGGATATAAAGAAGGAATTTATCGAACAAAACGACCATTCATTGTGTCACTGAGACATTTGGGATTGCAAAAAGATGAAGATCTTCAAAGGTAAGGCATTTATTATATCGCTATTTCTTACTTTCGTAACGCACCTGCCTGGTTGAAAATTTGTTATGTTTTTGTATGCGGGGAGCTGTCCTCAGATAATCGCATGGTGTGCTTTTGTCGTAAAGCCTTTTTGAAATTTGACACAGCGGCTGGATTAACAAGAAGTTAAGCTTTATTTTGATGTATTACACTTGTATTTTCGTGAATGTTGAATATTTATATAGTTTGAATTTGGCGCTCTGCAATTTCACCGGATGTTGTCAAATCTATCCTGTTAACGGGACTTGATCCGTAAGAAGTTAATAACTATTCAACCCCTTTGTTATGGCAAACCTAAATAAGTTCAGGAGTAAACATTTGCGTAACAAGTCACATAATAAGTTGCATGGATTCACTCTGTGTGCAATAATAGTGTTTAACATGATGTTTTACTACCTCATCTCTCTACTCCACACATACAATTATCTGTAAGGTCCCTCAGTCGAGCAGTGAATTTCAAACACAGATTCAACCACAAAGACCAGGGAGGTTTTCCAATGTCTCCAAAGAAGGGCACCTATTGGGTAAAATTGATAAATGAGTCCAAAAAATTATAATACAGACATTGATTATCCGTTTGTGCTGGTTGAAGTTATTAATTACACTTTGGATGGTGTGTCAATACACCCAGTCACTACAAACATACAGGCGTCCTTCCTAACTCAATTGCCGAAGAGGAAGGAAACTGCTCAGGGATGCATATAGTTTTTTTTGTATTTTACCCCCTATTTCTCTGCAACTCCCCAACAGTCTCGGGAGGCGAAGGTCGAGTCATGCGTCCTCTGAAACATGACCCGCCAAACCGTTGTTCTTAACAGCCGCCCACTTAACCCGGAAGCCAATCGCACCAATGTGTTGGAGGAAACACCGTTCAACTGACGACCGGAGTTCAGCCTGCAGATGCCTGGCCCGCCACAAAGAGTCACTAGAGTGTAATGAGCCAATTAAAGCCCCCCCAGCCAAACCTTCCCCTAACCTGGGCGACGCTTGGCCAATTGCGTGCCGCCCTTTGGGATTCCCGATCATGGCCAGTTGTGATACAGCCTAGGATCGAACCCGGGTCTGTAGTTACGTGTGCCTTAGACCGCTGCACCACTTGGGAGGCCCACCGCTCAGGAATTTCACCATGAGGCCAATTGTGACTTTAAAACTGTTACAGTTTAATGGCTGTGATAGGAGAAAACTGAGAATGGATCAACAACATTGTAGTAATTCCACAATACTAACCTAACTGACATTGAAAAGAAGGAAGCCTGTACATAAATAAAATATTCCAAAACATGCATCCTGATTGCAACAAGGCACTAAAGTAATACTGCAAAACAAATGTAGCAAAGCAATTCACTTTTTGTCCTGAATACAAAGTGTTATGTTTGGGGCAATTCCAAAACAACACATTGCGGAGTACCACTCTCTCTATATTTTCAAGCATAGTGGTGGCTGTGTCATGTTATGTGTATGCTTATAATCGTTAAGGACTCTGGAGTATTTCAGGATAAAAAATAAATGGAATAGAGCTAAGCACAGGACCTGGTTCAGTCTGCTTTCCACCAGACACTGGGAGATGAATTCATCTTTCAGCAGCACAATAACCTAAAACACAAGGCCAAATCTACACTGGAGTTGCTTACCAAAAAGACAGTGAATGTTCCTGAGCTGCCGAGTTACAGCTTTGTCTTAAATCTAATTGAAAATCTATGGCAAGACCTAAAAATGGTTGTCTAGCAACGATCAGCAACCAACCTTGAAGAATTTTGAAAAGAACATGAGCAAATGTTGCGCACTCCAGGTGTGGAAGGCTCTTAGAGACTTACCCAGAAAGACTCACAGCTGTAATCGCTGCCAAAGGTGCTTCTACAAATTATTGACTCAGGGGTGCGAATATATATGTAAATTAGATATTTCTGTATTTCATTTTAAATAAAGATGTTTTCTCTTCGTCATTATGGGGTATTGTTTGTAGATGGGTGAGAAATAAAATCAATTTAATACATTTTGAATACAGGCTGTAACACAACAAAATGTGGACTAAGTCAAGGGGTATTCATATTTTCTGAAGGCACTGTAGTTCTAACACTGAAACAAGCATAACATATGCATGTGATATAGGCTATAGCCAAATCAAAATCAAATGAATCAGAGTTTATTGCTCACATGCACAGCAGTTGTAAATGGTACAGTGAAATGCCCATTCACGTTTCTCATCAAGATGTTTCTCCTTGTGGTTTCTCCTCAGATCGCCATGGCCTTAAAGAGCCCAAACGGGTGGAGGAGTTCCAGAACTGCCTCATCACCTGTCTGAGGGACCATGTGACCAGCAGTGGCTCCGATGCGGGGAGGCTCCAGCCCAACTTCCTGTCCCGACTACTGGGGAAGCTCCCTGAGCTGCGCACCCTCTGCACCCAGGGCCTGCAGCGCATCTTCTACCTGAAGCTGGAGGACCTGGTTCCCCCACCGCCCATCGTAGACAAAATCTTCATGGATACCTTACCTTTCTGAAAGGACAGATTAAAAAAAGATGAAGAGGAGTGATTAAGTGATGATGTGAGGGGACACAAATACGATAAACTGAGGAGGTGAATAGGGGGCCGTTGTCCGAGTCCATTACATTTGGGACTTCTGAGTGTTGCATATGGATAGGAGGCACCCCCCCCCCCCCCCTCCACTGAAGTGGCGTGGACTTGCCCCTTTCCAGTGCACTGACTTAATGACAAGTGTCTGATTCTGCCTGTATTTTTCTCACGTTTAGTTTTTTTTTTAAAGACCTGTGGGTGGCAGAATTGGATGTCTATTTTCCTATCTGTGAAATTCTCATGGACAACATCCAACAAGAGAGAAGAAGACACGAGTGGACATTTCAAGTTTTTGGTCTCTTTTGTAAGTGTGAGTTTGTGGAGTGGCTTTATCGCTATGCAAAATGTTTACGTTTGTTTCTTTGTAGGTTGCAAAATATTGGGAGACAGTTGGTGTGTATGTACAGCTCTGAGGGAAATAAACTGCATATGTTCACACCTGAACACCCACTTAAACCCAAGTTCTCAAAAATCCTATGGAGTCTTCATATCCCAATAGATTTAATTTAGCAGGTGTTCAAAGTTGACGCGTCGAGAGACAAACAGAGTCAAACACTGGGGTCTCCAGTTCACAAGCCTTTCTTAACGACAACTGTTAGGTCCTACATTTCAAAAGTGAATATTTTCATTAAAAAACTGTTATAATAGCCATTTGTAGTCCTGATACCACACCTTTACAAGGTATTGGACCAAAGGGAAACGTTCCATCTGTCTGCCTGCGGTGATAGCTGGCTATTGTTGTGACATTTACAGCTCATCAACCCTAAAGCCTTAATGTATCTAAAAAGGTGCCATCATTTTTACTCACACCACACGGCAACATTTTTAATGGCAGGAGAATCATATTACTGAAACAAAACAATTATTTTCCTTAACTCTAATGTTATTTTTTATTTTATCTTTATTTAACTAGGCAAGTCAGTTAAGAACAAATTCTTATTTTCAATGACGGCCTAGGAACAGTGGGTTAACTGCCTGTTCAGAGGCAGAACGACAGATTTATACCTAGCCAATAGCCATGAGTCCTTAAAAAGAGAAACATGCCAGCAGATTTAATGTTTGAAAAGTGCCTTTAAAAAAGTTTCAAATCATTAAATAATGACGAACTCCTGTGTATTAAGGTTTTCATTCCAACCATCTCACTGCTATAAAGTCTGTAAATCTAAAACATTCAAACAGACTTGGTGAAGTACGATTGGCTGAAATGAAAATGTGCATACCAAGAGATACTTGAAAACAGAGGTTAGGAATCCCATGATTTGGAATAGCCTAATAGATAAAAATCATAAATACATTTATTTTTATGAATGAACGATTATAGCATAGTATAGCTGTAACATGGATCCACTCAAACATGTGACTCTATAGCTTTCTATCCTTAACTGTGTGTGTATATAAACCTCTGCTACTGCAAATGTTGCCTTACACACGCTCCTTCAGGAGGAGTGTGTGCAGTTTTATTATATGTTGTTTTTATTTTCTTCTTGAAATGAACTTCAAGTGATTTCTTAAGTCATTACATGGTGAAATGTGACAAAACCACGAGCAGCTAAGAGCACTTCAGCGTTCTAACACAGTATACAGATGTATAAAAATGTTTCCTGCTTCTTTTTCTGTGTGTATTCTTATAACATAAATACTTTATATTTGTGAGTTTTCGTAATGTGGTATATATATATATATATATATATATATATATATATATATACACACACACACACAGAGGAAGAAAAAGTTTAATATTACATTTAATATTAAAATACAATTTCAAAATACAACATTTGTTGCCATTTTTCTTAAATGTCATATTATTTCACACACATCATTTTTACTACACACATCATCATAAAAGTAACACCAGATTATGAGTTATCTGGTACCTCCAAAGAAATACGTGGTTTCACTGCTTAAGATAATGATAAAACCACAGGTACCTTAACTGGTGAGGACGGGCTCAGCAATAACTGGAATGGTAACGAACACATCAAACACATTTCAACCATTATTATGAGCCATCCTCTCCTCAGCAGCCTCCTGTGGATACAACTCTTTCCTCTAGTTTAGAGGCTGTCTGCAGCCGAAGTTGTACACCATTGGTTTGATTTTCATGACATCATAACCGGGAGCCGTTCCTTCCTTTCAGTAAAACCACTTGCTTAGTTTCTAGATAAGATTGATAGAAGGGGAACTGTTATGCTCTGTGCCACACAGGGGCACATGACGTCATAACTGTGTGGGTGTCTATCTTTTCCATAGTGTTGTCTAGGCATATTATATGATATACTCAAAGTAGCTGATACTAACACCTTAGAATATGAATTTTGGTTGTTCCCCTTTGAGTTTCTTTGTTATTGGGCTGTATAAACCACACAATGTATTACTGTACATAGTATGGCAGAGCTATTCTGTAGTATCCCATATGGGAAAATAATATAATTAAATAGATTGGGAAAATCTCTATCAAATATATATGTACGCATAAAATACACACACTCCTCACAACCTTCCCTAATGATAATGATGAGTCTCTATTGACCTCTGGTACCTTAGCATTAGGTTCTGGAAATTGTGTTTTACATGCAAAAGATGGATCATTGAGTTGTAGTTAAAAATGTATTCTACAGTTATTGAGGTATGGCCTACCTGCCACTTATGAAACAGTACAAATAAATTAGGTGTTTAAAAGACACTTGAATCTATAACATATATTTGTACATATTTATCCGGGCTGTCAGTCAAAATTTGAAATGTTCCCGAGCCCTGCCTTCAACTGACAGAGCAGCCATTGCAATTTAGAATTTTCTTCAGAAGGAGACGAGCAGCTGTCATCCCCAAAAATATCTCTTGGACAATGCCATTTTATTTGATTATACATTCTTAACATTTAATTAAAATGCTTTTAACCTGGTGGGTGACAGAGGAAGAAGTGATTTATTCAACTGCAAGCAAGAGTTTTTGTCGAGCTAGCTAGCTCCTTCTTTAGCTTGCCACAGAAGTGCAGTGTGACTGACCAAGGTAAGAATTGTTTTGAAAATGAAAGTTGAGTAGAGTTAATGTCATGTTTGTATTAGATATAATTTAATTGCCAAAGCTATTGTTTAATTTTCTAGGGCTAGGCTAACCAAGCGTTGCTTGCTAGCTAGCTAATTTAGCTAGTTTTAGTGTGGGTTGGGTGTCTCAGGACTGGCTAGCTAACGTTAGATTATTTCTAGCAAAAAATAATCATATTTTTCTCTCCTGCAGTGTATCCTTCTGGTCTGGATCCTCAGCTGCCAATGGACAGACCCCAGCCAATTTAAGTAATCTTTTGTATCATTTTGCTTTGATGTTCATGAACATTAACCCCTCATTTATTCTTCATCTTCTGTGGAATATTTTCACTGACTCTGTCTCTGCTTTATCCAAAGGGTCACTGTCAACTTGTGTGTCTGACAATGGACACGAGGTGAAGGAATCAGTTGTAACACAATACATTATTTTCACATACAGATGTTAAGTGCACAGAGATAATTTGTACATTATATTTGAGTTTCAGATACGACTTTACAAGTGACTCCCATGCCACAATTCACCAAGGGTTATTTGAGCAAGAAATAAAGATTATTGAAAGCACTCTTTTAGTTGTCAGTCACTAGTCATTCATTCATTCATAACTTTTTAAAGTATACCACAGCATGCCATTGTGATTTAGTGCTGAAATGTGTAGTTTTATGCATTGGATTTTAATGTAGCCTAGCCTTTAATGTAGCCTAGCTACAGTATAAAAGGTAAAAATATACATTTTCCAGTCATTAAAATACATGGCAACATATATTTATTAAATATATTTTGGACTATATTTTACTAGCTATGCTATGCTGTCAAAATGTATTCCCACAGCATATTTTTAAATATATAAACATATATGTTGAAATATGAAAACAGGCAATTTAGTTATATGTCCATATATTTTTGTACATATAGTTCAATATATGAACAATGGCGATTACTCACTCCATCCACTACCACTGTGTATCAACCCCCTGGCTGGATAAGAGGCTACAAAGCAGATAAATCAAGATCAGACATACAGTAGGGCAAGATGTGATCATGTGAGGACCGAGCTGTCTGCTTGAACTGCTGACGCACAGCTCGGACACCCATGCATACCTCACAAGACATGCCACAAGATGTCTCTTCACAGTCCCCAAATCCAGACTATGGGAGGCACACAGTACTACATAGAGCTATGACTACATGGAACTCTATTTCACATCAAGTAACTGATGCAAGCAGTAAAATATGATTTAAAATAAAAAAAACATAACAATGCACTGTATGGAACAAAGGGGACTGTGAAGCCACACAAACATAGGCACAGACACATGCATATACACACACACACGATAACATGCGCACTATACACACACACGTACACATGGATTTTGTACTGTAGATATGTGGTAGTGGTGGAGTAGTGTTGTGAAATCTGAATATATTGTTATGTTTTTAAAATTGTATGAACTGCCTTAATTTTGCTGGACTCCAGGAAGAGTAGCTGCTTTGTAGCAGCTAATAGAGATCCATAATAAATACAAATCAAAGCAAGCAATATGTTGCTGTTATCAAGACTTGCTATTACCACTGTGGTGCTTTTTGAAATTGGGCTGTCAAGGGGAGAGGTGCGCAAAATGTGTTAACATTGGCACAGCACCCATGATCAGCAGTCTATCCTTTGCCAATCACAGCCCAGGGAAATTGAAAACCGTGTTCAGCCAATACTCCCCTGGACATCCGATCTCAGACCGCAATCCAGTCATCTGGATTTTAATGTTGGCAGCAAGAGTGGAAAATGGGGGCATGAGGAGAAAAGAAGGGGAGGCTATATAAAAGCTCACATAGAGACATGTATTACAATTAAAAAGTCCAGTCATGCTGCCCACAATCTGATGGGTACATTGAGTGGATGGACATATGGGTGTAGTCCCCATTCAGGGTTGACAGAGGCTAGACATCTTCAGAGACCAGTAGACATAACCTAGGGACTATTCTGTACACCATCTCTACTTTCATTAGGAATACAGCGTATGTCAATATACAGTCGTATACACATGTAGTATACACTTGGCATCTGGTCATTTTGGCAGACGCTCCTATCCAGTGTGAGATTTGCAGGAGTGCACATGGTGGTATCTAGCGGTAAATGGGAATGTTGACCTTTGGACAGATACTGTACATGTTATCCAGAGTGACTTACAGTTCATTCAGTATACAGTGCATCCGGAAAGTACTCCGACCCCTTGACTTTTCCCACATTTTCTAACGTTAAAGCCTTATTCTAAAATGGATTAAATTCCCTTCTTCCTCATCAATCTACACAAAATACCCCACAAAATGTTCATTATTGTGTGTAGATTGATGAGGAAACAAAACAATTCAATCCATTTTATAATAAGGCTGTAACATAACAAAATGTGGAAAAAGTCACGGGGTCTGAATACCTTCCGAATGCACTGTATGTGGAAATCAAATCCAGACCTCTCTGGTGATGTAAGAACCAAACTACTACCAACAGAGCCAGTGGAACAACATGTTCGAGCCAGTGGAACCACACAAAGGTAAAGGAGTCCAAACTTCTTTGTTACTCATCATTTGAATGGGGATCGATGTACTGGATTTGTCCATTGTTTTTGATAGGCAAGCCTAAACTATAGATCAAGTCTTATTTACTATGCTATTTGTTCTGTAAACCAATTTCAAAATGAGTTGAAGATGGGTTAAAGCTGTAAAATAAGGTCATCCTGGAACGATGGTGATTTAAAATCAACCCCTAAGGTTTGACCTGACAATAACTAATCCATTCCATTCCACCCAGACAACCCATACTGTATCATACTAACATTTCACTCACATATCATTCTACTAATGGGTAAAATATGTTCACCCTAATGACATAAGCTGGTGGCCAGTTTTCTGGCCTTTAGAAGTGAAATGTTAACACGCACATAATCATATGATGTTGTTTAGTTTAGCTGGGGTTTAGAGTGAACTGAAAACCAGACAATTTGCTGGTTTAGCACGGTGCTTTGCCTTAAGGTAAACGACATAGCGACACTGCAACAGCCGCAGAAACTACTTCTGAACATTTATTGTGGATGTTTCGGTCAGAGACGTACGTTCTGGTCTGGCCATGACTGCCGGGGCAAGTGTCATTTTCAGGTTGGAATTCCGAGTTGGATAACAGTTAAAAAATATTTTTCCCAGTCCGAGCACAGATTTCTCCCGAGTTCCCAGTTGTCGTGAATGCACTGAAAGTCTGAGATTTCTGAGTTCCGAGTAGGGCTGTTACGGTGACCATATTACCGCCACACCGTCATGACGGCAGTCAAATTCTACGTGACTGTCACGTCTATTCCCGCCCCCCGCTCTGGCTCTCAACGCTGCCGGTCTACAAATGTCCTTTGGTCTGATGAAATAGAACTGTTTGGCCATAATGCCCATCGTTATGTTTGGAGGAAAAAGGGAGAGGCTTGCAAGCCGAAGAACACCATCCCAACCGTGAAGCACAGGGTGGCAGCATCATGTTGTGGGGGTGCTTTGCTGCAGGAGGGACTGGTGCAATTCACAAAATAGATGGCATCTCTGAATGTCCTTGAGTGGCCCAGCCAGAGCCCAGACTCGCCAGAGCCCGATCAAGAGACTTGAATCCATAGATTAGAACCTAAAAAATGTATTTCTATTGACGGATTTCCTTATATGAACTGTAACTCAGTAACATATTTGAAATTGTTGCATGTTGCGTTTATATTTTTGTTCAGCATAGTTTGACCATCAATGTTAAGCAAGCTAGTTCCCACTGGGCAGACCACGTCATTTCAATATGGAAATTTGGGTAATATTTGGTTGAAATGTTGATCAATGAGATTTAAACCTTTATTCACCGAGTCAAAAAGCCAGCCAGAAGTTTGTTGAATTCCTAATGTGTTATCACTATGCTTTCAACCATTTAAAAGTGCAACGAAATTCCAATGGAAAAACAATGTCTGACTTTTAGTTGTCATCTAAATGTGCTATCTGCGCTTTCAACCATTTAAAAGCACGACAAAGTCAAAATGGGGATACAACGTCATATATTTTGTGTACAACAATGTAATGTGCTATCACTTATTAACAACAAAAACTAAAATATTACATTTACATAAGTATTCAGACCCTTTACTCAGTACTTTGTTGAAGCACCTTTGGCAGCAATTACAGCCTTGAGTCTTCTCGAGGATGATGCTACAAGCTTGGAGCAACTGTATTTGGGGGGTTTCTCCCATTCTTCTCTGCAGATCATCTCAAGCTCTGTCGGGTTTTTATTTTCAAGTCTCTTGATCGGGCTCTGGCGAGTCTGGGCTCTGGCTGGGCCACTCAAGGACATTCAGAGACTTGTCCCGAAGCCACTCCTGCATTGTCTTGGCGGGGTGCTTAAAGTCGTTGACCTGTTGGAAGGTGAACCTTCACCCCAGTCTGAGGTCCTGAGCGCTCTGGAGCAGGTTTTCATCAATGATCTCTCTACTTTACTCTGTTCATCTTCCCCTCGATCCTGACTAGTCTCCCAGTCCCTGAAAAACATCCCAACATGCATGATGCTGCCACCACCATGCTTCACTGTAGGGATGGTGCCGGGTTTCCTCCAGACGTGACGCTTGGCATTCAGGTGAATGAGTCCAATCTTGGTTTCATCAGACCAGAGAATCTTGTTTCTCTTGGTCAGAGTCCTTTAAATGCCCTTTGGCAAAATCCAAGCGGGCTGTCATGTGCCTTTTCCTGAGGAGTGGCTTCTGTCTGGCCACTCTACCATAAAGGCCTGATTGGTGGAGTGCTGCAGAGTTGGTTGTCCTTCTGGAAGGTTATCCCATCTCCACAGAGGAACTCTTGAGCTCTGTCAGTGTGACCATCAGGTCACCTCCCTAACCAAGGCCCTTCTCCCCCGATTTCTCAGTTTGGTCGGGCGGACAGTTCTAGGAAGAGTCTTGGTGGTTCAAAACTTCTTCCATTTAAGAATGATGGAGGCCACTGTGTTCTTGGGGACCTTCAATGCTGCAGAATTTTTTTTGGTACCCTTCCCCAGATCTGTGCCTTGACACAATCCTGTCTCGGTGCTCTACGGACAATTCCTTCGACCTCATGGCTTGGATTTTGCTCTGACATGCACGGTCAACTGTGGGACCTTATATAGACAGGTGTGTGCCTTTCCAAATCATGTCCAATCAATTGAATTTACCACAGGTGGATTCCAATCAAGTTGTAGAAACATCCATCTCAAGGATGATAAATGGAAACAGGATCAACCAGAGCTCAATTTTGAGTCTCATAGCAAAGGATCTGAATACTTATGTAAATAAGGTATTTCTGTTTTTAATACATTTGCAGAAATGTCTAAAAACCTATTTTTAAATTGTCATTATGGGGTATTGTGTGTAGATTGATGAGGGAATTTAAAAAAAAATTTTTTTAATACATATATTTAACAAAATTGGAAAAAGGGGTCTGAACACTTTCCAAATGCATAAGAAGAAATATATAGTTACAGTAGGCTAACCTCAAAATTTGTCCATGGATGTGTTACTCATCTTAAGGTTGAATAAATACGGTTTCATCAGTTTATAGGATAGCCTTAACTTTAGGGTATTTACTGTATTAGATTAAAATGTTATTGAATTTTTTGTTTTGTTTTACCTTAATGTAACTAGGCAAGTGAGTTAAGAACAAATTCTTATTTACAATGACGGCCTACACTGATTGATAATTGATCATGCAGGTAGTTCATCTGAGCCACTGGTTTAATCCCATTTCTTAACTTTTATTTAATTGGTGATGTGAATCTAACATATTTGTTAACTTGTCAATAGGCTATTTACTGTATTGCAAGTGTGGTATTAAATATTGTTTGATGTCAACAAATTCCAGTATGTCTACAAATTAATATTTTATATGTTGGATTCACCATATCAATTATTCATTTGAAGACAAACAGGAATTAAAGCCAGACTTAGTCAGTGGCACAGACGGAACTATCCAAGCAGAAGATACATCTCCTTCAAATGTTGTTATTTGGTTGCGTTGACAACCAAACACAATTCAATATCCAGTTTGTCTACAAATTAATAATTGATATATGGAGACGTGAATCCAAAGTATTAATGATTAACTTGAAGATTACATTTTAAATAAACAAAAGCTTGAAACCCTAGGCTTATGTATCGTTTATCTTTAGTTGAACCCTGGGTTGAATTGAAACAATAGCTGTTTAGGACTTTTCAAATGCTATTTAGGCCTAAATATTACATTTCATTTGCTCTGTTAAACCTACCCATTGGAATGACTTTGATAGCAGCAGTGAATATATTTAGTTATTAAGAGGTCTATCAGTAATGATGCTCACCATAGTACATTGG
The DNA here is from genome assembly GCF_057628025.1 of Oncorhynchus mykiss. Taxonomy (NCBI): domain Eukaryota; kingdom Metazoa; phylum Chordata; class Actinopteri; order Salmoniformes; family Salmonidae; genus Oncorhynchus; species Oncorhynchus mykiss. The sequence continues at coordinate 40,248,567 of NC_143038.1, read as the reverse complement.
TAGTAGTAAGTGACAAATATACAGTTTCCAATGTATTTTCCATGTAGCTTATTAAGGTTGAAGAATTGTTCTAACGAAAAAGCACATGAATGAAACAAAGTTGTATTTCCGTCATGAGGAAATAGGAAGCTCCGAAGAGCATGTGAATACCACATTAGTCTACTGCCAGTGGAGGCTCCTCAGTGGAGGACCATCCTCCTCAGTGAATTTTTAGATAAAACTATACTAAATATATTCACGCGCCCAAATAATTGATTAAAACACACTGTTTTGCAATCAAGGTATACAGTAGCCTCAACAGCACTATGTTGGGTAGCACCATGGTGTAGCAGGAGAACAGCTAATTTCTGTCTTCCTCTGGGTACACTGACTACAATACAAAACCTAGGAGGCGCATAGTTCTCACCCACTTCCATAGACTTACACAGTAACTATGACATCTTCCGGAGAACATCCTCCACCCTATCAGAGCTCTTGCAGCATGAACTGAAATGTTCTCCACCCAACCAAAGGATCAGATAATGAATCTAGTAATGAAAGCATAAGCTACAGCTAGCTAGTGCATAAAATGTGGTGAGTTGTTGACTCAAAGAGAAAGACAATATTAATTTCTTAAATTGAAGGAGAAGCAAGAGAGCTACCTAACTATATTTTGTTGCATTTTTTCACTTCCACATAGCTAGCAAATGCAGCTAGCTGGTTTAGCCTATTCAAACACCCGTCTCAGAGAGCGATGCTATGTTCACTAGCTGGCTATGGATATCCAACACTGGAACTCTTCCAAGCTTTTGGTTTTGCCACTGGGGCCCGCCGGTGTAACTGCCAAACTGCTTCCTGACTGTACACTGTTTCGCATGATTGTAGAGGGTTCACTGACGCGTTAGTTCTAGTAGCTATGTTGACTATGATATTAGCTAATATGGTGACAATTTATGTTTTTTTCGCCTGGTCACAGACAGCTGATGTGTTGTGCACTGAAGTCCAAAAGTGAAGGGAAAAGGCGAGAGGAGGAGAGAGCGTAGATGCGAGAAGGAATTGTACAACGAGCAAAATGGTCATGCTTTTGTATGTGGCTGCTATAAAAGTAAACTGTGTTTCCGTGTGACAATGGGTGTATTTATTCCGCCGATTCTGGTGATTTTTTAATTATTTTTCAATGGAAGCAAATGTAACAAAACGGGGATAAACATAACTGAACTTGTCCAATAGAGACTCTCGTTTGCAACTGTTTGACTAATGATTACACCCTAGATCAGCTACAGTAGATGCAGGCAAGAGTGTGCAAGGCGGCATTGAATGTGCCACTTGAATGTGTCATTTGATTACTCCAATTTTGCTTTTTGCAATTGGAAACCAAAATCGAAATGTGTCTTGGTCAATGTCTAAAGTGGTCAATATAGACTGACATTCAATAATTCTCAACAGATTCTTTAACGACTGAGGAAAAGACCCAGACGGCTGCCAACTGTTATATGTCTTGAATCTAAAGGAGCATGCACAGAATAAGGATGCTGTATATGTATGTCAGGTATTCTATCAAGCCCTATATGAAGCTGAAAGTACAGAATTGAAATGTGCAGCCATGGGTGTCCTTAGAAGAACACTTTTATATTCCAACACTGTTATTTTGTGTAAAAGTAAAACAGGCTTACCCATTCACCCTCTGAATGGCACACATACAGTTGAAGTCGGAAGATTACATACACTTAGGTTGGAGTCATTAAAACTAGTTTTTCAACCACTCCACACATTTCTTGTTAACAAACTATAGTTTTGACAAGTTGGTTAGGATATCTACTTTGTGCATGACACAAGCCATTTTTCAAACAATTGTTTACAGACAGATTATTTAACTTAATCATAATTACACTGGGCCAGAAGTTTACATACACAAAGTTGACTGTGCCTTTAAACAGCTTGGAAAATTCCAGAAAATTATGTCATGGCTTTAGAAGCTTCTGATAGGCTAATTAACATCATTTGAGTCAATTGGAGGTGTACCTGTGGATGTATTTCAAGGCCTACCTTCAAACATTTTGCATGACATCATGGGAAAATAAAAAATTAAATCAGCCAATAACCTCAGAAAGAATTGGAGACCTCCACAAGCCTGGTTCATCTTTGGGAGCAATTTCCAAATGCCTGAAGGTACCACGTTCATCTGTACAAACAATAGTATGCAGGTATAAACACCATGGGACTACACAGCTGTCATACAGCTCAGGAAGGAGACACGTTCTGTCTCCTAGAGATGAACATACTTTGGTGCGAAAAGTGCAAATCAATCCCAGAACAGCAGCAAAAGACCTTGTGAAGATGCTGGAGGAAACGGGTACAAAAGTATCTATATCCATAGTAAATGAGTCCTATATCGACATAACCTGAAAGGCCGCTCAGCAAGGAAGAAGCCACTGCTCCAAAACCGCCATAAAAAAGCCAGACTACGGTTTGCAACTGCACATGTGGACAAAGATCATACTTTTTGGAGAAATGTCCTCTGGTTTGATGAAACAAAAATATAACTGTTTGGCCATAATGCCAATCGTTATGTTTGGAGGAAAAAGGGGGAGGCTTGCAAGCCGAAGAACACAGCATCATGTTGTGGGGGTGCTTTGTTGCAGTAGGGACTGGTGCACTTCACAAAATAGATGGCATCATGAGGCAGGACAATTATGTGGATATATTGAAGCAACATCTCAAGACATCAGCCAGGAAGTTAAAGCTTGATCGCAAATGGGGTCTTCCAAATGGACAATGACCCCAAGCATACTTCCAAAGTTGTGGCAATATGGCTTAAGGACAACAAAGTCAAGGTATTGGAGTGGCCATCACAAACCCCTGACCTCAATCTCATAGACAATGTGTGGGCAGAACTGAAAAAGTGTGTGCAAGCAAGGAGGCCTACAAAACTGACTCAATTACACCAGCTCTGGCAGGAGGAATGGACCAAAATTCACCCAACTTATTGTGGGAAGATTGTGGTAGGCTACCCAAAACATTTGATCCAAGTTAAACAATTTAAAGGCAAAGCTACCAAATACTAATTGAGTATGTAAACTTCTGATCCACTGGGAATGTGATGAAGGAAATAAAAGCTGAAATAAATCACTACTATTATTCTAACATTTCACATTCTTAAAATAAAGTGGTGATCCTAACTGACCTACAACTGGGAATTTTTACTAGGATTAAATGTCAGGAATTTTGAAAAACTGAGTTAAATGTATTTGGCTAAGGTGTATGTAAACTTCCGACTTCAACTGTACCCAATCGATGTCTCAATTGTCTCGAGGTTTAAAATCTTCCTTTAACCGGTCTCCTCCCCTTCGTCTCCACACTGATTGAAGTGGATTGAACAAGTGACATCAATAAGGGATAATAGCTTTCACCTGCTCTTTCACATGGAAAGAGCAGGTGTTCATGGTTTGTACACATGCTAATTCTAAAAGGTCTCCAGGGACTCATACTATGGTAAAACAAACGTAGCCAACAAGCACAGACATCACAAGCTAGGATTGGGGATAACTATGCCCTATGATGTCACTTTAAACATGAAGATAGACATACAGTACATGAGACATATATGTGTGAGTGGATGGCCTACAACAGACGCAAGCGCAATGTATGAGAGAGAGTGAGTTACTGAGACATAATCCACAGAGCGCTAGCTGGAGAGGATATTTCAGCATTCCAGGGAGAGGAAAGCCAATAGGCCTGTTTGTGAGGATGCTGCACCTGCCATTTGTTGATGGACTGATCTGTAAATAACTCTGTGAAGCTGTTTGGCGCTCAGCGGGGGGCTCCTGTACCTCACCCTCTCTCTTGCCCCCTCTCTTTATTTCATTATCTCTTTCATTATCTCTGTCCCTCATGCACACACATATAGAAACACCACCATCATTTCTACTCATTTACCAGAAACAGCCAAAATTAGCTCTTACAAGGGGGATGAGTGTGTGTGTGTGTGTGTGTGTGTTTTTTTCTCTCGTTCCCAGTGCCACTCTCCTCTCTCCACCCAGTCCCCAAGGCCAGGTGTGGACACCTGATGCACTTCCCCTGGCTTACCGGACAACATTTCTCATCTTGGGTTAGTGAAGAGTCCTGTGTCTGTCCCGTGATTGTCCTATGACCACATTCAATCCCTAATACGTGCGACTCCGCCCGTATCTCTGTTCTGGCCTGACAGAGTGTCGGTCTGCATGCGTGCGCATGTGTGTGTGCTTTTGTGTGTGGGTGTGTGGAAACCCTCGGGTGAGTGTATTTTTAGCCAGGCCATAGAAACCTCTGGAATCCGATCTCCCCTTTCTGACTGAGAGTCTAGTGATAAATGAGTTGGCAGACACCATCGCTCAAGCAATCCCCACGCATACCATACGGCCCGGCCCCTATAACTTTCTTATACTCCTAGTGCCCAGGGGATTAAATCCAGAACTGAATGGTAAGCCTCTAGTATTATCATTCTATCAAGCACAATAAAACATGTTAGGAGTCCCACGTGTTCAGCAAAATACACTGTATACTGCATATTCCCTTAGTAATATTTATTGATTTGTGACACATGGGATCCTGATTCCACATATTCATTGTTTCTGAAAACTTCTCAAGTGTGACTAGTGATGAGATGCTTGGTTCACACAGAGGGATTGAGAGATTATATGAATGGGTTTTGTAAAACCATTTGTTGATGCATATCTCTCTAGGTAACATTGTGGTTAGATGAGGCTGGCTGATGAAATACAATGTATAGTGGGGCAAAAAAGTATTTAGTCAGCCACCAATTGTGCAAGTTCTCCCACTTAAAAAGATGAGAGAAGCCTGTAATTTTCATCATAGGTACACTTCAACTATGACAGATAAAATGAGGGGGGAAAAATCCATAAAATCACATTGTAGGATTTTTAATGAATTTATTTGCAAATTATGGTGGAAAATAAGTATTTGGAAAATAAGTATATGCACACACACGTACAGTTGAAGTTGGAAGTTTACATACACCTTAGCCAAATACATTTAACTCAGTTTTTCAAAATTCCTGACACTTATTCGGAGTAAAAATTCCCTATCTTAGGTCAGTTAGGATCCCCACCTTATTTTAAGAATGTGAAATGTCAGAATAACAGTAGAGAGAATTATTTATTTCAGCTTTACATTTTTTCATCACATTCCCAGTAGGTCAGAAGTTAGCATACACTCAATTAGTATTTGGTAGCATTGCCTTTAAAATGGTTTAACTTGGGTCAAATGTTTCAGATAGCATTACACCAGCTTCACACAATAAATTGGGTGAATTTTGGCCCATTCCTCCTGACAGAGCTGGTAACTGAGTCAGGTTTGTAGGCCTCCTTGCTCGCACACGCTTTTTCAGTTCTGCCCACACATTTTCTATGAGATTGAGGTCAGGGCTTTGCGATGGCCACTCCAATACCTTGACTTTGTAGTCCTTAAGCCATTTTGCCACAACTTTGGAAGTATGCTTGGGGTCATTGTCCATTTGGAAGACCCATTTGCGACCAAGCTGATGTCTTGAGATGTTGCTTCAATATATCCACATAATTGTCCTGCCTCATGATGCCAACTATTTTGTGAAGTGCACGAGTCCCTCCTGCAGCAAAGCACCCCGACAACATGATGCTGCCACCCCGTGTTTCACGGTTGGGATAGTGTTCTTCAGCTTGCAAGCCTCTCCCTTTTTCCTCCAAACATAACGATAGTCATTATGGCCAAACAGTTCTATTTTTGTTTCATCAGACCAAAGGACATTTCTCCAAAAAGTACGATCTTTGTCCCCATGTGCAGTTGCAAACTCTAGTCTGGTTTTTTTTATGGAGGTTTTGGAGCAGTAGCTTCTTCCTTGCAGAGTGGCCTTTCAGGTTATGTCGATATAGGACTCATTTTACTGTGGATATTGATACTTTTGTACCTGTTTCCTCCAGCATCTTCACAAGGTCCTTTGCTGTTGTTCTGGGATTGATTTGCACTTTTCGCACCAAAGTACATTCATCTCTAGGAGATAGAACGCGTCTCCTTCCTGAGTGGTATGACGGTTACGTGGTCCCATGGTGTTTACACCTGCGTACTATTGTTTGTACAGATGAATGTGGTACCTTCAGGCATTTGGAAATTGCTCCCAAAGATGAACCAGACTTGTAGGTCTACATTTTTTTTCTGAGGTTTCCTTTGATTTTCCAATGATGTCATGAAAAGAGTTTGAACGTACGCCTTGAAATACATCCACAGGTTCACTTCCAATTGACTCAAATTATGTCAATTAGCCTATCAGAAGCTTCTAAAGCATGACAATTTTCTGGAATTTTCCAAGCCGTTTAAAGGCACAGTCAATTTTGTGTATGTAAACTTCTGATGGACTGGAATTGTGATACAGTGAAATAAAAGTGAAATCTGTCTGTAAACAATTGTTGGAAAATGTATTTGTGTCATGCACAAAGTAGATGTCCTAACCGACTTGCCAAAACTATAGTTTGTCAACAAGAAATGTGTGGGGTGGTTGAAAAAGGAGTTTTAATGACTCCAACCTAAGTGTATGTTAACTTCAGACTTCAACTGTATACTGTTCAATAGTTTGGGGTCACTTAGAAGTGTCCCTGTTTTTGAAAGAAAAACTTATTTTTTGTCCATTAAAATAATATCAAATTGATCAGAAATACAGTGTAGACATTGTTAATGTTATAAATGGCTATTGTAGCTGGAAACTGATGATTTTTAATGGAATATCTACATAGGCGTACAGAGGCCCATTATCAGCAACCATCACTCCTGTGTTCCAATGGCACATTGTGTTAGCTAAGCCGAGTTTATAATTTTAAAAGGCTAATTGATAATTAGAAAACTCTTTTGCAATGATAGCACAGTTGAAAACGGTTCAGATAAAATAATCAATAATGGCCAGAAATAAAGCACTTTCTTCTGAAACCTGTCAGTCTATTCTTGTTCTGAGAAATTAAGGCTATTGTAATGCTCCGGGTGTCGTGGGTGTGGAGTCAAATGCAGGAGACAGAGAGTTCAATGCTGCGCGTCTTTTAATCGCACCAACGCACCACAGGGTGCTCACAAAAAAGTTACGTTCCCAAAACACAGGGAATCAAAATGTACAATGGGAAACAATCCCGACCGGACACTAACACGTGCCTATACCACAGAGCCGAAGGTTACATAGAAATAATCCCGCACAACAACCAGGCGGGCCGGCTGTCTAATAAAGACAAACTAATTAAACATCCACAGGTGCTACCACTCAACATACAAGGAGGGGAAGGAAAAACAATCAGTGGCAGCTAATAGGCCGGTGACGACGACCGCCGAGCGCCACCTGCCCGGGAAAGGGAAACACCCTCGGTCGGACTCGTGACAGTACCCCCCCCCCCCTGACGCGCGGCTCCCGCAGCGCGCCGACACCGGCCTAGAGGTCGCCCCGGAGGACGAGGCGCAGGGCGATCCGGATGGAGGCGATGGAAATCCCTCAACATGGAGGGATCCAAGATGTCCCCCACCGGTACCCAGCACCTCTCCTCCGGACCGTACCCCTCCCAGTCCACGAGGTACTGCAGGCCCCTCACCCGGCGTCTTGAGTCCAGAATGGCCCGGATCGTGTACGCCGGGGACCCCTCTATGTCCAGCGGGGGGGGAGGGACCTCCGGTACCTCACTGTCCTGCAGGGGACCAGCTACCACCGGCCTGAGGAGAGACACATGAAACGAGGGGTTAATACGATAATAGGAAGGGAGTTGTAATCGATAACACACCTCGTTTATCCTCCTCAGGACTTTAAAGGGCCCTACACACTGCGGACCCAGCTTCCGGCAGGGCAAGCGGAGAGGTAGGTTTCGGGTCGAGAGCCAGACCCTGTCCCCCGGTACAAACACGGGGGCCTCACTGCGGTGGCGGTCAGCACTCCTCTTCTGCCGTCCACTCGCTTGTCGTAGAGATTCCTGGACGGCCCTCCAGGTCTCCTTGGAGCGCTGTACCCATTCCTCCACCGCAGGAGCCTCGGTCTGGCTCGGATGCCATGGTGCCAGGACCGGCTGGTACCCCAACACACACTGAAAAGGGGACACGTTAGTAGAGGAGTGGCGTAGTGAGTTCTGAGCCATTTCAGCCCAGGGAATGTATCGTGCCCACTCCCCTGGCCGATCCTGGCAATACGACCGCAGAAACCTACCCACCTCCTGGTTCACTCTCTCCACCTGCCCATTACTCTCGGGGTGATAACCGGAGGTCAGGCTGACAGAGACCCCCAAACGTTCCATGAACGCTCTCCATACCCGGGACGTGAATTGGGGGCCACGATCAGAAACGATGTCCTCCGGCACCCCGTAGTGCCGGAAGACATGGGTGAATAACGCCTCCGCAGTCTGTAGGGCTGTAGGGATACCGGGCAACGGGAGGAGACGGCAGGACTTAGAGAACCGATCCACAATCACCAGAACCGTGGTGTTCCCCTGAGACGGCGGGAGATCGGTTAGGAAATCTATGGACAGATGTGACCATGGCCGCTGTGGAACAGGGAGGGGTTGTAGCTTCCCTCTAGGAAGGTGCCTAGGAGCCTTACTCTGAGCGCACACTGAACAGGAGGAGACATAACCCTTAACGTCCTTAGCCAACGTAGGCCACCAATACCTCCCCTGAAGGCTCCCCACTGTCCTCGTCACCCCAGGGTGACCCGAGGAGGGTAGGACGTGAGCCCACCGAATCAGTTTGTCCCGAACACCAAGCGGCACGTACCTTCGCCCCGCTGGACACTGAGGAGGCGCGGGTTCAGCCCGTAACGCCCGCTCGATGTCCGAGTCCACCTCCCATACCACTGGGGCTACCAGCTTCGAGGCGGGAAGGATGGGGGTAGGTTCGGTGGACCCATCCTCCGTGTCATAAAGGCAGGACAGTGCGTCAGCCTTCACGTTCTGGGAGCCCGGTCTATAAGACAAAGTAAATCGGAACCGGGTGAAGAACATGGCCCACCTTGCCTGACGTGGGTTAAGTCTCCTAGCTGCCCGAATATACTCCAGATTCTGGTGGTCGGTCCAGATGAGAAAGGGGTGTTTAGCCCCCTCAAGCCAGTGTCTCCACACCTTCAGAGCTCTAACCACCGCTAGCAACTCCCGGTCCACCAAATCATAGTTACGCTCCGCTGGGCTGAGCTTCCTTGAGAAGAAAGCGCAGGGGCGGAGTTTTGGTGGCGTACCCGAGCGCTGTGATAGCACGGCACCCACCCCAGCCTCGGACGCGTCCACCTCCACTATGAATGCTAGAGAGGGGTCCGGATGCGCCAACACGGCCGCATCAGTAAACAGCGCCTTCAACTTGTTGAATGCTCCGTCCGCCTCTGCTGACCACTGCAAACGCACCGGGCCCCCCTTCAGCAGTGAGGTGATGGGAGCCGCTACCTGGCCAAAACCCCGGATAAACCTCCGGTAGTAGTTGGCAAAACCCAGAAACCGCTGCACCTCCTTTACCGTGGTCGGAGTCCGCCAATTACGCACGGCCCTAATGCGGTCACCCTCCATCACTACCCCCGAGGTGGAAATGCGATATCCCAGAAAAGAGACGGCTCGTTTAGAGAACACGCATTTCTCAGCCTTGACGTATAGGTTATGCTCCAGCAGTCTACCAAGCACCTTGCGCACCAGAGACACATGCGCGGTGTGAGTGGCCGAGTAGATCAGAATGTCATCGATATAAACCACCACTCCCTGCCCGCACAGGTCCCTGAGAATCTCGTCTACAAAGGATTGGAAAACGGCTGGAGCATTCTTTAACCCATACGGCATGACGAGGTACTCATAGTGGCCTGATGTAGTACTAAATGCGGTATTCCACTCGTCTCCCTTCCGAATACGCACCAAACTATACGCGCTCCTGAGATCCAGTTTTGTGAAGAACTGCGCTCCGTGGAACGATTCCACCGCCGTAGCGATGAGAGGTAGAGGGTAACTATACCCCACTGTGATGGCGTTTAGACCTCTATAATCGATACACGGACGCAAGCCTCCCTCCTTTTTCCTCACAAAAAAGAAACTTGAGGAGACGGGTGAAATGGAGGACCGAATGTACCCCTGTCCCAGCGCCTCCGTGATATATGTCTCCATTGCCAACGTCTCCTCCTGGGACAGCGGGTACACGTGACTCTTGGGAAGCGCAGCGTCTACCTGGAGATCTATCGTACAATCCCTTCCCGGTCGATAAGGTGGTAATTTAGTCAAATTTAGCCAAATCGGCATACTCGGGGGGAATGCACACCGTGGAACCCTGGTCTGGACTCTCCACCGACGTGGCACCGATGGAAACTCCCAAACACCTTCCAGAACACTCCTCTGACCACTCCTGGAGAACCCCCTGTCTCCACAAAATTTTAGGATTGTGCCGGGCCAGCCAGGGAGTCCCCAGCACCACTGGAAACGCAGGCGAATCAATAATAAAGAAACTGATACGCTCCCTATGATTCCCCTGCGTCACCATGTCCAGTGGGACCGTGGTCTCCCTGACCATCCCTGACCCTAATGGCCGGCTATCTAGGAAGTGCACGGGGAAAGGAGAATCTATCGGCACCAGCGGAACCCCTAACTTAAGGGCGAGTCCGCGATCCATAAAGTTCCCAGCTGCGCCTGAATCGACTAGCGCCCTATGCTGGGAAGAGGGAAAAAAGCGAAGGAAAAAAGTTAAGACAAACATGTGGCCAACAGGGGGTTCTGGGTGAGTTTGATGCTGACTCACCTGGGGTGAGCGAGAAGCGTTCCGCCTGCCATCTCTACTCCCAGACGGACCCCCCCAGCACCGATCAGACATGTGTCCTCTCCGACCACAGTTGGTGCAGGGAAGGCCTCCTCCTCCGGTACCCCTCGGCGCAGCCCCTCCCAACTCCATCGGAATGGGAGCGGAGGGGCTGGGTGGTGGAACGCACAGGACCCTCTCTGAACGCCCGCGGGCAGCCAGCAGATTATCCAGTCGAATGGACATGTCAATCAGCTGATCCAGTGACAGAATGGTGTCCCGACACGCTAACTCCCGGCGGACGTCCTCTCGGAGACTACACCTGTAGTGGTCCATGAGGGCCCTGTCGTTCCACCCAGATCCGGCTGCCAAGGTCCGGAACTCCAGCGCGTAATCCTGGGCGCTCCTCCTCTCCTGCCTGAGGTGAAATAGTCGTTCTCCCGCTGGGTCGTTCTAAACTCTGGGTAGTGCTCCCACGCTGAGTCTGGACCATTCCAGACCGCGTTCGCCCATTCCAGGGCACGACCCGTGAGGCAGGAGATGAGGACACTCACCCTCTCTGCTCCTGAGGGAGTGGGTCTGATGGTGGCCAGGTATAGCTCCAGCTGGAGCAGAAACCCCTTGGAAACCCGCCGCCGTTCCATCATAAGCCCTCGGTAGCGTCAGACGGAGGGTGCTGGAGTCGGGAGATGGGGAGTCCGGAACCGTGGATGCCGAAGGTGGAGAGAGGAGCCCACTCCTCTCCCATCTGTCCATTCTCTCCATCACTTGATCCATCGCGGATCCGATCCGATGAAGGACGGTGGTGTGGTGGAGAACCCGTTCCTCCATCGATGGGAGAGGGTTGGCTGCTGCTCCTGCTGACTCCATTCAATTTGATAGGTGCGGGATTCTGTAATGCTCCAGATGTCGTGGGTGTGGAGTCAAATGCAGGAGACAGAGAGTTCAATGCTGCGCGTCTTTTAATCGCACCAACGCACCACAGGGTGCTCACAAAAAAGTTACGTTCCCAAAACACAGGGAATCAAAATGTACAATGGGAAACAATCCCGACCGGACACTAACACGTGCCTATACCACAGAGCCGAAGGTTACATAGAAATAATCCCGCACAACAACCAGGCGGGCCGGCTGTCTAATAAAGACAAACTAATTAAACATCCACAGGTGCTACCACTCAACATACAAGGAGGGGAAGGAAAAACAATCAGTGGCAGCTAATAGTCCGGTGACGACGACCGCCGAGCGCCACCTGCCCGGGAAAGGGAAACACCCTCGGTCGGACTCGTGACAGCTATTCCATGCGAGAATTTGCCAAGAAACTGAAGATCTGGTACAAGGCTGTGTACTACTCCCAAAGCTGTGTACTACGCGCAAACTGTCTCAAACCAGAATAGAATGAGGAATTGGAGGCCCTGGTGCACAACTGAGCAAGAGGACAAGTACATTAGAGTGTCTAGTTTGAGAAACAGATGCCTCACATGTCCCCAACTGGCAGCTTCATTAAATAGTACCCGCAAAACACCAGTCTCAACGTCAACAGTGAAGAGGCGATTCCGGGATGCTGGCCTTCTAGGCAGAGTTGCCTACTCTGCCTAGAAGGCCAGCATCCCGGAGTCGCGTCTTCATTGTTGACGTTGAGACTGGTGTATTACTGTCTAATACTGCATTTCTGATCGATTTGATGTTATTTTAAGGGACAAAAAAAAAAGTGCTTTTCTTTCAAAAACAAGGACATTTCTAAGTGACCCCAAACCTTTGAACGGTAGTGTGTATATATGGACACCCCTTCAAATTTGCGGATTCAGCAATTTCAGCCACAAATGTTGCTGACAGGTGTATAAAATAGAGCACATAGCCATGCAATCTCCAAAGACAAACATTGGCAGTGGAATGGCCTTACTGAAGAGCTCAGTGACTTTCAACGTGGCAACGTCATAGGATGCCACCTTTCCAACAACTCAGTTCGTCAAATTTCAGCCCTGCTAGAGCTGCCCCGGTCAACTGTAGGTGCTGTTATTGTGAAGTGGAAACATCTAGGAGCAACAACGTCTAAGACCGGGAAGTGCTGAAGCGCGTAAAAATCGTCTGTCCTCGGTTGCAACACACACTACCGTGTTCCAAACTGCCTCTGGAAGCAATGTCAGCCCAAGAACTGTTTGTTGGGGGGCTTCATGAAATAGGTTTACATGGCCGAGCAGCCATATACAAGCTTAAGATCACCATGCGCATTGTCATGCGTTGGCTGGAGTGGTGTAAAGCTCGCCGCCATAGGACTCTGGAGCAGTGGAAACGCGTTCTCTGAAATGATGAATCACGTTTCACCATCCGACAGACAAATCTGAATTTGGTGGACACCAGGAGAACGCTACCTGCCCAAATGCACAGTGCCAACTGTAAAGTTTGGAGGAGAAGGAATAATGGTCTGTTTTTTCTTGGTTCAGGCTAGGCCCCTTAGTTCCAGTGAAGGGAAATCTTAACACTACAGCATACAAGGACATTCTAGACGGTTCTGTGCTTCCAACTTTGTGCCAATAGTTTGGGGAAGGCCCTTCCCTGATTCAGCATAAAAATGTCCTGTGCACAAAGTGAGGTCCATACAGAAATGGTTTGTCGAGATCGGTGTGGAAGAACTTGACTGGCCTGCACAGAGCCCTGAACCTATTGAACACTTTTGGGATGAATTGGAATGCCAACTGCGAGCCAGGCCTAATAGCCCCAACATCAGTGCCCGTTCTCACTAATTTTGTTGTGGCTGAATGATTCCAAGAACACAGGATGAGATGTTACTATCCTTTGTGCAAGCACTTCCAAGAGTTAATGAACAGTGAGCCTGGTGAAATTTGGGGAGCGCATCATCAGTAGTGTACCTTTAGTTCCTAGGGTGTTTCGGCCTTTCACACTATACACCCTCCCCAAAGGCAGCCAGCGACAGGGTGATCAATCCTACGCTTGCGTCCCATTCCCAATTAGTCATAGGAGTTGCCTTGTTGATGATAGCCAACATCCCATGGGACTATGCATGGCAGGGGCATCCTCCTCCCTGAGTCAAGCATTGTTGACCGCATACCTCCTGGCCCTCTCACTTCGGGGCCCAGCTGGGGTCTTTCCTCTTCATCCAGAGCCACTGACTGCTGCCTTCTGCCGCCTCCGATACAGCTTTGATTGCCGAACGCTGGCTCTGGCCCTTAATTCCAAGGTCTCTAAGCAGTCTGGTTGTAGATGTTGCCACAAAACCTCTGCAGCCCACCTCCACTGGTCGGACTTCTGTGTTCCAGCCATGATGCCGTGCTTCGGCAGCTAGATCGGCATAGCGCAGATGCTTTCGCTCATAAGCCTCATCTACTGAGTCCTCCCAGGGTACTGTGAGCTCAATGATGAAGACCTTATTGAGTGAACGGGACCAGAGCACCATGTCAGGTCTTAGGGTGGTGGTTGCGATCTCCGGAGGAAACACAAGTTGCCGGCCAATGTCAGCTAGCATTTTCCAGTCGCGGGCCAAGCGCAGCTGGTCTCGCTCTAATGGTGTCGAGCCGCGCTTCGGTGGTTTAGCCCCTTCGCGGACAAAGTTTGTCCGTAAGGGGTGTGATGCTGCTGGGGGTGGTAGGGAGTTGGTGGCAGCTTGCTTGCCCTCCAGGGCGGACGCAAGGTTTTTAAGGACTTGGTTGTGACGCCAAGTGTAGCGTCCTTGAGTGAGGCTTGTTTTACACCCTGTGAGAATGTGCCTGAGGTTGGCTGGCATGGAACAGAGGGCACAGTCCGGATCTTCACCATACCATTAACTGGTGTTGGAAGGACGTCATATGTTGCTCTGATGGAGAAGCTCAACCGCCTCGCTTCCATGGCCCACTGATCCTTCCAGCGTATCTTCCTCTTCTCCACACTGTCCCATCGAGTCCACTGTCCCTGTTTGGAAAGAGAGACTGCCTTGGCCCACCTTGCAGCCTCCTCCTGATGGCGTACTTCCTTTACTACCATCTTCCGCCGCTCTGGTGCAGTGGCCTTACTCCAAGCAGCACGGCTAGTTAGCCCAAGGCCTCCTCTCCCTTGCTGAACATGACCCACAATGTCAGCATGTCTGAGGGCTGCTGTTGCCTCCTGGACTGCTTTTCCTGGCCTCCATTTGCGCCCAGTTGCCAAGGTCGGCGCGTTGTTGCTCACCACTGGGTCTCGAGATTCATTCAGTGTCATCTGGAGCCTGGTTTTTGAACACTTGAATTCCTCTGTTAGACTGGTGAGGGGCAGCTTGAGGACACCATCTCCATAGAGGCCTATGGTGGTAAGGCATCGTGGAACTCCGAGCCACTTCTTTAAGTAGCCTGTGACTCCTCTTTCCATCTTCTCCACTGTTGAGATTGGAACCTCATACACTGCTAAGGGCCACAACACCCGGGGTAGGAGACCAAACTGCAGACACCAGGCCTTTAACTTTCCAGGTAGCTGGGTGTTGTCGATGGACTGTAGGCTACTACTGATGTCTTTGCGCAGCTGTTGCACCTGGTCTTTGTCCTTCAGGCTTGCATCATACCACCTTCCAAGGCTTTTTACCGGCTGCTCAGACACTGTTGGGATTTGGTCATCTCCAATGAAGAATTTCAGGTCAGAGAGTACTCCCTTCACAATCGAGATGCTGCGTGACTTGGATGGTTTAATCTTCATACGGGCCCAGCTGATGTTCTCCTCAAGTTTTCTGAGCAGTCTCCTGGTGCATGGGACAGTGGTGGTCAATGTTGTAATGTCGTCCATGTAGGCTCTGAGTGGAGGGAGGCGGAAACCAGAGTCGACTCGCTGTCCACCAGTAACCCATTTTGAGGATCTGATGATAACCTCCATTGCCATTATGAATGCCAACGGAGAAATGGTACATCCCGCCATTATACCTACATTCAGGCACTGCCATGAGGTGGTGAACTCTGAGGTGGTAAAGCAGAACTGCAGATCCTGGAAGTACGACTTCACCAGGGTTGTGATGGTGTCCGGTATGTGGGAAAATCTGAAGGCAGACCACAGGAGTTCATGGGGCACAGAGCCAAATGCATTGGCGAGGTCGAGAAAGACTACATGGAGGTCCCTTTTTTCCACCTTGGCCATTTGGATCTGGTGCCAGATCATCCTGGAATGTTCCAAGCAGCCAGAGAACCCTGATATTCCTGCCTTCTGTACAGATGTATCGACGTACGCATTCCTTTGCAGGTACTCGGCCATCCTCTGGGCAATGACCCTAAAGAAGATTTTACCCTCGACATTCAGTAAGGAGATTGGGCGGAATTGGCTGATGTTCGCTGCATCCTTCTCCTTAGGGATCAGGTGCCCTACGCCACACTTTGGGTATTATCTTATTTTTCCCAGCTGTTCTCATAAGCCTCCAGAGGAACCTCAGGACGTCTGGTGCGTTCTTATACACTTTGTACGGGACTCCATTTGGCTCCGGGGCTGATGCTGTTCTTGCCCGTCGAACTGTGTTTTCCACCTCTTTCCATGTCGGAGGGCTGGTCTCAATATGATGTTCCGGGGGTTCAATGGGTGGGATATCTGATGGGATGGCCAGATGTTCATGTCGCTTTGAGTCAAAGTTTGTTGTTCTCAGGTGCTCCTCTAGGTCTTTCTTTGTTGTTTTTAGAGCTCCACTTTTTTCCTTCGTGAAGAGACTTTTAAGGAACTTGAAGGGATCTTTATAGAATCGAGTTCTAGTTTGTTCTTTCTTCCTTCTGCGTTTCCGTAGGTTCTCTGCTCTGCGGAGGGATGCCAACCGGGTTTTGATATCAGCCTGAAGTGCCTCTATGCCCTCCTTTTCCACTTCCGAGGCCTTCTTCCACTGTTTCTTAAGCTGTCGCCTTTCTTGAACGAGGCGCTTGATTTCTTGTTGCCTCCTGGAAACTGGTGGGGTTGGAACCTTTCTCCCGCCTTTTGCCTCTTCCACTCCAAATCTTTCTGTCCCGTACTCATAGATAATGTCCCCCATCCTCTCCAACTTCTTCTCCACTGTGCCTCGAAGTTTCTCGAGGGTCAAGGTAAGGTCAGTATTCACTGTTTCCCACAACTTCTTGTCACTGGCGCCAGGCCACTTCACATACGGCCTGTGCCCTGGTAGTCTCCTCTCGACTGCAGGTCTGGGAGGCTCGGTGAGTTCCACTCCTGTTGTTGGTTCCACCTCAGTTGTTACTTCGGTGCTTGAGTTTACGTCCTCCATGACAGTGGTGCTGATGCACTGCAAACTATGGTTTGCGTCCAGTTGCTGTGCTTCATTCGACTGATTTGATCGCTTTCGCAGAAAGTAATCAATGCGAGGCCTCTGTCTCTCTTTACCCAAACACCCCTTCTTCCCCTGGTGGATCCTCAACCCATGGTGTGATGTAACTTTCCTCCAACCACAGACACATACCTGCATCTGTTTGTGGCCCGCTGTTAAAGCAGAACTTGTGACAGTTGCTGTGGTGTTCTCTTGTGCTGTGCTCTCATTACTCGTAGTCGTTTCCGGTCCAGTCGTTACCATGTTGTCAGCCGATGAGTCATCTTCCGCCCCCGCTATCGCAGACTCTAGGGGTATTCTCGTATGTTGACTTTCTGTAGCTAAAAGCGGGTGTTTCCAACATACTGCGAAGCATGGGAAACTACAGAAATGGGAAGCTACCCCATGACTGTCCCAGTGGAAGAAAATGGAAGAAAATCCCTGCAGCAATGTTCCAACATCTAGTGGAAAGCCTTCCCAGAAGAGTGGAGGCTGTAAGCAACAAAGGGGGGACCAACTCCATATTAATGCCCATGATTTTGGAATGAGATGTTCGACAAGCAGGTGTCCACATACACTACATTACCAAAAGTATATACAGTGCATTCGGAAAGTATTCAGACCCCTTGACCTTTTTCCACATTTTGTTACGTTACAGGCTTATTCTAAAATGGTTTCAATTATTTTGTTCTACACAAAATACCCCATAATGACAAAGCGTAAACAGGTTATATATTTCTGCTAATTTATTAACATTTTTAAAGAAAAAAATAGTGGTCTGATACTCCTTCCATTTCAATATTATCGCTTGCACAGTGCTCCTTGGGATGTTTTAAGCTTGGGAAATATTTTTGTATCCAAATCCGGCTTTAAACTTCTTCACAACAGTATCTCGGACCTGCCTGGTGTGTTCCTTGTTCTTCATGATGCTCTCTGCGCTTTTAACGGACCTCTGAGACTATCACAGTGCAGGTGCATTTATACGGAGACTTGATTACACACAGGTGGATTGTATTTATCATCATTAGTCATTTAGGTCAACATTGGATCATTCAGAGATCCTCACTGAACTTCTGGAGAGAGTTTGCTGCACTGAAAGTAAAGGGGCTGAATAATTTTGCACGCCCAATTTTTCAGTTTTTGATTTGTTAAAAAAGTTTGAAATATCCAATAAATGTCGTTCCACTTCATGATTGTGTCCCACTTGTTGTTGATTCTTCACAAAAAAATACAGTTTTATATCTTTATGTTTGAAGCCTGAAATGTGGCAAAAGGTCGCAAAGTTCAAGGGGGCCGAATACTTTCGCAAGGCACTGTATATTGTATTGCCATGGCATAAAACGGAGAGGATCCTTTATTTGAGATCATAGCAGCATCTTCTATTACAGGGATGAAATGAGGCAATTTCAATCCTCTGGATTTGACACACACACACACACACACACACACACACATACAGTGCCTTGCGAAAGTATTCGGCCCCCTTGAACTTTGCGACCTTTTGCCACATTTCAGGCTTCAAACATAAAGATATAAAACTAATTTTTTGTGAAGAATCAACAACAAGTGGGACACAATCATGAAGTGGAACGACATTTATTGGATATTTCAAACTTTTTTAACAAATCAAAAACTGAAAAATTGGGCGTGCAAAATTATTCAGCCCCTTTACTTTCAGTGCAGCAAACTCTCTCCAGAAGTTCAGTGAGGATCTCTGAATGATCCAATGTTGACCTAAATGACTAATGATGATAAATACAATCCACCTGTGTGTAATCAAGTCTCTGTATAAATGCACCTGCACTGTGATAGTCTCAGAGGTCCGTTAAAAGCGCAGAGAGTATCATGAAGAACAAGGAACACAACAGGCAGGTTCGAGATACTGTTGTGAAGAAGTTTAAAGCCGGATTTGGATACAAAAAGATTTCCCAAGCTTTAAACATCCCAAGGAGCACTGTGCAAGCGATAATATTGAAATGGAAGGAGTATCAGACCACTGCAAATCTACCAAGACCTGGCCGTCCCTCTAAACTTTCAGCTCATACAAGGAGAAGACTGATCAGAGATGCAGCCAAGAGGCCCATGATCACTCTGGATGAACTGCAGAGATCTACAGCTGAGGTGGGAGACTCTGTCCATAGGACAACAATCTGTCCATAGGACAACGACACTTTTTATGGATATCTTTAAGAAATGGCTTTCTTCTTGCCACTCTTCCATAAAGGCCAGATTTGTGCAATATACAGTCGTATATTGCACAAATCTGGCCTTTATGGAAGAGTGGCAAGAAGAAAGCCATTTCTTAAAAATATCCATAAAAAGTGTCGTTTAAAGTTTGCCACAAGCCACCTGGGAGACACACCAAACATGTGGAAGAAGGTGCTCTGGTCAGATGAAACCAAAATTGAACTTTTTGGCAACAATGCAAAACGCTATGTTTGGCGTAAAAGCAACACAGCTGAACACACCATCCCCACTGTCAAACATGGTGGTGGCAGTATCATGGTTTGGGCCTGCTTTTCTTCAGCAGGGACAGGGAAGATGGTTAAAATTGATGGGAAGATGGATGGAGCCAAATACAGGACCATTATGGAAGAAAACCTGATGGAGTCTGCAAAAGACCTGAGACTGGGACGGAGATTTGTCTTCCAACAAGACAATGATCCAAAACATAAAGCAAAATCTACAATGGAATGGTTCAAAAATAAACATATCCAGGTGTTAGAATGTCCAGACCTGAATCCAATCGAGAATCTGTGGAAAGAACTGAAAACTGCTGTTCACAAATGCTCTCCATCCAACCTCACTGAGCTCGAGCTGTTTTGCAAGGAGGAATGGGAAAAAATGTCAGTCTCTCGATGTGCAAAACTGATAGAGACATACCCCAAGCGACTTACAGCTGTAATCGCAGCAAAAGGTGGCGCTACAAAGTATTAACTTAAGGGGGCTGAATAATTTTGCACGCCCAATTTTTCAGTTTTTGATTTGTTAAAAAAGTTTGAAATATCCAATAAATGTCGTTCCACTTCATGATTGTGTCCCACTTGTTGTTGATTCTTCACAAAAAAATACAGTTTTATATCTTTATGTTTGAAGCCTGAAATGTGGCAAAAGGTCGCAAAGTTCAAGGGGGCCGAATACTTTCGCAAGGCACTGTAACTCTGATAATCAACATATCAAGTGTAGAAGACATTACTGAATCACCGTCTTCCTAAAACAGACTAACAACACTCCCTGCTGTACACTGACCTTAACTCGTCACACCCTTCCCCCTGACCTTGAACTCTACTTGAAGGTCTACTGACCTTGCTTCTCTATAGTCTAGAGTCAATGTCAACCACACAGGGCCGAATGGGACAATGTCGAGATTAACATTATATGTCCTTGCTTTTATTTGCATGCCACTAGCAAAAGTTTGTCACACCAAGGAACACAATACAACAAGTGCATAATGAGAGTGTGAGAGAGACAGTAGGGTTAGAAGCCAGGGATAATGGTTTTAGGTCTTTTAATCACCATTTGACCATGTTTATGTCCTTAGAAGAGGAAAATGCATGCGTTCATGGGTTGGGGGAGGAAGGAGAAATTGTGCAGCCAAAAAAATGTGGTGTACTGATAGTGTCCCACTGATGGTGTCCCAGCCTGACAGTAAGACATCTTCAAAAAGATGATATTACACCCCACCCATCTCATCCCTCAACCACAGAGCCTGCACACACACACACACACACACACTGTATTGGAAAACTCTCTGCTCGCTGACAGAACATGAGAATGTTACAATTATAAAACAAGAGTGACAGGAAGGCTTGGATTTCACCGGCAGATGACAGCCCCTGGCCGTCCGCCTGGAAGTTGTTCACAGCAATACCACCCTGCCCCACGCTCTCTACCCACAAAATCCCAATGTAAATGGGGAAGGAATGGGGTGGGGTGGGAGCAAGGTCAGAAGGAGCACATGCCATTGAACACACTGGTCCAGGTGGGAAACCATCGGGCGATGCTTTCATTCCCCTCCAAACCTCAACACAAAACCGCAAACCATTTGGGCACCATGCCGGAGGCTGACTGGTAGGTTACATAAGTTAGTAACGACTGGAGTTATAATTGTGGAAAGCAGTTTACGCCAAACATATAACCTGTCTAGGAAACCCTAGACCTTAGTTATAGGCTATAACTATTGGGGGGGGGGGGGGGGGGGGTCGTTTTAGATTCCTTGTATACATATATGCACAATTGTTGCCAAAATTATGCCACAGCATGAGGGTGAGAAAGCGCCCATATGTGGACACATCACATGTAACAAAACATTAACTAAGCAAGCATCACATATCATCCATATGAGCTTCTGGCAACCTGAGAACACATGCATGGGCCCCCGGTCTTAGACATTAACATGCTAGCTCTAGCACAATGTGAAGAAAGGGGAGCAGCATAACAAAGAAGTGGCCCTCTCAGCACTGTGGAGTTTCAGGAGGATGTCCTTCACCGAGTCGGACACATTACAAACCGTGCGTTCCAAATGGCACCCTATTCCCAATGTAGTTCACTACTACCCATAGGCCTCTGGCCAAAAGTAGTGCACTAGATAGGTTATATTCCACATGGCACCCTATTCCCTAAGTGTTATGTAATACTGCTGGAGGACAAGGACAGGGAGTCGGCGTGGCGCCATTTTAGGTATGGTCACTGCCCACTGTAGAGGACAAAATACATAGCACTCCATTGGGGTGATGCCACCTCCACTGTACCGCTCGCTGTCTTGGGACAGGAAGTACAGAGCTATTTCTGAAACGATGTGTACCACAACAACACCCTAGCCTGGGTTGTGATTGGAGAGCATTGTTGTATCTGCAAAATATAGCCTGGCAGACTGCAGACAATGGCACAAGCTCAACTCTGCAGCCAGCGTTCATTTTTGGGAAATAAACCATTAGCAAGGGTCACATAGGATCCTGCTACAGAAGATCCCCCGTCTGTGACACGGTGGACAGTGGTGCCAATATATCAATATAACGCCATGTCAAGTGTTCAGTGTCCAAGTACCTATTGACTGTTCACTTGTCTGTTAAATTTATTAGCCGTTCTATATTCATCGCCGTCAGTACAGAATGATTTAATCATATGATACGACAGGTGTTTGTACCAACCATGGCCTCTACCAGGAGTGGTGGGGAGTTGTTGGGGGAATAGGCCCTGGGTAATATATGTTATTGCCATAAAGAGTAGTATACTGTAGCTGCAGTATTAGAATAGTATGTAGAAGCACTATCTCCTTCTAGTTGTGCTTGATAAAGTTGAAAGTAACTACAGTGTAGTAGGAAAGCACACAGGCTTATTAAGGGACTCAATTATACAGTATACAGAGAAGCCCATAGCATGAATCATCAAACCAACGCCAACTCCTGCACACAATCCTACCCCTGACAAAAACTGACGAAAACCCCCAACAAAAGAATCCAATTTTCCTTCTCTCTTTTTTTGTAACTTTTTTGTTCATACCCCTCTTCACCCTGTAATGGAGACATATTTGAATGTGTGGGCATGGGAAGTCCTGCATCACCAGAAGATTTCATCTCCACTGAATGGATGTTTTTGACAGTTTTTGTTGTTGTTGTGGGAACTGTTTCCCACTGTGCGAGTGGAGAATAAGACATGTTGTTCGACAGAGGAACCATTGCAGCAAATGACGGTTGTGGAGGGAAGACATGAATACAATTATTTAAATGGTTCACTCCCATTCACTTTTGTCTCTGACTCCTTCACCCACTCAGTGTTTTGGAACATGTTTCCATAATGACAGGCTGAGTTCATCCGTAGGACTGGCTTTGTGAAAGACCCCCAAAATGCTAGAAACGGCACTGGAAAAGACCCACACGAAAAATTTGATAAAACCTACTTTGTGAGGGGAAGAAGACAGCAATGAGTTTGTTGACAACACTACTCCTTTACCATTTAAATCAAATCAAATTGTATTAGTCACATATTCTGAATACCTTAGTGAAATGCTTACCTATGAGCTCCTAACCAACAACGCAGTTTAAAAAAAAACGGATAAGAATAATTAATAAAAGTAACAAGTAATTAAAGAGCAGCAGTAAAATAACAATAGCGAGACTAGTGGTCTACAGCTCACTATCAGGGGGGTACCGGTACAGAGTCAATGTGCGGGGGCAATGCTTAGTTGAGATAATATGTACATGTAGGTAGAGTTATTAGAGTGACTATGTATAGATAATAACAGAGAGTAGCAGCAGCGTAGAAGAATGGGGGGGGGGGGGGGGGGCAATGCAAATAGTCTGAGTAGCCATTTGGGGGGTAGAAGCTGTTGAGAAGCCTCTTGGACCTAGACTTGGCGCTCCGGTACCGCTTGCCATGCGGTAGCAGAGAGAACAGTCTATGATTAGGATGGCTGGAGTCTTTGACCATTTTTAGGGCCTTCCTCTGACACCTCCTGGTATAGAAGTCCTGGTGGCAGGAAGCTTGGCCCCAGTGATGTACTGGGCTATTCACTCTACCTTCTGTAGTGCCTTGCGGTCAGAGGCCGAGCAGTTGCCATACCAGGCAGTGATGCAACCATGCTCTTGATGGTGCAGCTGTAGAACGTTTTGAGGATCTGAGGACCCATGCCAAATCTTTTTAGTCTCCTGAGGGGGAATAGGTTTTGTCGTGCCCTCTTCATAACTGTCTTGGTGTGCTTGGACCATGATAGTTTGTTGGTGATGTGGACCCCAAGGAACTTGAAGCTCTCAACCTGCTTCACTGCAGCCCCGTCGATGAAAATGGGGCGTGCTCGGTCCTCTTCTTCCTGTAGTCCACTATCCTCTTATTTGTCTTGATCACGTTGAGAGACAGGTTTTTATTATAGCCTTGAGTCTTCTTCAGTTTGACGCTGCAAGCTTGACACAGCTATATTTGGGGAGTTTCTCCCATTCTTCTCAAGCTCTGTCAGGTTGGATGAGGAGCGTCACTGCACAGCTAGTTTCAGGTCTCTTCAAAGATGTTTGATCGAGTTCAAGTGCTGCCACCACCATGCTTTACAATAGGGATGGTGCCAGGTTTCCTCCAGACGTGACACTTGGCATTTAGGCCAAAGAGTTCAATCTTGGTTTCGTCAGACCAGATAATCTTGTTTCTCATGGTCAGAGTCTTTCAGGCAAACTCCAAGCGGGCTGTCATGTGCCTTTTACTGAGGAGTGGCTTCCGTCTGGCCACTCTACTATAAAGGACTGATTGGTAGAGTGCTGCAGAGATGGTTGTCCTTCTGGAAGGTTCTCACCACCTCCACAGAGGAACTCTAGAGCTCTGTCAGAGTGACCATCGGGTCTTGGTCACCTACCTGACCAAGTACCTTCTCCCCCAACTGTTCAGTTTGGCCATGTAGCCAGTTCTAGGAAGTCTCTTGGTGGTTCCAAACTTCTTCCATTTAAGAATGATGGAGGCCAATGTGTTCTTGGGGACCTTCAATGCTGCAGAAATGTGCTGGTACCCTTGCCCAGATCTGTACCTCAACACAATCCTATCTTGGAACTCTACGGACAATTCTTTTGACCTCGTGGCTTGGTTTTTGCTCTGACATGCACCGTCAACTGTGGGACCTTATATAGACTGGTCTGTGCCTTTCCAAATCATGTACAATCAATTGAATATACCACAGGTGAAATCCAATCAAGTTGTAGAAACATCTCAAGTATGATCAATGGAAACAGGATGCACCTGAGCTCAATTTCAAGTCTAATTGCAAAGGGTCTGAATACTTACATAAGGTATTTCTGTTTTTGATTTTTAACACATTTGCAAAAATTCCTAAAAACCTGTTTGTGTTTTCATTATTGGGTATAGATTGATGACGAAAACAATATTTTAATCAATTTTAGAATCAGGCTGTAATGTTACAAAATGTGGAAAAGGGGAAGGGGTCTGAATACTTTCTGAATGCACTGTGTTTTGTCACACCCTTAGTATTAATCTCACATCTTTCAAAATAACAGTCCTTACTGCATGTCCACACTCAATTACTGTAGCTACTTCAAAGCTTACCCAGTGTCTTGTAAATGTAGCGAGCATGTGGGTTTTCAATTATAACTTCAAGGCAGTAATCTGTATTGACAGTTGAAACTCTGAAAGGGGGAACTTCTTACAGTCTAGTAGGAGAGAATGCACAGTCAGCACTCACAGTCTGAATAACAGACACACACGTATGATGCGTCTGCATCAATTTACTGAGTCACACATGTATGATGCGTCTGCATCGATTTACTGAGTCACATGTATGATGCGTCTGCATCGAATTACTGAGTCACACATGCACAGACAGAAAACACGGTATTTGTCCAAGAATTACTTTATGCAAGCCCAGCGGAATGTTTACCATACATTGTGGGCACAAAATAACGTGAAACACAACCAAAACAAACAAGTTTGTAGAGTCACAAGCTTGATGTAATCATTGCGTGCTAGGAAATGGGACCAAACACTAAACGTTTGAATACTCCAATACACTGGGAATTTGTTCCCTACAATTTCTAAAAACGGTTAACCTGATATGGATGAAAATATCCATATAACGCTGACAGTCTGCACTTTAACCTCATAGTCATTGTATATTTTCAAATCCAAATTGCTTGAGTTAAAAAAATATATATATTTATTTTTTACTTCCGCAACTGACAGAGATGGCCGCCTCGCTTCGCGTTCCTAGGAAACTATGCAGTATTCTGTTTTTTTGCGTGTTAATTCTTACATTGGTACCCCAGGTTATCTTAGTCGGGAGGAACTACTGAATATAAGAGCAACGTCAACTCACCATCATTATGACCAGGAATATGACTTTCCAGAAGCGGATCCTGTGTTTTGCCTTCCACCCAGGACAATGGATCGGATCCCAGCCGGTGACCCAAAACAACAACACCGTAAAAGGGGCAAACGAAGCGTTCTTCTGGTCAGGCTCCGGAGACAGAAGCAAGCATCTTTCTGGTAAGAAGAGGGGCGGGTGGGGTATACCTTATGATTAACGAGACGTGGTGTGATCATAACAACATACAGGAACTCAAGTCCTTCTGTTCACCGGACTTAGAATTCCTCACAATCAAATGTCGACCGCATTATCTACCAAGAGAATTCTCTTCGATTATAATCACAGCCGGATATATTCCCCCCAAAGCAGACACGTTGATGGCCCTGAACAAACTTTATTTGACTCTATGTAAACTGGAAACCACATATCCTGAGGCTGCATTCATTGTAGCTAATCTGAAAACAAGACTCCCTAAATTCTATCAGCATATTGATTGCGCAACCAGGGCTGGTAAAACCGTGGATCATTGTTATTCTAACTTCCGCGACGCATATAAGGACCTCCCTCGCCCTCCTTTCGGAAAACCTGACCATGGATTGGGATATGTTCCGCATTGCGTCCAACAACAAAATTGACGAATACGCTGATTCGGTGAGCGAGTTCATTAGAAAGTGCATCGGCGATGTTATACCCACAGCAACGATTAAAACATTCCCAAACCAGAAACCGTGGATTGATGGCAGCATTCGCGCGAAACTGAAAGCGCGAACCACTGCTTTTGACCAGAGCAAGGTGACCGGAAACATGACCGAATACAAACAGTGTAGCTATTCCCTCTGCAAGGCAATCAAACAAGCTAAGCGTCAGTATAGGAGACAAAGTAGAGTCGCAATTCAACGGCTCAGACACAAGAGGTATGTAGCAGGGTCTACAGTCAATCACGGATTACAAAAAGAAAAGCAGCCCCATCGCGGACCAGGATGTCTTGCTCCCAGACAGACGAAATAACTTTTTTGCTCGCTTTGAGGACAATACAGTGCCACTGACACGGACCGCTACCAAAACCTGCGGACTCTCCTTCACTGCAGCCGACGTGAATAAAACATTTAAACGTGTTAACCCTCGCAAAGCTGCAGGCCCAGACGGCATTCCCAGCCGCATCCTCAGAGCATGCGCAGACCAGCTGGCTGGTGTGTTTACGGACATATTCAATCAATCCTTATCCCAGTCTGCTGTTCCCACATGCTTCAAGAGGGCCACCATTGTTCCTGTTCCCAAGAAAGCTAAGGTAACTGAGCTAAACAATGACTTCCGTCATCATGAAGTGCTTTGAGAGTCAAGGACCATATCACCTCCACCCTACATGACACCCTAGACCCACTCCAATTTGCTTACCGCCCCAATAGGTCCACAGACGACGCAATCGCAACCGCACGGCACACTGCCCTAACCCATCTGGACAAGAGGAATACCTATGTGACAATGCTGTTCATCAACTACAGCTCAGCATTTAACACCATAGTACCCTCCAAACTCGTCATCAAGCTTGAGACCTTGGGTCTCGACCCCGCCCTGTCCAACTGGATACTGGCCTTCCTGACGGGCCGCCCCAGGTGGTGAGGGTAGGTAACAACATCTCCACCCTGCTGATCCTCAACACTGGGGCCCCACAAGGGTGCATTCTGAGCCCTCTCCTGTACTCCCTGTTCAAAAAAAAAATAACCTCACACTCAACAAAACAAAGGAGATGATTGTGGACTTCAGGAAACAGCAGAGGGAGCACCCCCCTATCCACATCGACGGGACAGTTGTGGAGAAGGCAGTAAGTTTTAAATTCCTCGGCGTACACATCACCGGACAAACTGGATTGGTCCACCCACACAGACAGCGTTGTGAAGAAGGCGCAGCAGCGCCTCTTCAACCTCAGGAGGCTGAAGAAATTTGGCTTGTCACCAAAAGCACTCACAAACTTCTATAGATGCACAATCGGGAGCATCCTGTCGGGCTGTTGGCTGGTACGGCAACTGCTCCGCCCACAACCGTAAGGCTCTCCAGGGGGTAGTGAGGTCTGCACAACGCATCACCGGGGGGGGGGGGGGGGGGGAACTACCTGCCTTCCAGGACACCTACACCACCTGATTGATTGTCACAGGAAGGCCATAAAGATCATCAAGGACAGAAATCACCCGAGCCACTGTCTGTTCACCCCACTATCATCCAGAAGGCGAGGTCAGTACAGGTGCATCAAAGCAGGGACCGAGAGACTGAAAAACAGCTTCTATCTCAAGGCCAACAGACTGTTAAACAGCCACCACTAATATTGAGTGGCTGCTGCCAACATACTGACTCAACTCCAGCCAATTTAATAATGGAAATTATTGTAAAAAAAATGTATCACTAGCCACTTTAAACAATGCTACTTAATATAATGTTTACATACCCTACATTACTCATATGTATATACTGTACTCGATACCATCTACTGCATCGTGCCTATGCTGTTCTGTACCATCACTCAGTCATATATCATTATGTACATATTCTTTATCCCTTTACACTTGTGTGTATAAGGTAGTAGTTGTGGAATTGTTAGGTTAGATTACTCGTTGGTTATTACTGCATTGTCGGAACTAGAAGCACAAGCATTTTGCTACACTCACATTAACATCTGCTAACCATGTGTATGTAATAAATAAAATTTGATAACAAACAAAACATGTGTCACTGTCCCAATACTTTTGTAGCTCACTGTAGTTAATAAATATGCAGGTCAGTGAGGAAGGACAGAGCTTCAGCATACGTCCCAAATGGCTCCTTATTCCGCATGGACCCTGGTCAAAAAGTAGTTTACTAAATAAGGAATAGAGTGCCATTTGAGATGCTGCCTCAGTAAAAGGAAAATCGTCACAGACTGTGATGAATGGGTCTAACCCATCAGCGACTGCTGTGGACCACATGCTCAGTCGCTGTCAGTTAGAAATGACACGGCATTAGTCTAACACGGGTTTTTTCACTTCCCCTCCAAAGCCAGACGCAAACCCTGCAATAAAGGAACTGAAGTTTATATTCTAACTGATTCAAGTTTTGGCTGAGGGATCACACATAAGGTAACGCCTACTTGTATTTACACCTGACCTAGCATTCCTACACAAACTAGAGGAGTCACTAACTCTGAGCGGTTGAAGTAATTGTTTCCCTTGCCCTGCAAGGGACGGAAGCAAAACTGTTACAAATGTATACCATAGTTGCTGAATATCTTCTCAACTAAACTTGACAGTTAAGCAGGTGGCAGCTGTACCTTGGACATAAACAAATGGGAAAGAAACACGATATTTAAATAATTCTGACAATTTGGAGGGGAGTATCCCCTCACACATCCCTTGCGTGACCAAGGAGTCATTGACAGCGCGTTCCTCAGGGGGGGCTCGCATTTTATCTTCGTAGATGCTGGGGAGAACGGAGGAGTGGCAAGGGGGTAAGGCCGGGGCACGGGGGTGGGTGGGTATCATAAGAATGTTTCCAATATTAGCCTTGGTCTGGCTTTAAAAATAAAGCTTCATCACATTAAATCAATAATGCCACTTAGAAGTGAAGTGATGGCGTGTGTTTTGGCAGCGAGGACCCTCCGTGGATTAGCGCACTCTGTGCTTGGTAATCACTAACACATTTGGATGGCAACAGTACTAGAAAGGCCTGTGGAGAACTCAAGTTTATAAAGCCTATATGAATAATGTTGTTCAGCTTTTATCTTAGTACAATGACCATCTTCAATTTGACTGGCATAATTGATGCTTGATGCTAGAACTGCAAAGAATTTGATGCTAGAACTGCCAAGAATTTGATGCTAGAACTGCCAAGGTTTGATGCTAGAACTGCCAAGGTTTGATGCTAGAACTGCCAAGGTTTGATGCTAGAACTGCCAAGGTTTGATGCTAGAACTGCCAAGGTTTGATGCTAGAACTGCCAAGGTTAGGCCACTCTTGGAGGTTGCAACCTTGAGTCATATAGAATTGAGTCATCAGTGATGAGGCTCTTTTGAGAAATGCTTTCTATGCAAACAGTGTGGTGTGCAGAATCCAGCATTCAGTAATAAATACTTTTCCCTTTCATTAATTTGCAAATATCTTTGCAAACATATCCATTTCCAGGCTGCATCACATCCGGCCGTGATTGGGAGTCCCATATGGCGGCGCACAATTGGACCAGCACCGTCCGGGTTTGGCCGGGGTAGGCCGTCATTATAATAAGAATTTGACTTGTCTAGTTAAATAAAGGTTAAATAAATAAAAAATATTTAAACAATTCCAAAACTTACTTGCAACTTTATTCATAGCATTTGCATTCATCAATTTGCAGTTTTGCACTAAAATAATAAGTACTTCAGTTGCATAACACCTAATCACAGAGAACATAATCAATTACACTCAAAAGCCATACACTGATGAGAACCATCATGGTGAAGTGATTTATGGTACAAAACTAGGTAATATCCTCAAAATATACATTGCCTCACTCTCACTTACTCTATAATATTAAAAGATAGACGATGGTTGCTGCGAGAGCTTCGTGTGCACTGTAACTTGTCCAACCACAACACGAGATACCCACTAGAATGTTCTCTGAACTAGCCACTACAAATCTTCCCCTGCGATGCTCAGACAGAGACCAATATAGATCCAAGAGAGAGATATCGCATGGCCGATAAACTTGAGGGACAGGCTGACCCCTGGATGCACTGTGGCTCAGTCGAGGTGACACTCTCTGAACCAGGCCCTCCACCAGTGTCTAATTTAGATCAACCGCATGATAAAGCCAGCATTGTATTGTAGCACCAGCTATAGGCAAGAGTCTCACTTCTAGCTAGTATCCCTCATCTAATGGCGCAAATGACGGTTTCATACCATGTCATTTTAATAAAGCAGTGTCTGGTATCATATGCATATCCTGTTTTAACTGAGATATGTAAATACCTCACTCCGAACTCAGGTCTTCACCTTTAACTAGTCTTGTTCGGGCTTCACCAGCGGGCAACTTGTAGGACCTACTCATCTGACAGACTGCCCTACTCAGCCTGATGTGCAAGATTGACATCTGCTGGCTATTTAGTGTCCCTACAATGGATCCATCCATGGCATCTCAATTGTATCAAGTGAATTCAGTTAAGTTTTAGATAAATGTGACCTACATGCTGGGATTACATGTTGTTGCTACAAAACTATTTACATTTTAGAGTTCACAAGTCAATAATATTCTAAAGATTTATGAGTGTAGTATACACAACTATATAAACTATTGCATACATTATGGTAATCCTTCCAGCCAATGGAAGTAACGTTTGATCCCTGCTATCTTGCAAGCATGGCAACGAGCAGTGATGCCAATTTAGCAATTTTGTTGCTAGATTTAGCAACTTTTCAGACTACCCTGGCAACTTTTTTTTTTTCAAACAGCACCTAGCAACAAATTTAGCTACTTTTAAACATGCATTTGCAACTTTTGAAAAGTGACCCAAACGCTAAAATGCATGTATTTTCCCTCTAAATGACACAAACACGATTTTCTGTCACACACTCAGTCACAACACACGTGCCTGGCTGTAAAAGTGCATTGTGATTGACGTCACCAGCAGGCCAGCAGCAATTTCAGTACATTACAAATCATTGTTGGCTGGCTGCAGCAGTAGTAGTACGGGTTTGACGATCCAAACCCAATGAATATAGTTGGTCACGAATGTTTGATCTTGAACAGAACTTACAACATCAATCAACATGTCTCAATCAAAACTGTACAGCCAGAAGTAAAGAAAATAGTGGGAGTCTGTACCTGAACAAATGTCAAATCACATTTTTTGCTGAGATGGCCAGTAAATTTAAGTAACGTTATTGTGTATTCTACGTAATGATGCAGTCTTACGTTTTCACGCAGTGACATCCCAACGTCATTTAGCAACTTTTAGCAACAAATCAACCTGCCTCTAGCAATTTACCCTGAAAATTAGTTGGCAACACTGGCAACGAAAGTTTCATGGACTCACCCTGCAAATACCACCATGGCGCTGTGCAAGAGAGAGGTCCAATGCTGTGTAACAACGACAATACGATGCAGTTATCCATTTCAACAGTGTCAATATACACCCAAATGCTAGCCTAACAAAGACTAAGGTACTGAATAACTCGAACATTATCTAAATATTATTGCAAGATGGAGAGTAGCGTGCTCGAAATGCTTTGTCGGTCATTGTCATTCTAGGGCTAGTCATCCTCTGAACCGGTATCTGGGCAGAGGAGACGATGAATATGTAGCCTAGGCAGCGGATAGTTAATGCATGGGCGCTAGATCTGCACTACCGACTGCCTAGGCTAATAGCCCAGATGCTACCATATATTTTGCCATTAGACAGCAAGCTTTATGTCAAAATACGTTCGTTACTCACCAAATATCAAGTTTCACTGAGCAACTATCGTAAATTACTGCCGTCCAGCCCGGTATGTACTTCCAAAAAAGTTTTACATAAATATTTCCAAGCAACCGAAAACATATATTGTCTGGAAAGAAAGTATTGTTTTTTGACCCAAGTGCGCATGCGCCTGGACCTATATAACTAGGCGGTGTCAGAGGACGGCCCAACAAATTGACATACTCCAGTCATCGAAGTATGAGACTGTTCTCTCTGCTACCGCACGGCAAGCGGTACCGGAGTGCCAAATCTAGGTCCAAAAGGCAGTTATTCCAATAAATGTTATACCCCTTGATCTTCAAGAATAGGACTTGGAAATATGGAAGTATAGATTAACCAAATAGTTTTACCTGAGCATAATCCCAAAACTAAGGATTTATTAGCCAGCCCTACTCTGTTGTCATGGAGGACTGATTGGGCTCATTGATTCCAGTTGAAAAATAAATGCTCCGCTCATGGAATGTCATGCTTTGAGCACTACTGAAAAGTGCTATTTACATGTGGAAAATGAATGCCAAATGCTGCATTTGCTATAGGCCTATTGTTTACCTTTGTGTTGGAGACACTGTGATATATTCCAGCTGTTAAAAGGGCAAATCCATAGATGAAACAATAACAAAACAGTCGCCCTCGCCTCTGTTTTTGGTAAAAAACTGAGGGATCGGCCTGGAGAAATGTAACCACACTCAGATTAATAGGCAGAGCTATGGATGCAAGAACTGACCATCCATGATATCAAAATTCTAGTTTTAACCATGTTATGAGGCTATACAGTGTTTGTTTACATTTACAATGTTTACAAACATTGGAGGAAAACAAGCTTATATTTTGGGTTCGCATGGATTGTGACAGTTGAACTAAGCTCATGAGGCATTTATAAATTATATTCTTCAAGAATCAATGGATATATATATTTTTTTGTTTTAATTTATAGGTTCAAAAATGGATGTAGCAACTACAAATTGTCCCTTCAAGTCTAGTCTATCAAAAGTGTGCGAGTTTGACCATGTGTCCATTTTTTTTATCAGCATGAATTAGATTGCGCAATAAAAGCCCCACTTTTATTCCATAGTCAGCATGTATGGGCCCGGAAGGCACAAGGAGTCGCTAGAGTGCGATGGGACATGGACATCCCAGCCGGCCAAACAGTCCCCTAACCTGGACGACGCTGGGCCAATTGTGCGACGCCTCATGGGTCTCCCGGTTGCGGCCGGCTGCGACACAGCCTGGGATCGAACCCGGATCTGGAGTGACACCTTAGACCGCTGCACCACTTGGGAGGCCCATCAGTAATGTGTTTATGTAATAGGATAACTACGCCTACATCATTGATATTTAGAAGTTTAACTGACAGCCTATATTTCCATATCTGGGGCTACTGCCTGGAAAGCTGTAAAAATATAAATTATTGAATTTGACCTGGATGTTAATTATTTAATTTCCAATTGTGTCACTTGTCAGTCATGCTCATAAATCTCAGATAGTATGCATTATTTTGTTTTATGGTGTGTCCTCTTCTCTGTGCTTTCTAGAAACAGAGACATCTTTACTGCTGCACAACATGGTCCTGCTCTCCGTGAACTACCCCAGCCCCTGACCAGAGGAAGAAAGCATGCAGCTCCAACCAGACTCTTTGTTAAATGTATTCATTTGCTCTCAGACTAATTCTAATGGAACAGAAACCATTCATCTAATTTTCTCTGGACAGGGAGGCATAGAATTAAACAAACTGATCAATTGCTAACATGTGGAGAATCAATGAGTCAGTGCATGTATGACTTTGACTGCTACTGTGCTGTATGTCTTAATCCATTCCACTGTGCATGATACGTCACACATATGGTTTCAGTCACACGTACGTACACACACTCAAGCTCTCTCACAATAGACTATTTCCTCTGCTGCCGCACGGCAAGAGGAACCTGTGCATCAAGTCTGACACCAACAGGCTCTTGAACAGCTTCCATCCCTAAGCAATACGACTGATAAATAGCTAACAAAATAACTACACAGACTATCTGAGTTAACCTTGTATCTTTATTGACCTTTTATTTCAATCTTTCCACTGTCTCTATGCAAACTCTCACACTCGCACACACAAACACTCACTCCATCATTTGCTCGCTCAGGCATAATATGCACATCGATTTATACTGACTCTACACACCTGCACACCCACTTGCATACAAGTTGCTGCTACTCTGTTTATCTTATATCCTGTTGCCTAGTCTCCCCTTACCCCTATACATATCTACCTCCATTGCTCCAGTATCCTTGCACATGTAAATATGGTATTGGAACTGACTTTTTAAATATTTCCTGTATATAGTATGCGTACTTACTTAGTTACTTTATTGTGTATTTCATATGTCTTATTCTTATTTCTCGTGTTTTTTTACTGATTATTGCATTGTTGGGTTTTGAATTTGCAATAAAGGCATTACACTGTGCATGTGACAATAAAACTTGAAACACACACACACACACACACACTTTTCGAAAATGTCATGTGTGTAGTTGGTGGTACTGTACTGTAGGTGTCACTTCTTTAGTTAACTACTTAACTTTGTAAGTATGGTGCATTGTAAAATGATCAAGGGTCTGTCAGGTCAAAATTGTTTACATAATCATACCACTGGAAACGAAATGAGGAACAGTGGGGTAACTGCCTTGGGGCAGAGGGATTTGGGATTTGATCTAGCAACACTTTCGTTTACTAGCCCACCGCTAGTAAACTAGGCTACCTGCCGCCCCAGGTGGTTGGCTTGTTCTTTGTTTTACCTATATAAAGGTTCTAATCATGGACTTCGTGTGTATATGACACTATGAGATGTATAACCTTTTGTCTGCATCTGTGCTGATTAATATATGTCCACTTTAAATCCTTGATTCACCAACTAAGAGATCAACAATGTGTCAAGTGCTGCTCCGAAGCTCAGCAGTTTTTCCGGAAATAACTCAACTTTACTGTTGTTGTTCTTCTTGAAAGTTCAATAGATGATCCGGTTATAATGGCATTCGGTAAGAACAACTTTTCCTGTTCCTGTTTCGGGGATTATTGTGTTTAACAGGTAGGCTGATCAACAGTAAGGCAAGTACTCTCCGCCTCTTCTCAATATATGTAAGATATGAAATCGTGTTCAAAGTGATATCCTGTCGTGTCATTGGGGAAGACCATACAAGGTCGTAAGTTATATTAATCTTCACCTTTGTCAGTTTAAGTGTGTTCGCTATGGTGTTTCCATCTTTAAAATGCCTGGACCAAAATTAGCCCAGAGTTGACTTTATCTCAACTTCGTGTACAGTCGATTAAATCAGTGAAAACAACGTCTGAAGCTAGGATAACATGTGCTTTGTTTTCAAGAATTACAGTTGGCTATTTTAAATGTAATAACAGAACATCGCATATGTAGGTTTCCAAATACAACTCTAAAAGATCATCACAAAAGTCATATCTATACACTTCAACATGTAATGTAAGTGGTCATTTGTAGGTTGGATATATCAAACATGTATGGCACTTTAAACATGACCTTATAGAAAGCCTGTACAAGACATGCACATGTAATGACATTGTCTGTGTTTTCCTGGTTTGTTATGAATGTGTTATTAGTGCGTTCTGTTTGAGTTCCTTGTAGAGAGTAAGAGTGCATGTACAGTTTACAATTCTTGTCATAAATCGAATAGAATATGCCTCTTGAAAAAGACAAATGTGATTGATTATGTCTGGGGGAAGAAATGTGTTTGAAATACCAAATATCAGTTGTAATTAGTACATTTAGAGCCAGGTATTATTAAAAGTGTTCACTGATGTCTATATGTATTTGACTTTGCACGTAAAGAGACCCACCAGATGTGTTTTGGAGGATAGGACTCCATTCTCTCCCCTCGACTTGGTTCCCTTTTTCCTTATTACTTCCTTCTTTAGACTCAATTTGAGGGAAGGGAACTATACATGGCACATTGCTGACAAAAGCATAACATGCTATAGCTTTACAAAGCTTTAGCATTTTACAATCACAGGAGCAGAAGTCCCTCCTCAAAATCTATTTTTCGGACTGGAACATTATAATTTTTCATGTACATTGTGATGTCCGGGTCTATTTTCAGATGGCTTTGTAAAGATACCTGTGATCATGAGATGGAGGAGGCGTACACAGAGCTGTACAGGGAGTTCCTCCAACTGCGCTTGCTGTGTCTGAAGCAGGCTGGTTTACTCAATAAACTCACAGAGAAACTGAGGACACAGCAAGGTCACTCCCATTTCCTTGTTGTAGTACCAAAAATGATATACTTCTCATGCCATGCCTATTTTGCAGGTTCTTATCTTTGTGTTACGATGAGTGTCAAAATCAGCGAATTCAGTGCATATATACAATATCAATGAATCTAGTAGGCTACATTTACATTTTTGTCATTTAGCAAACTGATCTTATCCTGAGCGACTACTTATACGTGCTTATTCCTTCCTTAGGAGGAGCCCCTGTTCCTGATGGAGACCCCAGCGTAATGGCATCAATCCCAATCCAGTGTACCCAGAAGAGCCCCGTTGCTCTCCCTGCATGGCCAGAAACCCCAATGGTCCCAACACACAACCCTGCTGCACACTATGGCATTGTAAGGCCATCTGGGGCCATGGGGTCACTCACTAATCTACTGGCTGGGGATTTGGGCAGACTACGGCTGGACTTTGCTCATCCAGGGACAGAAAGGAAGGAGGTCCTCAAAGCCACCCCCCTAGGACCTCTGGACCTACCTGGGGGTAATGAAGAGATGGCACCCTCCAGTGTCTCTGGGGACTCGAAGCAAGCAGGTCGATTTTGGAGTGATGATATGACCCGACAAATGTTCAGGGTAGGTTTCTCCCCTTTAATTTTATTTTTTTGACTAGTCATGTCATTAAACGTAACATCTGTTTGTACTCTCCCTCCCCCGATCCCTGTGCCTCCCCTAAAACCTCTCTCTCCTCCCCCCTGCTCAGATGCCCTCGGCATGTGGCTCCTTCCTGGACAGTGAGTTTCTAAGCCAGACCGGGGGGATGATGCTGATGTCAGAGGTGGCGCTGCAGTCTCATGTGTGTGACTTCTGTAATGCTGTATTCCCCGGCCACACCACCACCAGGGGAGACTTCATGTGCCACCTCCACACACACATCACCTAGAACATTATTTCCCAACCAGGGGAAATAAATACTTGAGAAGACCGATGAGACCATAGGCTTACTGGTAAAACGCACATGAGGGTGTAATTCAGGGGTACTGCAGGCAGAGCAAAAAACTGTTTGTGTTACAATAACCGAAAATGGTTGGGAACCACTGACGTAGAACACTGCTTCCCTGCACCAACTCCATCACACACACATCACCTAGAACACTAGTTCCCTGCACCGACTCCACACACATCATCTAGAACACTGGTTCCCCCATAACATCTCCACACACACGTAATCTAGAATCCCCATAACATTGTTTCTGTATCACCTAGAGTAGCTGTTTCCCCATCACTTAGATTAGTGGCTTCCTCATAATGTTTCCTCTGCATCACCTAGAGTAGTGATTTCCCCATAATATTGTTTCTGCATCACTTAGAGTAGTGGTTTCCCCATAATGTTTCCTCTGCATCACCTAGAGTAGTGGTTTCCCCATAATGTTTCCTCTGCATCACCTAGACTAGTGGTTTCCCCATAATATTGTTTCTGCATCACCTATAGTAGTGGTTTCCCCATAATATTGTTTCTGCATCACTTTAGAGTAGTGGTTTCCCCATAATGTTTCCTCTGCATCACCTAGAGTAGTGGTTTCCCCATAATATTGTTTCTGCATCACCTAGAGTAGTGGTTTCCCCATACTATTGTTTATGCATCACTTAGAGTAGTGGTTTCCCCATAATGTTTCCTCTACATCACCTAGAGTAGTGGTTTCCTCATAATATTGTTTCTGCATCACCTAGAGTAGTGGTTTCCCCATAATATTGTTTCTACATCACTTAGAGTAGTGGTTTCCCCATAATGTTTCCTCTGCATCACCTAGAGTAGTGGTTTCCCCATAATATTGTTTCTGCATCACCTATAGTAGTGGTTTCCCCATAATATTGTTTCTGCATCACCAAGAGTAGTGGTTTCCCCATAATATTGTTTCTGCATCACTTAGAGTAGTGGTTTCCCCATAATGTTTCCTCTGCATCACCTAGAGTAGTGGTTTCCCCATAATATTGTTTCTGCATCACCTAGAGTAGTGGTTTCCCCATAATATTGTTTATGCATCACTTAGAGTAGTGGTTTCCCCATAATATTGTTTCTGCATCACCTAGAGTAGTGGTTTCCCCATAATATTGTTTATGCATCACTTAGAGTAGTGGTTTCACCATAATAGTGTTTCTACATCACCTATAGTAGTGGTTTCACCATAATAGTGTTTCTACATCACCTATAGTAGTGGTTTCATCATAATAGTGTTTCTACATCACCTATAGTAGTGGTTTCACCATAATAGTGTTCCTACATCACCTATAGTAGTGGTTTCACCATAATAGTGTTTCTACATCACATAGAGTAGTGGATTCCCCATAATATTGTTTATACATCACCTAGAGTAGTGGTTTCACCATAATAGTGTTTCTACATCACATAGAGTAGTGGTTTCACCATAATATTATTTCTGCATCACCTTGAGTAGTGGATTCCCCATAATGTAGCTTCTGCATCACTTAGAGTAGTGGTTTCCCCATAATGTTGCTTCTGCATCACCTAGAGTAGTGATTTCCCCATAATGTTGTTTCTGCATCACCTAGAGTAGTGGTTTCCCCTTAAAGTTGTTTCTGCATTGTGACCTACCTGCCACCTCCACACACATCACCTAGACCATTAATGAGATTTGCTTGTTTTCCCCAAGAAATGTATTATTGATTTGAATGAAAAAGGTTCTTACAACATATATGTATTGATTAAACAGTCTGTTTTCTATGAAACTGAGAAATGTACATATACCACTGTTTTCTTATAGCACTAGAGGGCAGTAACAACATATGGTAGGCTACATCATGGGATTTGTCTCAGTTATCTCGTTATTACTGGTACTGTTTTATTACTAGAAATAATAAAAGGACATACAGTCATTTATAAACAGCTACACAATCCATTATAATGTTACACATAATATATGTATAAACATAGAAATATACTTGTATATTTATCCTATCGTTGCTTTCGAAGGAAAACCTCGTAACTTCGTAACCATTCATTTTTTTCATTGTGCATTGACATTTTTACATGCATCGACTCTAGGGCCAAGAAAATGTATTCAAAATAGCTTCTGAAGTTTCTTAATTGTATGTTTGTTAATGGTAAAGTATGGCTGTTTTCTATTTTGGAGATAAGAGGTTTCATCTGACACAGACACTATGTAGGTAACATTTCTGTCATGATTCTATGTTGAATGTAGAGCAGAATTGATTAATAAATTAGGCCAATTTTCTTCAAATAATACTTTTGATATTGTCTCTTTGTGTATTTATGTCGTTTTTGTAATTGATATGTAAATTCTAGTTTGAAAAGATGATGTATTTCTTTTTTGGAACATGAAGCTTATTATGTTGCCACAGTGATCAGTAATTTGTGTTTGGGATGTGTCAAATGGCACTATATTCCCTATATTCCCCTGGTCAAAAGTAGCATACTATATAGAAAACAGGGTGCTATTCGGAATACAACCTGGGTCTTTCACAGTCAGAGCAGCGATGCAAAAGTACACAGCAGAACTCCTCAACGAGCCACCAGGTTGGCAGCTATATCTCACTATATTTAGTCTGCTCTCTCATCATGATGCTGGTGGGGTGGGGAAGGGGGGGGGGGACTCACAGGGAGTTGAGGCAGGTGACATCACAAATACAGTCATGTTAGCTTAGAACTGGAAGGAACAAACAACTTGATGGAGCGGAGGCGGTGATGATGATGGTGGTGGTGATAGTGCGGGGAGAGTGGGAATATGACTGTTTGGACCTAGTGCTTTTCTATTAGTTCTGGAATTACTGGCAGCATTCGAATGACGCAGGATTCTTCAGCCTTATCATACATTTGACACTTATGCTCCTCACAAGGAGTGCAACAGATGGGGTGGATGGATTTCCTCACAAGGAGTGCAACAGATGGAGCCACAACAAGAATTTTAAAACAATAAAATAACATTTATTGAGATTTAACAAAATAAATAATCTGCTGTTCAGCATAACAAACGGAGGAGGTTGTTTAATGCTTGTGAGGCAGGAGGTTACAGTTTTGGTACTTCATGGAAATAATGTGTCCATCCAAATTGCACCCTTTTTCCTATATAGTGCACCATCTTTGACTAGAGGCAGGCCCTGTTCAGAAGTAGTGCATTATATAGGAAATAGGGGACCTTTTCAGATGCAGAAAATGTAATGTCCTGGATTCTCCCTGATTTCCTAACCATCCAAACACCTTTCTTTTAAACATTCATTCCCAGTAACATCTATGTATTCTTACCAAAAAAAGTGAATTCTCCAAAACGTCATAATCAAAGAATTTAGTGTTTGATACGACATACATACTGTATTAAAATAATAACATCGGGAGATGAGCATTCTTGTCATTGCTAACTTAGTAATTGCCTCAAGAGTTATGCAAATTATTGTTGCTTGTTTAAGCCTTATTAAGTTAAATCAAAGAATGTTGAGTTCACCAACAAATATAATCTAAGGGCTCAATAGTGTTAACATATTAACATCCAAACCCACCCCTCTAAATTAACATAGTTTCAGTGGGTGTCAGTGACAGTTGCTGCAGTATTGGAAGAAAAAGGCCTCTGAACCTGATTATCTTCTCTGTACACATTGCATTTATCATCTAACGGTCAACACTCAAATTAGTGACACTTTGTAAAACCAATCTTTAACGGCAGTGTCATAACAGATACTTATCCTAATCTCAGTGACAACCTTGTATCAACAGAACGAAAATAGCACCAAAAGTTAGTCATGATATCAACATTTTGCATCCATTGTCCTGGGGGCGGGGTGGGGGAGGAGGGGATTATGGGGATTGGGATTATGTTCAAAGTGGGCAAACTGAGATATTGTCACATCAGTGTGTGACATACCTCCTACATTTGTGTAAGTGTTACCGTAGCCCTGTGGATGCATGTGGCTAATGCCCCCGCAGGAGTGTTTGGGCACACTATATACAGAGGTAAAGTTGTAGAGTGCCTATCCCTCAATTTCAGTACTGGAAGGCCATAGTATTAGAAGGTTTATGATGTTTTACCTCTCCCTGAACCACCCGATTCAGCCAGTCATGGGCTCCGTCCCAAATAATACCCTATTCCCTATATAATGCACTGCTTCTGACCAGAGTTCTGATCAAAAGTAGTGCACTATTTAGGGAATTGGGTGTCATTTGGGATCCAAAATTGATTTAGATTGGAATGATTCATTCCACCTCCCCTCCCCAGTACTTCCAAGTGTCAATGGTTTAAGTACAGATGGAAAGCCTGCTGAGTTGTGCCCTCCAAGATCCGAGTGGAGCTGAGAGGCAGGGTTGTTGATGGGTTCTCAGGATGATGAGTGGTTGGTTTCACTACTTTCCCCTGTGGTCCGAGTCATCTTTGGTGCTGCCAGGGCTGCTGCTGCGGCACACTGCTATCGAGCCCCTCCTCTCCACCTTGACCTCAAAGTCTGGAAGAGGAACGATAAGGGCTGTTAGCCTATATGGCCGACTGAGACAATATGATGACAATACATTATTACTCCCCCTAAACATTTGATTGGTATAGAGTACTTCACTTAATCAAAATAATACAAGGGGAAATACAACACCATGCAACTATGGTAGCACTATTTAATATTTGAAATGTAATATGTCAAGAACTTGAATTTAAATGTCAAGGGTTTTGTCTGCCAAAATGTGAACCCACTTATAAGCTAATAGGATAATACTGTAGATGGAGTCAGTACAGTCAGAGAAGACAAGTCATGTTGCCTTGAGTTAGTGTGAGAGAAATGGAGAAGGAAACCAGAGTGAGTG
The DNA here is from genome assembly GCF_057628025.1 of Oncorhynchus mykiss. Classification (NCBI taxonomy): domain Eukaryota; kingdom Metazoa; phylum Chordata; class Actinopteri; order Salmoniformes; family Salmonidae; genus Oncorhynchus; species Oncorhynchus mykiss. The sequence continues at coordinate 40,206,326 of NC_143038.1, read as the reverse complement.
AGAAGAACAACGGACGACGGAGGGGAAGTGAGAGGGAGACCGACGTCATAGAGAGATGAAACATGTCATTTTGGTTGTTTTTCCCCTCTACTTAAGAAGTCGAGGAAGAGGTAGGAAAAAAAGCCTGTGCCATTTCCCTGCCCACAGGTTTTTATTTTTGTTCTCTGTCGCCTGGTGAGTCAATGCAACGCCCCTCCAATTACCACCCACTTCTTAGCCCCCTCTCTCAATCCATCCCGCCCTTCAGCCCACACGCCTAACACAATGTGACGTCAGCTGGTGAGGAGTGAGGGGGAGGGGGGGTTCCGCTTCTACTGCCCCCACAGCACTTCCTCTGGCCCCCCACCATTATTCATTCTCTCTCTCTCTCTCTCTCTCTCTCTCTCTCTCTCTCTCTCTCTCTCTCTTTCTTTCTATCTCCCACTCTTTCTCTCCCACTCTCTCTCTCTGTCACCCTGTATCTTCTCCACCCTGCCTACTGTGACAGCTCAGTACTACTGCACAGTAGCTTTATTAACATCTCAATGGCTTCACTTTCACATTTTAATGATGAGTGACAAAATGTGACGAGGAAAGGGTTAAGTACAATCATTTTAAGTGTCGCTATTATTAACATACACTAGAAGACCTCATGGTAATTTGACTGTACTAACATCCATGTCAACTTTCAGTATGACTTTCTAATCTAAACTGTAGCTGGATGCTGCCTCCTCAGCCTCCCCTCTCTATTCCCCAACTAATTTCTCTCCTTTAGTTCTTCTCCAGTCCCAGCTAGAGAAACAGCTCCGGATAGTGGGAGGCATCACCCTAGACAACAATACTGGCTACAGGGGCAGTATGTTAAAGTGATCATGTAGGTTTGTCAAATGTTTTCATACCTCGAAAGTGGTTTAATATCAGGAGACAATGTCCTAGTCAATGTCCCAGGACATTTGTTGAGTTGATTTAGCTCGATTCTGCTCTATGTCTCAAACTCAAATGAATAGGAAAGATAGGCACCGTTTAAAAATGATGAAATTAGACAATGCCTATCTTTCCAATTCAATTGAGATAGAGACATGCAGCCGAATCTACACAACAAATGTTGTGGGATAGACTCGTCTCAACATAACACACATTTTTAGGCATGAAAAAGTCAAACTATCACTTTAAGAGTGTTAGCATGATAACTCTTGAATGATAATGTTTGTAAGCCATTATTCAGAAAGTCACCTGTGGTATGTGTCCCCTCTGACCTAAGGCTGATCTTGCCAGCTCGGTCATGTGACACCATCTTAGCCAATCGCAGCCCCTCATCCATGAGCGTTTGTTGCATGAGATGGCGACTCCAGTTGGCAGGGATGGAGGTGTCGGTGGGGGGGCGGGGGGATGGAGATTGGTTGCACTGTGAGGCTACGTCTATTAAGACAGACAGGGTTAGGTGTAAATGTCATTTTGAACCAATCACATATAGCTGCTTCTTGACAAGACTACGCTGCGTCAAGAATGGCATCCTATTCCCTATGTAATGTACTACGTTTGACCAGGGCCCATAGGGCTCTATATAGATAATAGGGTACCATTTGGGACATAGCTGGACACTACAGAAAACAGGAACTATTATCAATAGTGCTTTGTAGTCAGTGGCGCTCTGTGACATTTAGAGAAACACATAAAGAATGTCTGGGAATGAAATATGATTAAGTGACACTTACTGTACAAGATCAGTGCTAAATGTGTTCAACAATTACTGTATTTACATGCAAGACTTACTGTCTTGAGCTGATATACATACTAGTGTTAAAGAAAATATATTTGGATCTGGACACTGTATGTACAGTTGAAGTCAGAAGTTTACATACACCTTAGCCAAATACATTTAAACTCAGTTTTTCACAACATTTTTTTTTCCTGACATTTAATCCTAGTAAAAATTCCCTGTCTTAGGTCAGTTGGGATCACCACTTTATTTTAAGAATGTGAAATGTCAGAATAATTGTCACGACTCCTACCGAAGGTGGCTCCCCTTCCCGTTCGGGTGGCGCTCGGCGGTCGTCGTCGCCGGCCTACTAGCTGCCACTGATTCTTTCCTCCCCCTCCTTGTATGTTTATTGGTTACACCTGTTATGTATTTTGGTGATTAGTTGGGCTTTATTAGCCAGCCGGCCCGCCTGATCTTTGTGCGGGATTGTTTGTGTGACATTTGTGCCCGTTTGAGGTTAACGTGTTTTTTCCCTGTTTGTGGGTTTTGCTGGACTGTTTTAGGCCCCGTGTTTGGGGCATTTGTTTTTGTGAGCGCCCAGTGTTTCGTGGGGTGGCTTATGTTCACCGTTTGTGCATTAAAGAGCACTACCCTGAACTCTCTGTTTCCTGCGCCTGACTTCGCACCCACTACACCCAGAGCGTTACAATAATAGTAGAGAGAGTGATTATTTCAGATTTTATTTCTTTCATCACATTCCGAGTGGGTCAGAAGTTTACATACACTAAATTAGTATTTGGTAGCATTGCCTTTAAATTGTTCAACTTGGGTCAAACGTTTCAGATAGCTTTCCACCAGCTTCCCAGCTTTTTTGGCCCATTCCTCCTGACAGAGCTGGTGTAACTGAGTCAGGTTTGTCGGCCTCCTTGCTCGCACACGCTTTTTCAGGTCTGCCCACAAATTTTCTATAGGATTGAGGTCAGGGCTTTGTGATGGCCACTCCAATACCTTGACTTTGTAGTCCATAAGCCATTTTGCCACAACTTTGGAAGTACAGAGACAAAGTAGAATCTCAATTCAACGGCTCAGACACAAGAGGCATGTGGCAGGGTCTACAGTCAATCACGGACTACAGGAAGAAATCCAGCCCAGTCACGGACCAGGATGTCCTGCTCCCAGGCAGACTAAACAACTTTTTTGCCCGCTTTGAGGACAATACAGTGCCACTGACACGGCCGGCAACGAAAACATGCGGTCTCTCCTTCACTGCAGCCGAGGTGAGTAAGACATTTAAACGTGTTAACCCTCGCAAGGCTGCAGGCCCAGACGGCATCCCCAGCCGCGCCCTCAGAGCATGCGCAGACCAGCTGGCCGGTGTGTTTACGGACATATTCAATCAATCCCTATACCAGTCTGCTGTTCCCACATGCTTCAAGAGGGCCACCATTGTTCCTGTTCCCAAGAAAGCTAAGGTAACTGAGCTAAACGACTACCGCCCCGTAGCACTCACTTCCGTCATCATGAAGTGCTTTGAGAGACTAGTCAAGGACCATATCACCTCCACCCTACCTGACACCCTAGACCCACTCCAATTTGCTTACCGCCCAAATAGGTCCACAGACGATGCAATCTCAACCACACTGCACACCGCCCTAACCCATCTGGACAAGAGGAATACCTATGTGAGAATGCTGTTCATTGACTACAGCTCGGCATTCAACACCATAGTACCCTCCAAGCTCGTCATCAAGCTCGAGACCCTGGGTCTCGACCCCGCCCTGTGCAACTGGGTACTGGACTTCCTGACGGGCCGCCCCCAGGTGGTGAGGGTAGGCAACAACATCTCCTCCCCGCTGATCCTCAACACTGGGGCCCCACAAGGGTGCGTTCTGAGCCCTCTCCTGTACTCCCTGTTCACCCACGACTGCGTGGCCACGCACGCCTCCAACTCAATCATCAAGTTTGCGGACGACACAACAGTGGTAGGCTTGATTACCAACAACGACGAGACGGCCTACAGGGAGGAGGTGAGGGCCCTCGGAGTGTGGTGTCAGGAAAATAACCTCACACTCAACGTCAACAAAACTAAGGAGATGATTGTGGACTTCAGGAAACAGCAGAGGGAACACCCCCCTATCCACATCGATGGAACAGTAGTGGAGAGGGTAGCAAGTTTTAAGTTCCTCGGCATACACATCACAGACAAACTGAATTGGTCCACTCACACAGACAGCATTGTGAAGAAGGCGAAGCAGCGCCTCTTCAACCTCAGGAGGCTGAAGAAATTTGGCTTGTCACCAAAAGCACTCACAAACTTCTACAGATGCACAATCGAGAGCATCCTGGCGGGCTGTATCACCGCCTGGTACGGCAACTGCTCCGCCCTCAACCGTAAGGCTCTCCAGAGGGTGGTGAGGTCTGCACAACGCATCACCGGGGGCAAACTACCTGCCCTCCAGGACACCTACACCACCCGATGTCACAGGAAGGCCATAAAGATCATCAAGGACATCAACCACCCGAGCCACTGCCTGTTCACCCCGCTATCATCCAGAAGGCGAGGTCAGTACAGGTGCATCAAAGCTGGGACCGAGAGACTGAAAAACAGCTTCTATCTCAAGGCCATCAGACTGTTAAACAGCCACCACTAACATTGAGTGGCTGCTGCCAACACACTGACACTGACTCAACTCCAGCCACTTTAATAATGGGAATTGATGGGAAATGATGTAAATATATCACTAGCCACTTTAAACAATGCTACCTTATATAATGTTACTTACCCTACATTATTCATCTCATATGCATACGTATATACTGTACTCTATATCATCGACTGTATCCTTATGTAATACATGTATCACTAGCCACTTTAAACTATGCCACTTTGTTTACATACTCATCTCATTTGTACATACTGTACTCGATACCATCTACTGTATCTTGCCTATGCTGCTCTGTACCATCACTCATTCATATATCCTTATGTACATATTCTTTATCCCCTTACACTGTGTACAAGACAGTAGTTTTGGAATTGTTAGTTAGATTACTTGTTGGTTATTACTGCATTGTCGGAACTAGAAGCACAAGCATTTCGCTACACTCGCATTAACATCTGCTAACCATGTGTATGTGACAAATAAAATTTGATTTGATTTGATTTGATGCTTGGGGTCATTGTCCATTTGGAAGACCCATTTGTGACCAAGCTTTAATTTCCTGACTGATGTCTTGAGATGTTGCTTCAATATATCCACATAACTTCCCTCCTCATGATGCCATCTATTTTGTGAAGTGCACCAGTCCCTCCTGCAGCAAAGCACCCCCACAACATGATGCTGCTACCCCCATGCTTCACAGTTGGGATGGTGTTCTTCGGCTTTGAAGAATCCCCCTTTTTCCTCCAAACATAACAATGGTCATTATGGCCAAACAGTTCTATTTTTGTTTCATCAGACCAGAGGACATTTCTCCAAAAAGTACGATCTTTGTCCCCATGTGCAGTTGCAAACCGTAGTCTGGCTTTTTTATGGCGGTTTTGGAGCAGTGGCTTCTTCCTTGCTGAGCGGCCTTTCAGGTTATGTCGATACAGGACTAGTTTTTACTGTGGATATAGATACTTTTGTACCTGTTGCCTCCAGCATCTTCACAAGCATCTTCACAAGGTCCTTTTCTAGGATTGATTTGCACTTTTCGCACCAAAGTACTTTCATCTCTAGGAGACAGAACGCGTCTCCTTCCTGAGCGGTATGACGGTTGCATGGTCCCATGGTGTTTATACTTGCGTACTATTGTTTGTACAGATGAACGTGGTACCTTCAGGTATTTGGAAATTGCTCCCAAGGATGAACCAGACTTGTGGAGGTCTACAATTTTTTTCTGAGGTCTTTGCTGATTTCTTTTGATTTTCCCATGATGTCAAGCGAAGAGGCACTGAGTTTGAAGGTAAGCCTTGAAATACATCCACAGGCACACCTCCAATTGACTCAAATGATGTCAATTAGCCTATCAGAAGGTCCTAAAGCCATGACATAATTTTCTGGAATTGTCCAAGCTGTTTAAAGGCTCAGTCAACTTAGTGTATGTAAACTTCTGACCCACTGGAATTGTGATAGAGTGAATTATAAGTGAAATAATCTGTCTGTAAACAATTGTTGGAAAATGTACTTGTGTCATGCACAAATTAGATGTCCTAACTGACTTGCCAAAGTGTAGTTTGTTAATTAACAAGAAATGTGTGGAGTGGTTGAAAAACAAGTTTTAATGACTCCACCCTAAGTGTAGGTAAACTTCCGACTTCAACGGTACCTTGTGTTAAGCTGTCCAGACTCTCTCCTGATAAGCTGTCCTCGTCAGCCCTCTGGGACACGCCCTCTGAACCCTCCACACCATGGAGAGAGGACACACATTCTGACACTATCACCTGAAACACACACCAAATGTCATAGTGTGTGTGTGTTACAATGCAATTACTACTGAAATGTACTAATGGCATACAATTGATATATAGCATAGAGCTGATTGAAAAGTATCTATGGTATAAATTACAGTGTATGAATTTTTGCAATTTCATTGATTTATTCTAATTACAGCTTATTCATTGTCTACCAATGCTGTATGGATCAACATGATACTAATATTACGTTGACAAAACAGCTTTTGTAGACACACTAACAAATTAAAATAGAGTTTGATATAGTTTTAAATCTTTCTTGTTAGGGGTTCAGAGACTTTAGCCCACTCACCTCATGTTTCACTCTCTTTTGGGATGATAAACTGCAGTCATCTGCACTTGTTCTGTAATAAGATAAATAAATAATAAAGTAAAAGAGCAATCCTCTTGTGCAAACTCCAGGATTCATTTGGCCCTGCTGTCTGTTAGTTCATTAGCAAGTAGTAGCTCATTATATCCAATTAAAATATACAGAATAAAAATATAAACACAACATGCAAATTGTTGGTCCCATGTTTCATGAGCTAAAATGAAAAATCCCAGAAATGTTCCATATGCACAAAAAGCTTATTTCTCTCCAATTTTGTGGACAAATTTGTTTACACAACCGTTAGTGAGCATTTCTCCTTTGTCAAGATAATCCATCCACCTGACAGGTAAGGCATATCAAGAAGTTGATTAAACAGCATGATCATTACACAGGTTCACCTTGTGCTGGGGACAATAAAAGGCTTCTAAAATGTGCAGTTGTGTTACACAACACAATGCCACAGATGTCTCAAGTTTTGAGGGAGCGTGCAATTAGCATGCTGACTGCATGAATGTCCACCACAGCTTTTGCCAGAGAATGTAATGTTCATTTCTCGACCATAAGCCGCCTCCAACTTCGTTTTAGAGAATTTGGCACTACGTCCAACCTGCCTCACAACCTCAGGCTACATGTAACCACGTCAGCCCAGGACCTCCATATCCGGCTTCTTTACCTACAGGATCATCTGAGACTAGGCACCCGTACAGCTGATGAAATGTAGGAATATTTATTTCTGTAATAAAGCCCTTTTGTGGGGAAAAGCAAATTCTTATTGGCTGGGCCTGGCTCCCCTGCCCAGTCATGTGAAATCCATAAATTATGGCCTAATAAATGTATTTAAATTGACTGATTTCCTTCTATGAACTGTAACTCCGTAAAATCTTAGAAATTGTTGCATGTTGCATTCATATTTTTGTTCAGTATATAAAAACTGATGTTGTGTAACCAAAACTTGAGGCTATGTGACTAACAGTAAACACATACATTATTAATTGATTTTGAAAGATATACAAAAAAATCTTATTGATTATATGAGACGCTTGAGTTTTTGAATGTGCTTTCATTTAGCTGATCACAAAGTATGACTTTGTTTTGGAGTGGGTGCACTGACTGCAGTGCTGTCTGATGAGTAGCATGACCTTGGCCAGCCTTAGCTATGTGTGCTAAGTGTATAAGTCTCTCTATATTTGGGTTTCCCTGTGTGCATCCGAAATGGCACCCTATTCCCTACAGATGTAGGATCTTAATTTGAGCCAGTTTGCTTCAGCAGGAACATAATCCTGCAGTAACAGCAAATGTGAATTATTATGTGGATTATAATGAATGAACATTTTTGTATGGGGTTGATTAATTTTTCATTGTGGAAAATCAAGTCAGAATTCTCTAAGTGGAAATTTCTAACTTTAGATGCCTTTTTAAAACTCAAATACACTAAAAGTTAGTTTTTCTGCTATGCAGGAAAATTCTCAGCAACAAAAGAGTGATCAAATTAAGATCCTACTTTTGACCAGGGCCCATAGGGGACACAGACTAGTTGTAGAGGAAGAGACAGAAGGTGAGAGGGTGGGAAGGTCATCAGACGGGGGTGGGGAACCCCTAAACAGTGGAACCTCGTGCCCTTACCTGGCATGCTTGAGTGTGGAGGTGTACGCGCATTCTCTTGCCACCTGTCTAGCCAATGAGAAGAGCTCTACCCGTCGCAGAAGCAGAGCGTTGTCACGCATACAGAACTGGGCGGCCGCTTCATTGATGATCAGCTGAACATGAGGAGGACATCAAATAAGGTGAGAGGGGAAAGAGAACATTAGAATGATAAGAACACTATGATTTAAAAAATTATACAACCCACTGGGCAAAAACTGGTTGAATCAACGTTGTTTCCAGGTCATTTGAAAAAAAACATTTAATGTGATCACGTTGAAGCAACGAGGAAAACTGATTGGATTTGAAAAAAGTAATCAATGTAATTTTGTGGTTTTTTTCACCCAACTTTTAACCTAAATTAACCTAAATTAACCTAACATTTTTGATTGATTTCACATTGAACTCAGGTTACTTGACAATTCAAAACTAGATGTTGAACTGACGTCTGTGCCCAGTAGGAATGCTCAAGCCTCACACATATATTAGTACACAGATAACTCTATTAGTGGAAACACTGATGCCCTCACCTCGTGGTGTGTGAGCTGCTTGCCCTCCCTCCTCTTGGAGTCGAAGCGGCCGTAGATGAGGCTGTACTTGCGGATCTCCTCCTCCTTGGCCATGTCCTGGGGTGCCATCTTGAAGATGTGGCCCACCGTCTTGGCCATCTTCTTGTTCATCCTAAGGAGTGTCTTCAACTCTCTGGAGTCCGACCTGGGCAGGGTCCTCAGGAGCCTGTCCACGCTCTCCCCCACTGCCTGTGTCGTCTCCCCGTCCAGCTGGCCCCCAGGCCAGGCTGAGAGGACCACCGGGGAGAGGGAGGAGGAGGAGGCTGGGGGCGTGGAGGGACCTGGGGTACGAGGGGGGATTAGAGGTGGGCTGGGCTGCTCCTCGTCCACCCCTGAGGCTGAGACCGAGCCACTGTTCCCATCCGGCTCTGGGCTGAGCCAGTGGGGGTCCATTGGGGACAGCTTGCCCCTGTAGTGGGTGTCCGGGGGCTGTGGCGAGGCCTGGGAGCAGGGACTTCTGGGGCTCCCGCTGTGCATAGGGGTGAGGCACGCCCTGTCCTCCCTGTCGAACGGCGACCCTGGCTGTCCATTGCTCAGGGACTTCCTGGGTCCGCTGGAGGCAGTTCCGCAGGCACCTGTCCCATCCACCTTGAACAGCGGGATGCCGCCCAGGGGCACGTTGGCCAGGGGCTGGTTGAAGAGGGTCGGGTTGGCTGCCCAGTCGCGGAGGGCCTTCTGTAGACGGCGCACGTGCAGTGGCTTGGTCGCCATGCCGACCAGCGCCATGATCTCCAGGAACTCATCCTCTGCAGCCTCACAGAGCTGCTGCAAGTCGTCGCCGCCCTGCTGGATGAAGGTGTCGTAGTAGGCCAACAGGTTGGCCCTCTGCAGCACCCGGTACAGCTGCAGCTCGCCCAGCATACGTGGCAGAGACATGGCGTAGGACTGTAGACAGGAAAGAAGGAACAGACCGGAGGAGAGTTACTCAAGACTCCACTTAAGTTTAATAAATGTCTCATCAATGGAAGGAGAAAACAGTTATGATGTATTGTGTTGTGTGGACAGAATGCTTTATTAATTTGTTTGCTACATGGAATAATCCTTCCTCCCTCCTCCATTCTCTCTCCCTGCTTCTTTACCTCCCTACCCCTCTCTCATCCATCGCTCCCTCCTCGCTCTCAATCCCCTTCCTCCTTCACCATCTCCCTCTCTCCCCTTCCCCACTCTCATCTGTCTTTCTCTCTCCCATCTCCACCTCTCTCTCTCGCTCTCTCTCCTCTCTCAAAGCACAGACATGATATTGAAGCATAAATATGTGTCAAGAGAATTGACACAAGTCAATATACATAGCATTCAATGCAAAAGGATATTCAGGCAGACAGACAGATTCTAACCTCAACCATAAACCTAACCCTAGCTTCATGTCCACACCTTGGCTCAACCCTAACCCTAGCCATGGGTTGAAGTTGAAGTTGAAGTTGAAGTTGGAGTTAGAGTTGAGCTTGGATGTGGACAAGAAGTTAGGGTTATGGCTAGGGTTACGGTTGAGCCAATATGTGGAGATTAAGTGAGGGTTAGTGTAGGGTTGAGCCAGGAATGGACATGAAGCTAGGGTTATACTCTTAGAAAAAATGGTTCCAAAAGGGTTCTTCGGCAATCCCCAGAGGAGAGCACTTTTTGGTTCCAGGTATAACTATTTTGGGTTCCATGAAGAACCCTCTGTGTTAAAGGTTCTACATGGAACTCAAAAGGGTTCTACCTGGAACCAATAGGATTCTACTTGGAACCAAAATGGGTTCTTCAAAGAGTCATCTTATAGGGACAGCCAAAGAATAGCACCCATGGAAAAGGGTTTTGGTTAGGTTAAGGGTTGAGCCGGGATGTGGACATGAAGCTAGAATTAGGGTTAGGCCCTAGACATCACCCTAACCCTAATCCAATTAACAATACATGTATTTGCCCCTACCCCCACTACATGGCAGAAAGGTAGGGTTAATGTGTTTTTGAGTGACATCGGCGGTTGATCCTAGAAACACAATTCACATATGGGATCATTCAGCAGACGCTCCCGATGAACACAAGCCTACACCTGACCGAGGGACCGCCATGATCCGGCAAATGAAAGTTAAAGTCAATGGATGGGGAGATAAAGAGGAGGTAGAGAGAGAGAAAGAGGGAGGCAAAGAGGGAGAGAGAAGGAGGGAGGAAGAGAAAGAGAGAAGAGAGAGAGCGAGAAGGAGAGGGGGATAAGAGAAAAGAGAGGGAGACATGTCTGTCATGTCTGTCTGTCTGTCTGTGAGTTTATACAGTGCCTTCAGAAACCCCTTGACTTATTCCACATTTTGCTGTTACAGCTTGAATAACAAATGCATTAAATATATTTTTTCTCACCCATCTACACACAAAGTGAAAACATGTTTTTTCACATTTTTACAAATGTATTGAAAATTAAATACGGAAATATGAACATACAGTTGAAGTTGGACGTTCACATACACTTACGTTAGAGTCATTAAAACCGCACATTTCTTGTTAACAAACTATACTTTGGCAAGTTATTTAGGACATCTACTTTGTGCATTACACAAGTAATTTTTCCAACAATTGTTTACAGACAGGATATTTCACTTATAGTTCACTGTATCACAATTCCAGTGGGTCAGAAGTTTACATACACTAAGTTGACTGTGCCTTTAAACAGCTTGGAAAATTCCAGAAAATTATGTCATGGCTTTAGAAGCTTCTGATAGGCTAATTGACATCATTTGAGTCAATTGGAGGTGTGCCTGTGGATGTATTTCAAGGCCTACCTTCAAGGCCTACTCAGTGCTTCTTTGCTTGACATCATGGTAAAAAAGGAAAAAGAAATTGTAGATATCCGCAAGTCTGGTTAATCCTTGGGAGCAATTTCCAAATACCTGAAGGTACCACGTTCATCTGTACAAACAATAGAACGCAAGTATAAACAAACACCATGGGACAACACAGCCTTCATACCACTCAGGAAGGAGACGCGTTCTGTCTCCTAGAGATGAAAGTACTTTGGTGTAAAAAGTGCAAATCAATCCCAGAACAAGGACCTTGTGAAGATGCTGGAGGGAACAGGTACAAAAGTATCTATATCCACAGTAAAATGAGTCCTATATCGACATAACCTGAAAGGCCGCTCGAGCAAGGAAGAAGCCACTCCTCCAAAACCGCCATAAAAAAGCCAGACTACAGTTTGCAACTGCACATGAGGACAAAGATTGTATTTTTTTGGAGAAATGTCCTCTGGTCTGATGAAACAAAAATAGAACTGTTTGGCCATAATGACCATAGTTATGTTTGGAGGAAAAGGGGGAGGCTTGCAAGCCAAAGAACACCATCCCAACTGTGAAGCATGGGGGTGGCAGCATCATGTTGTGGGGGTGCTTTGCTGCAGGAGGGACTGGTGCACTTCACAAAATAGATGGCATCATGAGGAAGGACAATTATGTGGATATATTGAAGCAACATCAAGACATCAGTCAGGAAGTTAAAGCTTGATCGCAAATGGGTCTTCCAAATGGACAATGACCCCAAGCATACTTGCAAAATTGTGGCAAAATGGCTTAAGGACAACAAAGTCGAGGTATTGGAGTGGCCATTGCAAAGCCCTGACCTCAATCCCATAGAAAATGTGTGGGCAGAACTGAAAAAGCATGTGCGAACAAGGAGGCCTACAAACCTGACTCAGTTACACCAGCTCTGTCAGGAGGAATGTGCCAAAATTCACCCAATTTATTGTGGGAAGCTTGTGGAAGGCTACCTGAAATGTTTGACCCAAGTTAAACAATTTAAAGGTAATTCTACCAAATACTAATTGAGTGTATGTAAACTTCTGACCCACTCGGAATGTGAAAAATGCTGAAATAAATAATTCTCTCTACTATTATTCTGACATTTCACATTCTTAAAATAAAGTGATGATCCTAATTGACCTAAAATAGGGAATTTTACTAGGATTAAATGTCAGGAATTGTGAAAAACGGAGTTTAAAAGTATTTGGCTAAGTATGTAAACTTCCAACTTTAACTGTAGGTATTCACACCCCTGAGTCAATACATGTTAGAATCAACATTGGCAGCAATTACAGCTGTGAGTCTTTCTGTGAGTCTCTAAGAGCTTTGCACACCTGGATTGTACAATATTTGCACATTAATATTTTTTTTGTTCTTCAAGACTGTGAAGCTGGTTGTTGATCATTGCTCGACAGCCATTTTCAAATCTTACCAAAGAGTTTAGCCGATTTTAGGCAAAACTCAATATCATTCAATGCTGTCTTGGTAAGCAACTCCAGTGTATATTTGGCCTTGTGTTTTAGGTTCTTGTCCTGCTGAAAGGGGAATTTGTTTCTGTGTCTGTTGGAAAGCAGACTGAACCAGGTTTTCCTTTAGGATTTTTCCTGTGCTTAGTGCTATTCCGTTTATTTTTATCCTAAAAAAAGGCTTCCTACTTTTCACTCTGTCATGTAGGTTAGTATTATGGAGTAACTACAATGTTGTTTTTCCATCCTCAGTTTTCTCCGATCACAGCCATTAAACTCTAACTGTTTTAAAGTCACCATTGGCCTCATTGTGAAATCCCTGAAGGGTTTCCTTCCTCTGAGTTAGGAAGGATGCCTATACCTTTGTAGTGACTGGGTGTATTGATAGACCAGCCGAAGTGTAATTACTAACTTCCCCAGGCTCAAAGGGATATTCAATGTCTGCTTGTTTTTTTAAATCTACAAATAAGTGCCCATTGCAAGGCATTGGAAATCCTCCCGGGTCTTTGTGGTTGAATCTGTGTTTGAAATTCACTGCTCGATTGAGGGACCTTGCAGATAATTGTATGTGTGGGGTACAAGGATGAGGTAGTCATTCAAAAATCATGTTAACCTTTTACTGCAAAATCTGTGTGTTCTTGGTAGTCTTAAACAAATCTACTTTGAAACAAAAGTATAAACCTCACACATGGTTATGGGCTTTAAAAAAAAGAAATCTGGCAGTTGAAATGTATGACATTTTTTGTTTGCATCCCAATATGACACACATATACATCACAGAAGACGTTAGGCATTTCCTGTGTAAAAGTGTATTAATTATGAAAAATATAACATTCCACCCATGAGGCCACTAGAGGGCGATTTGGTCAGATGACTGCAGCAACAGGGTGTACCCTATTATTGCACCATGCAATTTATTATGTGAGTTAAGCAAATATTTGTTTATGGCTTGTAATAACAAAGGTGTTGAATACTTCATTTTTATGTTTTATTTTATTTCACCTTTATTTAAACAGGTAGGCTAGTTGAGAACAAGTTCTCATTTACAACTGCGACCTGGCCAAGAAAAAGCAACGCCCCATTTAAGCCCCGTGAGTGCAAAATTCGAGCTGTTTCGAATGGAAGTACCAAATTCGAGCTGTGTCTAAGGAAACCTGGGCCAGTGCAGCCCAGTTTCACAACTAGTGCCAGCTCGATTAGAATTCGGGCTGGTGGAGCCGTTACTACGCAACCACCAAACTGATCACCGCCCGATGCTGACACAATGTAGCTAGCTCGTCTGGGCTTGTTGCTGTTAGCTAGCACTTAGATAAGCAGTACTGCAGTAGTCAGACATGACACGAATCAGCACCATAGCTGGGTCCTTTATTCATTTTTTGCACTACACAAACTTTTATGAGAACAGTCAGCCCTCAAATGCTAGCAAATCAGAGTTGAAATAAGCTAGCTAGCTAGCGGGAATGTTTGCTGGCCAGGTCGTATTGAAAGCTAACATGACATCATTTCTTATTTTTGGAGGCAGTGGATAAGCAATTTGAGCTGGCCCAGCAAGGTCATGCCAACAGGGTTGATTTCAAAGTGCCAATGCAGACGGGGTTTTATTGACTCAAGACATTTCAGCTTTTCATTTTTTATTAATTCGTAAACATTTCTAAAAACACAATTCCACTTTGCCATTATGGGGTAATGTATGTAGATCAGTGACACAAAATCTCAATTGAATCCATTTTAAATTCAGACTATAACACAAGACAATTTGGAAAAAGTCAAGGGGTGGGAATACTTTCTGAAGGCACTGTATTGTATGTCTGTCTGTCTGAATTTCACCAGTTTTTGCCTAATGCTCAACCATCTTGATGCATGTTTATGTATCAATTTCGGAGGCATACAATACACAGCACATGCGTCAAGAACCATACCTTTTCGCAATGAATGCAATAAATGTATTGAGAAATTTGTCACATCTTTTGACTATCTGTTATGTTGCAGAATATCTCATATAAGAACACATGAAGTCAATATCAATCAAATGTCTTGTATAAGAAAACACTTAAGTCCATAGCATTTTTTATTTGAACCCAAATTACACATGAGAGACTTATACTAGCCTACAAAAGCCTACTTTTCCTGATAGTTTATTATTATTGATGATCACCTTTGACAACACTTCACGTGTGGGTGCCCAATCCTCTATACCTCAAATATGCAGGATGTGTTCTCCAATTACGCATGGCATTGTCATTGGAAAAATGTACAGTTTAGACATGCACAATTGTTTTGTTTTTTCAAGATCTGGGAATTAAAAATAGTTTGTTAAAAATAGTTTGTCTATTCTTATGGGAACAGAATTTGCGAGTTCATTTGATGCACAAAGCGACGGTTACGAAAATAATAATTTAAAAAACAATGACAATAATTTTAAAAACAATGACAATAGTATTAAGCGAACATCCATAGTGCAAGGCAATAACAGATGATCCATCTTTCTACGGAACTAAACACGTATGTGAAATGTAATATTTCACCATTAAAATGTAAATAACTCCAGCATAATCTCTCACCTCGTTCAAATCGTCCGATGGCTGAATTGGCAGAGGGGACCTGCGCGCACTGAGTGACCCGAATCCAGTTTTCGCGCAATCTGTTGAACCTCGTAATAGGCTAGATTATCTACAAATAAAGTTATATCAGCAATCGTAATTGTTATCTCACTTTTTACCTTATCGAAAGTCTCATCCCTCGACGACTCTTTTTTTAAAGTCCCATCCAGTCCCGTTAACTAAGTTTCCATCAATGTAAGAGATTTGATAAATACATACTTTTTAAAAAGCTATTGTACACAACCTATTGTAAATGCCTTAAATGTATTTATATAATCGCTTTATTTTCCTGTACAATCGTTATCTTTCTCACTTCTGACTGCTGTTGACACCAGCTAAATCCCATAACTCGTCTGAATTCGTTGGCAGTTATCTTCCCCCGGCGAACCGTATTGGTTGCTGGCTGCCTTTTTGCTGGTTGTGTGGGTGCGAGAAACCTGGGGGCGGACGCCATCTGACCGAAAAAGAGCTTTCCTCTCTCCCAGTAGAGAGGCGGCTTTCAAATTGGAGATGTGGGAGGCGGGGGCCTGAAATACTGAGGTTTGCTTTGTAACCCTTTCATTTTAGGATTTTATTTGCCCACTTTTCAATAAGATGCACCTGTCTAAAATGAGCCTATTAATAAAAACCGAGGACCACATAGCCTACCATTCTGCCTGGTCAGTCACAGAAATGTGTGAGGTGAGCTGTATGCTTCTATAGGCTATACTGCTAGCCTAACCTTCAATTTAATTAATCTCCTTTTATTGTACTAGAAAAGTTATTTGGGTGCTGTTTCACAAATAAATATTATTGATCTACAGCACAGTCGTAAACAATATGGACATACAGTAATAGCCTAATAGTGCGGCAGAATCATCAAGTGGTTGGCAAATGGTGAAGGACTGTTTCCGATCGTTTGGGTAAATTCTTTGCGTGACGCATGAGATAGGGGATTCCCCGATGACGCAACAGGCATCACTGTGAATTTGATTTACACTAGGTCTACAACATTGCAGTTTTTTTCATTATAAATAGGCTAATTTAAAGGGGGAATCAGCAGTTGAAACAATAATAAAGCATAATCTCTGCCCTGGCCTGTTTCGATGAAAAGCAAAGGAATGGGGATGGAGAAATGTAACCACTCTTAAAATTCAAAGACAGAACAATTATCAGGATAAGGTAAAACCCAGACGCAGACCTTGTCGAAGTAACAATGTTTATTACAGCAACAGGGGCAAAGGTACAGGACTGCAGGCAGGCTCAGGGTCAGGGCAGGCAGAGTGGTCAGGCAGGCAGGCTCAGGGTGTGAGGGTGCGTGCTGGTGGCAGGAAAGTCAGGCACAGGAGATCGAACTTGGTATAAAACGGAGCCGTTTAATAAGTGCTCAAAAACTCAGAAAACCAAAATATACAAAATAAAACAAGTGGGTACAAAACCCGTCACACACCAGAACATATCTTGCACAATGCTTACAAACAAACAATCACCGACAAGGACAATGAGGGGGAACAGAGGGTTAAATACACAACATGTTATGAATGGGATTGGAACCAGGTGTGATACAAGACCAGACAAAACCAAAAGAAAATGAAAAGAGGATCAGCGATGGCTAGAAGGTCGGAAACTTCGACCGCCGAACGCCGCCTGAACAAGGAGAGGGACCAACTTCGGAGGAAGTCGTGACACAGGGTCAGGACAGGCAAGGGTTAAAACCAGGAGGATGAGAAAAGACAGACTGAGGAAAAGGAGGAGATGAATACAAAAAATGCTGGTTGACTAGACAAACAACATGAACTGGCAACAGACAAACAAAGAACACCTGTATAAATGTAAACAGGAGACAAAGGTCTGTGAGACATGGGTTTAACTCACTCAGGACACATGAAAGGTGGGGTGTATATGAAGGGTACGGGGCAACAGAAGACGAACAGCAGAGGGACTAATCATTTTAGAGATGGGAAACGAGCCAATAAATCGGGGGGGGGGAGGGAGAGTTTGCGGGATTTCCCCCGGAGGGGCAGATCCCGGGTGGATAGCCATACCTTCTGCCCAAGACGATACCGGGGAGCCGGGGTCCGATGGCGATCCACTTGTCGTCGATACCTGGAGGTGATCTTGAGGAGGGCCGACCGGGCTCTCCTCCAGGTACAACGACAGCGGCGGACAAACATCTGGGCAGAAGGTACGCCAACCTCTTCCTCCTGCTCGGGGAAGAGCGGGGGCTGATTCCCCAGGGAACATTCAAAGGGCGATAGGCCAATGGCAGAGCAGGGAAGGGTGTTGCGTGCGTATTCCACCCACACAAGCTGCTGGCTCCAGGTGGTGGGGTTGGGACCAGGCAACGCAGAGTTGTCTCCGACTGGCCATTGGACTGGGGGTGGAACCCAGAGGACAGGCTGGCCAACAACCCAATGAGGGTGCAGAACGCCTTCCAAAACTGGGACGAGAACTGAGGACCCCGGTCGAAGACCATGTCCACAGGCAGTCCATGGATCCGGAAGACGTTCTGCACCATGAGCTGGGCCGTCTCCTTGGACGAGGGTAGTTTGGGGAGAGGAATGAAGTGGGCGGCCTTGGAAAACTGGTTGACCACAGTCAGGATGGCAGTGTTGCCCTTAGGCTCCAACATGACTGGCCATGATTGTTTTGATTGTTTTAACTTGGGGACAAATTGATTAAATGGTTTATGTTGAGTATATGTGATTTTGTACAAAGCAACATTGTCTCTATCATGTCCCTCCTTCGGGTCACCATGTAGGCGTTGAAGCATGCTGACATGTTCTATCTGAGTCCTCTCTACCAAATAAGCAGATGAATGAAAGTTGAAAATACTTATTTTCACGATGTTGAAATATTTTACAAACGTTCAAAATATGTATTTTCTGGATGTTGAAATCAGGCTCATTTTTGGTTCTGAATGAAATTTGAAAATAAGTAATTTATAGACATCTATGTTTGTGCCAAATCAAGGCTGGTCTAGACCGAACAAAATCTGAACCAAACATAGGTGTCGGTCCTGTACCAAAAAAATACGTCCAAAAGGTGTTGGCGTCGGTCCGTGCTTACTGAGGTGTAGCTTACCGTGTTGTCTGATATTGAATTTTATGAAAGCACATCTATGTGGTAAGCCTACCATTTGTAAAACACAAAAAACATATCCAGACAGGACCAAAAAAAGACGTCCAAAAGACGTCACCTTATGCTTACTGGGGTGTAGCCTAACATGTTGGCCTGCAATATAATTTTATCCATGTGGTAGGCCCACCATTTGTAAACCAGGTAATTGCATTGGTTTATTAGTCCTGATTTCTGTGACTAATCAATTTGGCTATTTAAGCTCTGAATATCAGCTACCCAACTTTATCATGAGCCTATTTGTAATGTGTTTACACAGCAGGAAATGCAGAAGTATTTTATTTTTCATTATGATCAGCTTGTCAAAAATGTGCAGAAACAAACTTGAAACCACTGATCATGACAATGGGGTGAAACTCCTGGACAACAGATGTGATTGTCCATTCCATATTGTCCATTTTACTTTGACCTGTCCTGCTTTTAGGATATGTTGTTTGTTAACATGACAACTCATTTTTTATTTGATTTAGTGCCATTTAGGTTAGGCTATTTGATCTGAGAAACCTGCATGTTGTTCGTCTCATTACAGTGTCATACATTGTATCTCCAGGCTGTAGGCTACAGAAAAGGCCACATACTGTCTACCATATCCTATATCAGCTACACGATTTATGTTTGCTAATTTTTTGGACGGAACGTTGGTAGAGCACCGCAGAGTTGCTTCTCTCCAACAGCATCCTGGAGAGGCACGCTGGGAATGGACAAAGTGGGCACTGCTTAGGGCGACATCAGCGCTCACCTAAAAAGCCCATATGCCACTGGTTGAGAGAAATTATCGGTGTTTTTGGGCAGAATTAAGTGAGGTTTTATGTGTTGTTGTTGGAGGTGCGGCTTGGCCAGTTTAGCTCAGAAAATGCCGCCTCGTCACTCTGCAGCCATCGGTGGCCGCCTAATCCTGCCTAATAAGCAGGCCAGCCGTGCAAATAAGCAATACATTTTTCTAGATATCAAAATACATGTGTATTAAATGTATTACTTTGTCTGTTAGACCTATAGTACACTTTCCTAACATTCAAATAATAGTAGGCCTATTAGTTGAACCAGATCATTCAGATTTAGTTTTGAATACGAAATAATGATTGCCCTCTTAAAATATCAGATTGGCTATCTTCAAGTTCGTCATACATGTAACTGTGTGAATATAGGTGATCTTTTTAGGTCTTCTGAGGCAGAGGACACCCACAGTGTGTTCAGTCCATCCCTCCTCCTTTATATCCATCCATCCCCTGCCTGTCACTGATTGACACAAATCCCCTGGAGAGTGAGCCCCCCTTTCCTACCTCTCTCTTCCCCAGACCTCCCCCTTCTGAAAGCCCTGGTTGATCTCACAGCCCACACAGACTATTCACACACACACAAGTACACACTCTCTCACACACACACAGACACAGACTATTCTCTCACACACAAGTACACACTCTCTCTCTCTCACACACACACACACACACACACACACACACACACACACACACACACACACACACACACACACACACACACTCCTTGAGGAACACACTTTAATACAGCATCCGGAATGGGCAGAAATAGGCTAGAGAATGCAATGCACCGGGGAGTGTGTGGGTGGGTGGAGAAGGCAGACATGAGAAAATGGATGGTGTTTGACAGTAGGAAAAAGTGACTGCATGATATCCATGTTTGCATTGTTGAATAAACAATGACTCGTTTTGTTTAAATAGGGAATAAGTCAGAAAATAGTTTGCCTATTATAATTCTAGTCTTTGAATTATTATTTCATTATTAGTCCTTTATAGACTAATTTCCTATTAAAGCCGTAGGCAAAGTCATTGGTCATATTCCCCCTTGCATGTGTTACTTTACTTTCATTAATCTGATGACTGTTATTTATCTAATCAGATAACGATTAATTGAATCACGTAACAATTAACTCATTAGGATTTGGGGCACCACAAGAGCATTCTTTAAAGAGTTACCATCTCCGGAATTATACTCTAAAGATCTTTACCTATAACATCCATAAACAGTCAACTTATCAATCATAACCTCGTATCATATCATCATTCTTTACAGTCGTAACCTTGCATCTGCAAAAACCCGGGCCTTACTTATGATTCAGTACTACACAAATTGGTTTAATTATTTATTTACTAGCTAACTAAATGGTAACACAGGATAAACATACACACTTAATACATTAGAAATAGGTCCCTAGCGGACTGACAACAACATGGCTGCTTGTTACAAAAGACATGGAGTGGGCGAGAGAGAGAGGGACAGATAGACTTAACGTTGGTACATTTAGAACCTACTCTCACTTATACTTTAAGAAACCATGAATGTATTTACGTGAAAATCCTTGTTTTCTCTCGGTAGACAGGGCCTTCTTGGAAAGGGGGTTGGGCCTTTTTGCGGGACGCTTGTAAGGCTCTGATTGTCCAAACTGGGTTCCTCTGTTGTTCTACTCTGCTGGTCGTCCGGTATCCGGTGACTTGTCGTGTAGTCCTGAACAGAACTACAGAGTTTATTCTACTTACATTCCCTCTGGAAGATGCTTATTTGAAGATAGTCTAGCCAGCCGTGTCGATAGTTCCCAGTAGGGTTGTTGAGAGTAGCGTACTACGGTGATTTGAAAATAGTAGTAGAATGGTCCCACTTAAATTCACTTTCGAAGATACTTTACTTAGGACAGCTAATCAGCCTTACCAGTGATTGTCTGGGAGGTGACTTTATCGTCTCTACCTCGTGTTGAGATTCAGAGTTCAAACCACTTTAAAGTGAGCTGCAGCTCTACGTCTCTCTGGCCTAATATGTTAATTCTTAACCCATCATTTTATACAGTTCGATCAAAAGGGTGGTTCCGTCAGGCTGACACTGTCACATGGAATGACGCTGGAAAGACGAAGCAGCTACAGGGAGTCAAACGTTTAATAAGGAACAGACATGGAACGAGACAGGAACAGAGTAACACAAACAAAAAACAATTAATGCAGAAGCAGGGAACAGAGCAAGGGGACTGACAAATATAGGGGAGGAAATAAACAGCTGATGACTGAGTCCAGGTGAGTCCAATATCAATGATGCGTGTGACGAGGGAAGGCAGGTATGCGTAATAGATGGCAGGAGTGCGTGATGCAGGGCAGCCTGGCACCCTCAAGCGCCGGGTGGAGGGGAAAGGGGGGGTGAGAGGGAGCAGACGTGACAGACGCTCGCTGATCTCACTTAAGGGGGTGGTGACTACTTACCACTCACATCCCTCTCTTAACAAAAACACTTTCATCATTGTTCATATAGCATGCACAACATAGAGGATGGACATTTTGTAAATGTCGTGTGTTACAGTATTTCCTTTATAACATTTTTAATGACATTACACAATAACAACCAAACTGACATCAATGTTATTTTAGGTCACCTCTGACCATTCCCCACGTTCTCTGTTAGAAAGATTGTTCCATTATTCACTTTAGAATGTGTTAGAGTTTCGGCAGGAAAATCTGTGAAACAAAGGCATATTCCTCGGGTGAATTTGGAGAGAAAGAGACCTGAATGTTCTTTCCTTGATTTACAACAGGGCGTGAGCTGTCAACCCCCACCAGTTCCCTTCTCCCCACCTCTGCGGGTGAGAGGGGGTCTGGTTGAAGTTATTTATTTCAAAGCTTATCTGACCAATTTGGATCCTCACAGGACAGTCATGACACATGCATCAACCAATGGTTGCATGCCATGTCATCACTGTGTCATCGATTGATATATTGCAGTTATCCCGCTTTCAAAACAACTGGGATCTCGGAATCTCAGACTTCCAACTTCAGTGCGTTCAAAACAACTGGGAACTCTGAAAAAAATGAGCTCAGACTGAGAAAAATCGATTTGAGCGCTCATCTAACTCGGGAACTCGGGCCTCTTTCTAGAGCTCCGACTTTCTGACCTGAAGATCACTGACGTCATGATTTGAGTTCCCAGTTGTTTTGAACGTGGCATTTGCTGATACATAAAATACCTATCCTTTAACGCCAAACACAGGAGATGAGAAGCAGGTACAGGGACTGAACCATTTAATATAGACAGACATACAACGGAACAAGAACAGCATCTGGAAATAAACATGACACGACAAACAATGCTACAACAGGGAACAACCCAGAGGAGCAGACATACAGTGCCTTGCGAAAGTATTCGGCCCCCTTGAACTTTGCGACCTTTTGCCACATTTCAGGCTTCAAACATAAAGATATAAAACTGTATTTTTTTGTGAAGAATCAACAACAAGTGGGACACAATCATGAAGTGGAACGACATTTATTGGATATTTCAAATGTTTTTAACAAATCAAAAACTGAGAAATTGGGCGTGCAAAATTATTCAGCCCCCTTAAGTTAATACTTTGTAGCGCCACCTTTTGCTGCGATTACAGCTGTAAGTCGCTTGGGGTATGTCTCTATCAGTTTTGCACATCGAGAGACTGAATTATTTTCACATTCCTCCTTGCAAAACAGCTCGAGCTCAGTGAGGTTGGAGGGAGAGCATTTGTGAACAGCAGTTTTCAGTTCTTTCCATAGATTCTCGATTGGATTCAGGTCTGGACTTTGACTTGGCCATTCTAACACCTGGATATGTTTATTTTTGAACCATTCCATTGTAGATTTTGCTTTATGTTTTGGATCATTGTCTTGTTGGAAGACAAATCTCCGTCCCAGTCTCAGGTCTTTTGCAGACTCCATCAGGTTTTCTTCCAGAATGGTCCTGTATTTGGCTCCATCCATCTTCCCATCAATTTTAACCATATTCCCTGTCCCTGCTGATGAAAAGCAGGCCCAAACCATGATGCTGCCACCACCATGTTTGACAGTGGGGATGGTGTGTTCAGCTGTGTTGCTTTTACGCCAAACATAACGTTTTGCATTGTTGCCAAAAAGTTCAATTTTGGTTTCATCTGACCAGAGCACCTTCTTCCACATGTCTCCCAGGTGGCTTGTGGCAAACTTTAAACGACACTTTTTATGGATATCTTTAAGAAATGGCTTTCTTCTTGCCACTCTTCCATAAAGGCCAGATTTGTGCAATATACGACTGATTGTTGTCCTATGGACAGAGTCTCCCACCTCAGCTGTAGATCTCTGCAGTTCATCCAGAGTGATCATGGGCCTCTTGGTTGCATCTCTGATCAGTCTTCTCCTTGTATGAGCTGAAAGTTTAGAGGGACGGCCAGGTCTTGGTAGATTTGCAGTGGTCTGATACTCCTTCCATTTCAATATTATCGCTTGCACAGTGCTCCTTGGGATGTTTAAAGCTTGGGAAATCTTTTTGTATCCAAATCCGGCTTTAAACTTTTTCACAACAGTATCTCGGACCTGCCTGGTGTGTTCCTTGTTCTTCATGATGCTCTCTGCGCTTTTAACGGACCTCTGAGACTATCACAGTGCAGGTGCATTTATACGGAGACTTGATTACACACAGGTGGATTGTATTTATCATCATTAGTCATTTAGGTCAACATTGGATCATTCAGAGATCCTCACTGAACTTCTGGAGAGAGTTTGCTGCACTGAAAGTAAAGGGGCTGAATAATTTTGCACGCCCAATTTTTCAGTTTTTGATTTGTTAAAAAAGTTTGAAATATCCAATAAATGTCGTTCCACTTCATGATTGTGTCCCACTTGTTGTTGATTCTTCACAAAAAAATACAGTTTTATATCTTTATGTTTGAAGCCTGAAATGTGGCAAAAGGTCGCAAAGTTCAAGGGGGCCGAATACTTTCGCAAAGCACTGTATGTTCAACTCATAGTCACTCATAGTAGCCACCATATTTAGGAGGATAGAAATATTACTGAACTGTAGCTAGCTAGGCAGTAGCCACTACTAGCCAACTAATTGTCGATTACCTATTATTTGATACATTTAGGTTAATTTACTCATATCAAGCAGCAGACAGTTTGCGGAAAGGTACAAATAACAATTTGTGGACTTGTTTAATGAATGATCGGACAGTGAAACTGAAATTTATTGATAGCTAGCTGGTGAAGCTTTCATTTATTCCCAATTAATTAAACTGAAGCTAGGTTTACCAAATCATATTTACTGCTCATGCAGGCTAGCAAGCAAACGGGCATCTGTGTGACGTCACATATCAAGAAGTCTCAACCTATCCTCCCGACGCAACTCATGAATATTAATCAAATCTGTCAAGTGATTGGTTGAGCCTTCTTGGGTGCGTGACATCACTCTCATTTCTCTCATCCTTATGATATTTTTGCACTTCTTAAAATATATGCTCATTAGGAGTCAATGCATATTATAGGGATCAGCTATGTTTATTTTACTGTAATACAATGTACAGAAATTTGTGTAAGGTGCAATGTGTATGTCCAATATGAAATTATCAGTGACGATGCTGGGGGTGTAAACTCTGTGGAGTTGCTCCTGAGTAGAATGGGACACAACGTACAGGGTTTGGTCAGTGTAGGCCGCCATTGTAAATAATAAATAATAATAATAATTTCTTAACTGACTTGCCTAGTTAAATAAAGATACAAAACAAATGTCAAACAAACCCAATATCTGTGGGGCTTCTCATGTCAAAATGATTTAGCTGAGTCTATCTTTAACAATATTGTCAATGTAACATTATTTGCTTTAAGGAACTATTTTCATTTTTATTGTTTTGTTCGATTGTTAAACTAAATTCCAAATAAAATGTTACGATTTGCGACTAGTGTATTATTTTTTACCATCGTCATTGGCTGACTTTTATTTTGAAGGGAAATGGCCGAGGTCACGACACGGTCTTATTCTTGCTAGGTCTTGCTTATTCTTTCTCGCGTCTCAGTAGTGGTTTATGTGAGGTGTCTGCTGCCCTCGGAAGTGAAATATAGTAAGACAAACAGCAAGGACAGCGATAGCCAAGAACAAAAATATATAATATCTGCATAAGCAGAACGAAAACACTCTCCTAATACAGGATAATAATAGTTTCATACACAATTCAATAACTACATTTTCTTTCTACGACTAGAATTTCTGTTTGCCATATTTGGTCAATTTGAGGAGCAGCTACAGGGCTCGGGTTAGCCACTTCGAAAGGAAGACTACATTTTATCATCTTCCCTTCCTTTACGGAAGAGAAAAGTGAGTTGCACTGGCTGTCATCTTTCCCAATGTTATTTCTGTCAGTGTAAGCATTAAAATAGCTCAAATAATATTATTAATAATCCGCCGTTAAGATTATTTAAATTGCATTAGCTACAGTTGCTAGTTAGCTAAACACGAGCAACTAATAATGTTAGCTAGCTGTTAGTCTTGAGACAGTTGGTAATTTTGTTGGCGACATAGCTAATTTGCTAGAACCGAAGAGTGCCCACAGTATTCTCTGATATATTCCATCCCAGTCAGTTATGGGTTTAGAAATTAATTATATTTCTAGCTAGTGCAACTACTGACAACCAGAGAGCTTTAGAGTTTGGTTTATATTTTCAAAATGTCGGCGATGTGAAGCAGCTCGTTGAGTGCTGCGGTCATGAAGCGTGCTATGGAGAATATTGATCAAGGCACACTACAGTAGAAAACACAATTGATAATAACAATGATACATGCAGATACTCCATATCCTATTTAATGTCATTTCTTTGTGAGCTTTGCCTTTAGATTATACCCTTTGTTCTAGTGCAAATAAAGTGAAAGTGTTAAGGCTAATGTTTAAACTTGCTTTCTTTTCACAGGCAATAACCAGATACAAGATGAGGCCAGTCGTGCCCAAGGATTGTAATGATTGACCCTTGATCCAATGCCTTCAAAGTTTCTGCATTGGACAGGCTACCGTGGACAATGGCGCCTGCCATTCCAGTATTATTCAGCCGTCCTTATCTGACTCTTCAGCCCTGCTGAAGTGTAGTGTCAGAGAAGGTGCGGTCAGTGAGAATGGGTCAAGGTCCCTACCTGCCGTGAGAGTGGAGACTTTTTTTTTGGCACTTTAATCAAGAGACAGGGCTGATGATGGAGAAAGGGGTGGCTGAGAGCGAGATGGAGGAAGAGACATGGACTGTAGAGGCAGCTGAGGAGAGCCCTGAAGAGCTGCCCTCAGGTGTTCCTACCCTCTCGTCTTCCACCTCCATGCCTGACCAGTGGGAAGTCAGAGGAGATGAGGAAACTCATCAACCAGTTCCCAAAGAGGATCTCAAAGCTACCCCTCAGGATATCCCGACTCCAATCAACCAGGACTCAGAAGAAGCAGAGTATTGTGGGATTTCAGAGGCCAAAGAGGATGAAGTCTCTCTGAAACAGGAAGGGGCGGAGCATGTGGTCAGAGAAGCAAATGAGGAGACTGAGGGTGGAGATGAAGACGAGAATGGAGGAGGCCGAAACGAAGTCGGGAGGGAGCCTGGCATGAACGGGGAGTCTGGATGGAAGAGCTCAGGGGCCGGAGGGAGGAAAAGCCGTTTCCGGAACAGCGGAGGAGGAGTGGTGGCAGCCTCCGAGCAGAATACCCAGGCTACATCATCATCCTACCTCCCGAAAGGGTCCCTGTCATCGGGTGGTGGGAGGCACAAGCAGGCCCGGAGGCGCCACCACCACCACCAGGGCCGGGGCCGGCGTCAGACAGGCACCCAGCTTACCTTGGCCTTCAGGGAGCTGCTGTCAGAGTCGCTCAGCCCCTGGTGCATCTCCTGTATTCACATGGTAGTGGAGCTCATTGTCTCTGTGACCCACCGCTGCGGGGTGGCTGTGGAAGCCGCAGGGGTAGCCCTGTATGACCTCGGCTCACAGCTGCTCAACAAGGTCACAGACGTGCCGGGAATGAAGGCGGACGCCCGGCGTGTGCTGGAGAGGGTGAGTTGCGCTGGAACGGTCCTGGTGGATAAGAGCATCCGTTCGGTGGAGTGGGTCTGGCAGGTCTCCCTGACCTGCTTCGGACTCCTCTGTGCTGTGGTGCTGCTGGGTTCCCAGTGGGTTCGGTTCACGCTCGTCCGGCTGGGCGGGGAGAGGGGCCAGCGGTGGTGGACAGCCGTGCAGGACTCCAAGGTCTGGAGCAGGGTGGCCTCGCTAGTGCAAAGGATCAGCGGCTGGTTCAGGAGGAGGAGAGGCACAACCACCCAGGTGCCCCCTTTCACCCCAGATTCCCCCGGTGGAGCTGTTAGGTACCAGCCTGGGCAGGAGCTGGAGAGACTGCTAGCGCTGGCTCAGGTCCCTGAAGAGGAGCTGGACCCTTTTATAGTGTTGGGGGTGGAGGCCCACGCAACTGAAGCTGAGCTAAAAAGGGCCTACAGACAGTTGGCTGTCCAGGTGAGTCTAAATGAGATGGGCATTACATTTTATGAGTACAGGTGAATGATAAAAATGAGTGGAACTGATCAACTGGCAAGTGTGTAGCCATTATGGTCAAATAATTTCAGCTTTGCCTGTCAGAACACAAGCCAAAGCATTTTTGCCCTTAGCTCTGCCTGGCTGCATGTATCTTTGTTGCTTTATATCCACAATATAAAATGTAATCAGAGAATGACTAGAAGTAGCCAACCTGTTGAGTCTTCCTTAGTTGCTCTAGCACGTTATCTGCACTGCCCCTTACATCTGTCCATCTTTCTCTTTTCCTTCCTCTCTCAGATCCATCCAGACAAGAACAAGCACCCGCGCGCTGGGGAGGCCTTTAAGGTGCTCAGGGCTGCCTGGGACATCGTCAGTAACCCAGAGACACGGAGGGAATATGAGCTGTGAGTAGAAGACATCCTAACTACTTGATCAGTACTTAAATCAAATGCCAGAAACTATGATAAAATGACTGCACCTTCAAGAAAAAACATCTGTTAGAACTCAGGCCTCTCACAATAGGTAATCTCTTCATCTGAAATTCCTAACTGGTCCTTAGTAGAGGTCGACCGATTATGATTTTTCAACACCGATTCCGATTATTGGAGGATCAAAAAAGCCAATACCGATTAACCTGACTATTTTTATTTATTTATTTATTTGTAATAATGACAATTACAACAATACTGAATGAACACTTATTTTAACTTAATATAATACATCAATAAAATCAATTTAGTCTCAAATAAATAATGAAACATGTTAAATTTGGTTTAAATAATGCAAAAACAAAGTGTTGGAGAAGAAAGTAAAAGTGCCATGTAAGAAAGCTAACGTTTCAGTTCCTTGCTCAGAACATGAGAACATATGAAAGTTGGTACTTCCTTTTAACATGAGTCTTCAATATTCCCAGGTAAGAAGTTTTAGGTTGTAGTTATTATAGGAATTATAGAACTATTTCCCTCTATACCATTTGTATTTCACTAACCTTTGACTATTGGATGTTCTTATAGGCACTTTAGTATTGCCAGTGTAACAGTATAGCTTCCGTCCCTCTCCTCGCTACTCGTATGCTCAGTCGGATTATATGCAACGCAGGACACGCTAGATAATATCTAGTAATATCATCAACCATGTATAGTTAACTAGTGATTATGATTGATTGTTTTTTATAAGATAAGCTTAATGCTAGCTAGCAACTTACCGTGGCTTACTGCATTTGCGTAACAGGCAGTCTCCTTGTGGAGTGCAACGAGAGAGGCAGGTTGTTATTGCGTTGGACTAGTTAACTGTAAGGTGCAAGATTGATTCCCCGAGCTGACTAGGTGAAAATCTGTCGTTCTGTCCCTGAACAAGGCAGTTAACCCACCGTTCCTAGGCCGTAATTGAAAATAAGAATGTGTTCTTAACTGACTTGCCTAGTTAAATAAAGGTATAAAAAAAAATTGGCAAATCGGCGCCCAGAAATACCGATATCCGATTGTTATGAAAACTTGAAATTGGCCCTAATTAATCGGCCATTCCGATTAATCGGTCGACCTCTAGTCCTTAGCATGGTATAGTCAATCTAAAGGCCTGTGAGATGTTTGGTTTAGTTCCTCAGTAACAGGATACATAGAAAATACGTGCTGTGAGTAGATTACTTCATTCAAATGCAGGAAACCGTGATCGAATGACTGCACTGAAGGCCGATGGGATGTTTGGTGTAGTTGATATGGCGTTGACTTGTTTGCCTGGTCCTCTCAGGAAGCGCATGGCACAGACGGAACTCTCCAAGTCGATGAATGAGTTCCTCACCAAACTGCAGGATGACCTGAAGGAAGCTATGAACACCATGATGTGTACGAAATGTGACGGTAAACACAGGTATGTCACTCAGACTGAATTAATATCTGTAATATCTAGAAAAAATATCATACATTTACAACCAACACCCTGCAGACTTTTGTGAAAGTGAGCGATTGGAATAGTAATATAATTTACCTGCACTGCAGTCTTGTCATTTACAGTATTTACCTAAATTAATATGGTGACTACTCCCAATCACTCAAATTCTATTTATACATTTTGCTTGCTATGAAATCTTTATTACAGAAAGGAAACACAAGCATAGGCCAGACACAAAGAGCATCCCATTCTGCATGGTTTAGTTTACGTTGCTGACTCCTCTCCCCCTTATTACTCCCTGTGTCTGCAGGAGGTTTGAGATGGACCGGGAGCCTGCTGAGGCGCGGTTCTGTGCAGAGTGTAACAGACGCCACAGCGCCGAGGAGGGAGACCTGTGGGCCGAGTCCAGCCTGCTAGGCCTACGCATCACCTACTTTGCCTGCATGGATGGCAAAGTCTACGACATCACAGGTACTGGATTAACTATGGCTGTGTTCACGAGCGTCAAAACTGTAATGCATTGTGGGTCAATTTTGAGTAGTTATTTATAATGCAAGGTGATTTGTATATCAGTAAGTCTGCAATCGCCAACTGCAATGCGGTCAATGTCGAACAAGCCAATTGCTTTGACAAGCCGTGTAATTTTATTTTATTTTTTATTTAACCTTTATTTAACCAGGTAGGCAAGTTGAGAACATATTCTCATTTACAACTGCGACCTGGCCAAGATAAAGCAAAGCAGTTCGACACATAACAACAACACAGTTACACATGTAGTAAAACAAACATACAGTCAACAATACAGTAGAAAAATAAGTCTATAAACGATGTGAGCAAATGAGGTGAGAAGGGAGGTAAAGGCCAAAAAAAGGCCATGGTGGCGAAGTAAATACAATATAAGTAAAACACTGGAATGGTAGATTTGCAGTGGAAGAATGTGCAAAGTAGATGGGGTGCAAAGGAGCAAAATAAATAAATACAGGAAGGGAAGAGGTAGTTTGGGCTAAATTATAATGACACCCACATGGATAGTTTGGCTCTCATCGATGCTAATGCCATAGCCTTTTGTGTATTGACTTAAAGATGCACTATGCAGAAATCGCTCCGGCATTTCCTGGCTGCAAACATTTGAATAGTTCGGCTAATTTCAGTTTGAGACAAAATAAGCAAGTATGGTGTAGAGAAAGAAACATTGTACCATCTAAACTGTGAAATATATTTTCAATAATATATTTATGTGCCAGACCATGCCTGCGTGAATGTTTATTGGTCATTAGTGGCCATGTTTTTTGAGTTGCTAGACTGGAGAAACATAATTTGTGAGAGCTTGGTGATTGGTCATTCGGTGTCAGAAGAGTAGCGTCTTAAGTGTTTTTCACAAAATTCAAAATGGCGGAAAATCCATCATGGCGGACCTTAAAGGTCCTTGAGGCAAATGTGTTCCTTGTGAGGGGAGGGACCTAAGTACCAAATGTCAGGAGTCTAGGACACTCGGTAAAGGGGTGTGACCTTTAAAAGTTATCATTTTCAATCGCTTGTTATAGTGCCACCGTGTAGCCATTTGGAATGGCATTGCATGATTGGGTGTGGCGCTTGGCCCTTTACCATCTTGCAAAGTTGCACCCTCCTGGGCCTTACATCTCACAAGAATTTGCATTTTTTTTCACCAAATCGCCAGAAGGAGAAAAATAATAAACGGCAACAAATACAATAGTGGTTTCACCCAGCTTCGCTGCCGACAGGCTCAAAAGCTCTACAACTAAATTAAATTCTAAGCTACCAAATAATGTTATGTTTCAAGTTTTTATTGTCATGTGCACAAGTACAGTGAAATGCCTTTTCTTGCAAGCGCGTTCCCGACAATGAAGTAATAAAGACACCTAAAGTCAGACAGACTGTTTCTCCTCCTAGCTGCTTGCTTCAGTATTGTCACATTGATTATTTTGTCAACTTCTCCGCTCTCACCTTTCAGAGTGGGCCGGCTGCCAGAGGATAGGCATCTCTCCAGACACACACCGCGTGCCCTATCACATCTCCTTCGGCTCCAAGAACAACAGTAGCTCCACGCAGCGCCACAGGTTGGTCCCAGGTTAAGGAGGGTTGCGTTCCAATAATCTTATTTTCCTCATGAAGTCTGCACTCTTTAACTACTTCACACAAATGTAAAAGCATGGTGTAGGCATGGGCTAGAAAAATGGTCCCCAACTTTTTTACATTAACATTAACCTAATAAAACAGCTCTGTAGAAATTAGGTTTGTGCAGTAGGCCAAATACATTATCACAGCATATTGGCTATATTCCTGTCCTGCCAGTATTGTTCTTCTCAGACCATATTATATATCAAAACTCAAGCTTTGATAACAAACTAGATCAGTTGGTGTAGCACTTGCGATACACAGCTGAGCATAAATTGAAATAATTAGCTAATAATTATCCATTTTATTTTACTGGACTGATGGTTGTGCTTTCAAGACAACTGGGAACTCTGGAAAAAAAAGAGGTCAAAGATGCCCGAGTTTCCGAGGATGACCGTTCAAAACGATTTTTCCCAGTCGGATCTCGTTTTTCCAGAGTTTGCAGTTGTCTTGAACACACTGAAGGCAGAAGTCTGAGATTCCCGAGTTCCCAGTTGTTTTGAACATTGCATTAGTCTAAGTGGAGGGAGGGAGAGTGCAGCAGAGGGACTGCCTCTCATGGTCCCTGCTCTCTCAATTCCTTTCCTCCGGTGAGACTGACAAGAGAGGGGACACAGTCTTCCTCCTGATGGTGAAACTCGACTCGCACTGCATCTGCCTCAGGCACAAATTCATGTTGTTCCTATGACCAGAGAAAGTGAAATACTCTTCGATATTACAATGGACACAACGAGCTGCTAATAATAATAAAAACGCAAGGCTATCGATACACTTGGCTACTCATTCATTGCAGCGCTAGGGGAAGTAGAGAGAATAGTGTTAAATAAAAAGTGTTGACAGTGCTGAATAAAATATATACATGAACTCACTCATAAGAAAAGCAGCTCTTTGACAGCCTCTCTCTGGTCATGGTTTGTGGACGCTGTAGGTATGCACAGTGGTTTGAGCTGTCTGATTGGCCAGCACAGTAGGCGTACTTGATTTAGCCACAGATCTCCTGGTCTGCCGGGTAGTGCATGTTTCGGGAGAAAGGAGAGATTATTGGGACTCAACCAAGGTGTTATGTGATCGACCGCTCTAAATGAGCACATGCTGTGGTCAGTGCTGTGGTCAGTGCTGTGGTCAGTGCAGGTGCTTGTGCAACTATCTCATTGTGACTTGCATCAGGGTTAAATATAGGCTAGATTAAAATGGAATGAAAGGCCACCCAAGGCTCTGATGAAGCCTGTTTGTCCCGTGAATAAAACTCAGATCTATGTAGACGGTGAGTGCTCCTATTTCTTTATTTTCCTGGAGTCACCTGTTGGAAGTGTCTTGAGGTAAAGAATGTTTTTAGAATGAATGTTACTTTGCTCCCATGCTTTCCAGGACACCTCCAGGTCCAGAGCACCCTCCTCCAGGCCCGGCCAACCCCGCTGACTTACATAACTTCTTCAACCGCATCTTCCAAGGGGGACCTCCTCCCGACATGGCTGCCAACGGGGGTTTCTTCCCCTCAGGACCGACCCCCCACCAGCCCTCTGGTGCTGGACCCGGATCTAGTGGACCTTTCTCCCCTCCTCCACCACAGACTGGCTTCTTCATGCCTCCGGGAGGGCTCCGGCCGGAGCCCAGTGAGACGTGGGCCGATAGCGGAGGCAAGCCTCCGCCCCGCAGGAGGAGGAAGGTCCGCAAGCCCTTCCAGAGGTGAGAGCGGCCATTGTGACGTGTCATCGTAGCAACACGGGGACACTCAACACACGGCCATGTCTGTCGACGAGCCTGGACCTCCCCCTACTGTACATAAGTTGAAGGATCAGTCAAACTCAGGAAGATTCACACGGGTCAGGGGCTGCCTCATGTATCAAAAGACTGACAATACAGAGGCCATGAGCCAGAGGTTTGAGTCTGGACCAGGTAGAAGAAGACGGAACTAACTCAGAGTTGAAGTATATTTGGGGTTAGGAGGTGACAGTCTTTTTGCTTCTCCCCCTCACATTGTTTTTTTTTCTTTTTTTTTTTCTTGTGAAACAGCTGTAGCCATGCCACTGATATCACAAGCCTATTGCTAACAATGCAAACACATGTCCTTAGGTCTTACTTCCCTGCACAATCCTGCATCATTACATGCCATTGACACGTTTGTAATTATTTTTTTAAACAAAAAAGGTAATCTATTCTTGCTTCAGGTCTTGGCGCAGACTGTGAAACTGTGTGTGTTCGTGTGAGAGGGGACAGGGCTGGAAGAAGCCAATCAGAATTTATGAATTGCTGGATCAAACGGCTCAAGCTACATCCTGGGAGAAGACGGTCCCCAGAGAGAGGGCTGGTCTGCCCGTTACTGCTTTGACACACCCATCCTTCCGCCCATTGCCTTCTTTGATCAATTGTTACCTGGTTAGATTATCATTTGAGCAACTGATTTTCTGCAATTTTTATTACTTTTAATGAAGTTAGAGTGAACGTTTGCATAGTTGTGACATTTGTCACTATTGGAAAGTAAGTTGGTGAGTGAAAGTTGTCTCTCTGCCAAATGTAGATATCAACTCTGTCTCTCAACAAATTGAATCCCACGTAGAAGCACTATGATGAGGCGTCAGACTTAAGCAGGTTCACATTACAATTAAGACTGTTATATTGTGAGAGTCAAGGACCTAGGCTATTTACTGCTTTCAGTCCCTAAGTATTGGTGTTATTGTCTGGACGGCATCCTATGGATCAAGAAAAAGCTAGTTTCAGCTCCTAATTGCATCTCGGCACCCTTTAAAGATTGGAGGTAACGAAGTTTCCATTGAGAACACAATGACTGTGCAGTGTAAAAGATTAGCTATCAGAGGCTACTCTTTGACATTTACTTTCCAACTGTTTAAAGGTTGATTGAAAGACAGGGGAGCTGAATGTCAACAGTTACAGTTTTATTACCACCACATTTTATTTCAAAGAAAAGCTACCACTGCCTTTGCTTTCACCCCACGCTCAGACAATATACTCCAGATTGAAGAGGGATAGAGCGAACAGAATTTAGATCTCTAACAATGTCTCTACTCATTATGGCAAATCATTGTTTTTCCTGTGGAGATTTGGTCTAATTCCTCTTAAATGTTAAGAGGTCTGGGGCAATATGAATCAAGCTTCTCAGAGTAGGCGTGCTGATCTAGGATCAGGCCTGTCCATGAAAAGGCTAAACTGATCCTAGATCAGTGCTGCTATTCTTAGACGCTTAATGAATACGGGCCCTGGTATCAGTTCCATTAGCCTCTTGTTGGTTGTACTTTTGATTTGTGTCATTCTGTGGATGTTGGGAGATTAAGTGGTACCTAGGGTCCCTTGTTGCACATGTTTATTTGCTCTCTTTACAGTGAAAAAAATAATGCAATTGTCCACATAATTGGAGGTATTATAGGAGGTTTAATTTAATCTCAGTTTTAGGCTGAATTGCTTGCGCTGTCAATTATGTTTTAGATACCCTAGTTGACTTGAGAATGTATGGCTTAAGTAGCAGCCTAAAACGGCAAGTCAACTAACGGCTCCCAGCGTGGTAGAGCTGGGGGACCTGCTAATCCCAGATTAATTAAATTTTTTCCCATTATATTTTTAAACAGTATATGCAAAAAAAAAGATTGCAAAAAATCTGACAATCGGGGTTAAATGTGCATTTAAAAAAAGTTTTGGTGGGTAGGAAAGTGTGAGTTTATTGCAATTGTGAAACATCACTGTTCAGTTGATTTTAGCTTTTTTCTGGATTTCATAGTAAAGTTGATTTCCTACAGATGGATGAATGGACTTTCATTGTTTTGTGAATTACGTGGATTGAATTGTGTCTTAAAAGTTACAACTCACAAGACAGGAGAATGCTGTGTCATTCCAATGGAGCAGAAACCAGGGGACCTGCTAATGGCCCTTCTGGAGCACACTCATTCATTTAGAATTTACACTAGATCCCACCCATCTTTATACACAAGTGGTG
Source organism: Oncorhynchus mykiss (assembly GCF_057628025.1). Classification (NCBI taxonomy): domain Eukaryota; kingdom Metazoa; phylum Chordata; class Actinopteri; order Salmoniformes; family Salmonidae; genus Oncorhynchus; species Oncorhynchus mykiss. The sequence goes on along the minus strand of NC_143038.1, from coordinate 40,170,479 downwards.
TGGTCCACAACACAACTTGCTGGTCCTTTAGGATGGCTCTGTTTTTCTGATGGAAGACCATAGAGACACCCGGGACAGTAACATTTAGGGCTGGATTCAATCCATATCACCGAAGTTCAGCGCTATAGCGTGCTTGAAATTGAAAGGTTATTACCGACTGAGCCAACATATGCAGCGTTTACCGTGAATGCAGTCTCCGTTAATGCGGAAACATTGCCTTTAAAATGTAAATTGGTGTACAACTTAGCTCTTCAGTGCTATGGATTGAATCCAGCTCTTTGTAATGACTACTGTTTCCCACTAGCCTCTGGGGTGTGTCAATGAAGTGGTGCAGGTGATGGTGGAAAATAATCTCCTCCACAGGTTGACTTCTATTGAACAAACCTGATCCCATAACAGAGCAAAACACTTGTGAACCTCATGACCTGGTTTACCCGTTTTCTACATTAGCTCCAGAAAGCCACGTGACAGTTCTTCCCCATTCCTTCAAAGGGGTTTAATCCTTAATTTACAGTAAACCAAAAATTAAACAGGCACTTCATGTCTTTTTCCTCCTCTGACCTGACTTATCCGAAGTCATACAGCTAGCGCTATGGAAACAGTGTAGAACACACCTCTCTTCCATAAAAGGCCTTTTCTGGGCCGCTGCAGATTCCCAGAAGCCAGCTTATTTGAGTTTTCTCCGCTATCACCTCACACACCATTAGTGCTTCTGTCAAAAGGGAGACACTGGGATATTTACTAAATGCCTCCCTGTCCCACTACTTCACAACTTCAACTGGGTCACCAAGAGATTCTCTGGTAGGTCCAGCAGAAATCCTTAACAAATTAAAAGGGTTATTACCATTAGCCATATTTTAGTATGACAGACAAAAAGCATGTTTTGTCTGTGCAGTGTGTGCTACTGTTTCATGAACCATGCCTGTTCCCATTCTTACCTGTATCTTTCAATTCTGATTATCTTGCTTTGGGATAAATGGGATACTTAAACAGCACTCCGGTCTTCCCTGAAGTTTGATTTGCCACCAACACACTTCTTGACAATGAGAGAACCAGTAACTGTAAAGATACCTTCCATTTAGGTATATCTTAATCTTTTACAAAACACCTTTAAAACATACCAACTACTGTAGTTAGTTTAATAACATGTTTATATTCCTTCATATATTTACATTTGCAAATATATAGCTGTTAAAAATAACTTGGACAGCATAGTTGATAGAAAAACACCACTGACCCTCCAAAAATAGAATATTAAGCAGCACAACCTTATAAGCAATGATACTTGTGCCCACCATCATCAGCTACTCTTCCTTTAAAACTTGCCCTTCAGTTCCCCAATAACCCTATGGAGAATTTGACAGTTGAGATAGGCCACCAGGCCTCCCTGGTTGGCCCAGTGGTCTGCCCCAGTGCTCTCTGTGTGGGGTTGGTGGTAGGTCAGTTCCCCTTGGTCCTGGTGCCCCCCCTGACAGTGGCTGGAGCCAGAGGAGTGGAGGCACTCTTTAAGGTCCACCATCCCCCCACCCAGTGCACGGAGCAGGGCATGGGGGCCACAGGAGTCCCACTTGAAGGTGCTGCCCTCTGAGAGGACGTAGACGTCAGCCAGGCCCAGGATCACACACAGGATCTTGTATCCGGCCCCCGAGGCGTACATCAGCCTGTCAGGCCCGCACAGAGGGGCCAAGGCCTCTTTCACTGCCTGCTTCTCACTGGAGCTCATCACCACTGAGAGCCCTGGTCCTCCCGCTGCTGTCGTCTTTGCAGGTCTGTCTTTAGGTCTGAGCACTGAGCAGGCTTTGACGCTCCCACACGACACACCCCAGAAATGCTTCCCCTTCCAGCTGCAACAAATATGTACATCACATCAAACAAAGCTGACAAAGGCAGCTTTGTTGGTGAGAACTGAGCATTATTGAGTATGTTATTTCTGTGTCAGACAGGTTTAATTATAATTCAGTAAGTGGATTGAAAATCATAATTGAAAATAAAAACATTCCAATACTTAAATTGGTAACAATTAGTTATTTGAATCAACTGAACTGAAATAGCATTGACCATAACCCAGTGGCCTCATTCATAACAATTGAGTAAATTTCACACTAAATATCTGTGTGCAACATTTCTGAAAAGACTAAGTCAAAACATATTGAGATTTATAAACTTGCCGCATGCCATACTTGCACATATTTCCCATTATAAATCAGACTTGTCGTAAACTATGCGCATCGTGAACAAGCATTATAATTCCGCCTGGAAAAAGCACATCATTTAGCTTTTATGGTGACAATAACCCCCTTATTTTCTGTTTTAATTTGGAACTTTTGAAATTAGGCCACAGCAGTTTCTAAAAGATAGAGCCATGGCAAATTAGATCAACTGTTCTCAGGAGTGTTGCTACATTTCCCCCCCCCAGTGATTTTGCTGTAGCAAAGGAAAGGAGTGACTATTTCTGAAATTAAAAAAACTGACAAATTGTTGTGGAGTTCACAGAACATTTTATTTAACAATGTTTTGCAATTACTTTTCCCCCCAGCCTGAATATGATGCGCTTCCCACGATTTTTCTGAAACATTGTCGATGCCCACTTCAAACATTTGAAATTACAAGGTGAACTGTCAATTCTATTGTTATGTTTTAATTTTAACCGCACTCCGGATCATATGGAGCAAAATATTTGAAATACCTTATTTACTACTGTGAATTAGGTCAGATTAAATGAGAGATGGGACGAATTGTATCCTTATTTACTACTGTGAATTAGGTCAGATTAAATGAGAGATGGGACGAATTGTATCCTTATTTACTACTGTGAATTAGGTCAGATTAAATGAGAGATGGGACGAATTGTATCCTTATTTACTACTGTGAATTAGGTCAGATTAAATGAGAGATGGGACGAATTGTATCCTTATTTACTACTGTGAATTAGGTCAGATTAAATGAGAGATGGGACGAATTGTATCCTTATTTACTACTGTGAATTAGGTCAGATTAAATGAGAGATGGGACGAATTGTATCCTTATTTACTACTGTGAATTAGGTCAGATTAAATGAGAGATGGGACGAATTGTATCCTTATTTACTACTGTGAATTAGGTCAGATTAAATGAGAGATGGGACGAATTGTATCCTTATTTACTACTGTGAATTAGGTCAGATTAAATGAGAGATGGGACGAATTGTATCCTAATTTGTTGAATAGGCTTCTTTGGGAATTTGAAACCATCACAGTCAGAAAAGGTCAGGAATTTATTCTGAAATGATCAGGAAATAGATTCCTATTACTATATATATTTTTAGATTGTAAAAATAAAATAAATAGATCTCCGCTCTTCTCATTAACGACAAATGATTGAATATTGTTATATTTTCCAGTTTTTGGGGTTTTATGAATAAGCTAGTCATCATATCCCCCATTTGCCTGCTTGCAATGCAATACTTTAACCACCAAAAATTGTGTGCTCTCATAGTCTAAAGTTTGCAGGAAATTAAGCACATTCTCACATCAAGTAAATTTTTTATAAATACTTACTTTTGCGTTAAAACTGGCGAATGCAGGTTTTGGGGTATATTTTGTACATACGCAGCGTTTATAAATGATGCCCCTGGTGTCAGAACTGATTGCTGTTCTGGTTCTATAGCAGGGATCTCCAACCTTTTCTAGCATGAGAGTTACTTTAAAAAATGTAACCTGTTGTGAGCTACATTTTTTTTTAATGCTTTCAAATAGGCACATTCTTCTCTACCATGCAACTCATCCCTGGTTACTGTACCTAATAAAATAATGGTTGATAAACACTATTCGGCATGACAGGCCCCATTAAATTAAATTCAGTTCTCTCTGTTTTATTTTTCCTGGTTTGGGATTTTTTTAAAATGTTTTTAGACTCTCAATATTACAATTATTCATAGAGCATCAACGAAAATGGATGTCCATATCAATGCTTACATCACATCAGAACACCCTTTCTGGAAGATTAAAAAGTAACACATTTAGATTTGAGTGTAATTCCTCTTTAATTGCACATCTGGCAAAAGAGGAATGTGTCAATGTAGTAATGTTTCTGCTGCTAGGCCTACTGTCATGGCGGAGTTTCCAAAACAATGGCCACCCAATTGATACAAACAATTATCATTTATAGTTCTGTCAGGTAGGCCGGGCGCATGCTCGCTGACACGGTCGCCAGTTGTACAGTGTTTCCTCCGACACATTGGTGCGGCTGGCTTCAGGGTTAAGCGAGCAGTGTGTCAAGAAGCAGTGCGGCTTGGCAGGGTTGTGTTTCGGAGGACGCATGGCTCTCAACCTTAGCCTCTCCCGAGCTGTACGGGAGTTGCAGCGATGGGACAAGACTAACTACCAATTGGATATCATGAAAAAGGGGTATAAAAAATAATAATAGTTCTGTCAGGTAAGCCTACTTTGCAGTTAACATCTAATTGAGATGATTTTTGGGGAAAGTCTTTCTGTCTACCCACAAAACGGTTATCATTAGCTTTGCTAACTGGCTACATATGGAGTGATTGACAAATGCACATACCATACAGACAGGGCTATATTGCTGGGAATGAATTTGCAGACATTGTGTTACGTTTGGCTTTTTAAGCAAATAGTGGCTAACCAGAGTTGGGATAACGTCAATGTGGCTTTGATTTGATAGTAGCAGAGAGCTTTATGTTTATGACATTGCGATGGAAGGACGCATGTACTTTTAGAATTGATTCGCGAGCTACTCATAGGTGGGCTGCGAGCTACTGGTAACTTGTGATCTACCTGTTGGAGACCCCTGTTCTAGAGTCTCACCCTGTTGGGTCTTTGTGGTTGAAGGGCTGGTTGATGACCCCCATGACGGGTTCCCCAGTAGCGCGGAGGTAAACCCCGATCAGGACCAGGGCACACTGCAGACCTGACGGACAGAGACGCCCCTCCACCGCCGCCTCCTCACGACCTTCAATGTATTGGCTGGTGGCATCTGAACGACAACCAAACCGATAGGAACAACATACATACAATGCATGCTTATAACAGTGTTAAAGGACAAGGAAAAATCTCTCCCATGGCGTAGGTGTAGTAATTACACCATACAATACAAGTGGATCTGCTCAGTGCTAGACATTATCCATAATTTCCATTCATGCATGTCTGCGGAGATACAACAAATCTTGTTTTTAAATAGTGAATCTAGGTCAGGTGTTACCGATGGGGTCAATCCAGATGCCCAGGTCAGAGGGGCTGAGGGGTATGTGGAGGTCGTCTGTCCCCGTGTCAGTGAGTGTGAGCTTAGCGTCCTGGTGGATGGCACGCGCCAGGAGAGTTGCCGCCGTCTGGTCCCCATCCAGCACTGTAGCCAGCAGGGCTGCGGTCTCCTTCTCCGTCCCACACACTGTGACTATCACACTCTCCCCTGGGATGCACGCATGAATGCACACACAGTCAACATGTCATCAACAGGTCTACTGTTATTAAAAAGTACATGTTGCATTGTATTATGTTGTGCTTATACCAATGTTATAACCCTGTTATTAGTCATGTACCTGCATTGTATTAACATATTGTTACATAGTAATACGTTTTACTGAACTGTGGGTGTTATTACTAACCTAGTCCATTCTCAAACTTGTTAGACTCCTCTCCTTGTATGTGGTCAATCATTTCAGGAAACTAAGGTAAAACAGGATAAAACGAGTAGAGGGTTAATTAAGATTGCCAAAAATGTTTGATTATACTAGAGAGGGATATGCCACAAATCCTCCAGAGGCTTGCCTGGAAGTATTTCAAACATGAAACAATCCTCATCATGATAACATGAGAAGTGTTTTGGTTCCTGTACCTGAGCTCCAACATCATGGCGGATCATCTCTTGGATCACAACATCAGCCAGTGTCTTGAAGTCCTGGACAAACTTCTTGTTCTTATCCACTCCAGTCTTCTCCTGGACCAGCAGCTGGAAGAGAGGGGCCTCCTGCCTGCACACGCGGGCCACGTTGGCCGCCTTCTCTGCCACACGCAGCAGCAGCTTCAGCAGATCAGCCATACTTGACACCTGACCTGAAAGATATAGAGAGACAGAGAGAGATGGCCAACACCTTTAATACCTGTGTAGGCTAGCAGGGCCTTAGATAGTACCTTAGATATGGGGTCAGAGATAGTGGTGGTTTGTTTCCCCCAGAAAATGATGCTGTGAGTGGCTGACCTAAGGGGTTACAAAATGTCCTTGTGACCCTCCAGATAAAAGTGACAATGATTAGCCACAGCCTTGTAGGTCATAGCTTCTCTCAATGGGGAAAGGATCTTGAAGATGTCAAAGACAAACTCTGTAGAGGTTGTAAAGAAGCAATTAACTGGGTTACCTGGGGAGGTCTGCTCTGATATTGATAGTTCATGAATGTATGTGGCCTGCCTCTGAGTGCATGCCTAATTATAGCCTCTGTAATAATGAAACTAGGACATCTCTATGTAAGTGAGAGCAAAGAAAAATAATGACCCCCATTCAATAGCCTGTTTTATAAAACCATGCACTCTCTATCCACATACAAATAAGTCCAGTAGCCTAAAACTGATATTTCTGTTTGCTCCTCATTATCAAAGTGAAAAGTATTGGCATTTATGGAATTTGGGCAAGTTGAGTCAGCTGTGTGGTTGCCCCATTGGACAAGCAATATTTTTTTTTTACTGAATACAGCCAAAGTTTTACTCTGGTTGTGGTACTGCAAACACGTAATGTTTTAAGACAAAATATTAACATTAAAATATAATATTGTAATTCTGTAAGAGTTAAACTGATTACAGTCTTGTTCAAATATGACAAGAGTTCATGGTCAAGAATAGGCAACTGACACAGGGGAAACAATATCTTAATGTCACTTAGATACAGAAGTTACTTTTTCGTAGCAGGATAGGAGAGCATGCAGCAGGTTAGGAAAATGTACGTAGCAGGTTAGGAGACTGAAGTTAAGGTTAGGAAAAGGGTTAGGGGAAATGCTTTCCTAACCTGCTATGTAAATAAATCACTTTTTATCGAAGTGGCGTGGAAAGAGTGTGTCCCATTGACACAGAGAACAGTGACGCAGAACAGAAAAGCAAGCACGACCAGGCATATAAATGCTTAATCATTTCAATTCAAATATTGCGGTCAATCCATCCAGAATATAGGCTACTCTATGTGCGCATATTTCACGCCTTTGTAGTTGATTACATTAGTGAAAAAACCTAACCCACTCGCCACTTGAGTAGGCTATTTGAGCAACATGGACCTAGAAATAAAGTTAACGTGTTTATATAAACAAGCTATCAACAGTGAACGCTACCTTATATAAAAACATTGCAATTTATTTGACTCTTACCGGGAAATGTTCCGGCTGATTCGTATTAGGGTATTTTCTCGTCTAACGCCCTTCAATGCTGAGCTGTCACGGTCCAATCTGCTTAATGTTTCCTGTGTCAATGCAGGCTAAGGATGTTTCTGAATGGGTGTAATGCCGTGTGCTAGTCTACAGTCGGCTACAATAAAACAAATAGGCTACGGGCGACAATTCAATCTCGGGATATAATTTCCCTACTCCAGGAACGTAGTTTCCTGTTCTTGTTTGATTACGTCGGTGCGGATGTTTTTGCGTATCGGAAGGGCGGACGGAGGTGATTTTCCACTGAGGTCGCGAAGGCTTTTCCATCGCAGCCGACGTGGGCGGAGGTTAGAATAATGTAGTACTGTATCCTGCCTACTAATGTGTAAAGTCGTATGATCTTGCTGCAATATGTCTACACGTGCTACGTTAGTTTAGCTACAATGTGACAACTTGAACTGCACCAGTTCTAGACCTAGACCCTACGCCCTATTAAGTAGGCCTATGAATTATTTTCAATTAAAAACGATTCTACATCCCTCAATACATTTATCTTTACATAGAAAGGTGAACGGAGAAGACAGCTATGCAACTCAGCATTTAAAGTGTTGAATAAAAGCCTATTCTTCTCCCCATCGGCACATCAATTATATATACTCAATCCAAGGCAGCTGTGACCTAAACAAATCTAATCATATGTGCATTTGTCATTTGATATGAACACAGCAGTAAGAGAATCACAGTAAGTGACGCAATTGAAGAGGAAATGGCTTTAGTGGCGCCCTATTGCCTCTATTACCACCAGAAGCATCCATTATCATACTGCATACATCAATCATTACTGTAGTAAGCCTGCATGGAGAATAGCAAGCTATTCCCTTTACAGTGCAATACTTTTGACCAGGACCTATATGACCAAAGGCCATACAAGTAGTGCACTATAAAGAGAATGGGGTGTTGTTTGGGACATAACCACTGTCTGGCTGACTGATAGGAGCTTTCATGGGACTGATCAATACAGTTTAGCTGTTCAGAGCACTGAGAGAAAAGGCTGAAAAACACAACCACTGGACAATGACTTATTCCCTACAGTGCCTTCAGAAAAACTATTCACATCCCATGACTTCTTCCACATTTTGATTTGTTACAAAGTGGGATTAAAATTGATTTAATTGTAAATAATTGTCAACGATCTACACCCAATACTGTGTAATGTTAAAGTGGAAGAAAAATGATAACAGTTGTAAAGCATTTTTTTGAAAAATGAACACTAATACATACCTTTGGCAGCGATTACAGCTGTGAGCATTTTTAGGTAAGTCTCTAAGAGCTTTCCACACCTGGATTGTGCAACATTTGCTGATTATTCTTTTAAAATTCTTCAAGCTCTGTCAATTTGGTTGTTGATCATTGCTAGACAACAATTTTCATGTCTTGCCATATATTTTCAAGTAGATTTAAGTCAAAACTGAAACTCTGCCACTCATGAACATTCACTGTCTTCTTGGTAAGCAACTCCAGTGTAGATCTGGCCTTGTGTTTTAGGTTATTGTCCTGCTGAAAGGTGAATTAATCTCCCAGTGTCTGGTGGAAAGCAGACTGAACCAGGTTTTCCTCTAGGATTATGCCTATGCTTAGTTCTACCCCATTTATTTTTTTATCCTGAAAAACACCCCTGGCCTTAACGATTACAAGCATACCCATAACATGATGCAGCCACCACTATGCTTGAAAATATGGAGAGTTGTACTCAGTAATGTGTTGTATTGGATTTGCCCCGAGCAAAATACTTTGTATTCAGGACAAAAAGTTAATTGCTTTGCCACATTTGTTGCAGTATTACTTTAGTGCCTTGTTGCAAAACAGGATGCAGGTTTTCAAATATTTATTATTCTGCACAGGCTTCCTCCTTTTCAATCTGTCAATTAGGTTAGTATTGTGGAGTAACTACAATGTTGTTGATCCATCTTCAGTTTTCTCCTATCACAGCCATTAAACTCCATAACTGCTTTAAAGTCACCTCAGCGGTTTCCTTCCTCTCTGGCAACTGAGTTAGGAAGGATGCCTGTATCTTTGTAGTGACTGGGTGTATTGATACACCATCCAAAGTGTAATTAATGATTTCACCATGCTCAAAAGGATATTCAATGTCTTATTTTATTTTTTTAATCTACCAATAGGTCCCCTTCTTTGCGAGGCATTGGACGACTTCTCTGGTCTTTGTGGTTGAATCTGTATTTGAAATTCACTGCTCGACTGAGGGACCTTGCATATAATTGTATGTGTGGGTTACAGAGAAGAAGTAGTCATTCAAAAATAAAGTTAAACATTATTATTGCACACAGAATAAGTCCATACAACTTATTATATGACTTGTTAAGCAAATGTATACTCCTGAACTTATTTAGGCTTGCCATAACAAAGGAGTTGAATACTTATTGACTCAAGACATTTTAGCGTTTCATTTGTAATTAATAAAAAAAAATGTCTAAAAAACATAATTCCACTTTGACATTATGGAGTATTGTGTGTAGGCCTGTGACACAACATCTCAATGTAATCCATTTTAAATTCAGGCAGTAACATAAAAAAAGTGGAAAAAGTCAAGGGCTGTGAATACTTTCTGAAGGAACTGTATATAGTGCCCCACTTTTGACCAGAGCCCTTTGGACCTAGGTCAAAAAAGTGCACTATAAAGGGAATATGATGTCATTTGGGACGCAATCAAGGAGTGTCTCAGGCTTAGAGCATCAATTTGTCGTTAGCCTACAAAGCCTCACAATACAGCGAAAGACGGTTGGGTTCTGTCTTCAAATGCAGGTAATATAATAAAGCAAATAATTGACCAGTAATTATTGCATTTGTGTGGAATTGTTTGTGTAGTTAGTTGAGGAAAATCATTTTGGTGTTGTATTGTCCCACGTCTCAAGTGTCTTTCTGTAGTTATCAATGTATTTTACTTCTTGTCAATCTATGGTCAGTTGATCTGAATGAACTTTTTTTCCCATTTATAAGACGATAAGGCAAACACAATGTAGACCTATTTGAGCATTGAGTTTAGCTAAGGAGCGATGAGCAATATGAAAGCACGTACAATGAAATCATAGCTTATAATACTATACAGTTCTAAATATGCCTCATAAGACTGGCGATGTTACTAATCTTATAGGGAGTGTCTACGAAACTAGTACAAAAAACTTGCCAATTCAAATACTTTCCTATTAATTCCAATTGACTTAAATAATATTGACATATTTGTGTATATGGGTAGCCTACAGTAATTGTATCAACCAAAACTCTGAACATACAAAGTCATTTAAAGGTCCATTGCAGCTATTTTTTTATCTCAATATCAAATCATTTCTGGGTAACAACTAAGTTCCTTACTGTGTTTGTTTTCAATTAAATGGTCAAAGAGAAACAAAAATAGCAAAGAGCAATTCTCAAGCAAGAATTTAGCTAGGACTGTCTGGGAGTGGTCTGAGTCGGGAGTGGAAAACTGAAAACTAGCTGTTATTGGCAAAGAGGTTTGGAACGCTCTTTCGTTTTGGTCTATTAACTAATTTACTGCCTGGTAATATCACCAGGCAGGCCAAAACTCCATCCCACCAAAACAGGTAGAAATTTCAGGCAGTCTTTTCAAACAGCTCTTACACTAAAAGTGCATTGTCATCATTTTCACAATTTCACTCTTTTATTTCAACCTCTTAGTGTTCACTTCAATCACTGTAGGGGGTGGAGACAGGTTAAAGAAGGATTTTTAAGCCTTGAGACAATTGATACATGGATTGTGTATATGTGCCATTTGAGGGTGAATGGGCAAGACAAAAGATGCCTTTGAACGGGTATGGTAGTAGGTGCCAAGCGCACCGGTTTGAGTGTGTCAAGAACTGCAACGCTGCTGGGGTTTTCACGCTCAACAGTTTCCCGTGTGTATCAAGAATGGTCAACCACCCAAAGGATATACAGGCAACTTGACACAACTGCAGGAAGCATTGGAGTCAACATGAGGAATGCTTTCGACACCTTGTAGAGTCCATGCCCTGACGAATTTAGGCTGTTCTGAGAGCAAAAGGGGGTGCAACTCAATATTAGGAAGGTGTTCCTATAAAACACAGAAAAATCACATTTTTGACTGCACTGGGCCTTTTAAACATATATTTGAAAGGTGATTTATGCTTGCTGTGTCTCTTCTGTGCCTGGAATGTTCTATATGTAATTATATGGTTCTGTGTTCCTGACAGAGAACTGAGCAGAACATGTCAGAGCTAGAGAGTGCCATGATCGCCATCATCCATGTGTTCCATAAATACTCAGGCCACAAGTGCAAGCTGAAGAAGGCAGAGCTCAAAGATCTTATCAATAATGAGATGAGTCACTTCATAATTGTGAGGCACTCTCTGTGTGTATCCCAAATGGAACCCTACCCTCTTAGGAAAAAAGGTGCTATCTAGAACCTAAAATAAATCTTTGACTGTCACCATCTAGGTCTAGGATAGCCCTTTGAAGAACCCTTTTTGGTTCCAGGGTATAAATGACCCTTTTGGGTTCCATGTAGAACCATTTCCACTGAGAGTTCTACATGGAACCCAAAAGGGTTCTTTCTAACTGGAACCAAAAAGAGTTCTCATATGGGGACAGCCGAATAACCTTTTTTCTAAGAGTGTATTCCCTATATAGTGCACTACTTTTGACTAGAGCAGTACAGGCCCTGGACAAGTGTAGTGCACTATAATAGGGAATAGGATGCCATTTGGGACAGCCCATATGTCTTTTCTAATGAGTATATTACTACATATGACAACACCCTCTATCATTTCAATTCAGCTGGAGTGTGTCATCATGGTGTTATACCAATGGCCTACATCCAATTAGAAAAATAGGAATTATTTTTTAGCCTTCTTTAGGAATTAAAAAATGATACAATAATGAATTATATTAAACTGCTGATTGTAATGATTGACATGAGTACTATATGATTATTATATGATTACACTTTACTTAAAGCCTGCAGGTGAATGCTTTATTACTTGTTATAAGCATGTATGGGCCCATAGGTTATTGAGTTAAAAATGTCCTAAATTAAGTTTTAATCAGACACAGATTACTCTTCACAGTTGACTGTTCTTGTCTCTTAAGAATATCCAAGAGAAAGAGACTCTGGATGAGCTGTTTGCAGACCTGGACCAGAACGGAGACCTGGAGATCGACTTCCAAGAGTTTATCGCTCTGATCGCCATGATGACATCAGCGTGCCATGATCTCTTCAGCACGGATCACCACCGTTAGTGACACAATGTAAAGGGTAAGACTTCAGCGAGTGTCTGTGTGTGACCAGCAAAACACACATGCATACTGTGTAACCCTCTCACATAAAGATGATGTAATGATGATAAAGCAACTTTGTTTACATTACATTGATTTTATTATGGTATAATAGTTGTGTTTATAAAAATCTAACAAATCAATGACAACAATACATAGACACTTACATAAAAATCTGTATGGTGAAAATAGTGAAAGAAAACATTGAGTCCACTTGAATTTGGACAGTTGGGTGAGTTTTGAGTCTTGCATTGAGGAGTGATGCATATGAGATGGACCATTCTATCCCAAAGTGGTCAAAAGGCTATTTGTCTTCCTTTCCCCTTAGATGGCGTTCCATAAATTCCAGGGTCCTCTTCCAGGCGTCCTCTTGGGCGGCAGCGTGGGGTGCCAGGTGCCCTCCCCAGAGAGTGATCACTATATGGAAAAACAACAGGACAGCATGGAAAATAACCTGAAAATACAAATCATAATGTAGTTCTCTCATTTCTGAGATACTGTATGTTAATTATAATGTCTATTACCATTTTGTCAAATACCCTTATTTGGAAACCCTTTAAATTTGAATACATATGTTAGTGCTTGTAAGTGGATATATAAATCAAGAATAAAGGACTGATAAATGTTCTTCAAGACAAATCTTTCAAAGTATGATTATCATTTTAGGATACAATCATGACTATTTGTAAAAAAAAAAGTATCACTGAAAACAAGGTCATAATTGCATGACAAACTAAATATGAAAGAGAGGTGAAGGTGTGTATGGGAGGAGAGGACCACCCACGTTGCTTGGGTTGTGTGGTCCACATGGAGGCTCGGGCGTTGGGGGTGTAGGGCGGCTCAATCAGGTGACCAGCACCGGGGTATGACAAGCGGGTGAACAGGTGGGATCTACCAGCATCTTTAATCTTCTTCTCAATCTGAAAACCAAGGAAATATCTGTTCATTCAACTGGTCACGGCTTTTGACTTCGACATTGGAAAAGTTATTACTCTCAGCAGCTATGACTAGCACACATTTGTGGCCAAATATATTGGCACCCTTGTACTTTTAAAAAATAATTCCCAATTTCTTCAAAAATAAGTTGAAATTTAAAAAAAAAAAAAAAACATTTGGATGTCACACCTTGTTATTGGATTTTCAACATTGCAGAACCACATTTATTGTTGTAAAGAAAATAAAAACATGGCATGGAGAAGATTATTGGCACCCAGGAGCTAGTGGTTGCTTGGTTGCATAGCCTTTGGCCAAGATAACTGCATGCAAAATAAACCTAAATTCTGGGGGAAGTGTTGAATTGAAACAAAATTAAGAGCGCTTTGGCAATACAAATCAACGCTGTGTTTACTGATGACCAAATGAAGCATTCAATGAGAAGAACACCCTCCCTACAATCAAATATGGGGCAGGTTTGATAATGCTGTGGAGTTGCTTTGCTGCCTCTAGTACTAGACGCCTTGAACGTGCACAAGGCATCATTGAAGGTTGTGTTTCTTCCAGCAGGACAAAGACCCCAAACACACATCAAAAAGCATCCAGGAATGGTTAAGAAGGACTGTTCTACAGAAGAGTCCAGAAAACAGCAGTTGGTGGAGGGCACCCCTCAAATATGGAAGTTTTCTACTCAAAAGTGGCCCCAAATTGTCAGTAGAAAGGTGTACAAAGCTCAATGATGGCTACAAGAAGCATTTGTCTGCAGTTATCTTGGCCAAAGGCTGTGCAACCAAGTACTAGGTCTGGGTTGCTAATAATTAAGCCCATACCATTTGCCTTTATATTCTCAATTAAAATTGCAAACTTAAGTTTACAAAAATAAAAGTGGTTCTGAAATGTTGAAAATACAATAACAATGTAATGGTGACACACTTTAAAACATTTTTTTAAGTTATTTTAGTAGAAATAAGGACTTATTTAAGAAATGTGCAAGGGTACCAATATATTTGGCCATAACTGTATATACTACCATTGTATGCCATATTGTAGTTTAATGGTAAGGCAATCCCATGAAGTAGGCCTACCTCATCTGCGTTCTCAATAGCTGCACAGCTCAAGTCGTCTTCACCCACAATGTACAGTAGGGGGCAGCACAGGTTTTCAACCTGCACAGATAGATGATATCTTTGTAGATGTACAGGTAGTCTTGTGTAGCAATACCTCCAAATCAAGTTATTGTCACGCCTCCTTTCCAATTAGGGAAGCCTTGATGAGGCTAATGTACCGGTAACCCTCTGAATCAAATTCTACATTAATTGCCACAAAAGATGCACAAGTACTCCTCACACCGATTCTCAAAATAAAATATGTTCTGCTTGAATTTTTTATTTTTTATTTTACAATTCTGTGCAGCTGGCTGGAGGGGGTTATTGACCCTATCAATATTTGAGAGGGTCACTCAAGGTCGTACATTTGCTTTGTTCTCAGGTGGAATGTTGTTGGGCGTGGTCACTTCTCTGAAACTGACGTAGCCCTCTTCATCGTAACTCCAGTGCGTCTGATTCCTATAACATAATATAACAGTGGGTGGGATAAGAAAAGAGCAGCATCCCTATTTAAGCAATAACACAATAGATTGAGAATGGCCTAATTTAGTTTCTGTCAAGTCATCTTTTCAGGCATACTCTCATTCTCAAACCTTATTTCTGTTATACGTTTGCATGGTAACTAACCCTTCAAAGCTTTCTGTCATGCCGTCCCTGTCCAAGAATTTGTTGAAACTTCCTATTGGACCATTCACTCCGATCACACACCTGGGCTGAGGGAGAAAAAAATGAGTGAATGGGAATACCAGGTATTTCAAACCAGATGCAGTCCTACAAGGAGACTCATATTACTCATCATACTAATAGGCCTTTCATATTTGAATATAGCCTTTAATCTCTACTTTCTTATTTGCCCAAATGCTGGTCATTCCACCTCAGGCTACATCAGACATAACGGTTTTTGATCACAACACAAGAGGTATAAACATTTCAAATTTCCAAGGCTAATAGTTGTTTGATGACTGGTAAACAATAATTCAGATGACCGCTTCAGGGGGTTGTATGGCCAGACTTACATTGAAATCAATTTGAGTGGCGATTCGCAGAGCCAGGTAGACCCCGAACGAGAGGCCCATGACCCCCATCCTGTCCCCACACACCTGGGGGTGGTCCTGGAGAAACTGTAACGCAGTCTGTCAATGCCCATGGAGAAAACAAGGCGAAAATAAAGTTTTGCTCAGGTGCCAGAATGTTAGGTACATACAGGGGTGAATCACCTTGGTACTTTGAAACATAGCACTACCACCTTATTACCTTGAAGTAGGCATCTCCCACATTGATAGTGTTGAGTGGACCAGGGATGTCTTTATGGCCAAAGTAGGCAAGGGAGAGACTGGCAAAGCCTCGGGAAGCAAACAAGGCTGAGCGGTACTCTATCAGCCCCCCGCCCATACCCCACAGGTCCACCATGGCTGGGAATGGACCTGGACCTATGGAGGCAACAACAGAAAACACCAAATACCCTGAGTATTGGAATAAAGTCTCAGTCATAATACTTTATGTAAAGACACCCTGTAATATATATCGTGCTATAATCAAAGATTCTAAACATGATTTGATATGTACAATTTAACAACAACAAAAAACCTGGGGGTAAGAACAAGGTCCCCACTACTCCGTTCTGCCGGATCTCTGTTCTCCGGACCCCTGGTGCCATGTACCAGCGTTCCACAGTCACTGCAGCCAGCTCCTGTTCCCCTCTCTGTCGCTGCTCCTTGTTGGAACCATGACTGGATGGAACCGGAATGTGACCCTCTAATAAGGACAACTGTACAGAGTACGGAGTCTCAACGTTTTTCTTCCGCAGCCTGTGGGAAAATACGCAGATGAAACTGTCACTGTCATGGGCTTTGCATACAAAACAAAGACTGTATCCAACCCCTCCTGGACCATATATATATATATATATATATATATATATATATATATATATATATATATATATATATATATATAT
This sequence comes from Oncorhynchus mykiss, assembly GCF_057628025.1. Classification (NCBI taxonomy): domain Eukaryota; kingdom Metazoa; phylum Chordata; class Actinopteri; order Salmoniformes; family Salmonidae; genus Oncorhynchus; species Oncorhynchus mykiss. The sequence goes on along the minus strand of NC_143038.1, from coordinate 40,153,813 downwards.
ATATATATATATATATATATATATATATATATATATATATATAAACAATTGTATTATTCTTTATTAACTATCCTTTTAAAAAATATATTTTGTGTTGATTGACTTTGTTGATCAAAAGCATGTGTCTCAATCATATTCAATGTGTCCATGGCTTTGCATGATTTGTTAATTATTATCCCTGTTCCCACCTCAGACCCTCTCTCTCTCCAGGTGCAGGCTGCAGGGCCCAAAATAGTCCCATGGGCTCACAGCCCACATAGGAACCCCCTACAGACTCATCTCTGGTCACTGTGAGGAGAAGAGAGTTAGGTGAGGGAGAATGAAGAGAGGGTGAGGTAGTCTGAGAGGAGAGTATGATAGTTCAAATACAACTATTTGCTATCAGATTCCCAGTCCCTGCATACTGTAGCTCGGTCACGTGACTCACAGTTGACAACACCCCTCCCATCTGTGTTGTAGTGAGAAAATGCTTCCCACAGGTCACCGTCCTCGTTATGCATGCGGGCACGCACCGTAATAGGTGAGTGAGGGGGGAGGTGACGTCCCTCTAGGGTAATTGGCTCATCTATGAGGGCGCGGTTGGGCTTGGCTGTCAAAAAGGGAGCTGGTCTACATGTCTTCCATCTCACTTGGCCTAAGAAGCACACCAAAACAACATGGGATCAAACAAGGGATTTTGCACTTCATGTAATTTATTTACAATTTAAAAAGGACAAGATATAAGGAGGTAGACTGTGGCTGCTTCATAGCCCTGGTGAGACACAGGTGTTTCAGTAAATGGAAAATGTGGGAAAGTCAAGGTAAAAAGAAAGATAGTCACAGAGCATCATCTGTATTGACAAGGACAAAAGTTTGGTCAATGTAATGTGCTTTCAGAGCTTCCAGAGGGACATGACGTCTTTTAAAGTGTATGAACGGAGAAAGAAAACTACATCAGTATTTTTTAAACCTTCCTTTTTGGACTTGATGTGTCAATGTACGGCTCATAATACACCATCTGTAATCTTCTCCTGTCGGAGAAAGGCACGCAATACTTAGTGAACGCGCATTTTCAAATTCTATATATTTGAATTCGTAACATATCATGCAAATTGGAGGACATAACACATCATCATGCAAAATGGATGATGGATATCCACAAATTCATACATACATACATTCCTCTACTTATTTGGACAGTGGAGCTAAAACGTTTAATTCGGCTCTATACTCCACCATTTTGGATTTGTGATCAAATGTTTCCTATGAGGAGACAGTACATCTAGTTCCCCCATTTGAAGGTGTTATAAGTATTTGGACAAATGCACTTATAGTGTATTAGAGTAGTGAAAAGTATTTGTAGTATTTGGTCGCATATTGCTAGCACGCGATGCCTACATCAAGCTTGAGACTCTACAAACTTGATGTGTGCATTTGTAGTTTGTTTTGGTTGTGTTTCAGATTATGTTGTGCCCAATGATAAATAATGTATGGTGTCATTTTGGAGTCACTTTTATTGTAAATAAGAATAGAATATACAGTGTTTATGTAACACTTCTAAATGAATGTGGATACTCCCATGATTACGGATAATCCTGTATGAATTGTGAATAATGATGAGTGAGAAAGTTGCGGGTGGTCAAAGATCATACCCCTAAGACATGCTAACCGCTCACCATTACTAATAACAGGGGAGGTTAGCATGTCTTGGGGGTATGATCTTTGACCACCTGTAACTTTCTCACTCATCATTCAGGATTATCTGTAATCGCATGATCAAATTGACAGGTGACTCCTGCTCGCTGGAAAAACTTTGGCTTTCTCGCCCGGGGAAGGCAGCTTGTAAAACAATAAAACTGTTAATAATTTAGTCTACCATGTTTCTAATTTTGAGAATAAAATTTTTATATTAGGATATCATTCCACAAATTGTACAGATTTTTTGTACAGATGTACAAATTTCTGGATCATTTGGAACTTGCCAGAAGATGCCGTCGCTACCATTACGCTTGTTTACACTGAGCTGCACTGAGGTCGGAATGCAATCATGGTTACATTAAGACACCATGGAGCCGACACGAGATATGGGTCGGAAAATCTACCTCAATGCAGGGATGGGATATGCCACTGTACTCCAAATGTTACCTTTATCCACACTGCTCCATCAAGAAGACTGAAATACTGCTAGTTTTCCCATAAAACTGCCCTTTTCGTCCTCATGATAGATACCAGTAGCCACAGCAGCCATAATGGAATGGCGAGTGGTGTTGAACAACAAAGGAGCTGATATGTTGACACTGCCATTCCAAAATGGCAACGGTGGCTACTGCTTGCTAGCATGAGGGCAAAAAGGGCCGTTTTCCGGGAACACTAGCAGTATATAAATCTTCTCAATGGAGCAGTGTGGATAAAGATCAAATTTGAGTTTTCCGACCCATATCTTGCTCCGGCACCAGATCTTAATTTAACTACAATTGCGTTCCAACCTCAGTGCAGCTCAGTGTAAACTAGCATAACGGTAGGGTCGGTATCTTCTGGCAAATTTGGAACGGGCATTCGTTTTCTTCAAGGGGCTGATTGTTGACAGAATTTGACTGAGTTTTCTTGGATTTTGGGCTTTTTAGCCCAAAATGGTAAGGGTTATGGCATTTTTATTGGGTCCTTGCTATCCAGAATCCTTGGGATTTCCCTACCCCATTGAAGTTGAAATTTAAAATGGTAAGGGTTATGGTTACAAGGATTCCAGATAGCGCTACCCTTTTAAAAATGTTTTTTTTATACATGACCCTAAGTGTAATAGTTGTTCAAATACTTTGTGAATTTCACCAGGTTCAGATATTAATATAGCATGTTGATTTGTTACTATGCATGCCTGCATCCTGGGAATAGGGGAACGCATATTTACGTTTTGCCCTGCTGAAATCAGTTTGATGCACTAGGAGAGGTAGGCACGCTTTTTCTGTCGTCTTCATTAATAATGTTGTATATTTAGAATTTACTCATAAGTGTATGGTATTGTTGATGCAATTGTACTTAGGATGATATTAACATTCTGAATTCAACATGTGGTTACTAGCTAGCTAAGGTATTGTATGTGTGAACGATGGCTAGCTTCTCGACTGATCCCAGTCATTTGTATTGTGCGTCTGTTGTAGAAAAGAGGTGACGATTGGCAGAACATATTTGTGCTCTACAAATGTGAGAGAATTCTGATATATTAAAACAACCTGATCTCCGAAGTCCATGTCTTTAGTCTCAATCGATCACACACAACGCAGAGGTGCAGTACAGCACCGGTTACATAAGCATGATGGGATATTTGAATGGCTTAATTAACTCAGGAACCACACCTGTGTGGAAGCACTTGCTTGCAATATACTTTGTATCCGTCATTTACTCAAGTGTTTCCTTTATGTAGGCAGTTACATGTATGTGACGTGTGCACAATGTTTGGAACCCTTTTTGGCTCTTGAGCGCTACTTTCAAAACTTCTGGCTTAAAAGTAAACAAAACCTTTGTAGCATCACTTTAATCTATCACTTTCTTACCAACTGCAGGTTGGACACATCCTATCTTCCTGTCGATCCACCGAAGCACAAACTTGTCTGAGAGACGACATAGCACCGACACACACATGTGTGCTCTAAGCATGCTAGCCAGTCAGTACTCCCTATGTAGAGAAGAACATGTGCAATGATCAAACATACAGATGAGAATATAAAATATTATTAAGTGTTTGTGAGAGTTTTTGTTGTCTTACCCCGAGTAGCCTAGTATTGAAGTAATGTTTCTTTAGCTCACGGTAGTTATTTTTTCTCTGAGACTGAACTTCAACCTCTATCTTGTGCAACTTGCCAACTTCCCAGCCCAATGTCACTGTTTCGGGAGTGAACTTTTTATTAGAGTACCTGGGGCCTCATTTATAACTGTTGCGACCATTTCACACTAAATATCTGCATGCACCATTTCGTAAAAGACTGTGCACATACAAATATATTGAGATTTATATTTGGAGCACACCATACATAGGCATGTTTCCTGTTATAAATCAGCCCCGTCAAATCAAATTTAATTTGTCACATGTGCCGAATACAACGGCACATGTGCCGAATTTCACCTTACCGTGAAATGCTTACTTACAAGCCCTTAAACAACAATGCAGTTAAGAAAATAGAGTGAAGTGAATATCTACTAAATAAACTAAAGTAAAAAAATATAATAAAAAAAGTTATAACAATAATGAGGCTATATACAAGGTGTACCGGTACCGAGTCAATGCGTGGGGGTACAGGTTATTCGAGGTAATTTGTACATGTAGGTAGGGGTAAAGTGACTATGCATAGATAATAAACAGCGAGTAGAGTAGCAGCAGTGTAAAAACAAAGGGGGTTGGTGTTCAATGTAAATAGTCCGGGTGGCCATTTGATTAATTGTTCAGCAGTCTTGTGGCTTGAGGGTAGAAGCTGTTAAGCACCAACCCCTGAAGGGCCCCCGTGTTGAGGATCAGCGTGGCAGATGTGTTGTTGCCTACCCTTAACACCTGGGGGGTGGCCCATCAGGAAGTCCAGGATCTAGTTGCAGAGGGAGGTGTTTAGTCTGAGGGTCCTTAGCGTAGTGATGAGCTTTGTGGGCACTACGGTGTTGAACGCTGAGCTGTAGTCAATGAACAGCATTCTCACATAGGTGTTCCCAGGTGAATAAGGGTAGTGTGGAGTGCGATTGAGATTGCGTCGTCTGTGGATCTGTTGGGGCGGTAGGCGAATTGGAGTGGGTCTAGGGTTTCCGGGATGATGGTGTTGATGTGAGCCATGACCAGCCTTTCAAAGCACTTCATGGCTACCGGCGTGAGTGCTGTGGGGTGGTAGTCACTTAGGCAGGTTACCTTTGCTTTTTTGGGGCACAGGGACTATGGTGGTATGCTAGATATGTGTAGGTATTACAGACTCGGTCAGGGAGAGGTTGAACATGTAAGTGAAGACACTTGCCAGGTGGTCCGCACATGCTCTGAGTACACGTCCTGGTAATCCGTCTGGCCCTGCGGCCTTGTGAATGTTAACCTGTTTAAATGTCTTGCTCACATCGGCTAAGGAGAGTGTGATCACACAGTCGTCTGGAACAGCTGGTGCTCTCATGCATGCTTCCTTGTTGCTTACCTCGAAGCGAGCATAAAAGGCATTTATCCCATCTGGTAGGCTCGCGTCACTGGGAAGCTCGTGGCTGGGTTTACCTTTGTAGTCCATAATAGTTTGCAAGCCCTGCCAATTATCTTTTTTCCCAAGATGGCATAGCAGTTCAGACGTATTTTTGTCCTCGTCCTGTCGTGTATATAAATATATTTACAACTGTTTTTTCACATACATTTTTAATTTTCCAAAAACTCATCTTCAGAACACTCTCCTGCAATCCGCTTCACCAATTTATATTTATATAAAAAAGTATTATTTACCTCAGATCTGTAATCCTCCGAGAGGCTAGCCAGAAATTAGCCAGAAGCTAGCCGGGAGCTAGCCAGAAGCTGGTCCAGAAGCTACTCTGAAGCTGGTTCAGAAGCTAGTTAGCTTATTTACTGGCTAATCGTTAGTACTCAGCTAACCACGGTTTGTGGTCATCGGCTGTCCTTTGGCTCGAGAATCTATCGCCAGTTTTGTACGGCGCGGTGCAGCGCAGCGCGGCTCGGAACATACCGGATTTCGGCCGCTGGCTCTGGACATCCATACCTGGATCTCACAGCTAGCTAGCTGCTATCCGTGTGACTATCAGCTTTCGTCGATTCCGGAGCTAACATCAATTGTTCCGGAGCTAGCCAGCTGAAGAGTTCCATCAATCACTCCTGGGCTGCAGTCACCTATCCGGACCCGTTTTGCTGCCTACGCGGAGCCCCACCGGGCCTTCACAGTTGGACTGCCGACGTTGTCTACCCGAGGGAATTGTCCGGCTGGCTCCTCCGGCGCAACGTTGCCTGGGCGCCCATCTGCGGCCTGCTAGCCGTTGGCTATCTTATCGGCTGCTATCTGAATAGACAATCGGACAATTTTTATTTTATTTTAATTTATTTTATTTATTTTTCTTCTTGGGCCTCTATAACTATATCTATTGTTTTTATTTTTGTTGTTGTTGTGTGATTTGGATTAATCCCCTCTACCACACGGAAACCCACTAATCTACTGACGGAACGCAAGAGTTGGCTAATAACAGACCTCCATTCTATGCCAGCTTGCTCCTATGCTAGCTTGCTACCGATTTAGCTGTCTAAATCGCCGTGACCCCCAACCAACCTCTCCACTCACTGGACCCTTTTGATCACTCGACTGAGCATGCCTCTCCTTAATGTCAATATGCCTTGTCCATTGCTGTTCTGGTTAGTGTTTATTGGCTTATTTCACTGTAGAGCCTCTAGTCCTGCTCATTATACCTTATCCAACCTATTAGTTCCACCACCCACACATGCAATGACATCTCCTGGTTTCAATGATGTTTCTAGAGACAATATCTCTCTCTTCATCACTCAATACCTAGGTTTACCTCCACTGTATTCACATCCTACCTTACCTTTGTCTGTACATTATACCTTGATGCTATTTTATCGCCCCCAGAAACCTCCTTTTACTCTGTTCCAGACATTCTAAACAACCAATTCTTATTGCTTTTAGCCGCACCCTTATTCTACTCCTACTCTGTTCCTCTGGCGATGTAGAGGTGAATCCAGGCCCTGCAGTGCCTAGCTCCACTCCTATTCCCCAGGCGCTCTCTTTTGACGGCTTCTGTAACCGTAATAGCCTTGGTTTCATGCATGTTAACATTAGAAGCCTCCTCCCTAAGTTTGTTCTATTCACTGCTTTAGCACACTCTGCCAACCCGGATGTTCTAGCTGTGTCTGAATCCTGGCTTAGGAAGACCACCAAAAATTCAGACATTTTAATTCCAAACTACAACATTTTCAGACAAGATAGAACTGCCAAAGGGGGCGGTGTTGCAATCTACTGCAAAGATAGCCTGCAGAGTTCTGTCCTACTATCCAGGTCTGTACCCAAACAATTTGAACTTCTACTTTTAAAAATCCACCTCTCTAAAAACAAGTCTCTCACCGTTGCCGCCTGCTATAGACCACCCTCTGCCCCCAACTGTGCTCTGGACACCATATGTGAACTGATTGCCCCCCATCTATCTTCAGAGCTTGTGCTGCTAGGCGACCTAAACTGGAACATGCTTAACACCCCAGCCATCCTACAATCTAAACTTGATGCCCTCAACCTCACACAAATTATCAATGAACCTACCAGGTACCTCCCCAAAGCCTTAAACACGGGCACCCTCATAGATATCATCCTAACCAACTTGCCCTCTAAATACACCTCTGCTGTTTTCAACCAAGATCTCAGCGATCACTGCCTCATTGCCTGCATCTGTAATGGGTCAGCGGTCAAACGACCTCCACTCATCACTGTAAAACGCTCCCTGAAACACTTCAGCGAGCAGGCCTTTCTAATCGACCTGGCCGGGGTATCCTGGAAGGATATTGATCTCATCCCGTCAGTAGAGGATGCCTGGATATTTTTTTAAAATGCCTTCCTAACCATCTTAAATAAACATGCCCCATTCAAGAAATTTAGAACCAGGAACAGATATAGCCCTTGGTTCTCCCCAGACCTGACTGCCCTTAACCAACACAAAAACATCCTATGGCATTCTGCATTAGCATCGAACAGCCCCCGTGATATGCAGCTGTTCAGGGAAGCTAGAAACCATTATACACAGGCAGTTAGAAAAGCCAAGGCTAGCTTTTTCAAGCAGAAATTTGCTTCCTGCAACACTAACTCAAAAAGGTCTGGGACACTATAAAGTCCATGGAGAATAAGAACACCTCCTCCCAGCTGCCCACTGCACTGAAGATAGGAAACACTGTCACCACTGATAAATCCACCATAATTGAGAATTTCAATAAGCATTTTTCTACGGCTGGCCATGCTTTCCACCTGGCTACTCCTACCCCGGTCCAACAGCACTGCACCCCCCACAACAACTCGCCCAAGCCTTCCCCATTTCTCCTTCTCCCAAATCTGCTCAGCTGATGTTCTGAATGAGCTGCAAAATCTGGACCCCTACAAATCAGCCGGGCTAGACAATCTGGACCCTTTCTTTCTAAAATTATCTGCCAAAATTGTTGCCACCCCTATTACTAGCCTGTTCAACCTCTCTTTCGTGTCGTCTGAGATTCCCAAAGATTGGAAAGCAGCTGCGGTCATCCCCCTCTTCAAAGGGGGTGACACTCTTGACCCAAACTGCTACAGACCTATATCTATCCTACCATGCCTTTCTAAGGTCTTCGAAAGCCAAGTCAACAAACAGATTACCGACCATTTCGAATCTCACCATACCTTCTCTGCTATGCAATCTGGTTTCAGAGCTGGTCATGGGTGCACCTCAGCCACGCTCAAGGTCCTAAATGATATCTTAACCGCCATCGATAAGAAACATTACTGTGCAGCCGTATTCATTGATCTGGCCAAGGCTTTCAACTCTGTCAATCACCACATCCTCATCGGCAGACTCGACAGCCTTGGTTTCTCAAATGATTACCTCGCCTGGTTCACCAACTACTTCTCTGATAGAGTTCAGTGTGTCAAATCGGAGGGTCTGCTGTCCGGACCTCTGGCAGTCTCTATGGGGGTGCCACAGGGTTCAATTCTTGGACCGACTCTCTTCTCTGTATACATCAATGAGGTCGCTCTTGCTGCTGGTGAGTCTCTGATCCACCTCTACGCAGACGACACCATTCTGTATACTTCTGGCCCTTCTTTGGACACTGTGTTAACAACCCTCCAGGCAAGCTTCAATGCCATACAACTCTCCTTCCGTGGCCTCCAATTGCTCTTAAATACAAGTAAAACTAAATGCATGCTCTTCAACCGATCGCTACCTGTACCTACCCGCCTGTCCAACATTACTACTCTGGACGGCTCTGACTTAGAATACGTGGACAACTACAAATACTTAGGTGTCTGGTTAGACTGTAAACTCTCCTTCCAGACCCATATCAAACATCTCCAATCCAAAGTTAAATCTAGAATTGGCTTCCTATTTCGCAACAAAGCATCCTTCACTCATGCTGCCAAACATACCCTTGTAAAACTGACCATCTTACCAATCCTCGACTTTGGCGATGTCATTTACAAAATAGCCTCCAATACCCTACTCAACAAATTGGATGCAGTCTATCACAGTGCAATCCGTTTTGTCACCAAAGCCCCATATACTACCCACCATTGCGACCTGTACGCTCTCGTTGGCTGGCCCTCGCTTCATACTCGTCGCCAAACCCACTGGCTCCATGTCATCTACAAGACCCTGCTAGGTAAAGTCCCCCCTTATCTCAGCTCGCTGGTCACCATTGCATCTCCCACCTGTAGCACACGCTCCAGCAGGTATATCTCTCTAGTCACCCCCAAAACCAATTCTTTCTTTGGCTGCCTCTCCTTCCAGTTCTCTGCTGCCAATGACTGGAACGAACTACAAAAATCTCTGAAACTGGAAACACTTATCTCCCTCACTAGCTTTAAGCACCAACTGTCAGAGCAGCTCACAGATTACTGCACCTGTACATAGCCCACCTATAATTTAGCCCAAACAACTACCTCTTTCCCTACTGTATTTTATTTATTTATTTATTTTGCTCCTTTGCACCCCATTATTTGTATTTCTACTTTGCACATTCTCCCATTGCAAATCTACCATTCCAGTGTTTTACTTGCTATATTGTATTTACTTTGCCACCATGGCCTTTTTGCCTTTACCTCCCTTATCTCACCTCATTTGCTCACATCGTATATAGACTTGTTTATACTGTATTATTGACTGTATGTTTGTTTTACTCCATGTGTAACTCTGTGTCGTTGTATGTGTCGAACTGCTTTGCTTTATCTTGGCCAGGTCGCAATTGTAAATGAGAACTTGTTCTCAACTTGCCTACCTGGTTAAATAAAGGTGAAATAAAAAATAAAATAAAAAAATATCAGACGAGGGTCAGAGCCGGTGTAGTAGGATTCAATCTTAGTCCTGTATTGACGCTTTGCCTGTTTGATGGTTTGTCTGAGGGCATAGCATCTGGATTAGTGTCCCGCTCCTTGAAAGCGGCAGCTCTTGCCTTTATGACGGTGCAGATGTCGCCTGTAATCCATGGCTTCTGGTTTTGATATGTACGTACGGTCACTGTAGTGATGACGTCATCGATGCACTTATTGATGAAGCGAGTGACTGGGGTGGTATACTCTTCAATGCCATTAGATGAATCGCGGCATTTTGAAACTGCACGCGTGAACGAGCATTATAGCTTCACCTGAAAAATGCCCATCATTATGGTGGCAATAACACCCCTATTTGTTGTATACTTTGGAAGTATTAGTATTAGAATTAGGCCGAGGCAGTTTCTAAAGGAAATAGCAATGGCGAACTTGATCAAATGTCTTTGGAGGTTTGATGGCAGAATGTTATACTTTTGTAGTGACATTTGCTGTAGGCCTCAGCTATCTGACAAACAAAATGTTTCAGAAGGACAAAATCTATTTCAAATTGCTGAGGACCTGTAAACAGATAGTTTGATCATTTGTTAGTGTCTAATGTTTTGTATTGACTTTTTCCTTGAACCTATACGCTGCACTGCCTGCGAATTCTGAAACACTGTCTACTTACAGTGCTGGCCATACACACTTCAATGCAAAACAATACTGTCAGTTCACCTGTTAAATTATACAGTATGTTATAAACCACCATCTCTATCTTATTCTTAGAGCAAAATACTTTAAATAATAGCCTATCTAATAGTCCCAATTAAATGAGAGATGCACATGGTATTTGTTTGTAGGATACTTTGGGAAAAAGGTGAGGCCAGAGAAGGTGAGGAATTTATTCTGCAAAGGTTATACAAATATTTACTTTGTTTAGAAATTAAATATTGTCTACTTGAAAAATTTGAAATGACAGTATTCAGACTTGGAGAAGTAGCCTATAATTGTCTGTTCTACTGTTATTAAACTGTGCTCCGGATCAGATGGCATAGAGCAAAATACTACAGTGGCAACCCGCCATTCAGGGCAGGTGGGGCGAGCCCTTATGCCCTTGGGGGAAACCCTGATACCACCTTGGAGGGCGGTCCAAATGATTAGCCAAGCAAGGGAAGTTTGCAACGTAAGCCCCTCAGCCCTCGTTTTTAGTTGAGTTTGCGAGTGTACAATTATGTTCACTCCGGGGCCTGAAACTCCCCATAATTCAATTTGCGATGATTGTACATCCGCGAAGAAAGGTCTGCCAAAACTTTAAAACAACATCAATGGAGAAGTCAACATACAAGTGTAAGTAAAAATGAATGCAAATTGTGCTACTAATGCACATGACGGCACAAATATGTCTCGTAAAAAGTAAATATGTTTTTGTTTGGTTATCTTTTGGAAATTGTAGAAATAAAACATTTTCCTTCAGAAGTTCCAGCTAGGCAGGCTAACGTTAGTTAGCTAATTAATTTGCTAGCTATCATACAGTAGGCATACAGTATATTAATAATTATATAGTTAACATAAGTAGATATGCAATCATAATTGACTGTAGAGCATATAGCACCCACAAGCTACCGGTGGCTGAAAACACAATCATCGCAGAATGAATGAGTGTCGAATTTCCGGGCAAGGGCGGTCCGTTTAAAAATCATTCCTTCTTCCCTCGCCCTGCAAGCGTATACTCGTCAGACGTCATCAGAAGTGTCCACTTAATTCGCCTGAGGTAGTGTATCTCATGATAAGCTGTGGACCACACTACTTACCGAGAGAGTTTTCCGCACTGAGCTAAAGGCTAGAGCTGTCACTTTCAAGGAGCAGGACTCTAACCCGGAAGCTTATAGGAAAACCCGCTATGCCCTCCGAAAAACCATCAATCAGGAAAAGCATCAATACAGGACTAAGATCGAATCGTACTACACTGGCTCTGACGCTCATCGGATGTGGCAGGGCTTGCAAACCATTACAGGCTACAAAGGGAAGCACAGTCGAGAGCTGCCCAGTGAAACGAGCTAAACTACTTTATACGCTCACTTTGAGGCAAATAACACTGACATATGCATGAGAGCACCAGCTGTTCCGGAAGACTGTGTGATCACGCTCGCCACAGCCGATGTGAGTAAGACCTTTAAACAGGTCAACATTCACAAGGCTGCAGGGCCAGACAGATTACCAGGACGTGCACTGCGAGCATGCGCTGACCAACTGGCAAGTGTCTTCACTGATATTTTCAACCTCTCCCTGTCTGAGTCTGTAATACCAACATGTTTTAAGCAGACCACCAAAGTCCCTGTGCCCAAGAACACTAAGGTAACCTGCCGAAACAACTACCAAACCGTAGCACTCATGGCTGTAGACATGAAATACTTTTACTTTGAAAGGCTGGTCATGACTCACATCAATACCATCATCCCAGAAACCCTAGACCCACTCCAATTTGCATACCGCCCCAACAAATCCACAGATGATGCCATATCTATTGCACTCCACACTGCCCTTTCCCACCTGGACAAAAGGAACACTTATGTGAGAATGCTATTCATTGACTACAGCTCAGAGTTCAACACCATAGTGCCCTCAAAGCTCATCAATAAGCTAAGGACCCTGGGACACCCCCATTCTCATCAACGGGGCTGCAGTGGAGCAGGTTGAGAGCTTCAAGTTCCTTGGTGTCCACATCACCAACAAACTAACATGGTCCAAGCACACCAAGACAGTTGTGAAGAGGGCACAACAAAACCTATTCCCCCTCAGAAGACTGAAAAGATTTGGCATGGGTCCTCAGATCCTCAAAAGGTTCTAAAGCTGCACCATCGAGAGCATCCTAACTGGTTGCACCACTGCCTGGTACGGCAACTGCTCAGCTTCCGACCGCAAGGCACTACAGAGGGTAGTGCGAACGGCCCAGTACATCACTGGGGCCAAGCTTCCTGAAATCCAGGGCCTCTATACCAGGCGGTGTTAGAGGAAGGCCCTAAAAATGGTCAAAGACTCCAGCCCCCCTAGTCATAGACTGTTCTCTCTGCTACTGCACGGCAAGCGGTACCGGAGCACCAAGTCTAGGTCCAAGAGGTTTCTAAAACAGCTTTTACCCCCAAGCCATAAGACTCCTGAACATCTAGTCAAATGGCTATTTGCAGTGCCCCCCCCCCCTCTCACCCCCTCTATACACCAGTGCTAGTCTCTGTTGTCATCTATGCATAGTCACTAACTCTACCTACATGTACATACTACCTCAACTAACCGGTGCCTCCAAACATTGACTCTGTAATCGTACCCCCCTGTATATAGTGTCACTATTGTTATTTTACTGCTGCTCTTTAATTACTTGTTACTTTTATGTCTTATTCTTATCTGTATTTTTTGAAACTGCATTGTTGGTTAGGGGCTCATAAGTAAGCATTTCACTGAAATACCTTTGTATTCGGAGCATGTGACTGATACAATTTGATCTGATAATACAGCCTAGGAAATAGATGCATGTTTCTAATTATTTTAGAATGCAAACGAATCATCGTTACCCATCGCTCCACAAAAGCCGCAACCCTTGTAACAGTAGACTTTAGTCCGTCCCCTCGCCCCGACCTGGGCGCGAACCAGGGACGCTCTGCACCACTACTTCAAGGTCTCAGAGCAAGTGGCGTCACAGATTGAAACGCCACTAGCGCGCACCACTGCTAACTAGCTAGCCATTTCAAATCAGCTACACAAAGATAAACTAAATTGATGTTCTCTCTTTTCTCTAACGGCAAACGATTGCATCTTGTTATTAACCTTATTTATTTGTTATGAACAAACCTGTCCATCTTATCCCCATTTACACAAAATAATAGGTATAATGTAGTGAACATTATCAATCAATCAATCAAATTTATTTTATATAGCCCTTCGTACATCAGCTGATATCTCAAAGTGCTGTACAGAAACCCAGCCTAAAACCCCAAACAGCAAGCAATGCAGGTGAAGAAGCACGGTGGCTAGGAAAAACTCCCTAGAAAGGCCAAAACCTAGGAAGAAACCTAGAGAGGAACCAGGCTATGTGGGGTGGCCAGTCCTCTTCTGGCTGTGCCGGGTGGAGATTATAACAGAACATGGCCAAGATGTTCAAATGTTCATAAATGATCAGCATGGTCGAATAATAATAAGGCAGAACAGTTGAAACTGGAGCAGCAGCACAGTCAGGTGGACTGGGGACAGCAAGGAGTCATCATGTCAGGTATTCCTGGGGCATGGTCCTAGGGCTCAGGTCCTCCGAGAGAGAGAAAGAAAGAGAGAATTAGAGAGAGCATATGTGGGATGGCCAGTCCTCTTCTGGCTGTGCCGGGTGGAGATTATAACAGAACATGGCCAAGATGTTCAAATGTTCATAAATGATCAGCATGGTCGAATAATAATAAGGCAGAACAGTTGAAACTGGAGCAGCAGCACAGCCAGGTGGACTGGGGACAGCAAGGAGTCATCATGTCAGGTAGTCCTGGGGCATTATGCCATAATCCAGTCCATGTATTGGCACTGTGGGATTACAGTCTCATGTTTTACAGTAGCCAGGCGGTAGGAGTGATATGCCATGTGAACTATGTAATGCCAGCATATCTCGGAGTAAAGTTAAACTAAAGTGTACGAACGCCCCGGCCACAGTTCTTATAAACATACGCAACCTGAACAACTGTGGCTGTTACACTAGGTTGCTTGCAATTGTAACAGATGTGAAATAGCTAGCTAGTTAGCGGTGGTGCGCGCTAAATAGCGTTTTTAACCGGTGACGTCACTTGCTCTGAGACCTTGAAGTAGTGGTTTACCTTGAAGTAGTGGTTTACATTACTTGTGAGAGAGAAGTAAGCAAAGCATTTAAGCAACGGTAATTGTTTCAAAACGTTGATATGGCATTGTCTTGGAGACCTACCTAATATGTGCTGTGTTGATCGCTAGAAACTTTCCTCCTGACCCTGCAAACTTTCAGGGCCCATCCAGTAAAGTGGGAGAAACGGAGGAAAGAAATGTGTGTCAAAATAAAAGTCTCAGAAGAATTAAATACATTACTGCAACTTGTGAAGGCCTTAAAACAAAATCCTAACACCAGAAGTAGTAACATCGGCAGCCAAAAGCAGTGAAAAAATAACGTTTTTATTCAACCTTTTTTTCAATCATTTTTTCAAATAGCCGGATTTCCCTTCCCATTCCAGATACAACATACTTTTTTTGTGAAATAGAGGAACATCTCTTCCGGGTCGATTGTGTTGCTGTTTTCTGTTATTCGTCATCAGCTCCAGGTTATCTCGTAGCTTTATGGTGGGATTTAATGTCTGTTGTACTTTTGGATATCTCACTACCTAACACTCCGACTCGATATTGAATAGCAGTAAAAGTAGGCGACACTTTGTAAAGTCAATAATACCTACTGCTAACAAAACAGCTAGTTATGTTAGGTAGGTAGCTAGCTAGGTTGCCAGGCAGAAGACACCGACCCTACGGTTAAGCTTGTTTACACTGAGCTCGGAAAGCCATCGTGGTAACATTAAGACACAATTGAGCCAGCGCAAGATATGGGTTCGGAAAACGTACCTCAGTGCAAGGATATGATATGCCACTGTACTCCAAAGGGTACCTTTATCCACACTGCTCCACGGAGAAGATTGAAATACTATTAGTGTTCCTATGTTGTTCAACACAACATGCCATTCCATAATGGCTACTGATAGCTAGCATGATGACGAAAAGGGCTTCATTCTGGAAAAAAAAGGAGAAGTATTTAGATCTTCTCGATGGAGCAGTGTGAAATTCGTAACATTGAGTACATTGCATATGTCGTCCCAGTATTGAGGTACGTTTTCCAACTCGTATCTCTCGCCAGCTCCAAAGGTGTCTTAATGATGATTGCGTCCCGACCTCAGTGCAGCTCAATCAGTGTAAACAAGCGAAATGGTAGGGTCGGTATCTTCCGGAAAGCTAGCTAGGAAGCTATCAACCAGTTGTTGACGTACTGCTAGCAAGCCAGTCAGCCAATGTCGGTCAGCTATCAAGTAGCTAGATTTTTTTTATTTTTTATACCAGAGGTCATGTAAAACACGCGTTTGTCACTTAGTTAGCTAATTAACAGTTAGCTAGTTCGTTGGCAAGTATGCTAACAACATTGCTAGGCTTAACTAGCCAACTAGAATAATGCTTATAACAGCTAGTTAGCTAGGTCGTCATGTACTAGTTAGCTAACTCAATTGAAATTAATATGTGAAATATCTGCCATTTCAGGTCTTGAGTCACTGACTCCCTACATCAGAGGAGTAGCCTTGCACTCATTTTCAGCTTCTCGGGGTTCCCTGTGTCCCCTCCTTAAGCGTTGGAATGGGCAGTCATTTCCGCAGCTACATCTGGGACCCGGTCCTCATCTTGTCCCAGATTGTGTTGATGCAATGCATCTACTACAGCTTTCTGGGTCTGTGGCTGGCTGGAGTGGATAGTCTCGTACAAACCAACAGATCGCTGGACCAGATCTTCAGTTATGAGGTGTGTCCTCGTGAAATGTGTCCTAGATGATTTTCAATTTATTCTTTTGAGTTGACAGTGGACTGATTCATAACATGGCTCTATGCTTGCAGGTTCTTGGTTTTGCAACAATGCAGGGCAGACTCTCAATGATGGCATTCATCTTGAACTCGCTTACCTGGTAAGTGAATGGGCCTAAAAGTCGATTTATGCTTGATACGGCTCCGTACGTGTGATTCAAATGGGGGCCTCCGAAGGACTGCGGAGGCCAAATCAAAGTCTGCATTGCGACCATGCGAGTGCTCCATATAGCACCACATTGACATGATTAGGTGAGGGTGGTATGTTGTGCATAAACACAAACTCCTTTCCTTGACAGTAGCTCTGCTCCTCAAAGTGCAAGAAGAATGAATGCCCTAACTTCTGCAGAGGCTATGTTGTCCAACCACTCTGGGTGAAAGTGCGATTTGGTGATGAAATTTCAATTCCTTATGTTAGAAAATGCATTTTACCAAGATCAATATGATTTTAATGTTCTGAGTTGTTCAGCGGAGTCCTTCTCTAATATATCATTAACATTATATCCAAAAAGTCAGATTTCGTAAGCTAATACATTGGAGCTCTTGAGAGTGCGGTGCGCTTTCTCACAGGGATTTTTTGATGATTTTACATGTTGTGGTCATCTGCAAAGTTGTTTCCGTTGGTCGCAAAAAGCTAAATTAGCATGACGTGCTGAATTAAATGTAAAAGGCTTTGAAAATAAAGAACTTGCGGTATGCTCAGTGCTTCGTTGGCATTTCAGAGATTTTGTGATAGATCTTCTTAAAAGAACAGGAATTTCACATGAATATGAAAACGTCTACTAAAATATAAAAATACTACATATCTCGTCTCAAAATAGATATCTATTTTACCTTTGAATTGTTTACATCCTCCGGATTTGAGAAGAAACATGAATTCAATGGTGAGCCTGTTGCATAGCGTCCAGCCTAGGTGACGCAATGCTATTTTCCAGATTTTTGACTACTTATTTGTCTAGTCTCAATTGATTTAGTCACCCTAATGTTGGCCATCCTACAAGGGTAAAAACTCCAATAACTTTTTATGATAGAGACATGAGGTTTGGACCATTTTGTTTTCTTAGAGGAGTATCTACACAATTAACATTTATTTTGGGCTCCCTGGCCTAAATCTGAGTGCTACATGTTCACTCAACACTTCACTGGTATGAAGAAGTCTAGTCATGTACCACTGATGAAAGGCTGGCTTATTATGAGGTCAATAATCCATTATGCTCTATAATAGACTACAATCTTAAAGAGATACTTTATCTACTTCCCCAGAGTCAGATGAAGTCGTTGATACCATTTGTATGTCTCTAAATGCAGTTTGAAGGAAGTTGCTAACTAGCATTTGACCAATTGCTAACTAGTGTTAGCGCAATGACTGGAAGCATGCTACTACATACTATAGACTTCCAGTCATTGCTAGATAGCATTGGCTCACGAAACTACCTCTAACTTCCTTCACACTGGACACAGAGACATACAAATGGTATCCATGAGTTCATCTGACTCAGGAAGTAGATAAAGGGCCTCATTGTCAAAATCCCAAAGTATCCCTTTAATGTTTGGTAATTTTACTTAACTATGAGCTATGAATAAAACACTTTTTTTTTCTTTTTTTTACACATTTACACACGCACTTCAATTGAAAGATCAACCTATTTTGAGTCATGTTGTCCTTCATCGTGTATCTGTCTCCCTGTTTCGTCAGTGCCCTGGGCCTGTGGTTCTTCATCCGCCGAGGGAAGCAGTGTCTGGACTTCACCGTCACTGTGCACTTCTTTCACATGATAGGCTGTTGGATTTACAACGCCCACTTCCCGGCGGCCCTGTCCTGGTGGCTGGTCAACGTGGCCTGCATGGCTCTGATGGCCGTGATTGGAGAGTACCTGTGCATGCGGACGGAGCTCAGGGCCATCCCAGTCAACAGTGGACCTAAGTCTAACCTCTGACCTGACCCAACTCTGTGACACTGACTTACCCCCTGTGAATTGTTCACCTACAGTTATCTGTACAGTATGATGTGGGGTATGACATTTGTGCCCAAAGACTTGGTGGGACTGGGAAGTGAGCTGCAGTAACACAGTAGTTGTATCTAGAGACAGAGATGCTCAGAGTTGGAAGATTGCACAACTCTCAATAGATTCAAGGACTTGGAGATAAACTGAATTGGTTCTGGTTGCTGTATGAATTTTTACACATGTACTACACATCTAAGAGTGAATGCTAACTTCTTCCTTGAACCACAGACTAAGATACCACTTTCTTTGAGACCGTTTAAAGCAGAGTTTAGTTACAAAGTGTTACAAAGATCTGAATAGTTTCATAATTGTATTACATTATGATATCACATGATGAATATAGAGAAATGGTTGTCATGGACATGCTTTTCGGTTATGTCCTATAAAGTTGAGAGAGAAAAAAGTGCAGCTTTATTTGAGCCAGTTGAATGATAAACATTGAACATGGTACAATAACAAACTAGTCATACATGTAAAGAACAGATCACCAAATATGGAGTTCTATTTTATTCCTCATTAAAGTATGTGAGCTTGAGAGATGAACGGAATCAGCAAAGCTTAACCATACAATCAACGTTAGGAAGTTAACGTAACAAGAAAGCACATGAAAGTAGGCCTACTGAGCCATGTAATGGGAGCAGAAATTAAGAATTTAAATACAATACTTAATACAGGCTTTTTGTAAATAATGTACTCTGTAGTTGGTGTCTCTGAAAGACCACATACATATTGAATTCTTACATCCTGTAGTGTTTCAGGAGCAGCAAGTATCTGATAATCATTCCTCGCTCAGCACGATGCTATTGGTTTTAAAGTGTTGCGTGTATATGATGGGATGCTGTGGAGAGCAGATGGTCCCTCTGGAGATGGTCTGTCAGCCACCAGCTGTGTTATGACAGGATGCTGTCACTGTGTGTGCCTGACTGCTCGCTGGTGCCATGGCTAGTCTATGGTAAGTTTAAATGTAAACCTACTTTAGGAAGCAGCATGCTCAGTGTTAATGGTTGGCTGCTGATTTTCAACACACTTTCTCTTTCCTTCTCATAGTCTGAAAATTATTTTTACAAAAAAATAACCTAGGCTATGACCTTTCACATTTTTGAATCTTAATTTGGAACTTCTGTTTAATTTGAATTGCAGTGGAAATCAGGACTATGCAGTGTAATGTTTCTACACCAACTTTCTCCTCTAGCGTTGGTGCTAAGGGGTTTTATATCACCAAGTTGTTGAACTCTTAGTAAGTTTGATCGTTTGAAGTCTCGAAGGGAAACTCTGCCACTTTTCAACCTCATTAATGTTCTCCAGTACCATTGTCTACATATGTGAAAGCGATCTGGTTAAAACGATTAGAAAAAAGGTAATAAAAAATGCTTCTCTCTGACATCACATGGTAGGATTAAAAGTAACCAAGAGGGAGGGTATTTTCTTGCACCCCACTTCACCTCGAATGTCAAAGTTTAAAAATCACTGTTTAAAAAAAAACATTTTAACCTTTGATGATGTCATCAAAAAGACACAGTATTCACAGATGTAGATACTGGATTGGTGCTGGAGATAATTAATATGAGGTTGAAAAGTGGTGGCGTTGAAGACCCAATCCTTTGTTTTTGTTTTATTGTCACAGCAAAGAGTGCTTCTCTTCACATCACAGATTTTCCTGGGATGGTTTTTCTCAGATTTTAAACTACAACTTGTTTTAAAAAATATACATTTTAAGCCATTTATGTAATAAAGCTAATGAAACTATAATTGCCTGCAGTATTGTAAATGCATTTGTTGAAAGTTAGCTCTTGTTGTGGATTTAATCTATTCAAATCAAATCACATTTTATCTGTCACGTGCCGAATACAACAGGTATAGGTAGACATTACCGTGAAATGCTTACTTACAAGCCCTTAACCAACAATGCAGTTTTAAGAAATATAAGAGTTAAGGAAATATTTACTAAATAAACTAAAGTTTAAAAAAATTAACAGTAACAATAAAATAACACTAATGAGGCTATATACAGGGGGCACCGGTACCGAGTCAATGTGGGGGGGTACAGATTAGTCGAGGACATTAATATGTACAGCACCAGTTAAAAGTTTGGACACACCTACTCATTCAAGGGTTTTTCTTTATTTGTATAATAGTAAAGACATCAACACTTTTAAATAACACATATGGAATCATGTAGTAACTGAAAAAGTGTTAAACAAATCCAAATATATTTTATATTTGAGATTCTTCAAAAGTAGCCACCCTTTGCCTTGATGACAGCTTTGCACACTCTTGGCATTCTCTCAACCAGCTTCATAAGGCTTTCCTTTGACACCGCCTGGTAAAGAGGTCCTGGATGGCAGGAAGCTTGGCCCCAGTGATGTACTGGGCCGTACGCACTACCTGTAGAGCCTTGTGGTCGGAGGACGAGCAGTGGCCATACCAGGCTGTGATGCAACCAGTCAGGATGTTCTCGATGGTGCAGCTGTAGAACTTTGTGAGGATCTGAGGACCCATTAGACCAGTAGACGATAAGCACCAAGGAAAGTCATGGATCATCTCATTTTCTTATACTTTGAAAAATGTCTCTGTAAGTAAGTGCAATTCAATAGTTTATACTTCTTCCATCACTGGAACCAATGTTAAGATTATTTATACTTTTCATCAATAACATAGATCTGAATATTTAGTCGTTACTCGTCATCCGATTTCTATTCACCAGCACATTACATGACAGTACAGGAAGAAGATACATACTGTAACATGCAATACAAGCCTACTTTCTTATGATATCTACTAACGTTGACACACAAAAAAAGTGATTGTGTGCATTGTAATGTGGGATATTGTGGGAGATGTACACTGGATTGAAGAAATGTCAGCGATGGAGGAGGCAACGTAATGAGGGGCTTACACTACCACCACACATGGATGTTAGCCTCCCATGGGGGAGCCCCGGGGGCCCTGAGCCCTGCTGGACCCTCTGCCTCTTTCCCTACTCCCTCTCTGCTCTCTTTGTGGCCAGGTGGGGGAGAACAGATGGGAGCCCACTAACGAGCGGCTGATTGGCGGCTGGGCTGTTATGTACTGGATCCAGTCCTCATTAGCACCTAGCCACGAGATGACTAAAAAAAGAAATGTGTGGGGAAGCAGAGGAGTGACATCGTATCAACAAAAACTCTTGGTGCCTAGAATCTATCTGTTCTCTATGATTGTGATGGAAAATATACAGAGTATCTGATAAGCAGCAAGTGATCTTGAATTAGTAGATCCCCTCTGTGTGGTCATGCATGTATAAACAGAATGTCATATTTCAAACTTCATACTTTATTTCAAACACATTACTTTGCAATACAATACTTAATACAGGCTTTTTGTAAATAATGTACTCTGTAGTTGGTATCTCTGAAAGACCACATACATATTGAATTCTTACATTCTGTAGTGTTTACTGATGTACTTTTCTCTGTGGTAATTCTCTGTGGTAATTCAATAATCAGTCAGTCATACATGTATAGTAATATACTTGGTGGTTATGATATCTCCCTTAAATAATGTGATATTTTTCATGCTTTCGTTAGCTGCCGATCTCACTGAAAAGGAAAGTAGTCACTCCATAAAGTGTTTACAACACATATTGCTCATGCGAAACTCATTGCTGTTCAAAAATAATAATGGACACTTGGCACCAGGCACACAGATTGGGTGACAGAATGCTACCACATTCAGGAGCACAGACTAGGTGTGGAGGACAACCAGTACAAACATGCTTTTGGAGGATTATGTCTCTTGGGAATGGATTCTAAACTGAATATCTAGCCTAATATCTAGACACAACCATGCAGAGAGAGATCCATACTATAGATCATGTTGGAAAGGTACAAAAGAAAATAAGAAGAATTATCCTGTGTGGGCTGAAGTAGTGTGTGGAGATTTTGATTGAGAGATTTGCGCAAAAGTCTGAGCACTAAGTCAGCATTCACCCCTAATTTCCCATTTGGTTAGAGCACAGTAACAGAAAACCTATACACTAACACTACAATATATTGCTAGAAAACGACTTAATGACTTCAATTGCATATTTATATTGACTCAGTTTGATGATATATTGCAGCTGTTGACAACATCAAATACTGTATTGCACTGAGGCATTAGGGCTAACAATGCAGGGTGGTGCCCTAAGAGAATCCTTAACTTAAAGATGTCCTCCAGCTATTTTTTTTACATTTACTGTTGAAAAGATACATCCCAAGTATAAATACAGTAAAGTACACACACTAAAGGGTGAAAAAATATGTTTTGAGCAAACTTTGAGGAGTAGGACATTTAAGGAGTTGGTCTGATGGGATTCCGTGATGTCATCGGCCTCCTCCTTGCTTGAGGAACAGTAGAGGAGCAATAGAGAACAAAAGAGGAAAGACCCCCACTTGTGCTGTGTCATGACAGATTTTGACCACTTATTTAGATGCGCCTAATTTTTATTTTATAAATCAGGTGCTAACTGAGGTGAAAAGGAGACTGGAGTACCACTTTAATATTATTTATATATATTTATATATTATATATATATATTTTAGCTTTCATAATAAAGTATCTTGTATTTATTTCTACTCAGTAAGCTGTGTTATTGTAAAGTTGAATGTGCTTTGACGTGAACTGTGTACGGTTGTGTATAGTTGTTATGGACTCAATGATATTAAATGAATTGACAGCCATACACTTGGGCTTCCATACAGGACAGATTCATAAAACAACACTGAAGATTCTCACATAACCAGATACCATTTTCAGGTACAATAACTATCCACAATGACTAACGGTAAATTAGGCATTTTACTGTAAAGTGCATAATAAAGCAAGGAACAATATTTTCAGTTAACAGCATTGCCTGACTTTAACAGCACCTACTGTAACAGGATGACCAAAGAAATTGTTTAACAGAGCAAAAATATGGAAAAATGCCTTTTTGGTGTCATTATAGCAGCCATGCAACACCAAACATTGGGCTGGTGTGTAGGGGTCAAAAGGTCAAAGTTGAAAGGATTCACTTGATTGTCAACAAAATTGACCAATTGCTTTAAAATTGCTTTTTTCATAGGCGTATACTGTAATAGGTTTTCATTACAATTGCTTGGGTATTGGGTGTGTATTTTTATCCAGACTCATCAATAATGATGACATTAATATCTAAGGCCCTGATAACATAACCTTCTAAATTACCTAGTGCCATAGACATCTATGGTGGGTAACCCAGAGCGATATAGGTATCCCTCCGTCTCTCCACAGACATCAATGGCTCTGTGATATCATAGCCTTCTAATTACCCAGTACCAAAGATGTCTATGGCGTCTCCATAGAGACATGGCTCTGTGTGCTAACCTTAATCCATATTCATTCTCTACTCACTGATCCCCCCCCCCCCCAATCCTTGGCTTCAGTTTTCAGATGTGCTCAGAATGCAGCCGGCCACCCCGGGGAATGTGAGAGTGCATGGGGTTGGGAGCGAGGAGGAGGGAGGCATCCCCCACCTATGTGGATGGCCAGATGGGCCCTCCCAGGATCAGCAAGCCTAAGAGCAGCAGGGGTAGAGGGGATAGAAGCGAGCGCAGGCTGGGGGCCGAGCTGGGGCTGCACAGGTCGAAGAGGCTGCCCTGGAAGCGGATCTTCCTGGAGTCTTCTTTCAGGGTCTCCCAGATGGAGCCCACCTCCTCCTGACACCCGGACAGTGCCGTCAGGGCACACGTGTGGAATGCCTCCCAGTGGCTAGGGGTGAAAGATCCATCAATCAAATGTATTTGATAAAGCCCTTTTACCACCGACACATACATTGCCTCAATCATATTTGACATGAAAACATGCTATTGGTTACAATCTATTGGATTCAAGAATGTTATTGGTTTGATTTATCTGGCACTTTAATCGGCGCACATGCAAGGCTTCAAAGCTCTCCTGCAACACACGGCTGAAGGTGTCTTATTGTTTGTTGTATTATTGTTTTGAATTGCTGTTTTTATACTACTGTCCAGCAACACTGTAAATTATTGCATTTTGCAAATCAACCCTCCTTTAGCCACAGAAATTAGATTATAAAAAGAGCTGACGCTGCAAGGGGACATTTTTCACCCAGGAAAGGCAAGGCCTGTGTAAGCTTTAGGCAGTAATATACTGTACTATAGTAATGGAATGCACACATTAACAATGTAAAAAAAAAAACAAGATGGCCTCAGAATTTCATTACTGCTGCAGCAAAGTCATAAATTATTCAGTACAGTGGCTGTGTTTCAGCACCATTCATTTCTGCTATCTCCCTCGGAGGTTACAGCATCTTTTTCTTCTCTCCACTGTTCTTCCGCAAGGTACACACCTCGCTGGATTTCAATACAAGATCTGATATACACAAGCAGAAGGAGAATGCTTGGTAAAATACAGACGCTGTTCTACATTCGTTCTATCTGCCTATGGTCGTAAGAGTAATCAGGTTCCATGAGATCCTGGTGCACTGCAAATGCAGACGTACAGTAAGTGCAGATGGATAGAGGATGCTGTACATTGCACACACACATACACACACACAGGGACGGATTGGCCATCTGGCAATTCTGGCACAAGCCAGATGGGCTGGACCGTTTTTTAGTTGGGTGGGCTAGTTGAAATTGACACACTCAAAAATATATTTTTTTACATAAAAATAAAACCATTAAAAGGTGACATGGCCGGTAGCTCATGGGCCTGTTCTCTGTTATAGTAATCGCTAGTGAGCCTTTGGCAGATCAGTGGGAAACAACCAGCCTCCCTACCAAGATAGGCCAGCCTGTTTTTCTGATAAGCTGAGCTGAGATCAAACAATCCCACATTCAAAGTCAAAAATGGCATGAGCAAAGAGACCTGCTCGACTCTGTCATCAGTTCGACATCCAAGATCATGGATCGTAAAAAATGAAGAGGGTGCCTACAAACATAGAAAGAGCACATTCTACGTTGTCACCTCACTCAAACATTCTTTTTTTTGCGCAGCTAAAACCATGATTTGTTCAAACAGTAAAGTGCATTATCAACATGATTCCTGTAATGAAAGTGTCTGCCCTGCCCCTGTGCCTGTGTCCTCGCTGGGGCCTGCTGCTTTGATGAGCGAGCCACTCTCCTCGCCCTCTAGGCGTTCTGATGGTATAACATTTTAAATGCAATTGCGGGGAAAACACAGCTTTGGAAGCTTTGTCCCCTTGTCCCTGTCGAAGAGATGAGGGTCTCAGCTTTCTGTCCGTATACTTTTTATTTCTCATCTCTCAATATTCAGCTCAATAGCAACTATTTTACAACCAATATATTTGATATGGCTTTGTGATATGGAGCTGCGTGTGTGCAAAATCTGCACTGGCCATTGCGAGGGCATAGGCCTATTAAAAAATGATAATAGTAAGGTCTCATAGCCCACAACTAGTAGCTATGAGACATGTAGCTTACACATTTGTTTTAGGACTTTACATGTATTGTTAGATAAATACACAGTGACCAGTTTATTAGGTTGTACCCCCCTTTGCCTCCAGAACAGCCTGAATTCTTCAGGGCATGGATTCTATAAGGTGTGGCGTTCAAACGTTGCTCTATTGGTATCAAGTGACCTAACGTGTGCCAGGAAAACATTCCCCACACCATTACACCACCGACACCAGACTGTACTGTTGACCCCAGGCAGGTGTCAAGCCACGGCCACATGACTCACTGTCTGTAGGAGCAAACTGTTTTTGTGTACGGGATCGTGTACCTAATAAACTGGCCACTGAGTATACATGGCTACTAGCAGTAAGTATTATATTAAGTTAGCGATCTAGTTAATGTGTTTTGAGTTTTTACTTCCTTTGGTGTTGAACCCCAAATTAATTAGCCTATGATAGTGCACCTAAAGATGAATGTAATTAAATCTCTATTGAAAAAAATTTGAAATTCTGGAGTGCTATTCTGACAGTAAAATATAGCAACGAGCCTGTAGTCTAATTGTCACTGGATTAGGATGCACATAAAAATATATTGAATCATGCATTCCTGCTTGGACATGTTAGATGGAAAAACGTATTTCTTGAATTCTTGAGTTGGCAGGGTGATATGGGCTAGTGTGGATAAAATGTCAGGGCCGAATTGTCCCAGTCCCTGTCCCAGTCCGCCCCTGCACACACACACACCCCTCTCACCTGCACACAGCTTCCACTCCCATCTCGCTGGTCACATTCTCTTGGTAGTTATCCATGCTCTCCCCCAACTCCAGAACACAGTCAGAGAAGTCCCTGTAAATATTCTCACACTTCACATCTGCCGCTGAGACTCTTGCCACAGTCAGGGACGCTGCAAAACACAGAAAGAAAAAATACATCCAAATGCATTAAGGAAAGAATTCCCCTTTGTTCTCATAAGTTTCGTTGTACATTTCAGGCATTGCACTTACAGAGGCCAAATGTAATTGTTTTATGTCATGATAGAATAACAATAGGCTCTTGTATCACCTTTATCTAGATATTTATCTACCTCCCTATTTGAAGCAAAGGGTGTCTTCTGAAACAAATGGGAGGATGCCAAAAGTAGGTCACCCTCCTTCTATGTTGTTCTTGGAGTTAAAATGGAGGAAACAGAGGATTATCAGCCCTCAGCATCCCTCCCAGGACTTTAGGAGATTTGGCAGGATACATTTTTCTTCCAGTCATTCCAAATTGCCTCTCATTGTAGTTTTAATGACGAGTGTTGCATGGGAGATATTTGGCCTGCTTGGACAGTGTGATTTAGATACAATCAGCATAGGCCACCTGTGAGAATGATTGTCATAATTCTCTCTCATCTCCCTCTTCTCTCACACTCACTTATTGATTGCTTAGGGTCAGGGATAAGGTATCAAAGGTCACTGTAATAGCCACTGTCTGGGACATCAGCTTGAAATGATCGCTTTAAAAGCATAGAAAACATTGAAATTAATCAGGGATTGGGTTATATTGAGATGCTGAAGAAAGACCAACTGCTCCTAGATTTTGTTGGTTTGCCTGGATCATTTTCAAGAAATCTATTCAATTCCCAAGTCCCACTGCACTGTAGGCTGTCTCACATTCAATCCATTGCCCCCTGCCAAAAAGCAACGCCTTGCTAGATGTAAGATGTAACAAATATTACTATTTGTTCAATATGAATATTGTTATAGTACACCAATATGATTCAGCTTGCACAGGTTCCAAAAGTTTAAAAACAGGAATAATTGTTTAATTTAACAGAATGGATATGGACATATGTGCAGATATTGCATAAAGACTTATGTTCTGAGTGAATGCATGGGATTCATTTATTAAACAAGAATGCCAGATGTAGGGTAAGTGACACTACAATACTTTCAAATATTTGTTGTCATTTGCTTTCAATTATTTGTGCATTAATACATGCTTTATACATCAACACAACTCTGCAAGTCTATTTTTGGCCAAAGATCTTTAAAGCGCTCCAAAATCTATCCTACAACACACACCTGAGGGATGATGAGTTATTGATAACCTCTTCAAATATGAAAAGGGCTCGTCACTGTCAAATAATTCAACTCTATTCTCACCCTGTATGCAACATCTAAATTTAGACTACACCCTTAATTAATAAAATATTACATATTTCATCCAAGATATTATAAAACGTGCAATACGAAAAAGTATTGTTCTACCAATAAATCTAAAATGATACTTTATCCAGCCTTACCTAATGCAATAAATGCACAAAATCTTGAAATCTTCACCGACGTAAATCCCATATCCCATATCAAACCCAGCGGAGGGTGCCTTGCGCCATCTGTGGGATCCAACAGAATCGCTCATAAATTGAGATGAAATCAAAGCGAAGTAAAATGAATCAATCAAAATAAATGACTTGTTGCGGCATATACGTGTTAACAGGAGGCGATTAACATTTGCCGAATCAGTTACAGTTTATTCTCGATCAAAACGAATGGAACAACCGTGACGTTACCTGCTCCTTTCGTGCGTGCTGCCTCTCCGTGCGCTTCTCTCACTCACCTCATTGACGCTCCGCGCCAGAGATACGTTTAGTGCCATCCCATGTTTCTCATTTGCTGACAGTAAACAGACAAATAGCCCATTGGTACATATTTGGTCTCCTCAGTCGGTTCCCTGTTTATCTGACACCAGTCATCTTTTTCTTCGGAGAACAATACTGAGCAAAATCAAAAGACCAATTAATGTGCTTATTTCAGAACATCGTGTCACAACATACATTGTGGCATGAAAGAACATCACTTCAACTTTAAGAAAAGAAAAAAGGCAAATACTTCAAGAAAGTGAACACATTTCTTATCCAGATTTTTTGACCAATTATTTTTTTTAGAAACATTTTTGAGCATTTCACCAATGTACTGTAGGTACATTTATGGTGGTATATGGTCTGGGATAAAATGTAACCTGACACTGACAACAAGTCATGTTTGAAATACAGTTGCATCATTCATATTTAACAATGTAACTTGGTAGCGGGTGGACTTTACTTTCTAAATTCTCTTCAATGAGCATTTCACAGCAGCTTTATGATATTTCAAAGTATGACATGATCAAGGAAAACCTTCCCTTGGAAGAACTTTGAGGTCACCATCTCAATTCCTGACTGTGTAGACGAACTGAGGGAGTCGTGAGGCACAGAATGAAATAGAACAAAACCCTTAATATCGTAATAATTCAGAAATTAAAGCATTCATTACAAAAAGTACAAAAAAAAGCCCAAGATGATTGAAATACTTGGTGTAGCACTACTGGTTTCTTTGGCAGGTATAACACTCCACGTCTCACCCATCTTTCATGGATCTGGCATGGTGATCCATTTACTCAGTCTTTAGTCTTATATCAGTCTCAAAATGTCCAGCTGGAGTGGTGTCTGAATGGGACACATTCATGACACCACTATCTTCAGTCCAAGAACGTTTGGTGTAGGCCTATGTATCGGGGGCATATCGGAAAAGCTCTTGAGTAACTAACTAGGTCCACCCAGAGGTTGATGTTGGTTGGGTTGTTGGAGCTTGTGATGGCATGGGCCTTGAACATGGGCCTGGTGGACATTGATATGAAGATGGCCGCATCATGGAATGATTTATTGATCTACTCCAGCCGCTCTCTTGGTGCGTTTCCTCAGGGAGGCTTTAGGGGATGCCGATGCCTTGCCTGTAAAAGAGAGACAAAGAGAGAAACAGAGAGAGATAGAGGATGGTCAATGTAGAAATTTGAGTTGATATTCATCCCTGCACAGACAAGATGAAAAAATAGGATGCCTTTTCAACCAAAGAACGCTTCCAAAAAAGTGGTTGCATAAGCAGAGTATGAATTTGTCTCCCTGCACTCAGGAGGAAAAGCTATGGCAGAGTATCCAAGCTCATGACAAAGCTTAACTTACTCATGATGTTGAGGGTCTGGCGAATCCAGCTGATGTCCACATCGTTCATCCCACCGGTGCCCGTCTCCACCTTCACTGGGAGCCTCTTCCTCTGCACAACATAGGTCATCACTTAATTTACCCAGGTGCTATTTCTTTATGTAACATTCACCACCCCATGTAAAGAGCTGGAGATATTTTAGAATATCACAATTTAGATGAAAATGTTGAGAAGACTCGTACCGTCCTAGACTCCAGCACCTGGTACATGCCAAAGATCGCCAAGACAACTAATCCAGTCAGGAAGATGTACATGAACATTCTGGAGGAGAAACAAAGCAAAATGTGTAATATTGACAAAATAATAACATCGACAATATAACATGTATTACCATATTTAAACAAATGTACCTGACATAAATTAATTTAACCAAATACGAGTATAAAAATATAATTGATGTATGCAAAGAAATGGTTACGTCTCTCCATCCAGTCCCTCCTCCAGTTCAACGATAGTGACGGTCTGGTTGTAAATGGCCATCTGGAAACCGTTGCCCTGCGTAACAGTCAAAACCCAAGATCAGCGCCTCAGCCCATACATTCCAAGGGATTTCTGTACATCTAGTCAAGAACCCTGGGCTGGGTATCTTGAAGATGCAAGACACTCTAATAATAAAGTATAAATCAATCAACCAATCAATCTAGTCTCACCTCACTGTCCTGGTAGTTGAGTAGGATGACCAGGCCGAAGGGACGACCAGCCATGGACTGAGCAGGTATGAAGGAGTACTCAAAGGAGGCCTGCTGCTGGGGCTGGACCACAGTGCTCAGGGGCAAGGCTGTGAACTAGATACCAAAAACATCTACTTTTCTGATCAACAATAGCAGAAAGTTCCCAAAACTGCATTACAGGGTATTCCATGTACACTGAGTATACAAAACATTAACATTACCCTCTATTTCCATGACAGACTGAACAGGTGAATCGAGGGGATGTCACTTCTTAAATCCACATCAATAAATATAGATGAAGGGGAGGAGACAGGTTAAATAAGATTTTTTAAGCCTTGAGACAATTGATACATGGATTGTGTATGTGGTATGGTAGTAGGTGCGAGGCACACCAGTTTGTGTCAAGAACTGCAATGCTGTTGGGTTTTTCACACTCAACAGTTTCCGGTGTGTATCAAGCATGCTCCACCACCCAAAGAACATCCAGGCAACTTGACACAACTGTGGGTATCATTGGAGTTAACATGAGCCAGCATCCCTGCGGAATGCTTTCGACATATTGGAGAGTCTATGCCCCGACGAATTGAGGTTGTTCTGAGGGGGGAGGGGTTCCAACTCAAGGTGTTTATTTTCTATATTTGTTAACATATGGAATTTTTTAAGATGGTCACACCAAGGATCATTTAGTTATTTGATTTTTAATTCTAAGACCCCTTCAGGTAACAAAAAAAATCTACAAAAATGATTGGATGAAACATCGAATTTGGCATACTGCCATTAGCCAATAGAAACACAATGAATAACAGATTCACTATTATGGAACAACAGATAGTAAAAAAACATCTAAAGGAAGTTTGTTCTGCTGCGTCTGTCCTACATCTGAGCGATAAGGAAAATCAGGAAACAATTCATGTACAGTATTTATCCCCTTATGTTAGGCAGTAAACCATCTCCATACTGTAGTTCCATTCATTTTTTAAACTGGTACCAGGGACCTTCAGACAAGTCTTATAAGGCTTGTGGGCGTCCTAGAGCAAAACGGAAAACACCACTGTGTTTGTGAGAGTCTCATCACCATAAAGGGCTCATAATACTTTGTAGGCCAAACTGTTCTGAGAAGACCGATTTTCGGTCTAACATGGTCTAACAAACACAGCTCTAGCTCTGCCACCCTTCACCGCAGATTCGGAAGGGCGATATCGGCGGATGTGGTGAATTGAGACGCAGCCCATGTAAAGAAAAAAACAGATATCTCTAGCTTAAACAGACGGATTTGAAGGGGATTTTTTTAATGTTAATTCGATTTCAGCTGGGGCACAGAAATTGTAGGCTAAGGGTTAACATGACCTTTATGAATTATGAAGCATTTTGTGCTTTTTTTAATTACATAAATGCTTCAAAATTCAGAAAAAGCGACATTAGCTGATGAAGATTATTTCATAGAACAAAACGTATAAGATCTCTTAAGCCTGTGTTTACAACAGACCTTATTTTTGGTGTTTAGCCAAAAACCCTACAAATTTAAATTTTACCATAGGCCTGTGTTTACAACAGACCTTATTTTTGGTGTTTAGCCAAAAACCCTACAAATTTAAATTTGACCATAGGCTTTGTCCAACGAATCATGGCGGAGTTAGTAAAAAAGACAACATTACTATTGCTCTCTATTATGGGTAACATATGTTATTGGGTTTGTAAAGGCTTTATAAGAAGTTTATATTCTAGTAATTGTTAGATAATAAATTGGAAGTAAACAGACTACAAATCCCATTATAATGTATAATGTGTTAGATAATGATGTGTGTTTTCAAGGGGACTTTCTATTTCTCAGATGAGGCATGCAAGCATCATGTGTCCCAGAACCCAGACTCACATTCTGGATGTAGAACTGGAAGTCCTGAGGGTAACGGAAGGAGGCCTCCAGGGAATGGACAGTGAAATCCTGGCTTCCCTTATTGGTGAAACCCACCAGGAACTTCGCAATCTCATTGGCTGGGAACTCTGGATGGAGGGCACAATGATATACAAATGAAACTGTTGATGTGAATAATTCCATTCCATGCTGTCTTGCATATTTCCCTTTAACTTACACAGAATGACTGAGTAAAACGATATGAGTATCCATAAAGGAAGAGAAGACTTACCTTCCCCAGTCACAAAGACTGGTGGTGTCAGCATCAGGGTGAGAGGTTACATCTCCAACTGCAGCATCTTCATCTAAGTCATCTTCTGATTCCTGAGAGATTTCAAAATGCAATGGAAAGAAACTAGATTAAATGCACTGATTTGAGAAAATAGTACTTACATTCATTTGGTAGGGACAATAAAAGCCGCTTTCATCCTAGTTCGAACAACGTCACATACTGAGCCTGGGACCTGATCTTCCTCCACCAGCAACTCATCCTCCTCTTCCTCATCGACTGTTGCATGTGGGGCGATGTCTTCCGCAGACTCTTCTGCAGATACCTGGCCTGTCCCAACACAGAGAATAATCCATTAGTGATGAATCCATTTTAACACATACATGTTAAATAAATTGTTATAAAAGCAGCCTCTGTCTGAGAACGAAGCCGCTTAACCTGTGTGCCTGAAGGTACTATAATAGTTGATGACAGTTGTGATGAAAAACTCTGGTAGCACTTGCACCAAAAACAAACATTGGATCAAATGAATGTAAAATAGTGACAGCAGTAAATTGATACAAATGGTCATGAGAAGAGCTTTATTCGTTCATTGTGTAATACTATGATGGTGTATTACAATACTCTGTTCACAATGAATGTGTAGGCTAAAGGCTAAATCTGGGTCATGTTATGATTGATGATTGGTAATTATTCGAAAATGCTGTATAAAACTTTGGATAGCAAATTGTAAAGTCGGTCATCAGTCAGCAGTAGGCCCTTTAATGAATTACCACAAAACTACATCTATGGTAATTATGCATTTGCATAAGCATGCGGGGTATCAATAAGCCTATATGAGAGAGATTCCCAAAGTTTTATGTTCCTCCAATAATTTGTGTTAAATGCATTTGTTTACTTAATTTATCAGACAAGGATATTGAGCATGAAGCTTTCTGACAAAGCAGTATTTTTTTTTTTATATCACTGAATGAAAAACTGCATTATGCCACGTCAATGTTAACTTTGCTAAGTTTTCAATATTGCAATGAACTCTCTCTGGACTGCTAGTGAAGAATGCAAATTCGAAATAGTAATTTACTCACCGAACGACATCTGGCCACATGGGAAAGTCACGAGGAAAAGTACAAGTATTTTTGATCCGAAATTAAACATTTTGCTGCCGTC
This sequence comes from Oncorhynchus mykiss, assembly GCF_057628025.1. Classification (NCBI taxonomy): domain Eukaryota; kingdom Metazoa; phylum Chordata; class Actinopteri; order Salmoniformes; family Salmonidae; genus Oncorhynchus; species Oncorhynchus mykiss. The sequence goes on along the minus strand of NC_143038.1, from coordinate 40,119,813 downwards.
AAGTTTGTTGCTTGCTACACATCAGCAGTCAGAGAAAGGTTAGCGAAGGGGTGGGATAAGAGAGTTGAGACGCACCATACTATGCACATATTGGTGATGTCACCATTTTTTGGGGGGAAATTGATTGAATCAACCTTATTTTACTAGGCTAATGGCAAGGCCCACACATTTGTGAGACACCCTAACCCTTCCCATTTATGAAATAGATGGTTGTGTAAAAATATTTGACTGCAAAAGTGGTTAGATTGAGAGATATTGTGACACACCCCATAAACCACTGCAGGGTAGTGTGATGGGCCCCCGATTTTTCTGAGCAAAAAAAAAAAAATGTTGGTATAGTTTTCGTTGTTGGACATAAAAGCCTGTAAAAACACCGGGAAATCAGCTGCAAGTTATTTTAATGTAAGAAATCTGTTCTCAAGTATTCCCATGCACAATAGAGAGACACGTGATCGTATACAAATGTAAGCAAGGTTTGAAAGGATTATGTTTTAGTCAAACATTATAACTGTTCGGGCTTCTTGCGGTCAATTTGCGGTCTGCAAATTATTTGTAATTATGTTCCGGCCCCCAGACCATCCGCTCAAGAACAAATCAACCCCCGGCTGAATCTAGTTGATGATCCCTGCCCTAAACTCAAAAAGTGCAGAATAATGCCTGGCTGAAGGGATGCTGGATCGCATACACTCATGTTACCCAATATTGCAATTTTTAAAAAGAAAACTAGTCAATTGTCTTTCCTACACACACAAACATCATTAGGATGTCTTAATGCATCTTGGAAATATAGAGCTGTAAATACGAAATACGAAATACAACAGGCAGAAATGTAAACTTGAATATTTCTGATGATTGTAAGCTTTACTTTTTGGTAACTGACTAATAGACAACTTTTCAAGTCAAATTTGCTCTCATTCAGTGCTGTATGGTCCTGCCTAATGAAAATACATACAGTTACATGTTTTTTAAAATGTTGTGGCTATTGTCACGGGCTCTAAGGAAAACAAGTGGGCTCAGACATTGGAATTAGGTTCCTTGAAGGATTGTGTTTGAATAGCTGAAGCCAAATAGTGTTTAATGTGTGTTCATGTTTAAAATGTCATTCACAGATTTACAGCATATCAACAGTGGACAATTCTGCAAAATATATCAACAAGCCTTTCACGACGCAAGCACACAGAAGCGTAACCAAGTTACAGGAAAGCAAACTGTAATACAACAGTCATCTACTCTAGAAGCGTATATGTACAACTCTGAATGTTTCCTTATTTTACCCAATGAAACTAAGTGTGCAAGATTGATTAAAAGTGTTTGAGGTGACCAGAACATGAGAGTATCCTAACAGGGTGAGGAGACAAAGTAGCCAGTGGTGGTTGTAGTTCTGGCAGGGCCTGACGAGCTTGCACAGCTAACTGGTCATTTTGGGCAAGCTGCAGCGACAAGGCCAGTATCCTTCCTGTTTGACAGTTTCCAATTCTAAAACAGTTGGGTGCAGGCACTCAACAGATGCAGCTTGCATGTCAACGAGGCCCATTGACTAAGTGGAATGTTATCCCAGCCTGAAGGATGCAGGGGATACTCCAGTAGTGGAATGTTATCCCAGCCTGAAGGATGCAGGGGATACTCCAGTAGTGGAATGTTATCCCAGCCTGAAGGATGCAGGGGATACTCCAGTAGTAGAATGTTATCCCAGCCTGAAGGATGCAGGGGATACTCCAGTAGTGGAATGTTATCCCAGCCTGAAGGATGCAGGGGATACTCCAGTAGTGGAATGTTATCCCAGCCTGAAGGAAGCAGGGGATACTCCAGTAGTGGAATGTTATCCCAGCCTGAAGGATGCAGGGGATACTCCAGTAGTGGAATGTTATCCCAGCCTGAAGGATGCAGGGGATACTCCAGTAGTGGAATGTTATCCTAGCCTGAAGGATGCAGGGGATACTCCAGTAGTGGAATGTTATCCCAGCCTGAAGGATGCAGGGGATACTCCAGTAGTGGAATGTTATCCCAGCCTGAAGGATGCAGGGGATACTCCAGTAGTGGAATGTTATCCCAGCCTGAAGGATGCAGGGGATACTCCAGTAGTGGAATGTTATCCCAGCCTGAAGGATGCAGGGGATACTCCAGTAGTGGAATGTTATCCCAGCCTGAAGGATGCAGGGGATACTCCAGTAGTGGAATGTTATCCCAGCCTGAAGGATGCAGGGGATACTCCAGTAGTGGAATGTTATCCCAGCCTGAAGGATGCAGGGGATACTCCAGTAGTGGAATGGTTGGTTGTCTTGTTGTGAAGGAGAGTCTGTGAAAGGGCTGTCACCAACAGACCTGCCATTAGATCTTTTTAATACCGAATTGAGTTTTTTTTATATTAAATGTGGCAAAAAGTCCTGCAGGTCACGTCCTACTTATTCCTTCATATTCCTTTGGAAGCTGGGTAGAATGATCATTTGGTCGATATTAACTGTGGGTGGTTGACTGTTATTATGGTCTGGGGCAGGCCCAGCAGGACATAAGGAGAGTGACAACTGCATATCTCCACACACATATACAGTGTCTTCAGAAAGTATTCACACCTTTACTTATTCCACATTTTAGTGTTAGATTTGTTTTCTCACCCATGTTTTTTGACATTTTTGCAAATGTATTTGAAAATGAAATGCAGAAATATCTAATTTACATAAATATTCACACCTCTGAGTCAATACATATTAGAATCCCCTTTGGCAGCGATTACAGCTGTGAGTCTTTCTGTGTAAGTGTCACGATCGTCATATGGAATGGACCAAGGTGCAGCGTGGCGAGCATGCATTTTCTTTTATTTATAAATGTCGCCAACAAAACAATGATATAACAAAAACGACCGTGAAGCTCCGTAAGGCCATACATGCACAAATGAAGAACTACCCACAACTACCAAAAGGAAAAAAAGGCTGCCAAAGTATGATTCCCAATCAGAGACAACGATAGACAGCTGCCCCTGATCGAGAACCATACCCGGCCAAAACATAGAAACAAACAACATAGAATGCCCACCCCAAATCACACCCTGACCTAACCAAATAGCGAAATAAAACGTCTCTCTAAGGTCAGGGCGTGACAGTAAGTCTCTAAGAGCTTTGTACACTTGGATTGTACAATAGTTCCACATTATTCTTTAAAAAATAGTTAAGCTCTGTGGAGTTGGTTGTTGATCATTGCTAGGCTGCTATTTTCAAGTCTTGCCATAGATTTTCAATCCCATCTAAGTCAAAACTGTAAATAGGCCACTGAGGAATATTCAATGTTTTCTTGGTAAGCAACTCCAGTGCATATTTGGCCTTGTGTTTTAGGTTATTGTCCTGCTAAAAGATGAATTCATCTCCCAGTGTCTGGTGGAAAGCAGTCTGAATCAGGTTTTCCTCTAGGATTTTGCATGTGCTTAGCTCCATTCCGTATGAGAGCCCGGTGACAGAGCAGGGGAGGGTGTTGCGGGCATATTCAACCCACACGAGTTGCTGGCTCCAGGTGGTGGGGTTGGCGGAGACAAGGCAGCGAAGAGTCGTCTCCAGGTCTTGATTGGTCTTGACTGGCCGTTGGACTAATGGTGGAACCCGGAGGACAGGCTGGCTGATGATCCAATGAGTGTGCAGAACACCTTCCAGAACCGGGACGAGAACTGAGTTTTCCAGTCAGAGACCATGTCCACTGGGAGTCCATGGATCTGGAAGACGTGCTGCACCATGAGCTGGGCCATCTTTTTGGCAGAGGTTAGCTTGGGGAGAGGAAGGAAATGGGCGGTTTTGGAAAACCGGTCCACCACTGTCAGGATGGCGGTGTTGGGAGGAGACCCGTGACGAAGTCCAGGGATATGTGAGACCCGGGACGGTGAGGGACAGGCAGTGGTTGAAGGAGACCAGCCAGAGCTTGCCGAGTAGTCCCGGGGTTCGGCTGGGAACGCTGCGCCTCACGGACCTGCTTCCCTATTCCCCAGCTGAGTGCTATCGTCAGGCACGAGGTAGGAAGGATGGTCTCTATAGCGATGTGACATCGCATCCAACTTGATATTCTTGGATCCCGGTCGGTAGGAGAGAGAGAAGTTAAACCGGGTGAAAAGCAGGGTCCGCCTAGCTTCCCTGGAATTGAGACGCTTGGCGGTGCAGAGATATTCCAGGTTCTTGTGATTCGTCCACACAATGAACGGATGTTCCACCCCCTCCAACCAGTGTCTCCACTCCTCCAACGCCAACTTCACCGCGAGAAGCTCACAATTCCCCTTGGGGATTTTGGCAATGAAACCCTTTATCTACTTCCTCAGAGTCAGATGAAGTCATGGGTACCATTTGTATGTCCACTCCTCAGTAAAAGGCACATGACAGCCCGCTTGGAGTTTGCCAAAAGGAAATACCCTACTCAACAAATTGGATGCAGTCTATCACAGTGCCATCCGTTTTGTCACCAAAGCCCCATATACTACTCACCACTGTAACCTGTACGGTCTCGTTGGCTGGCCCTCGCTTCATACTCGTCGCCAAACCCACTGGCTCCAGGTCATGAACAAGTCTCTTCTTGGTAAAGCCCCGCCTTATCTCAGCTCACTGGTCACCATAGCAGCACCCACCCGTAGCACGTGCTCCAGCAGGTATATCTCACTGGTCACCCCCAAAGCCAATTCTTACTTTTGCCGCCTTTCTTTCCAGTTCTCTGCTGCCAATGACTGGAACGAACTGCAAAAATCACTGAAGCTGGAGGCTCATATCTCCCTCACTAGCTTTAAGCATCAGCTGTCAGTGCAGCTCATAAATCACTATACCTGTACATAGCCCATCTGTAAGTAGCCCATCCAACTACCAAATCCCCATACTGTATTTATTTATAATCTTGCTCCTTTGCACCCTAGTATCGCTACTTGCACATTAATCTTCTGCACATCTACCATTCCAGTGTTTAATTGCTATATTGTAATTACTTTGCCACCATGGCCTATTTATTGCCTCACCTACCTTATCCCACCTCATTTGCACATACTGTATATATACTTTTTCTACTGTATTATTGACTGTATGTTTGTTTATTCCATGCGTAACTCTGTGTTGTTGTATGTGTCGAACTGCTTTGCTTTATCTTGGCCAGGTCACAGTTGCAAATGAGAACTTGTTCTCAACTAGCCTACCTGGTTAAATAAAGGTGAAATAAAAAATTGATTTAAAAAAGGATCGAGGCAAAGATGATCGGAGCAAAGTACAGAGAGATCCTTGATGAAAACCTGCTCCAGAGTGCTTATGACCTCTGACTGGGGCGAAGGTTCACCTTCCAACAGGAAAATGACTAAGCACACAGCCAAGACAATGCGGGACTGGCTTCGGGAAAAGTCTCTGAATGTCCTTGAGTGGCCCAGCCAGAACCCGATCGAACATCTCTGGAGAGACCTGAAAATAGCTGTGCAGAAATGCTCCCCATCCAACCTGATAGATATTGTGAGGACTTGCAGAAAAGAATGGGAGAAACTCCCGAAGTACAGGTGTGGCAAGCTCGTAGCATCATACCCAAGATGACTCGAGGCTGTAATTGCTGCCAAAGGTTCTTCAACTAAGTACAGATTAAAGGGTCTGAATACTTATGTAAATGTTATATTTCTGTTTATTTATTTTTTTCATAAATTAGCAATGATGTAAAAAGAAAAAGTTTTTACTTTGTCATTATGTGGTATTGTGTGTAGATTGATGAGAAATAAATATTTAATACATTTTGGAATAATGTTGTAATCTAACAAAATGTGGAAAAAGTCAAAGGGTCTGAATACTTTCCGAAGGCACTGTAAGACTCATAATATTCTCTCTGTCTTTTGCTCATTAACAAAATGTGGCTCTGCATGAGTTGTTTTCATAGGAAGGATTGTGGTTTTCTGCAGATTGCCCTGCTTATGCACAAGAGAACATGTCAGGCTAACATCCTGCAGCAACACACCCAGAAAGAACCCTAGTTGAACCTGCCTCACTCGAAAACCAATACCCTAAAATACAAATATAATAGACTTAGAAATATAATACTTTAAGTACAGAATTACTAATTACGCTTCAATATAATTACACCTTGGATCAATCTTTTAAAATAACAGTGAGGGATTTAATTGATCTTTTTCCTTTTCTCAGGGAAGTCTATGACTTTTCTAGGCTTATAAACTCTAAATCATGGCAGGCAGCTGCAACAAAAGCACTCAAACAACAGGTAAGTCGGATCTATTTTAACTCACACTATTGTGGTCTCTTTTTTAAAAGGAGACCAAATATACATGCCATTGAAAATGATAAAACACAGACTCAAAGATTGATGTCCGTGTTAAAAGGTTAAATGTATTACATAGCGTAACCAAAATGAACCCACACACTGTTGTAGGCTCCCAAAAAAACATGTGTGAGCCTACAGCAGTGTGAGGGAACATTTAGTTGACTTTGAACTATTTATTCAACTTAGAGTCTTCTGGAGGTAGAGACACATCTTGTTTTTGTTCTCCCCATAGTTTTTGATATTTTCTGCGGGTCTTATGAGCTGTGGATCCTACTGGCAGTTGTCAGCACAATGTTGGTATTTTCAGTGTGCTGGATTATTCTTTGCTGTATCGCAACACATTGTACAGGTAAGGCTAAAGTCAAGAGTTAACACTACCTCTGAAGAAAATAATATCGATGTAACTGACAGAGAACACTCTTTTGTTGTTACAGATAAAGGGAATATATTTCTACCCCGCTTCAGAAGGAGGTGTGTATCTAATTAATTACATACAGACAGAGAGACAAAAAGGTTGATTGACTGATGAATTTTATGCTAAAAGTATGTGGACACCTGCCTGTCGAACATCTCATTCCAAAATCATCGGCATTAATACGGTCCCCCCTTTGCTGTTATAACAGCCTCCACTCGTCTGGTAAGGCTTTCCACTAGATTTTGGAACATTGCTGCGGGGACTTGCTTCCATTCAGCCACAAAAGCATTAGTAAGGTTGGCACTGATGTTGGGCGATACGGCCTGGGTCGCAGTCGGCATTCCAATTCATCCCAAAAGTGTTCGATGGGATTGAGGTGAAAAACAGCCCCCGACCATTATTTCTCCTCCACCAAACTTTATAGTTGGCACTATGCATTGGGGCAGGTAGTGTTCTCCTGGCATCCGCTAAACCGAGATTCATCCGACAGACTGCCAGATGGTGAAGAGTGATTCATCACTCCAGAGAACACGTTTCCACTGCTCCAGAGTCCAATGGCGGTGAGCTTTACACAACTCCAGCCGACGCTTGGTATTGCACTTGGTGATCTTAGGCTTGTGTGCAGCTGCTCAGCCATGGAAATCCATTTTATGAAGCTCCCGACGAACAGTTCTTGTGCTGACACTGCTTCCAAAGGCATTTTTAAACTCGGTAGTGAGTGTTGCAACCGAGGACAGACGATTTTTAAGCGATACGCACTTCAGCAAACGGCAGTCCCGTTCTGTGAGCTTGTGTGGCCTCCCACACCGCAGCTGAGCCATTGTTGCTCCTAGACGTTTCCACTTCACAATAACAGCACTTACAGTTGACTGGGGCAACACTAGCAGGGCAGAAATTTGACAAACTGACTTGTTGGAAAGGTGCTTCAGTATGGGCCATTCTATTGCCACTGTTCATTTATGGAGATTGCATGGCTGTGTGCTCGATTTTATACAATGGGTGTGGCTGACATAGCTGAATCCAATCATTTGAATGGGTGTCCACATACTTTTGGGAATCTAGTATATATCTGATGGACTGCAGTGAATGATGCAGAGCCAAATATATAGACATACAGTGGGGCAAAAAAGTATTTAGTCAGCCACCAATTGTGCAAGTTCTCCCACTTAAAAAGATGAGAGAAAAATGTTGCTTGTTTGTAGGTGACCAAATACTTATTTTCCACCATAATTTGCAAATAAATTAATAAAAAATCTAACAATGTGATTTTCTGGATTTTTTTTCTCCATTTTGTCTGTCATAGTTGAAGTGTACCTATGGTGAAAATTACAGGCCTCTCTCATCTTTTTAAGTGGGAGAACTTGCACAATTGGTGGCTGACTAAATACTTTTTTGCCCCACTGTATATAGAGATTTTCCTAAATCAAATCTAATTTTATTCTTTACATGCTTTGTAAACAACAGGTGAAGAGTAACAGTGAAATGCTTACCTAAAGGGCCCTTCCTAAACATGCAGAGAGAAATAAAATAGAGACATTTATATTGAAAAATATATGGCTTTGTATTGATTGTTTATTGTCTTTACTCATCTTCAGATTAATCTATCTGGTTTAATCATAAGGGCCTATTACATGCTAATATTTGCTTTACTAATGACCCCACTGTTTCCTCTCTCCTCATCCTCGATGGGAATCAACCAGTCTTAGTCTGAGAGTGAGGGACATGGAGGACAATCCTATCTATGGGAACATCACCTACACCCAGACTAGTGAGAAGAAGTTCCCACAAACTACTTGTTTACAGAATTTAAGTTTTTAATTTTGAATGTCAAGGTTTCAATGTTGTCAGTGTAATGTTGAATGGTAATGAAATGAAACAGGTCATTTTTTGTTAAAAATTAGTTTCTGATATACACTCTTAGGAGATAGGAGATAACCCTTTTTGGTTTCAGGTAGAACCTTTTTGGGTTACACGTAGAACCCTCTGTGGTTAGGTTTCTACATGGAACCAAAAAGGGTTCTTCAAAGGGCTTTCCTATGGGACAGTCAAATAACCCTTTGAGGTTCTAGATAGCACTTTTTTTATAAGAGAGTAGTTATTGTACAGTTACATGTAATTACACCAATCCTCTTAAGGATCCGCCCCTTTTTTAAAATTTTCTTCTAAAATGACATGCCCAAATCTAACTGCTTGTAGCTTAGCCGCTGATGCAAGGATATGCATATTCTTGGTACATTTGAAAGGAAATACTTTGAAGTTTGCAGAAATGTGAAAGAAATGTAGGAGAATATAACACAAAAGATCTGGTAAAAGATAATACAAAGAAAACAACAACCGTTATTTTGTATTTTTTTTGTAAAATCATCTTTGAAATGCTAGAGAAAGGCCAAAAGGTATTATTCCAGCCCAAGTGCAATTTAGATTTTGGCCACCAGATGGCCAAAGTGTATGTGCAAATACGGATCCAATGAATCATTTCATTTCTGTTCCAAATGTTGTATCAAGACTGCCCAAATGTGCGTAAATGTTTATTAATAACTTTTCATGTTCAAAATTGTACACCCTCCTCAAACAATAGCATGGTATTCTTTCACTGTTATAGCTACTTTAAACTGGACAGTGCAGTTAGATTAACAAGAATTGAAGCTTTCTGCCAATATCAGATATGTCTTTGTCCTCTGAAATTTTTCTTGTTACTTACAACCTCATGCTAATCACATTAGCCTACGTTAGCTCAACCATCCCGTGGAAGGGACACCGATCCTGTAGAGGGTTTTACTCCATGTCACTACATGCTATCAAATCAAATAATATACAATTTTATTAGTCACATGTGCCGAATACAACAGGTGTAGGTAGACCTTACAGGGAAATGCTTGCTTATGAGCCCCTAATCGACAATGCAGTTTAAAAAAATATGGATAAGAATAAGAAATAAAAGTAACAAGTAATTAAAGAGCAGCAATATAATAAAAATAGTGAGACTATATGCAGGGGGTACCGGTATTAAAGTGACTATGCATAGATGATACCAACAGAGAGTAGCAGCGGTGTAAAAGAGGGGGAGAGGAGGGGGGTGGGGTGGGGGGGGGGCAATACAAATAGTCTGGGTATCCATTTGACTAGGTGTTCAGGAGTCTTATGGCTTGGGGGTAGAAGCTGTTTAGAAGCCTCTTGGACCTAGATTTCCCGCTCCGGTACCGCTTGCCATGCAGAAGCAGAGAGAACAGTGTATGACTAGAGTGGCTGGAGTCTTTGACAATTTTTAGGCCTTTCCTCTGACACCGCCTGGTATAGAGGTCCTGGATGGCAGGAAGCTTGGCCCCAGTGATGTACTGGGCAGTTAGCCCTATCCTCTGTAGTGCCTTGCGGTCAAAGGCCGGAGCAGTTGCCATAACAGTCAGTGATGCAATCAGTCAGGATGCTCTCGATGGTGCAGCTATAGAACCTTTTGAGGATCTGAGGACCCATGCCAAATCTTTTCAGTCTCCTGAGGTTTTGTCGTGCCCTCTTCACAACTGTCTTGGTGTGCTTGGACCATGTTAGTTTGTTGGTGATGTGGACACCAAGGAACTTGAAGCTCTCAACCTGCTCCACTGGAGCCCCATCGATGAGAATTGGGGTGTGCTCGGTCCTCTTTTTCCTGTAGTCCACAATCATCTCCTTTGTCTTGATCACGTTAAGGGAGAGGTTGTTGTCCTGGCACCGCATGGTCAGGTCTCTGACCTCCTCCCTATAGGCTGTCTTGTCATTGTCGGTGATCAGGCCTACCACTGTTGTGTCATCGGCAAACTTAATGATGGTGTTGGAGTCGTGCCTGGCAGTGCAGTCATTTATGAACAGGGAGTACAGGAGGGGACTAAGCACGCACCCCCAAGGAGCCCCTGTGTTGAGGATCAGTGTGGCGGATGAGTTGTTACCTACCCTTACCACCTGGGGGCGGCCCATCAGGAAGTCCAGGATCCAGTTGCAGAGGGATATGTTTAGTCCCAGGGTCCTTAGCTTAGTGATGAGCTTCGAGGGCACTATGGTGTTGAACGCTGAGCTATAGTCAATGAATAGCATTCTCACATAGTTGTTCCTTTTGTCCAGGTAGGAAAGGGAAGTGTGGAGTTTAATAGAGATGGCATCATCTGTGGATCTGTTGAGGCGGTATGCAAATTGGAGTGGGTCTAGGGTTTCTGGGATAATGGTGTTGATGTGAGCCATGACCAGCCTTTCAAAGCACTTCATGGCTACAGACATGAGTGCTACAGGTCGGTAGTCATTTTGGTAGGTTACCTTAGTGTTCTTGGGCACAGGCATTATGATGGTCTGCTTAAAACATGTTGGTATTACGGACGCGGACAGGGCGAGGTTGAAAATGTCAGTGAAGACACTTGCCTGTTGGCCAGCGTATGCTCGCAGTACACATCCTGGTAATCCGTCTGGCCCTGCGGCCTTGTGAATGCTGACCTGTTTAAAGGTCTTACTCACATTGGTTACGGAAAGCGTCATCACACAGTCTTCCGGTGCTTCTGGTGCTCTCATGCATGTTTCAATGTTATTTGCCTCGAAGCGAGCATAGAAGCAGTTTAGCTCATCTGGTAGGCTCGTGTCACTGGGCAGTTCTCGACTGTGCTTCCCTTTGTAATGGTTTGTAATGGTTTGCAAGTCCTGCCACATCCGACGAGCGTCAGAGCCGGTGTAGTACGATTCAATCTTAGTCCTGTATTGATGGTTTGTCGGAGAGCATAGCGGGATTTCTTATATGCTTCCGGGTTAGAGTCCTGCTCCTTGAAAGTGGCAGCGCTACCATTTAGCTCAGTCCGGACGTTGCCTGCAATCCATGGGTTAATAGGTTGGGGTATGTACGTACGGTCACTGTGGGGACGACGTCATTGATGCACTTATTGATGAAGTCAATGACTGATGTGGTGTACTCCTCAATGCCATCGGAGGAATCCCGGAACATTTTCCAGTCTGTGATAGCAAAACAGTGCTGTAGCTTAGCATCTGCTTCATCTGACCACTTTTTTATTGATCTAGTCACTGGTACTTCCTGCTTTAATTTTTGCTAGTAAGCAGGAATCAGGAGGATAGAATTATGGTTAGATTTGCCAAATGGAGGGCGAGGGAGAGCTTTGTTTGCATCTCTGTGTGTGGAGTAAAGGTGGTCCAGAGTTTTTTTCCCTCTGGTTGCACATTTAACATGCTGATAGAAATTTGGCAAAACGGATTTAAGTTTCCCTGCATTAAAGTCCCCAGCTACTAGGAGTGCCGCCTCTGGGTGAGCATTTTATTTTTTGCTTATGGCAGAATACTGCTCATTCAGTGATGTCTTAGTGCCAGCCTCTGACTGTTGTGGTATTTAAACAGCTACGAAAAATACAGATGAAAACTCTCTAGGTAGATAGTGTGGTCTACAGCTTATCATGAGATACTTTACCTCAGGCGAGCAATCGCTCAAGACTTCCTTTGATATCGTGCACCAGCTGTTATCTACAAAAAATACATAGTCCACCGCCGCTTGTCTTACCAGACGCCGCTGTTCTATCCTGCCAGTACAGCGTATAACCAGCCAGCTGTATGTTGATAGTGTCGGCGTTCAGCCACGACTCCGTGAAGCATAAGATATTACAGTTTTGAATGTCCCGTTGGTAGTTTAATTTTCCATGTAGGTCATCTATTTTATTGTCCAAAGATTGCACGTTTGCTAGCAGAATGGAAGGAAGTGGGGGTTTATTAGATCGCCTACGAATTCTCAGAAAGCAGCCTGCCATCCGGACCCTTTTTCTCCACCTCCTCTTCCCGCAAATCACTGGGATCTGGGCCTGTTCCCGAGAAAGCAGTATATCATTTGAGTAGGGCTCGTCAGACTCGTTAAAGGAAAAAAAGGATTCTGCCAGTCCATGGTGAGTAATCACAGTCCTGATGTCCAGAAGTTATTTTCGATCATAAGAGACGGTAGTGGCAACATTATGTACAAAGTAAGTAACAAAATAAGTTAAAATCATTGCAAACAATTTTTTTTTAAACACAATCGGTTGGGGGCACGTAAAACGTCTGCCTTCTTCTTCGGCGCCATTTTAGCCTGTGCATTACAATGTAATGTGATGAGTGATGCAGAATGTAATGATCCTTTTTATCACGACATTTGTCTCTTTGTTGACAGGAGTAGACCTCCCACTCCGTTCCTCATCTCTCAGAGATGGCCAGGTCAAAAGTGTCTCTCAGGTGCTACTTTTTCTACACCATCTCCTTGTGAAGCACAATGTGTCCTGCTATTGTTCATTATTTTCCCTAGTCTTTATGTGACGTAGAAGCCCATACCAAAAACCTATACAGTATATTAAACATAACCACTTCTCCACGCTCAATTGCTAGAGAGAGCCGGCTGGTGGACAAGATTGTACTGAACATAATTTTACCATGTTTCTTCCTTATGTCAGGCGCCCTCCAAAGGTCAGGACTGTTATGCCAACCTGACTCTGAAGGCCCCTAAACTGGTGTCTGGCCGCAGCTCCCCACAGCCCCAGATGAAGTACTCTGACGTAGTGAAACTACAGGGGCCACAGGAAGCGGAGAAGGTGAGCATGGCCAACAACAACGCTGACTCAGTCTCTGTGCTCTCGGACCTGTATGCCTCAGTGCAAATAGACCGCACCAAAACCCTGGACACAGTGGATGGCAATGACGGCTATGCCAACCATGTCTGAGAGACAAAATGTTGGTGACATGCTTTTCAGTCTGTTATAGATTTTTTCTGTGTTTTTGGTTGGCAAGATTTGGAGATGATGACGCTGGTTGTCTAGCTGTTTCACCTCACAACCACAGAGTGTCGCTAATTGGCAGCTTTAGAAAAATATTTTTCCTTCCTAATATAAAATTCTGCAGAGCAGTGTGTGTGACAACTGTGTGGTTTAACTTCAGTCCCTGCAGACTTTATTACAACTTATTGAGGCCCATACTTACTTATCTAATTCCCTTAAACCTTAGTCTGAATTTCAGACTCCAACAAGAAGCCAGTAGGAGGTAAGAGGCTACATGCAAGCAGTGGTGTAAAGTACTTTGAAGTACTGCTTAAGTCGTTTTTTTGGGGGTATATGTACGTTACTTTACTATTTATATTTTTGACAACTTTTACTTTTACTTCACTACATTCCTATAGAAAATAATGTACTTTTTACTCCATACATTTTCCCTGACACCCAAAAGTACTCGTTAGATTTGAATGCTTAGCAGGACATGAAAATGGTCCCATTCACGCACTTATCAAGAGTACATCCCTACAAACTCTGATCCGTTGGACTCACTAAACACAGATACTTCATGTGTAAATTATGTCTGAGTGTTGGAGTGTGCCCCTGGCTATCCTTAAAAAAATATATATACAAAAAGTAATTGAGTAATAAGGAATTTGAAATGATTTATACTTTTACTTTTACCTTTAATACTTAAGTATATGTTAGCGATTACATTTACTTTTGATACTTAAGTATATTTAAAACCACACACTTTTAGATTTCTACTCAAGTAGTATTTTACTTGGTGACTTTCACTTTTACTTGAGTCATTTTCTATTATGGTATCTTTACTTTTACTCAAGTATGACAATTGAGTACTTTTCCACCACTTGCATGCAAGGTATTTGGAGGGGGATTATTTCCTCTATTTCATCACACATTTTCAGATGCCAATTAGGGTAGAGTGTCTACGTGTTGTTTGCTGTTTTATAATCTCCAGATCCTGTCAAACATTAAAGTTAAACTGAACATGAAATTTAAGGAGATACAATTGTGAAGGGCAATACATTTCTATATTTCTGAGATATTAGTTCATGTGGTTTATGTCTAAAATTGTTGATACCTCCTTTTGTCATAAATAAACAAACGGTATTTTTTATTTATTTAAGTTCTGTGCACATTTATTTTGTCAGTTAATTTGATGGTCGGATTCTCATGCAAGGGTAATAATGCATCATAGACCTTTTGATATGTTCATGTTTAAACCCATAGAATACTCCAACAGTGATTGTGAGTGACTAGGCTTTGAGATACAGGCATGAGGCTTTGCAAGTTGTAATCACTATCTTAACAAAGTGTTTGTTATCATCACTATAATAAAAACTTGATCAGTTTGTCTGAAATGTATTTTCTATCTAGGGTTAATTACTGTACTACTTAAACCATTCTCAAGCTTTTAATTTGGAGGGTACCAGGGAATTAAATCCCTTGGTTTTTGAAGTAGGTTTTTTAGTTTTGTTGAAACTTTTATGAAAATGTTAATGATGTAATTGATTTCAAATTATTAACACATTTGGGTTATGAAGTGTTTCTAAGGAAACATTATTGGGATAT
Organism: Oncorhynchus mykiss; assembly: GCF_057628025.1. Lineage (NCBI taxonomy): Eukaryota > Metazoa > Chordata > Actinopteri > Salmoniformes > Salmonidae > Oncorhynchus > Oncorhynchus mykiss. The sequence goes on along the minus strand of NC_143038.1, from coordinate 40,104,798 downwards.
TTGCAACCAACATTGGCAGCAAGATCATCTGGGTCAGTGAATTCAGTAGGTGAATTGAATATCCTCATTTAAAATAATCATAATTTTTAATTGTTGAATTGGAAATTCAATGAACCTCCTAAACGGATTGAACTGAAATTAATATCAGACGTACACTATAGGTTCACCAAATATTTACCCAGTATTTATTAGACCAGATGTATTATTTGCATAGATAACTGTTCATAGATATAAATGTACTATAATGTTCTGCTTTCTTGCAGACTTTGTTGTCACTCCCTGACCTTAGAGAGACTTTTTATTTCTCTATTTGGTTAGGTCAGGGTGTGATTTCTAGTTTTCTATTTCTTTGCTGGCCGGGTATTGTTCCCAATCAGAGGCAGCTGTCTATAGTTGTCTCTGATTGGGAATCATACTTAGGCAGCCTGTTTTCCACCCTAGTTTGTGGGATCTTGTCTTTGTATAGTTGCTGTTTAGCGCTACAGAGCTTTACGTTCGTATCGTGTTTTTTTGGTGTCATTTGAAAATAAAGTCAAATGTACGCCTGCCACGCTGCACCTTGGTCTCCTTCTAATGACGGACGTAACAGAAGATCCCACCACAAAGAGACCAAGCCGCATGGTTAGGAGGAGAGCACACGACGGAAACCCGAGAGGCTTTTTGGGGCAGATGACGTGGGCGTCGGTGCTGGGGGGTACCGCTTTGCGGTTACACGTACTGTGTCTCCGGTACGCATCCACAGCCCGGTGCGCTCTGTGCCAGCTCCCCGCATTTGCCGTGCTAAAGTGGGCATTCAGCCAGGACGGATTGTGCCGGCTCAGTGCTCCTGGTCTCCGGTGCGTCTCTTCGAACCAGGATATCCTGCGCCGGGTCTGCGCAATGTGTCTTCGGTGCGCCTTCACAGCTCAGTGCGTCCTGTGCCAGCGCCCTGCAGTTGCCGGGCTAAAGTGAGTATCCAGCCAGGACGGGTTGTGCCAGCTCTGCGCTACAGACATCCGGTGCGTCTCCACGGCCCAGTATATCCTGTGCAGGCTCCATGCACCAGGCCTCCAGTACGTCTCCAGCCCGGTGTGTCCTGTGCAAGCTCTACGCACCCGGCCTCCAGTGATGATCCATGGCCCGAAGCCTCCAGTGATGATCCATGGCCCGAAGCCTCCATTGATGATCCATGGCACGAAGCCTCCAGTGGTGATCCATGGCCCGGGGCCTCCAGCAACGGTCTGCAGTCCAGAGCCTCCAGCGGCGGTCTGCAGTCCAGGGCCTCCAGCGACAGTCGGCAGTCCAGAGCCCCCAGCGACGGTCTGCAGTCCAGGGCCTCCAGCGAAGGTCGGCAGTCCAGAGCCCCCAGCGACGGTTGGCAGTTCGGAGCCTCCAGCGACGGTCGGAAGTCCGGAGCCTCCGGCGACGATCCACGGTCTGGTTCCTTCGGCGACGATCTACGGTCCGGTTCCACGGAAGCGGAGGGATCAGCAAGCGGAGCGGGGTCTATGCCCCGAACCGTAGCCGCCACCGAGGCTAGATGCCCACCCGGACCCTGCCTCATAGAGTCAGGTTTTGCGGCCGGAGTCCGCACCTTTTTTTGGGGGAGGGGGGGGGGGTACTGTCACGCCCTGACCTTAGAGCCTTTTTATTTCTCTATTTGGTTAGGTCAGGGTATGATTTGGGTGGGAATTCTAGTTTTCTATTTCTTTGCTGGCCGGGTATGGTTCCCAATCAGAGGCAGTTGTCTATCGTTGTCTCTGATTGGGAATCATACTTAGGCAGCCTGTTTTCCACCCTAGTTTGTGGGATCTTGTCTTTGTATAGTTGCTGTTTAGCGCTACAGAGCTTTACGTTCGTTTCTAACGACGGACGTAGCAGTTGTGCTGTCCAGCATTTTTTCTCAGTCAGGATGTCAGGAGTAATAATCCAGCGATAATTGTTAATGAGAAAATACTTTATGGTCAAAATGGTAAATGAATAAACAAGAGATAACGATAATCAATTATACCATATTAAGGAATTATTAACATGGTACATTTTTTTTGGAGATTATGCAACTAATTTATATGTGAAAGCTGAAATGGTCTATTCATTCCTTTTTCAGTAGACATGCTTATCCAGGACAACTTACAGTAGTGAGTGCATACATTTTCATACTGCTCCCCCTTGGGAAATGAACCCATAACCCTAGCAATTCAAACACCATGCGCTACCAACTGAGCCACATCATCACATCTCATCATCACAAACCACTTGATGTCTCCATGTACTCAATTACTGTATTGTCCATTGTTTTTCTTCATGGTGATGGAAAGTCTACAGGTACAATCATAGATGACCAGCCTATGTATAATACAGTAATGCACATTTACATTAAGTGGTTTGTAAGGATGGTAAAGTAATACTGCACATATAGTGGTTGTTTTCCATGTTATTTGATCAAGAAAAATATTTAATTTGCGGTTTTGTGTCTTTGCATATAACTTTCCACCTTTTGATTTAAATGTTTGAGGGGTTTTGGGTTTTGTTCTTTCTGAATACATTAGAATGAGACCAAAATGGACAGGACAAGAACTCTTACAATTACAACAATTGAATCATGCAAGATACTGTTCTTAATTGTACAACTACCTTTTTTGCCAAAGCAGAGATGCTGCAAAAATATTTTTTCTGCGCTAAAGACCATATCGGTCCGCTAATACTAGTAAAGGCCCAGTACACTACTTTTGTGAAAAATATATATTTAAAAATGTATTATTTTTCTTTTTAATTCAGATTTTTCAGGGGGTGCTGCAGCATCCTCAGCACCCGTACTTGAAAGTGGACAGAGAGTTCAAAGTAGTTTGAAGAGATCCTGCTCTGTACTCTCTACCAAAGATAACGTGTAACGTGGATGGTATTGTGTCGAAGCTCTGGCTGAAATCAACATTGTGGACATAGTACAATGTTTTGACCACTTTGACCCTGTGTATCAGGAAACCAGTAATCCTACATGGCTCTGTGCCCAGAGCTCCTGTAAGAGGGGACCAGCAGCATAGGGCTTCACACAGTAGACTGCTTTATCAAGTGCAAAAGCAACACCACCGACTTGCTAATAAAAATAGTTTATTCCTAATGTCTGGGGCCAGGGGGTTTCCTGACCATGTAACCTGACCAGGAACAACTCTGGACCTTGTAATGGAAATTAAAAGATTCAACACGTGATCCCACGACCTTGAACAGAATTGAAAAAAATATTTGTAGTTAATAGCGGCAATTTACTTATGAGGGCAATTATTATTTTATTATTCAACCAAGACAGTCCACTCAGCAACAATAATCCCTAACTATTGGTGATAGGTAGCCTAGCGGCGTTAGAGCATTGGTCGCTGGTTTGAATACCCGAGTCGACAAGGTGAAGCATTTGTCTGTGTCTTTGAGCAAGGCATTTAACCCCAATTTGCTACAGGGGTGCTATGGCTGACCCTTTAAAACAACACATTTCACAAAACCTATCCGGTGTAAATGACAATATATATATATATATATATATATATATATATATATATATATATATACACATACATACATACACACACACAAGTACACTATATATATATATATACAGTGCCTTGCGAAAGTATTCGGCCCCCTTGAACTTTGCGACCTTTTGCCACATTTCAGGCTTCAAACATAAAGATATAAAACTGTATTTTTTTGTGAAGAATCAACAACAAGTGGGACACAATCATGAAGTGGAACGACATTTATTGGATATTTCAAACTTTTTTAACAAATCAAAAACTGAAAAATTGGGCGTGCAAAATTATTCAGCCCTTTTACTTTCAGTGCAGCAAACTCTCTCCAGAAGTTCAGTGAGGATCTCTGAATGATCCAATGTTGACCTAAATGACTAATGATGATAAATACAATCCACCTGTGTGTAATCAAGTCTCCGAATAAATGCACCTGCACTGTGATAGTCTCAGAGGTCCGTTAAAAGCGCAGAGAGCATCATGAAGAACAAGGAACACACCAGGCAGGTCCGAGATACTGTTGTGAAGAAGTTTAAAGCCGGATTTGGATACAAAAAGATTTCCCAAGCTTTAAACATCCCAAGGAGCACTGTGCAAGCGATAATATTGAAATGGAAGGAGTATCAGACCACTGCAAATCTACCAAGACCTGGCCGTCCCTCTAAACTTTCAGCTCATACAAGGAGAAGACTGATCAGAGATGCAGCCAAGAGGCCCATGATCACTCTGGATGAACTGCAGAGATCTACAGCTGAGGTGGGAGACTCTGTCCATAGGACAACAATCAGTCGTATATTGCACAAATCTGGCCTTTATGGAAGAGTGGCAAGAAGAAAGCCATTTCTTAAAGATATCCATAAAAAGTGTTGTTTAAAATTTGCCACAAGCCACCTGGGAGACACACCAAACATGTGGAAGAAGGTGCTCTGGTCAGATGAAACCAAAATTGAACTTTTTGGCAACAATGCAAAACGTTATGTTTGGCGTAAAAGCAACACAGCTGAACACACCATCCCCACTGTCAAACATGGTGGTGGCAGCATCATGGTTTGGGCCTGCTTTTCTTCAGCAGGGACAGGGAAGATGGTTAAAATTGATGGGAAGATGAATGGAGCCAAATACAGGACCATTCTGGAAGAAAACCTGATGGAGTCTGCAAAAGACCTGAGACTGGGACGGAGATTTGTCTTCCAACAAAACAATGATCCAAAACATAAAGCAAAATCTACAATGGAATGGTTCAAAAATCAACATATCCAGGTGTTAGAATGGCCAAGTCAAAGTCCAGACCTGAATCCAATCGAGAATCTGTGGAAAGAACTGAAAACTGCTGTTCACAAATGCTCTCCATCCAACCTCACTGAGCTCGAGCTGTTTTGCAAGGAGGAATGGGAAAAAATGTCAGTCTCTCGATGTGCAAAACTGATAGAGACATACCCCAAGCGACTTACAGCTGTAATCGCAGCAAAAGGTGGCGCTACAAAGTATTAACTTAAGGGGGCTGAATAATTTTGCACGCCCAATATTTCAGTTTTTGATTTGTTAAAAAAGTTTGAAATATCCAATAAATGTCGTTCCACTTCATGATTGTGTCCCACTTGTTGTTGATTCTTCACAAAAAAATACAGTTTTATATCTTTATGTTTGAAGCCTGAAATGTGGCAAAAGGTTGCAAAGTTCAAGGGGGCCGAATACTTTCGCAAGGCACTGTATATATATTGGAGTTTTCCAACAGAACATCTTGAGCCAGGTCAGCAATAGGCAATAGGTACAGATGTAGGATCTTAATTTGAGCCAGTTTTCTACAGCAGGAAAAAAAGCCTGCAGAAACAGGAAATGTTCATTATTATGTGGAATTATAATTAACGGACATTTTTGTAGGTGTTGACACATTTTTTTGTGAGGGAAAATCAACTCTGAAATTTCCAAGTTGAAATGACAGACTTCAGAAGTCTTTTTAAACTACTAATACACTACAAGTATGACATTTCCTGCATTGCAGGGATGATCTCCTGCCACAGGGTGATCAAATTAAGATCCTACATTTATATCACAATGCCGGTCATAAATAGCTGCTAATCATCCATTATAAACCATTCAATCTTTATTTTCCGGGACAGGGTAGCCTTTCCTTGATCCTTCAACCTGTTGCATTCTTAACATAAGCTGCTGGTGCTGATATAGAATTGTATGATTATTGAGGTGCTGATAAAATAGTAAACCCTAGATTAAGATTGCAAACAGGAGATTAAGACTGTAAAAGAGCCAAAACAAAGTTCAATGATTGTTACTACCTAACAAAGCTTTAGTCTCTCCCTCTTATAATGGATGTTTCTTCGTATCCCTTTTGTAGGGTTGTTCATTAAGCATAAAATGTTTCTTTTGAGCTGCACTTTTTATAATTCATCATGAGATGAACTTGATAGATAGGTCTTGTTTAAAGCCAGACTGAGTTCCACTACATTGAGATGTTAATGGTGTATGATCTCTTGTCAGTAATTGAAATCAATTATTACCCTGTGACCTCTGGTATTTAATTTGAGAACAAAATGTCTGCAGTGTACACTGTAAATTGAGTCAATTTAAAAAATCTAGGCAACCAGCTAACGTACATTCCTGAGTTGTCTCAACACATTTGCCAAAGTTGAGTTAACTAGAAATCGTAATGCAGCTGGTTGCCTTGATTTTTCAAGTTGACACTTTGGATTTCAAGTCCTCTCAACTTAACGATGTAAGATCAATGGGAAAAGATTGCGAATTCTGTGGGTAGCCCCAACCGGGACTCGGACCCAGAGCCAGTGACTACAACACCTTACCATTGCTCTACAGAATTACCACTATGGAAATGATTTGGTTATTGATGGCTGTAATATATATTTTTGTTTTGGATGGAACAAGTATGTTAACGTTGCATGAAGGCTGCGTTTACACAGGCAGCTAAATTCTGAAAATGTTTCCACAAATTGTTATTTTGACCAATAACATCAGATATTTTCACATCAGACTAGTGCTGAGCGATTAGTGTTTTTAGGGCTCGGTTTGGTTTTGGTTCTGCTGTAAAAAAAATAATCATGGTTTTAAATTATTATATATTTTTTTTACATTAAATGCATTATGAAATATGACCTTGAAATGATTTGAGCTTTTTCATTGAAATTCCAAGCCAAATATTGAGAACATTCAATTGCCAAAACACTGAAAACATTACACTGCCTCTAACACAGAATAAAGCAATTAATAAGAGCCCCATGATCGTAGTGACTGCCCATTAAGTCTTATCACTTATTAACCACTATCATTTATTCACATTACTTTACTTAAATACAATATTTCAGTTATATATATAGTTATATATATATATATATATATATATATATATTTTAAATGTATGACTTTATTATTTAATTTCTTAATGTCATCCTGTTATCTCTTATCAGACAGCAGACAGACAGTGAAAATGGTATCCCGTGATCATTGGGTTACCACAGTTGCCCATGCTGCAGAGGTGTCTGACGAAATCACTATTTTAGTAGTTCTTCAAAGTAGATAAGGCATACTTTCAAGTCTGCTACAACTATCAATCGGGTCTCGTCACTGTGTTGGACATTCTCATATGGTCTGTGTGCAGGCCCGGGAAGAATAGGAGCAATGGATTCTGGTCATTGTAGTTAATTATCACATTTTCTGCGCTGAACTAGGTTGAATATTTTCCCATTGAAAACAACAACTCCTTCACCGTCCCACAGTTCGTTGTGGATTTTATGTAATCTTGTGCTTGAAACGGCTCGTTGAGCTCACAAAATAATTTACTAAATGGAATTCAAGTAATTGAACCAACATGGGTCAATTAGTTGTTTAATAATCTGGAAAATCAACACTACATCCAACCTTTTTCAGAGCTGATCTGTTTGATTAAAATAAAAAGAATTGGGCTGCCTGTGTAAACGCAGCCTTCGAGTCAGTCCGCTTTGAGTCCTTTCTAGTTTTGACTAAAATAAAGTTAATGAAACACATGTTTTTAAGCCAAAACAGTATTTTACATTACGGGTCTCAGCAAACTAAACTATTGTGTGATCAGCTCAACTCAACTTAAATATTTCAGTTCACGCAACATTGTCTTACAAATTCAGCTCACTTTGAGCAAAAATCATTAGGTTAGTGGAGTATTCCATGTCAGCTGACCAATTTCCCAATATGAAGTCCAGCCAACTTGGATATTTAAGCTCCATGGACATTTTTCTAAGTTGTATTTTTTTTTTACAGTGAGAAAAAAAATGGTGTTAGATATCTGTCCTGGACTCTGTCCTGGAAGTGAATGACAGCTGAGAGAGTTTGATTAGAGGCTTAGCGTTAAGCTACTCCAAATTCCTAAACTAATTACACATTTTGAACATGCAGATCTCCTCAAGATCTGTCAATGGACCTGAAACACATAAAACATTTTCAGGTAACACCAATTGTCCCTTGTATAACCTCATAAATATATGGACCTCTCTTTCTTGGGAATCATAACAACAACAAAAAATCCGATAATGCCAACCTTTGAGACATAAAAAGTGTTTCCTGTCTAACCTTATAACTAATAATGGATGTACATAAAACATACCGTAACGTAGACAAAAAAGGTATACAAAGCTTATTGAAAAGCTAATATCTGAAAGGTTATAGTGCAAGACCATGAACATCACAAGTGAACATGAGTAGGGCTAACTGTGTTCTTGATGTGAGGATCAACAACGCATGTTTCCTTGTTCACTAAAGCTTTCATAGAAGTTGTCATGATGTCTAATAACAAATAACAAAAAGTTGAATAACAAATATAAATTAAATATAATTCATGTTTTATTTCCAATAAAGTCAAAAATATGATTTGAAAACATCAATAAACATACTGAAAAAAAAGCATCAATTGTATTGTCAAAACTTTGATCATTTTTGTACAAATTCAGCCCATTATCAATATTTCTAAATCATCCATTATTGCATTCATCTTTTTAAAATAGTTATGTAAATTCCTCTGACAGCATCTTTGAGTATAACACTTTATTTCTCACTCTTACATTCACTCTGTAAAAAAGTGCATATCTGAAATTGTCATCTTGCAAAATTAACAAAACAAATAATTGTATAACAATTGTCAATGGCAATAACAGGCCAAAATGAACAGCAGCTATTCCTTCTGTACACAACAAACACATTTTTTAATTGATCAAAATGCCAAAGAACTTGAAAGCTGGCAAGAATGTATAAGATGTCAATCCCATCTTCTCATGTCATATAAGAGAGAGTGGAACATTTGTGCAACATTTTGCAGCGTCACACCTTCACATTCATTCCTCAGTATTGCTAACCCAGTGTCCCCATACAGGGCTGGAAGCCTGAAATGTGAGTTCAGACCTTGGTATTGTCCTAAATGTCCTTTATGCTGGGGGGGGCCTTGTGCACCCCCATGCTGGCAAAATCAGAGGGCACGTCGAAGAACAGCTCGTCGTCAAAGCAGAACTCGTCAGACGGCGTAGCGAGACAGGGCAATTTCAGTGCAAAGCCGGTCAGCACCCCACCGACAGCGGCTGCCCCGATGGTAGAGAAGATAGCTGCCACCTGGTAGACGGCTTGCTCCTTGGCGGTGCGCCCCAGCCCGGGCCTCAGCCCTGGGATCAGCTGCTGTAGCTCTAGGAGCTTTGGGTCTCCCTCCATGGGTGCACGGTGGGAGAAGATCTGGTACATGCTGGGGCCATAGGTTTCTTCGTTGGCCATGAGGATGGCACAAATGCCAGCCGTGCAGGATATGAGGCCGGTGAGGCCGTGGAGATTGTGGATGCCACACTGGTCTTGGATCCTGAAGTGGCGGGCCAAGAACGGGGTGAGGTACCTGTATCCCATGAAGCAGGCGGTACAGCCCATGATCCCAAGGGCGTAGGCGGCTGCAGGGGAGATCATCATGTCCACAGAGGCCCCAACAGTCACACCACCCGCCAGAGTCACATTTTGAATGTCGGCCATGGTGAGCTTGCCTCTCTTGTTGAATACGGCAGATAAGGCGAAAGCGGTCATCGTTGAGGAGCTGAGGCCTATGAAGGTGTGCAGGACGGCCCTGTGCTGGTCATCACCCTTTAAGGTCAGAGCAGAGTTGAAAGAGGGCCAGAACACCCAGAGAAACAGGGTGCCCATCAACGACAGGATGTCTGACTGGTAACTGGTAACCTCCTTGACGTGGCCGTCATTCAGGCTAGGCCGATACAGCACAAACGTGACCCCCAACCCAAAGTAACAGGCAAACAGGTGGATGAGGATGGAGCCACCTGCGTCATTGATCTTTAGGTACTTCAGCACAGCCCACTCTGTCACGGCAAAGATAGGGACCTCTAGCAGGGCCATAACCAGCAGCTGCACCGGACTGGTCTTTCCCAGCACCGCCCCAAAGGAGATGAGCACCACGGCACAGGCAAACTCAGCATTGAGCAGGTTGATGACCCCAAGGTGGATCTTTCCATCAGAGTAGAACTGGAAGTAGCCCTGCATCAAGATGGCCCACTGGATGGTAAAGGTGGCTGTTAAGAAGTTGAAGACCATCCCGCTGAAGCCATAGAGCCGCAGAAAGGCCAGCAGGCAGCCGAAGCCAACGAAGATCATCACCTGCACATCCGCGAAGAAGGGATAGTCCCGATACAGGGAGTTGTCCATAGGGTTGGTCTCATTGTTCTGAAACTTGGCGTTGGCATTGTCGTCGTAGGTGACAAAGCCGGCAAAGAGACCAAGGAAAACCACTTCCATCAACAGTACCAGCACTGGCAACCGCACCCTGAGGCTAGTGGAGTTATTCATGGTGGAATGGACACCTCACATAGGCCAATTACTCCTGCAGCCGCACGCTTTATAGCTCTGCTGCCAGATAAAGATTGGCATTTGGCAGAGAGCAGAAACGCACACTGTACAGCTAGCTACACAGGACTCCACATCTCTACCGCTGAAGACAGGGTTGTACTTTGGTCCCTCAAATTACCCACAGTAACATTTTTACAATCCAGCACGTTCTACAGTTTCACAGAACAATGTGTACTAATGAAATGATTAGGGATTCAGATAAAATACATTTTTTAGGTTAGTAGCCATGCAGGGTCTATTTTGAATAAGTAAGGGAAATGGTTTCAGAAGTTCATGTTTTTTTTAAACTTCCCGACTGTTTGTTACTGTATGCCTCAAATTAGTTTATATTGTACTGGAAAAAGAACTGAGCTAATGAGCTAATGCCTCTAAAGGTATTATAATATTGAACATGTTTTTCGAAATAAAAGATGCCCAAACAATTGACTTTGCATAAAAAATAAAAAATAATGTTTCAGTAATTCTATATCTTTACAATTCCCTTTACAAAAAAAGATTGCAGTTTTGAAACTGCAGTAAAAGTGCAGTAACTGCAGTCGACTGTGGCATTATGGAGGCAATAATTGCAGAATAACTATACTGCACTTTAAAAAACAGTGTTATTTTGGACGCAGTATTTGCAGTATACTGCAGTTATACTGCAATCTTTTTTAGTGAACTACAGCACAATATATTCAACAAAACATTCCAAATCAAATGGAAAAAGGGTTCTACCTCTTCAAGAAAGTGTGTATTATTGCAGTGGATGAGAATATACCTTTGCTTTAGCCCCTATCAGTGAAATTGTGCTGGGTTGGTTGGCAAGTGGTTTTTCAAACTTTGAAGGTTTTACAAACTTCTACAAACGTGCTGTTTCCAAGTTGTGTCCTTCATTTGTATGAATATGTTGATATCTAGTGGGCATATATAGACATTACAGGCACTCGAGCTTTACAACAGTCGTCCTGTCTCCTCATTTATAACAGTTGAGTAAATTTCACACTACATTTCTGAATGAGCATTAAATGAGCAAGACACAAATCCACTCACCTTTTTATGGTGATAAAAACATCCCTTTATTTGCTGAATCATTTGGAACTCTTGGCATGTCGTGGCACGGCATACAAAATACTAATTGTTGTTCAATAGTGTATATATTCTACTAGGTCCAATTAAATGATAGTTGCGCATGGTCATTTGTTGCATGGGAGATCTGTGGCTAAATCGAGGGTGCCTACTGCGCTGGCTAATCAGATAGCTACAACCACAGTGCCTATAGCTTCCATGACCCCGGCCACAGCAGAGTTTGATACTAGCCTATATGATAAGTCAGAGTACAATCAATATTGTCTGAGAATAACAATAGTCAGGCCAGGCTTATAGCCAATATGCTGTTATAATGTATTAAGCCTATTGCACAAACCTCATTTCTATAGAATTGTTTTTATAGGTTTAGGTTAATGTAACAATTTTTAAGTCGTGTTTAAAATAATTCTGAGAGGTAGATTTTGACTGCGAAAGTGATCTTCACGCCAAAAAGGTTGGTGACCACTGGTCTAAAGTTTTCAGGGAGGTGAGCACATTCTCCCCTCAAGTTCATTAAAAACAAAAATCTAACTTTGCGTGAAAACTAGGCTGGCACATTTTCGGGTATATTTTTTTTACTATGCATGGTTTATAAATGAGGCCACAGGGGCCTTGTCTGGCCCGCCACAACTAAGTATTCAGACCCTTTACTCAGTACTTTGTTGAAGCACCTTTGGCAGTGATTACAGCCTCAAGTCTTCTTGGGTATGACACTATAAGCTTGACACACCTGTATTTGGGGTGTTTCTCCCATTCTTCTCTGCAGATCCTCTCAAGCTCTGTCAGGTTGGACGGGGAATGTCGCTACACAGCTATTTTCAAGTCTCTCCAGAGATGTTTGATTGGGTTCAAGTCCGGGCTCTAGCTGGGCCACTCAAGAACATTCAGAGACTTGTCCCGAAGCCACTCCTGTGTTGTCTTGGCTGTGTGCTTAGGGTCGTTGTCCTGTTGGAAGGTTAAACTTTGGCCCTGTCTGAGGTCCTGAGCGCTCTGGAGCATGTTTTCATCAAGGATCTCTCTGTACCGTTCATCTTTCCCTCGATCTTCTCGAGTCTCCCAGTCCCTGCCTCTGAAAAACATCCACACAGCATGTTGCGGCCACCACCATGCTTCACCGTAGGGATGGTGTCAGGTTTCCTCCAGACGTGACGCTTGGCATTCAGGCCAAAGAGTTCAATCTGGATTTCATCAGACCAGAGAATGTGGTTTCTCATGGTCTGAGAGCCCTTTAGGTGCCTTCTGGGAATCTCCATGCGGGCTGTCATGTGCCTTTTACTGAGGAGTGGCTTCCATCTGGCCACTTTACCATAAAGGCCTGATTGGTGGAGTGCTGCAGAGATTGTTGTCTGAACCTTCTGGAAGGTTCTCCCATCACCACAAAGGAACTCTGGAGCTCTGTCAGAGTGACCATTGGGTTCTTGGTCACCTCCCTGACCAAAGCCTTCTCTCCCGATTGCTCAGTTTGGCCGGGCGGCCAGCACTATGAAGAGTGCCTCGACACAATCCTGCCTCAGAGATCTACGAACAATTCCCTCAACCTCATGGCTTGGTTTTTACTCTGACATGCACAGTCAACTACGGGACCTTATACAGTGCCTTGCGAAAGTATTCGGCCCCCTTGAACTTTTGTGACCTTTTGCCACATTTCAGGCTTCAAACAAAGATATAAAACTGTATTTTTTTGTGAAGAATCAACAACAAGTGGGACACAATCATGAAGTGGAACGACATTTATTGGATATTTCAAACTTTTTTAACAAATCAAAAACTGAAAAATTGGGCGTGCAAAATTATTCAGCCCCCTTAAGTTAATACTTTGTAGCGCCACCTTTTGCTGCGATTACAGCTGTAAGTCGCTTGGGGTATGTCTCTATCAGTTTTGCACATCGAGAGACTGACATTTTTTCCCATTCCTCCTTGCAAAACAACTCGAGCTCAGTGAGGTTGGATGGAGAGCATTTGTGAACAGCAGTTTTCAGTTCTTTCCACAGATTCTCGATTGGATTCAGGTCTGGACTTTGACTTGGCCATTCTAACACCTGGATATGTTTATTTTTGAACCATTCCATTGTAGATTTTGCTTTATGTTTTGGATCATTGTCTTGTTGGAAGACAAATCTCCGTCCCAGTCTCAGGTCTTTTGCAGACTCCATCAGGTTTTCTTCCAGAATGGTCCTGTATTTGGCTCCATCCATCTTCCCATCAATTTTAACCATATTCCCTGTCCCTACTGAAGAAAAGCAGGCCCAAACCATGATGCTGCCACCACCATGTTTGACAGTGGGGATGGTGTGTTCAGCTGTGTTGCTTTTACGCCAAACATAACATTTTGCATTGTTGCCAAAAAGTTCAATTTTGGTTTCATCTGACCAGAGCACCTTCTTCCACATGTTTGGTGTGTCTCCCAGGTGGCTTGTGGCAAACTTTAAACGACACTTTTTATGGATATCTTTAAGAAATGGCTTTCTTGCCACTCTTCCATAAAGGCCAGATTTGTGCAATATACGACTGATTGTTGTCCTATGGACAGAGTCTCCCACCTCAGCTGTAGATCTCTGCAGTTCATCCAGAGTGATCATGGGCCTCTTGGCTGCATCTCTGATCAGTCTTCTCCTTGTATGAGCTGAAAGTTTAGAGGGACGGCCAGGTCTTGGTAGATTTGCAGTGGTCTGATACTCCTTCCATTTCAATATTATCGCTTGCACAGTGCTCCTTGGGATGTTTAAAGCTTGGGAAATCTTTTTGTATCCAAATCCGGCTTTAAACTTCTTCACAACAGTATCTCGGACCTGCCTGGTGTGTTCCTTGTTCTTCATGATGCTCTCTGCGCTTTTAACGGACCTCTGAGACTATCACAGTGCAGGTGCATTTATACGGAGACTTGATTACACACAGGTGGATTGTATTTATCATCATTAGTCATTTAGGTCAACATTGGATCATTCAGAGATCCTCACTGAACTTCTGGAGAGAGTTTGCTGCACTGAAAGTAAAGGGTCTGAATAATTTTGCACGCCCAATTTTTCAGTTTTTGATTTGTTAAAAAAGTTTGAAATATCCAATAAATGTCGTTCCACTTCATGATTGTGTCCCACTTGTTGTTGATTCTTCACAAAAAAATACAGTTTTATATCTTTATGTTTGAAGCCTGAAATGTGGCAAAAGTTCGCAAAGTTCAAGGGGGCCGAATACTTTCGCAAGGCACTGTATAGACAGATGTGTGCCTTTCCAAATCATGTCCAATCAATAGAATTTACCACAGGTGGACTCCAATCAAGTTGTAGAAACATCTCAAGGATGATCAATGGAAACAGGATGCACCTGAGCTCAATTTCGAGTCTCATAGCAAAGGGTCTGAATACTTATGTAAATGTGATATTTCAGTTCTTTATTTTTAATAAATTTGCAAACATTTCTAAAAACCTTTTTTTGCTTTGTCATTATGGGGTATTCTGTGTAGATTGATGATGGAAAACACCCCATTTTAATCCATTTTAGAATAAGGCTATAATGTAACAAAATATGGAAAAGGTCAAGGGATCTGAATACTTTCTGAATGTACTGTATAGGCATATATACTGAACAAAAATACAAACACAACATGTAAAGTGTTAGTCCCATGTTTCATGAGCTGAAATAAAATATCCCAGAATTGTTCCACACACACAAAAACCTTATTTCTTTCAAATATTGTGCACAAATGTGTTTACATCCCTGTTAGTCAGCATTTATCCTTACCAAAATAATCCATCCACCTGACAGGTGTGGCATATCTAGAAGCTGATTAAACAGCATGATCATTACACAGGTGCACCTTGTGCTAGGGACAATAAAAGGCCACTCTAAAATGTGCAGTTTTGTCACACAACAATGCCACAGATGTCTAAACTTTTGGGGATGCATGCAATTGGCTTGCTGATTGCACGAATGTCCACCAGAGCTGTTGCCAGAGAATTGAATGTTAAAATCGTTGAAATTGTTACATCTATATATTTTTTCAGTATATATAAAAGGTTATTTTACTTAGTTCTTTAAAGCAAAGGCTACCCCAGGAATGTGAGTGGGCTGAGGTTGCACTTAACTCGCCACTGATGAACCTCCAACCACTTTGCATAGGATCATGCACGGTCTGTTCTTTGGCTCGTGGGGAGGGGTTGGCATGGAGAAATAGGCCTACCGGCATGTAATTTCCAATCGTTGAAGCAAAATAAAATATAGGATTCGCACCCCTGTAGATTATTAGATATGGGTGTTATTCTGATGATGTAAACCAATGTCTCTGATAAAGCTGTGGCTTTCCTGGATCTAACCTTATAAAAATGATTAGGCTTAGTTAGCTATTTCATTTGGGATGAAATGTAGGCTACATTGAATGTTAATTTGAAATGAGCAAGCAGTATTGACATAAATAAATACAATAAAAAACGACCTATGCATAATTAGCCTAAACTTGTTATTAATAGAGCTCGACAACTTGTAGTCCTAAAA
The DNA here is from genome assembly GCF_057628025.1 of Oncorhynchus mykiss. Lineage (NCBI taxonomy): Eukaryota > Metazoa > Chordata > Actinopteri > Salmoniformes > Salmonidae > Oncorhynchus > Oncorhynchus mykiss. Next base: position 40,088,863 of record NC_143038.1, on the reverse strand, counting down.
ACCTCAAATGACTTACCTCTGGTTCGTTCAGCCATTCCCATGGGGCAAACGAATGGGGGAAAAAAACATGGTTTGGGGATAAAAGCTCAAAATAAGGTCTGAGGTTAACACAGGCTTAGTAGATCTAATACGTTTTGTTCTATGAGATAATATCAGTCAGTTAACATGACCTTTATGAATTAAGAAGCCTTTTATGTGCTTTAAAAAAAAGTTAATACATGCTTCAAAATTCACAAAAAGTTACGTTAGCTAATGAATATTATCTAAACGTATGATATCTCCTAAGCCTGTGTTTACCACAGACCTTATTTTCGGAGTTTTTCCCAAATCTCTCCAGAAACGACATTGATTTTCCCATAGGCTTCGTCCAGCAAACCATGGCTGAGTGCCTACAAAAATAGGCCATTACTATTGCAGAGATGAAAGCCTCATGACGCTAACATTTTGGCTCTATAAGTGACATTTATCTTCAATAGACTAATATTGTAGCTGGCTATGTATGCATCCTGCATTTTAATAGGTACAATTACTCAGGCAAATTGAATAATGCTCCACATAACAGTGTTTGAATGTCGGTGTCACAGTCCTTTATATAAAAAAATCAAAAATAATAATATACCCATAATGCATTGCAATGCCAACGTAGGCAAATCTGCCACTGGCTAGTTGTCAACATGGCCACCAGTGTTTGCAATCCGCTATCATAGCTCTTCTCAATGGGATGTCATTTAACTCCACGTATTTAGCAAAAAGCCTTATCGAACTAGCTAAGCAAGAGAGACGCTTTAAACACCGCGTTCTTTAGGTTCTACAATACCCAGCCTGGTAAGAGACTACGAGCTAGCAGTAGTTAACATCAGTTAGCTACAGTAACTATTAGATCTCTTCAGATACACTATCATACATAGTATAGACTATTGAATGACATTCAGCTTTCTAGTTGCAGTCAGTTCGAATATTGTTTATTTAACAAGGTATGGCTTTCAAAGTCTGTCAAAGGCGTCCTACGTTAGCCGCTTGGTAGTTAGCTAAACTGTACACGTTATTGCTTTGATGCCGGCTTGGTTGGTGATAACAGAAGAAGCTAGGACATGATTTATGTGTAAGATTGCTAATAATTACTCTCTTCAGTGTCAGTCAAAATGGCAAGCCCAAGGACCAGAAGAGTTTTGAAGGAAGTGAGAACACAGGAGGAAAACAACGTGAGTAGCTAGCTAACGTTAGCTTGGTGTTTGACCAGTAACGTTGTAGCTGGTTTAGTCACGACGTGATTGCCCAAAGGGCCAGGGCTGAACTATCTAAGGTTTAATATGAACACTGACGTTAGGACCTTGTGGGTGAACAATTTCTGTTGAGATATTCAATGTGATAGTGTCCACATCCATGTTTTCAATATCGACATCAAATAGTGAGCCAACATTTCCCCTCTTTTCTCAGCTTTGCTTTGAGTGTGGGGGCTTCAATCCTCAGTGGGTGAGTGTGACCTATGGGATCTGGATTTGTTTGGAATGTTCTGGCAAACACAGAGGCTTGGGAGTACACCTTAGGTGAGTAAATTCCAAAAGGCCAATTTTTCTGATTGTTGGTATTTATGCTTGCCTGCAGAGGCTCGTCTGTGCATGAATGTCAATCCTCTACTGTTGAATCTCTTATCCTGAATAAGTAATTGTTCAAGCCTTCAGCCAGGGCCTTCTAAGATGGTGATTACCACTTATATTCTTTAACCCACCATACTCACCTAGTCATCCAAATGTCTTCTTATATAAGGTCCCATGCCTAGTTAAATAAAAAATGAAGTAACATTTCCTGTCAAGTCGGTTTGGAAGTATTTAACCCCTAATGTGATCTCTGTACTGTAGCTTTGTGCGCTCTGTTACCATGGACAAGTGGAAGGACATTGAGCTGGAGAAGATGAAGGCGGGAGGGAACGGAAAGTTTCGTATGTTTCTGGAACTCCAAGATGATTACGATGCCACCTGGACCATGCAGGACAAATATAACAGCAGACCTGCTGCACTTTTCAGAGACAAGGTAAGGAAGCCTCCCTTTTGAGTCATTATTTTAATGGTCATGTACATAATAAAGTTGCCGGGGACACTCCAAATCAACATTTCTGAATTTCCAATGCTAAGATCAAACAGTACATCTATAATGGTCTCACTCACTGAAATGCATGCCTCTTTATTCGATTGACAGGTTGCAACCATTGCAGAGGGGAAAGAGTGGTCTATTGAAACTTCCTCTGCCAAGGACTGGACTCCGCCTCAGGCTAAGACTGGACTTTCGACGTCTCATCGGTAAGGGTGAAAAGTGTTATTTCATATAGCTAAAGTATTCAATGACTTGAATATTTTCAAAGTACTCATTTCCAATATTATCACATCCCAAAATAATCTGTGGTTGGTTTTCCAATGTAGCTCAGGGGGCCCTGGCCAGAACTCGGGAAACCCTTCAGACAAGGTGTTTGAGGACTGGTTGAGTGACGATGTGAACTCTTATCAGAGGTGAGACCATTGTATCCATGACTTGCTTGTCTCTGAAGCAGATGTACAGCCCCCCCCCCCCCCCCTCTCAAAACAGCCTCAAGTTCCACCGAGATGCTGGCTCATGTTGACTCCATTGCTTCCCACAGTTGTGTCAAGTTGACTGGATTCCCTTTGGGTGGTGGACCATTCTTGATTCACACTGGAAATAGTTGAGCGTGAAAAAACAGGCATCTTTGAAGTTCTTGACACAAACTGGTGCGCCTGGCACCTACTACCATACCCCATTCAAAGGCACTTAAATAATTTGTTGCCCATTAACCCTCTGAATGGCACACATAGTCTGTCTCAAGGCTTGAAAATCCTTCTTTAACCTCACTCCTCCCCTTCATTTACACTGATTGAAGTGGATTTAACAAGTGACATCAATAAGGGATCGTAGGGGTCAGTCTGTCATGGAAAGAGCAGGTGTCCTTAATGTTTTGTGTGTGTATACAGTGCATTTGGAAAGTTTTCAGACACCTTGACTTTTTCCACATTTTGTTACGTTAGACGTATTCTGAAATTGATTCATTCTACACACCATTTTTTTTGAATTTTTTTGCTTATTTACTTGAGTATTCAAACCCTTTGCTATGACCTGAAATTGAGTTTAGGTTCATCCTGTTTCCATTGATCATCCTTGAGATGTTTCTACAACTTGAATGGAGTCCACCTGTGGTAAATTATATTGATTGGACATGATCCTGTCCCCTGGGGAAGGGATGCATGGTTATTCTTTAAGTGTTTTCCTCACCATCTTAAATAAGCATGCCCCATTCAAAAATGCAGAACCAGGGACAGATATAGCCCTTGGTTCACTCCAGACCTGACTGCCCTTGACCAGCACAAAAACATCTTTGGCGTTCTGCATTCGCATCGAACAGCCTCCGCGATATGCAACTTTTCAGGGAAGTTAGGAACCAATTTGCACAGGCAGTTAGGAAAGCAAAGGCTAGCTTTTTCAAACAGAAATTTGCGTTCTGTAGCAAAAACTCCAAAAAGTTCTGGGACACTAAAGTCCACGGAGAATAAGAGCACCTCTTCCCACTGCACCGAGGCTAGGAAACACTGTCACCACCGATAAATCCATGATAATTGAGAATTTCAATAAGCATTTTTCTACTGCTGGCCATGCTTTCCACCTGGCTACCCCTATCCCCGGTCAACAGCTCTGCATCCCCCCACAGCAACTTGCCCAAGCCTCCCCGATTTCTCCTTCACCCAAATCCAGATAGCTGATGTTCGGAAAGAGTTGCAAAATCTGGACCCCTACAAATCAGCTGGGCTAGACAATCTGAACCCTCTCTTTCGAAAATTATCCGCCGCAATTGTTGCAACCCCTATTACTAGCCTGTTCAACCTCTTTCGTATCGTCTGAGATCCCCCTCTTCAGAGGGGGAGACACCCTAGACCTAAACTGTTACAGACCTATATCTATCCTACCCTGTCTTTCTAAGGTCTTCGAAAGCCAAGTTAACAAACAGATCACTGACCATTTCGAATCCCACCGTACCTTCTCCGCTATGCAATCTGGTTTCAGAGCTTGTCATGGGGTGCACCTCAGCCACGCTCAAGGTCCTAAACAATATCAGAACCGCCATCGATAAAAGACAATACTGTGCAGCCGTATTCATTGACCTGGCTAAGGCTTTCAACTCTGTCAATCACCACATTCTTATCGGCAGACTCAACAGCCTTAGTTTCTCTAATTATTGCCTCGCCTGGATCACCAACTACTTCTCTGATAGAGTTCAGTGTGTCAAATTGGAGGGCCTGTTGTCCGGATCTCTGGCAGTCTCTATGTGGGTGCCGCAGGGTTCAATTCTCGGGCCGACTCTTTTTTTCTATACATCAATGATGTCGCTCTTGCTGCTGCTGATTCTCTGATCCACCTCTACACAGACGACTCAATTTTCTATACTTCTGGCCATTCTTTGGACACTGTGTTAACTAACCTCCAGACGAGCCTCAATGCCATACAACACTCCTTCCATGGCCTCCAACTGCTCTTAAATGCAAGTTAAACTAAATGCGTGCTCTTCAACCGACCGCTGCTCATCCCCATATTGTTATTTTATTTTTTTGCTCCTTTGCACCCCAGTATCTCTACTTGCATATTCATCTTCTGCATATCTATCACTCCAGTGTTTAATTGCTAAATTGTAATTTTCACCACAATGGCCTATTTATTGCCTTATCTCCATAATCTTACTTCATTTGCACACACTGTATATAAACTTTTCTATTGTGTCATTGACTGTACGTTTGTTTATTCCATGTGTAACACTGTGTTTGTGTCGCACTGCTTTGCTTAATCTTGGCCAGGTAGCAGTTGTAAATGAGAACTTGTTCTCAACTGGCCTACCTGGTTAAATAAAGGTGAAATAAATAAAGTAAAACAACTGTCTATACAAGGTCCCATAGTTGACAGTGCATGTCAGAGTAAAAGCAATGAGGTTGAAGGAATTGTCCCTAGAGCTCCTAGACAGGATTATGTCGAGGCACAATCCTGTACCCTAGGGAAGAGTAGCAATTAAAAAAAAAAAAAAATTCTGCAGGATTGAAGGTCCCCAAGAACACAGTGGCCTCCATCATTCTTAAATGGAAGAGTTTGAATCCACCAAGACTCTTCCTAGAGCTGGCCACCCAACCAAACTGAGCAATCGGGGGAGAAGGGCCTTGGTCAGGGTGGTGACCAAGAACCCGATGGTCACTCCGACAGAGCTCCAGAGTTCCTCTGTGGAGATGAGAGAACCTTCCAGAAGGACAACCATCTCTGCAGCACTCCACCAATCAGGCCTTTGTGGTTGAGTGGCCAGGCAGAAGCCACTCCTCAGTAAAAGGCACATGACAGCCCGCTTGGAATTTGCTTAAATGAACCTAAAGGACTCTCTAATCTGAGGAAATCAAGATTGAACTCTTTGGCCTGAATGCCAAGCGTCTCGTCTGGAGGAAACCAGGCACCGCTCATCACATGTTGGTTGCAACATCATGATGTGGGAATGTTTTTCTTCAGCAGGGACTGGGAGACTAGTCAGGATCAAGGGAAAGATGAACAGAGCAAAGTACAGAGAGATCCGCTCAGGACTGGGGCGAAGTTCACCTTCCAACAGGACAACGACCCTAAGCACACAGCCAAGACAATCCAGGAGTGGCTTCTTGACAAGTCCCAATGTTCTTCAGTGGCCCAGCCAGAGCCCGGACTTGAACCTGATCAAACATCTCTGGAGAGGCTTGAAAATAGCTGTGCAGCAACACTCCCCATCCAACCTGACAGCTTGAGAGGATCCGCAGAGAAGAATGGAGAAACTCCATAAATAAAAATAAAAAATTCACCTTTATTTAACCAGGTAAGTTGTTGAGAACAAGTTCTCATTTACAACTGCGACCTGGCCAAGATAAAGCAAAGCAGTGCGACACAAACAACAGAGTTACACATGGAATAAACAAACATACAGTCAATAACACAATAGAAAAAAGTATATATACAGTGTGTGCAAATGGTGTGAGGTAAGGCAATAAATAGGCCATAGTAGCGAAGTAATTACAATTTAGCAAATTAGCACTGGAGTGATAGATGAGCAGATGGTGATGTGCAAGTAGAAATACTGGTGTGTAAAAGAGCAGAAAAGTAAATAAAAAAATGGGGATGAGGTAGGTAGATTGGGTGGGCTATTTACAGATTGGCTATGTACAGCTGCAGCGATCGGTTAGCTGCTCAGATAGCTGATGTTTAAAGTTAGTGAGGGAAACATAAGTCTCCAGCTTTAGCGATTTTTGCATTTCGTTCCAGTCATTGGCAGCAGAGAACTGGAAGGAAAGGAGGCCAAAGTATTTGTTGGCTTTGGGGATGACCAGTGAGATATACCTGCTGGAGCGCGTGCTACTATCTGTTATCGTGACCAGTGAGCTGAGATAAGGTGGAGCTTTACCTAGCATAGATGACCTGGAGCCAGTGGGTCTGGCAACGAATATGTAGAAAGGGCCAGCTGACTAGAGCATACAGGTCGCAGTGGTGGGTGGTATAAGGGGCTTTGGTGACAAAACGGATGGCACAGTGGTAGACTGCATCCAGGTTGCTGAGTAGAGTATTGGAAGCTATTTTGTAAATGACATCATCGAGGATCGGTAGGATAGTCCGTTTTACGAGGGTATGTTTGGCTGCGTGAGTGAAGGAGGCTTTGTTGCGAAATAGGAAGCCGATTCTAGATTTAATTTTGGATTGGAGATGTTTAATATGAGTCTGGATGGACAGTTTACAGTGCCAAGCTTGTGTCATCATACCCAAGAAGACTCGAGGCTGTAATTGCTGCCAAAGGTGCCTCAAAGTACTTAGTGAAGGGTCTAAATACTTGTGTAAACACTTTAAAAACCTGTTTTTGCTTTGTCATTATGGGGTATTGTGTGTATGTTGGTGAGGGGGGGAAACTCCAGACTATGTAATCCATTTTAGAATAAGGCTGTAACGTAACAAAATGTGGAAAAAGTCAAGGATTTTGAATCCTTTCTGAATGCACTGTTAACATATTGTACCCAGAAAGCACAGTCTAAATCCAAAAGTAAGATGCCACAGAGCACATTTGACTATTGCTTAAAGATAACTTGAATCTGATTCTCTTTATATGTTCTTAACCATCATTTTAACTAACAACTTTCAAGACTTTATCTGTAAATGCTCAACCAATGTATAGCACAGGGTCTTAATCCAACAGTAAGAAACCACAAAGTACACATTTGTACTTTTGCTTTAAGATCAATTTCATCCATATGTCATTTTTTTTCCTTTCCCGCTGGGACCACCCATATGCGTACGCATGATTGTAAGTCACGTTACGTAAAAGCATTTCCTAAATGTAATTTATTATGTTTTTGCTCACTTTTTTATTAAGACTTATAATTTATGCAAACATACTATTTCCCCTGTAGTGGTGGCGGTTATAGTGGGAATCAGGAGAACCGCTATGTTGGCTTTGGGAATACACCGACCCCAGAGAAGGAGGATGATGTTCTGAACAGCGCTCTATCTTCCATTTACTCGGTACGGCAGTAATATGGCACAGCATCTGGGAATCTGCGTGGCCCTGAAGTAAGGGGGGGGGGGGGTTCCCAAATGGCACCATATTCCCTATATTTGGGACACAGACATGGAGTTTAAGGTATCTGTCATGGTGACTCGTGTGTCTATTTGGGACGCAGAGTTTAAGATATCTGCCGTGGTGAATTGTGTGTGACATGTTTTGTTTGATAGGGCTGGAGCAATTTCACAATCGGAGCAAGCAAAATTGCAGCAGTCGCCAAAGATAATGTAAGTATCTCCAAGGAAAGCTGTTATCCTGTCACAGAACTAAATTTCACTGTTTATTAATAGCTTTTTTCCTCTTTTCATTGGAACAGACTGCAAAACTTGCAACCTCAGCAACTCTAAAGGTATTACTTTCTTTTATTAAACAGTTCATTAGTACCGGATTGATTAGCACCAAGTCTTTAAACTTTTAGTTACTATTAAGATATCGTTAAGGTTTGTTTTACTATTTATATGAATGTGTAGATACAAACTCTTAACCTAACAGGTCTGAGATGCCATTTAACAAAGTTGATAAAGATGTGATTGTGTGAATTCCTTTTTGATGAAAAAGCAAACCATTATTATGCTCATGCTCGCATGACACAAGTAATAAATAGGTTTCAAAGTTTATTCGCCACATGCACAGGATACAATAGGTGTAAAGCAGTACAGGGAAATTCTTACCTTCAGAGCTCTATCCAACAATGCAGTGATGATAATAATAATAATAATAATAATAATAATAATAATAATAATAATAATAATAATAATAATAATAATAATAATAATAATAATAACTACGATGAGAGTTAAAAAAAATAAAAAAAACACGAGAATGCAAAAGTATGTTTAGGTCAGTGCCAGTACATTTATTCAATGTGCAGGTTTACTGGAGTGGTTGAGGTGGGTTTATGCATCAATAAATAAACTATTTCTTGAACTGCATTGTTGATTTAAGGGCTTGTAAGTAAGAATTTCACAGTAAGGTCTACTACACCTGTTGTATTCGGCGCATGTGACAAATAAAACGTCATTTGATTTAGTATGGTACACAGTACCAGTTAAAAGTTTGGACACGTACTCATTCAAGGGTTTTTATTTTATTCTTAATATTTTCTAAATTCTAACGTTATAGGAAAGACATCAAAACTATGAAATAACACATGGAATCATGTAGTAACCCAAAGTGTTTAACAAATCAAAATATATTTTAGATTCTTCAAAGTAGCCACCCTTTGCCTTGATGACAGCTTTGCACACTCTTGGCATTCTCTCAACCAGCATAATCCTGGAATGCTTTTCCAACAGTCTTGAAGGAGTTCAGCACTCTTTGGCTGCTTTTCTTTCACTCTGCGGTCCAACTCATCCCAAACCATCTCAATTGGGTTGAGGTCGGGTGATTGTGGAGGCCAAGTCATCTGATGCAGAACTCCATCACTCTCCTTTTTGGTCAAATAGCCCTTACACAGCCTGGAGGAGTGTTGGGTCATTTTCCCATTGATAAACAAATAGTCCCACATTGGCGCAAACCAGATGGGATTGGGTATTGCTGCAGAATGCTGTGGTCGCCATGCTGTTTAAGTGTTCCTTGAATTCTTAATAAATCACTGACACTGTCACCAGCAAATCACCATCACACCACCACCTCCTTGCTTCACGGTGGGAACCACACATGCGGAGGTCATCCGTTCACCCACGCTGCGTCTTGCAAAGACATGGCGGTTGGGAGCAAAAATGTCAAATTTAGACAACAGATTTCCACTGGTCTAATGTCCATTGCTCGTGTCTCTTGGCCCAAGCAAGTCTCTTCTTCTTATTGGTGTCCTTTAGTAGTGGTTTCTTTGCAGCAATTCGACCATGAAGACCTGATTCACACAGTCTCCTCTGAACAGTTGATGTTGAGATGAGTCTGTTACTTGAACTCTGAAGCATTTATTTGAGTACCAAGCTAGAGTCATTTATTTGAGTAAGACATTTTCATGTATTGGTTAAGAGGTTCAACCTCCTAATTCCATTTGATGTACCCACAGAAAAATCATTATTCCAGATATAACTTAATTCTATGGATGCACCACTGTATGTGATTCCCTCTGCAGCAGAAACAGCAGTGCAAATGTTTAGCCTTTAGAGCTCATGGAACATAGATTTTCTTCCACAGGTTTCCCTTTTTATTGTTGATCATAAATGAACTGGACATAAATAACTGCCCTTATTCTGTGAACATTACTGTAGTTTGAACTGTTTGTCGCTTCTTTAACTTCCTTGCTTTCTCTGGACGTAGTTAAGGGGCTATAAGCCGCCCCCAGAGCCGGTAAAATCAATAACAAATGCATGCTCTTTGTCCCTATTCCTGCATCCCATTTTACTCATTGTTTTCATGAATGTATTCATTCCCACCCTAAGCTTGTCGGCTGGTCATCGGTGTCCTGTCTGAAAATGTATGTGAAAATGACCAGACCCACCACTGCAAAATGGTGGATAAGTACAGTTAGCATAACCAGTAGTGTTACATTGAGCTTTTCTTGGCTGCAGACAGAAAAACATATTTAGCAGTTGATGGATACTCTTAATGTCAAGGCTTGTCGTAGTTTAAATTATTATTATTATTAAATTAATTATTATGAAGTTCTTGGTCACGTTCACTTTAGTGGCCCATTTAAGACCATGGTTGAGAAACCATTCAAGGAGTGTGAACATTCCTGTCATTTACAAAAAAAGAAATCTTGGCATAATAATCAACATGATGACCACTTGTTTTGTACTCGCCAACCATAGTTATTTATCCCTGCATGACCGTTCCATTGCTCAGTTCCCTTTGAGGGTCAGCCCTCACTGTGCTGACTGCTTGTTTAATGTCCTAGTGAATGGAATGACAGTTCCCTCGCCTGCCTCAGCTTCCTGCTACTCAGAAATTCAGTCAGTGTCTTGCATTGTCGTGAATGTCGAACTGTTCTGTTTAATTCACACATCTTCTCCCTGTCACTCCCAACTAGGCCACAGAGTTAGGACAGACATTAAATGAGAATGTTATCAAACCTACCCACGAAAAGGTAACTGTTTAAAGTTTAGTTAATAGGCTAATATGCTTCATAAAACCAGCTTTACATTTGATTTGCATTGTCTCCTTTGGAATGTGTCTGCTCTAGTGACGGACTATAGTGTGCACTGTGCATGTGCAATAGCTAATTGCTTGATGTAGAAAAATTTCACATAGCTTCCTAAAATGGGTGTTTTCAAATCTATCTTGACTGAGACTTAACAGAAATCACCTACTGTCTCATAAGTAGGCTAATCATCACATTGTTGTCCTCTCAGTAAAATCAAATCTAAGACTAATTCCTTTGCGCACAATAAAATGTGCAACTGTTCACAATTAGAAACACTGCCTGAGCTCGCCTGTGTGGTGATGTCCTGATTTACACACCCTCCTCTTGATGCTGTGAGTTGTCTCCATTTCCATTAACGGTGATTTGGCTTGTCCAGGTTAAAGATGGAAAGTTGCTAGATGAAATGTCTGTCGGCATTGCTGGGCTGGCATCCAAGGTAGGAGAAGGCAGTCCTCTGCCACACTGCACACCTACAACCAGTCTCCTGAGCAAGGGTCGTGGGAAGCTATGCATTCATCAGGAATTAGCTTAAGTTTAGCAGGGCAAAATACGTTGGTGCTGTCATCGCACTGCTTACTCTGAAAAGGAGACTAGTTTGGGTGTGTTGATGTACATTTTGAAGATATTCATGCAATTTGTATCTCCCTTTTCTCTTGCTGCTATTGTTATTCTGTTGGTGAGTACTGTGTAGATTGAATTGTACTTATATTAACTTGTACAACCTTATACAACCTTTACTTTGGTCAATGAACTATTGTGAATCTGATAAACATGATTTGTAAACTTGTTTTGGTGAGTGTTGTAGACTTTTTATCAACATTTCATGTCTATTGTTGTTTCCTCAATTTTGTTTGACATGTGTTCCCTCTTCTCAGGTTCAGGATGCTGGTGCAAAAGGCTGGAAAGACATGACTGACTTCTTTGCTGGAAAGCCCGAGGACGGGTAAATCAAAATGATTAAATCTGGAATTTGGCATAGTGATGTGTCAGTTGAGGGTCTTTATTTCTGAGATAACAGTTTCCCCTCTTTATGATGAACCCTCTCCCACAGGTCAGAAGGAGAGAGCTACCAGAACATGGACGCCACTGAAGGTTACCAGTTCAACTCCTCAGGCCCAGAACTAGGCCAGGCCCCTGCGCAGGACTTCTGGACGTCCTTTGGCAGCGCCAGCTCCTCCAAGGCCAAGAAGTCCCCAAGCAGCGACAGTTGGACCAACGTCGACAACTCTGCCGCTGAGAAGAAGAGCTCCGACAGCTGGGACAACTGGGGCTCGAAGGCGGCATCCAACAACAAACACAGCACTGGAGACAGCTGGGAGGCCTGGGACAACAACTGGGACAACGCTGCTGGGGGAGAGGCCAAGGGCAAGAAAAGCCCCGCAGCCGCCCCCACCAAACCTGCTGAGGAAACCTGGGACAATGCAGACTGGTAGAGGCCTCACTCACAATCCTCCCCAGCTCTATTTCTCCCTTTTCCTCTACCTTCACGGCCTTCTCTCTTTCCTTCCTTCTCACAGGCACTTTTACAGTTGCACAGTTCTGTCTCTAACCTGGGTAGAGTTCAATGCCAGTTCAGTATGTATTTATCACTCAATAAGAACTAATTGAAATGGAATTGATCTCAACGCACACTGAGTATTCCTGAATATTTACACATTTTAAAGGAAGGTTGCAGTCTATTTAATTTTGCCTGGATGTGTATACATTTCTTTAATTCATTACAGGAGTTAAATCTAAATGTAAGCAGAGTCGTCATCTTATGTCACATTTAAAGTTATCTCCATATTAGAAGGCAAGATGCCATCTTGGTTTAATGAGTCTATAGTCTGACATTTTAATACATCATCCTTAACTAAAGATGGCGGGAGTCACCTACTCAACCAGAGTGAGAGGAGCCCGGTCTGTCAGTGGTTATCCCTTGAAAAATGGGGATTTCAACTTTCTGAGTTTCCACACACAATTTATGCATAATGAAATTGACAAGGAACTGGAATCCAGTTTAGTGTGCTGTCGTGTAAAGCCAGCATCCCTTGCACCCCAACAGGCCTGTGTTGACTAAAACTTACGGTCAAAATGTTATTTTGTGTGTCAATTTACGACTGCAGCTAACCTTGGTATGATGATGCTTAACATTGTGCAATGGCGTTATATGTATAAAATGTAGCTGCTGGATTCATGTGATGCAAGTATAGTATTTTTACCAATATTTTTTTCTTTCCATTCTCAGCCGTCTTCATTGAAACCTGAAGAGAAAGCTCTTATGAGTCGGTACGACTTGGTTATTTTGATGAGGAACAGGGGATAAGTACATTTAGGTTTAAATACAACCTAGTCTAAAAAGCAGTTGACAGTGTTAAAGCACTATTCCACCACCCAATCAGTGGTTGTCGATCGCATGGCATTAATCTCAGCAGCTAACTGTAATATAAATTATAATGTGTTAATTTAATGTGGTAAGTTGTACAATTATTGTGTGTGTGTTGAGAACTGGACACATTTGTTTTTGAAGCAGGGACTGTAACTCTGACTTACGGTTCATTGCATGTAATACTGCCGAACCTGTGGGAGCACCACAGCAACCTTCTGTGACCTCAGCAACCTTCTGTGACCTCAGTGGGATCTAGTATAGTCTAGTTGCGTCTATTGTCCTCAACACACACACTCCAAAAAAAAAAAAAAGAAGCTTTCTCATTAAGCTGATCTTTTCAGTCTCCATGTCTGTGTTAAGTGTTGCATCCAAGTTTTCATTACTTTTCATGTAAAAACAGACAATGGGCAAAGAACACGTCTCAGGCCAGTCATGTAAGAATCTTTGATACGAATTTCAGTTTGATACGGACAGTCACTTCTCAAGGAGTGAGGTTGAATACTGCCAATTTTGAAAGTGCTTTTCGCTGGACTTCTAAGATGAGTCTGATGTTTTACATTGACATGCAAACTTCAGCCATGTAATCACTTGACCCTGTTCGATTTGACATGTTTTTGTGTTCGCATGCAGGGGTTAAATGGGCATTTCTATGTCCTCTGAATTGCTGGCTTTTCCATAGTCATTTTTCACAGATTAGCCTAGTTCCTACTGTTTACTATCTCCCCTTGTAATGTCTCACGTTGGAACTCTCAATTTCACCCTTGTATCTATGTGAGAGAGCGGCGTTGCCTAGATTATTTTTTTCACTCATGAAAAAGAGAACAAGGCAAGGCTACTATTTCTTAATTGCACCAGATTGTTGGCATTTCCTTCCCCTGGCTGTTTTTCTGGTGGAACCACAGCAATATGGGCTGATGTGGTGTGGCTTGCATTGTCTTGTGTGAGAAACAAAGACTGTCTGAGTTTTCTACACACCAGGATAACTTTAATGACTAACTGCAACGCTTGTGTAGTAGTGCATGTTTTGCGGTATTGCACTCTCCCCACCCTCTATTTTAATGTTGTGTTACAAGCCTTAAAGAGCTGTCCTCATAGTCTATCTATTGATAATCGATGTCCATTTGGTTTTAAGTGTGTGTTATGGTGTGTGTTTTCCGTTATTGGATGGACAGCGTGTATGATCAAATGATAAAATATGAACGTAAAATGAGGTGCTGCTGTTTACAGTTTGCCTCCATATTTCTGATGCTTTGACTTTTTGTACTATATTAAGTTTTATGACGAAGCACACAGCCTGGATGGTGAACCAGCCTGATGGTGAACGTAGCGATTGGGCTGTCTCCACCAAGCTAAAATACATTCTTAGTCCCAATTTTGTTATTTAAAAAAAAAAAGAGATTATTCATCAATGAATTCCAGTGTTATAATCTAAAGGATGTTAAATGTTAGATATTATGTTTTATAGATCTACAAGTCTCAGTAGATCATTAGGTATAAATGTGTTATGTAACACTTGCAAATATTAAAGAATCTTCTCATATTTTTTACCACTGATGGTAATGAAGACTTTTCAGCAGTGCGGTTTAGTGAAATATAGGCCTAACGCTGAAAAGTACAGTAAACCATGTGCTTTTATGTCCATTCATGTTTTGACTGCCACATTGGAGATTGCCACCCATAATCTTTGTCGATCTCATTGTTCAGTCAACAAATGCTATTTTATGATATTGTACTTGGTTTCCTAATGTGTAACTATGGTTTGGAGATAAAAAAAAAAAAAAGGTCATTTTTTTTATTTTGAGAAACATAGTATTTCTAAATACAGTGGGTTGAGTTCCACTTATCTAAACAAGCATTCCGTATTGGTGATTGATTAAAGGGAATTTCCTCCAATGCTCTTGAATCTCATGTGAACCATAATTACTTTAGGTTTGTCCCTTTATAGTACTGTAATATGTATGTGTAAAATGTACAGTTATGGGTGTATGTACAGTGGCTTCAGTATGTATTCATACCCCTTGACTTATTCCACATTTTGTCTTACAGCCTGAATTGAAAATTTATTAAATAGCTTTTTTCTCTCACCCATCTACACACAATACCCCATAATGACCAATTGAAAACATGTTTTTAGAATTCTTTTCAAATGTATTGAAAATTAAATTCAGAAATACACTACGTGACCAAAAGTATGTGTACACCTGCTCGTCAAACATCTTATACCAAAATCATGGGCATTAATATGGAGTTGGTCCCCCTTTGCTGCTATAACATCCTCCACACTTCTGGGATGGCTTTCCACTAGATGTTGGAACATTGCTGTGGGGATTTACGTCCATTCAGCCACGAGCATTCGTGAGATCGGTCACTGATGTTGGGCGATTAGGCCTGGCTCGCAGTCAGCGGTCCAATTCATCCCAAAGGTGTTTGATGGTATCGAGGTCGGGGCTCTGTGCAGGCCAGTCAAGTTCTTCCACACCAATCTCGACAAACCATTTCTGTATGGACCTCGCTTTGTGCACGAGGGCGTTGTCATGCTGAAACTGGAAAGGGCCTTCCAAAACTGTTGCCATGAAGTTGGAAGCACAGAATAGTCTAGAATGTCATTGTATACTGAAGCATTACGATAAAAAAACAGCCCCAGACCTTTATTCCTCCTCAACCAAACTATACAGTTGGCACTATGCATTGGGGCAGGTAGTGTTCTCCTGTCATCCGCCAAACCCAGATTCATTCCTTGGACTACCAGATGGTAAAGCGTGATTCGTCACTCAGAGAACGCCTTTCCACAGACGATTATCACCATTCTTTGAGCTTGTGTGGCCTACCACTTCGCGGCTGAGCCGTTGTTGCTCCTAGACGTTTCCACTTCACAATAACAGCACTTACAGTTGACCAGGGCAGATCTAGCAGGGCAGACAATTTGATGAACTGACTTGTTGGAAGGGTGGCATCCTTGGACAGTGCAACGTTGAAAGTCTAAGCTGTTCAGTAAGGCCAATGTTTGTCTATGGAGATTGCATGGCTGTGTTAAATCTTACACTTCAACAACCGGTGTGGCTAAAATAGCTGAATCCACTCATTTGAATGGGGTGTCCACATATTTTTGTGTATATATAGTACATGTGATTTCCATAAGTATTCACACCCCTGAGTCAATACTTTGTAGAAGCAACTTTGGCAGTGATTACATCCGAGTCTTTCTGGGTAATTCTATAATCTTTGAACACTTGGAGTGTTCAAAATTTGCTCAATATTCTTTTAAAAATTCTTCAAGCTCTGTCAATTTGGTTGTTGATCATTGATAGACAACCATTTTCAGGTCTTGCCATAGATTTTCAACTAGATTTAAGTCAAAACTGTAACTCAGCCATATTCAATGTCTTCTTGGTAAGCAACTCCCGTGTAGATTTGACCTTGTGTTTTGTGCTATTGTCCTACTGAAAGGGGAATTAATCTCCCAGTGTCTGTTGGGAAGCAGACTGAACCAGTTTTCCTCTAGGATTTTGCCTGTGTTTTGCCTCAATGCCATGTATTATTTTTGTTTTATCCTAATAAAAACCCTCACCACTTAACAAAAACAAGCATTCCCATAACATGATGCAGCCACCACTATGCTTGAAAATATGGAGAGGTACTCTGTTGTATGGGATTTGCCCCAAACACAACAAAGGTTAATTGCTTTGCCACATTTTTTGCTGTATTACTTTAGTGTCTTGTTGAAAACAGGATGCATGTTTTGGAATATTTTTATTCTGTACAAGCTTCCTTTTCACTCTGAATTAGGTTTAGTATTGTGGATGTTGTTGATCCATCCTCAATTTTCTCCTATCACAGCGCTAAACTCTCAACATTTATTTCATTTTTCGCCAATTTCGTGATATCCAATTGTTAGTCTTGTCCCATCGCTGGAATTCCCGTATGGACTCGGGAGAGGCGAAGGTCGAGAGCCATGCGTCCTCCAAAACACGACCCCCGCCAAGCCGCACTGCTTCTTGGGAGGCCTCTAACTTTTAAAAAATCACCATTGGCCTCATGGGGAAATCCCTGAGTAGTTTCCTTCCTTTCTGGCAACTGAGTTAGGAAGGATTCCCGTGTCTTTGTAATGACTGGTTGTATTGATACACCATCCAAAGTGTAATTAATAACTTCACCATGCTCAAAGGGATATTCAATGTCTGCTTTAAATTTTTATTTGTATTTTTTTACACCCATCTACCAATAGCTGCCCTTTGCGAGGCAACCTCCCTGGTCTTTGTGGTTTCATTTGTTTGAAATTCAGTGCTTGACAGAGATGAGGTAGTCATGAAAAACGTATGTTAAACACTATTATTCCACACAGAGGGAGTTCATGCAATTTGTGTGACTTGTTAAGTATATTTTTACTCCTGAACTTATTTAGGCTTGCCATAACAAATGGGCTGAATACTTATTGGCTCAAGATACTTCAGCTTTTTTAAATTTGTAATTTAAAAAAAAATCTAAAAATCTAATTCCACTTTGACATATGTGGTATTGTATCTAGGCCAGTGACACCACATCGCTATTGTATCCATTTTAAATCCAGGCTGTAAAACAACAATGTGGATAAAGTAAAGGGCTGTGATTACTTTCTGTTGTCTGAATGGAAAATAAAAACATACATGTCTGTAGTAAATGCTGTTTTAGATCCCCCCCCCCCCTTTCCTTGGTAGATATAATATTTTTTGAATATGGTGTCATGAGATCAATTATAACATGTACATGTCACATTAGGATATGTATTAAATGTTAATGTGTGCATTGCCCTGCACATGCACTGATTCAAATCAAAATGTTGAATTTCTGTGAAAGACAGGATTCTTGTGCAGTAGCCATGGACATATACTTTATGTCCCGCCTACGAGGCGTGGTGATGTATCGTCTTACCACAGATGCTGCATTGGTGGAAGTATCAAACGGCGGCGATCCGGTCCAGGCCATGGGGTAGGTAACCGCAGTTACATGAACTATTTACTATCAGTAAATGAACCATTTTGAGTAATTATAGAATTTTGTCGTTATATTGTAGTCACTGTTGCGCACCTGCAGACCAAAAAGCACATCGGCCAGTAGCCTAGTGAAAAATAGATGTTTGCGAATGAACAAATCGCTCTCCTATGGAATATCGTGTGTAGGCTTTTTTTCTCAGTGTGGTGATTCACTCTTGAGACGAATACGTTCTATAAATTCATACAGTTAGGATTTTATTCACTTGGATGGGATTTAATTGTTGAAATATGAATGCCCAGAAGTTATGTTGAGCGCTGGCTACAATTTAATTCAAGGTAGCTGTTTCTTAAATTAGTAAATGGATTTACATGCTTTGCCATCCGATGTGGCTCATTTACAGCCCCACTGCCTTCGGTTGCTAGTAAATTATCAACGCTCACTAGGCTACATGTGAGGTTATCATGGTTTTTAAAATGATTATTAATATCCGTTTCACAATTTGGCCAGGTTTCTGAAAATACAGCGTTAAGAGCAGGAATGTCATTTTAAAGCAATGCATTGTGGCTGCAGCCCATTCTGTCATAATTACACTGGCCTTACAAGGTGGTGGTGGTCAGCAGTAATTGATGCTGGATACATTTGTAACAATGTATCCAGCTGCCTTGTGTGACACACTGAAACCACCCTCATCTGTCTGAGGGGGGACTCTCTGTCCCCATCATTCTACAGAAGGTCGATATTTGTCCTCCTGCAAGCTGGGGACGTGTCACTCCGTAACCTATCAGATCAGGTACCTACCTACCTGTCATACTATGTGAAGAGCCAGGATCATGCATGAGTCCTGAAAACAAAGGATTAACTAATTTTCCTGTAACATTGCCACTCAGGATTTGTAGTTAGGGCCAGTACATGGTAGGCTATGGGGTCTTTAGGATCAGTTATCTGAAGTCTCTCCTAACTTTTACAGATTAGGTACGTCAGTGGTTGCTTGAGTAGCTGAGCTCCTCAGCAGCATCACCAGCAGACAGTATTATCCTTTATTTTAGTCAGGATGCCTTTGAAAATGTGTATTTTGTCTTGCAGTTTTTACATTCCCACATCAATAAGAATTGCAAGACAGAATCCCTCTGTCTATAAAATAAGAAATTCAATACACTCAAATGATGTCAGTTAAAAGCGTTCTGCAAGATTGAAACCAATCTGAGATGCAATTAAAACAGTTTTAGAAGGAATGTCTGCATGAAAGCAGGTTGTCTGTATTTGACTGGTTATTAACATCACGACAAGGATAAAGGGAACTTCTCAAGGAAGGGATTTTATAGGGGTGGAGAAGCATTTAAAGGTGGAATGTTTGACTATATTTTACAGTTCCTCTAATGATACTTTCCCACTGTTAGGCTTTGCACCAGTGTTTGACCCAAAGATGCCTTGACAGTTTCTGTCTTTACAGGGGAACTGATGCCATGGTCTGAAACGTGAGATTGAGAGAGCGAGTGAGGTGCCCACTCAACGCTCCAACAGGTGAGGATGGTCACCATATCTTGTTAAGATGAGACCCAGGATGAGAGGAGAAAACATAAACCATGGCACCCACTTAACCTCTGGGATATTCAGGACGGTAGCGTCCCACCTCAACAACAGCCAGTGAAAGTGCCAAATTTAAAACAACAAATCTCATAATTAAAATTCCTCAAGCATACAAGTATTTTACACCATTTTAAAGATAAACTTCTCATTAATCCAGCCACAGCGTCTGATTTCAAATAGGCTTTACGGCGAAAGCACACCAAACGATTATGTTAGGTAAGCAGCTAAGTCACAGAAAAACACAGCCATTTTTCCAGCCAAAGAGAGGAATCACAAAAAGCAGAAATAGAGAGAAAATTCATCACTAACCTTTGATGATCTTCATCAGATGACACTCATATGACTTCATGTTACACAATACATGTATGTTTTGTTCGATACAGTTCATATTTATATCCCAAAATCTGAGTTTACATTGGCGTTATGTTCAATAGTTCCAAAACATCTGGTGATTTTGCAGAGAGCCACATCAATTTACAGAAATACTTATCATAAATGTTGTGTTATACATGGAACTTTAGATACACCTCTCCTTAATACAACCGCTGTGTCAGATTTCAAAAAAGCTTTACCGAAAAAGCACACCATACAATAATCTGAGTACAGAGCTCAGACAACAAAACAGCCAAACAGATATCCACCATGTTGTGCAGTCAACAGAAGTCAGAAAAAGCATTATAAATATTCACTTACCTTTGATGATCTTCATCAGAATGCACTCCCAGGAATCCCAGTTCCACATTAAACGTTTGATTTGTTCGATAAAGTTCATTTATGTCCAAATACCTCCTTTTTGTTTGCGTATTTAGTACACATTCCAAACTTACGACGCACAGGCAAGTCCATGCGAAAGTTCAGACAATGTTATATTACAGTTCGTATAAACATGTCAAACGAAGTATAGAATCAATCTTCATAAATCTTCGATATTGTTCCAACCGGAGAATTCCTTTGTCTGTAGAAGTGCAATATGACCCCATAGACACGGTGTATTCGATAGGCAATGAGTTGAAAAACTACAAACCTCCTGGTTGGATTTTTTTTTCTCAGGTTTTTGCCTGCCATATGAGTTCTGTTATACTCACATACATCATTCAAACAGTTTTAGAAACTTCAGTGTGTTTTCTATCCAAATCTACTAATAATATGCATATATTAGCAACTGGGCCTGAGTAGCTGGCAGTTAACTCTGGGCACCTTATTCATCCAAGCTACTCAATACTGCCCCCCAGTCCCAAAGAAGTTAACAGTTAACGAGATTAGCATTGCCGACTTGATAGATTTGCCTTTAGGCATTAGAGAAGAGCCCTGGCTGAGATTCTTCTTCAAATGTGTGGGGGAAAGTTGTGCTAGGATGGAAAAGGAGTAGGTCTTTTTGTTTTGAATTCACATTGAACAAGATGGCTGTCTAGACTGCATAGTCCTCGTTATGGGCAGAGGGAGAAGCCTACTAAATTAAGAATGTCTCTCTCAGGCTTACTGGGCATCTGTTTTCAATTCCCTCCCTTATTGCCCAGGCACATAGGTCCTGACATGTACTGACTGTCTGATTTGCCTCCTCCAACCTAGACACACACACACACACACATACTGTTTCTCTTAATAACCTCTTAGCCTTGTCCTTCATGGACTCTGGTTTCTTATTGGTGCTTAGTGGTTTCCCCCACCATTGTGGCTGTAAGCATATGGCCCTCTGACAACTACTGGAATTCTGAGTTAGTATTCAGACGGTATCCTCACTATGCTGGACTTAGTGTTTCATGCCATGCATATCGTTCCCCATGTAGAATATTGACTCAGCTCTTATTTTCTTAATTTAAAATTAAATTATATATCAGTCATGTTTGCTTGCTTTGGTTCAAGAATTTCATTGATACCCTAATTTTTTAAGATTTTTGTAGAGCTAGTCAGTGAACTGAGAAAATTAACACCATTCTTGCCAGCTCTAGGTACTAGCACACAGCTCTAGCTCTAGCACGCAGTGATGCAATCTTCATAGACAAATATTGGCAGCAGAATGGTCTTACTGAAGAGCTCAGTGACTTTCAACGTGTAACTACCGTAGGATGCCACCTTTAAAAGTCAGTTAGTTAAATTTCTACCCTGCTAGAGCTGCCCGGTCAACTGTAAGTGTGCTGTTCTTGTGAAGTGGAAACGTCTAGAAGCAACGACGACACAATCGCAAAGTGGTAGGCCACACAAGTTCGCAGAAAGGGACAGAGTGCTGAAGTGCGGAGCTCGTAATAATAGTCTGTCCTCGGTTGCAACACTCACTACCAAGTTCCAAACTGCCTCTGGAAGCACAAGAACTGTTTGTCGGGAGCTTCATGAAATGGGTTTCCATGGCCGAGCAGCCGCACTCAAGCCTAAGATCACCATGCGCAATGCCAAGCGGTGGCTGGAGTGGTCTATAGCTCGCCGCCATTGGACTCTGGAGCAGTGGAAACGTGTTCTCTGGAGTGATGAATCACGATTCACTATCTGGCAGTCCAAGGAACGAATCTGGGTTTGGCGGATGCCAGGAGAACACTACATGCCTGAATGCATAGTGCTAACTGTACAGTTTGGTGGAGGAGGAATAATGGTCTGGGGCTGTTTTTCATGGTTCGGGCTAGGCCCCTTAGTTCCAGTGAAGGGAAACCTCAGCGCTACAGCATACAATGGCATTCTAAAATCAGCAAAAAAAAAAAGAAACATCTCATTTTTCAGGACCCTGTCTTTCAAAGATAATTCAAAATCCAAATAACTTCACAGATCTTCATTGTAAAGGGTTTTAACACCGTTTCCCATGCTTGTTCAATGAACCATAAACAATTAATGAATATGGACATGTGGAACGGTCGTTAAGACACTAACAGCTTACAGACCATAGGCTATTAAGGTCACAGTAATGAAAACTTAGGGCACTAAAGAGGCCTTTCTACTGACTCTGAAAAACACCAAAAGAAAGATGCCCAGAGTTCCTGCGTGAACGTGCCTTAGGCATGCTGATAGGAGGTATGAGGAGAGGTGATGATATGTGGCCAGGGCAATAAATTACAATGTCCGTACTGTGAGATGCCTAAGACAGCGCTACAGGGAGACGGGGGACAGCTGATTGTCCTCGCAGTGGCAGACTGTGTAACATCAGGTACAGGATGGCAACAACAACTGCCCTAGTTACACCAGGAACGCACAATCCCTCCATCAGTGCTCAGACTGTCCGCAATAGGCTGAGAGAGGCTGGACTGAGGGTTTGTAGGCCTGTTCTAAGGCAGGTCCTCACCAGACATCACCGGCAACAACGTTGCCTACAAGCACAAACCCACCGTCGCTGGACCAGACAGAACTGGAAAAAGTGCTTTTCATTGACGAGTCATGGTTTTGTTTCACCAGGGGTGATGGTCGGATTCGCGTTTATCATCGAAGGAATGTGCATTACACCGAGGCCTGTACTCTGGAGTGGGATCGATTTGGAGGTGGAGGGTCCTTTATGGTCTGGGGCGGTGTGTCACAGCATCATCGGACTGAGATTGTTGTCATTGCAGGCAATCTCAACGCTGTGCGTTACAGGGAAGACATCCTCCTCCCTCATGTGGTACCCTTCCTGCAGGCTCATCCTGACATGACCCTCCAGCATGACAATGCCACCAGCCATACTGCTCATTCTGTGTGTGATTTCCTGCAAGACAGGAATGTCAGTGTTCTGCCATGGCCAGCGAAGAGCCCGGATCTGAATCCCATTGAACACGCCTGGGACCTGTTGGATCGGAGGGCTAGGGCCATTCCCCATAGAAATGTCCGGGAACTTGCAGGTGCCTTGTTGAAAGAGTGGGGTAACATCTCACAGAAAGAACTGCCAAATCTGGTGCAGTCCATAAGGAGGAGATGCACTTGTTGTTCAGTTGTTGAATCTTATGTTCATACAAATATTTACACATGTTAAGTTTGAAAATAAACACAGTTGACAGTGAGGGGACATTTCTTTCTTTGCTGAGTTCAGATGATTCTGTGCTTCCAACTTTGGCAACAGTTTGGGGAAGACCCTTGTCTGTTTCAGCATGACAATGCCCCCGTGCACAAAGCGAGGTCCATACAGAAATGGTTTGTCGAGACCGGTTTGGAAGAACTTGACTGGCCTGCACAGAGCCCTGACCTCAACCCCATCGAACACCTTTGGGATTAATTGGAACGCTAAATGCGATCCAGGCCTAATCAATCGCCCAACATCAGTGCCTGACCTCACTAATACTCTTGTGACTGAATGGAAGCAAGTCCCCACAGCAATGTTCCAGCATTTAGTTGGAGGGGGGGCAACTCCATATTAATGTCCATGATCCTGGAATGAGATGTTTGTGTAAGTAGGTGTCCACATACTTATGGCCATGTAGCGTATCAGAAGTCCATTCACAAAGTGGAGCTGACAGCTGCAGTACCATTTGTACTGGACTTGACTAGTGCTGTGGCTCAAACTGTTATCGTAGAGGTTCCTTTGTGGAGACTGCAGTCAGCGGTAGAGGTCTTCACAGGTCCAACTTCCAAAATGGACCTGGGGTTTTCCCGCCCTGACCAGATATAAATAAATGTTTTGAATATAGACCTGTTCCGAATGGACACGGGGACAACTAGACCCGTTCCGTATAGACCGGGTTGGATCCATACCCAGTCCGATCTGAGTGAGGGAAGCAGCAGATGTTTTTTTTTTTTTTGAGCTACTGATAACCAGACCTGAAAGCGCAAGAGGGAGAGAGAAGTGCCGCTCTAGCAGGCAGGGGAGCTGTCGTTCTGTGAACGTACTGTGAGCGAGTGGCACAGGAGCAGGAAGGGAGAGACTAGAGACCGCAACCAATCAAGCGGACTCGCGCTATAGTAGACATAGCTGATGTGACTTGGTTATTTATCATCCAATATGATTGCTCAGTACCTGTCTTGACTGCGTCAAACCGGGAAACGCTAGTTAAGCTAGGTAACGTTTGCTAGTTAGGCTAGTTGAGGCTGCAGTGCATGTGCTTTCTCATCCTACAGTTACACAACAACTCCATCCACTCCTTGAACTTTTAATTCCTTCATTGTAATTCCATCTTCCATTGATTAGATACAGTGGGGCAAAAAAGTATTTAGTCAGCCACCAACTGCAAGTTCTCCCACTTAAAAAGATGAGAGGCCTGTAATTTTCATCATAGGTACACTTCAACTATGACAGGCAAAATGAGAAATAAAATCACATTTTAGGATTTTTAATGAATTTATTTACAAATTATGGTGGAAAATAAACTTTTATTATTGACCAAATACTTATCTCAATACTTTGTTTTATACCCTTTGTTGGCAATGACAGAGGTCAAATGTTTTCTGTAAGTCTTCACAAGGTTTTCACACACTGTTGCTGGTATTTTGGCCCATTCCTCCATGCAGATCTCCTCTAGAGCAGTGATGTTTTGGGGCTGTTGCTGGGCAACACGGACTTTCAACTCCCTCCAAAGATTTTCTATGGGGTTGAGATCTGGAGACTGCCTAGGCCACTCCAGGACCTTGAAATGCTTCTTACGAAGCCACTCCTTCGTTGCCCGGGTGGTGTGTTTGGGATCATTGTCATGCTGAAAGACCCAGCCACGTTTCATCTTCAATGCCCTTGCTGATGGAAGGAGGTTTTCACTCAAAATCTCAAGATACATGGCCCCATTCATTCTTTCCCTTACACGGATCAGTCGTCCTGGTCCCTTTGCAGAAAAACAGCCCCAAAGCATGATGTTTCCACCCCCATGCTTCACAGTAGGTATGGTGTTCTTTGGATGCAACTCAGCATTCTTTGTCCTCCAAACACAACGAGTTGAGTTTTTACCAAAAAGTTATATTTTGGTTTCATCTGACCATATGACATTCTCCCAATCTTCTTCTGGATCATCCAAATGCTCTCTAGCAAACTTCATCCGGGCCTGGACATGTACTGGCTTAAGCAGGGGGACACGTCTGGCACTGCAGGATTTGAGTCCCTGACGGCGTAGTGTGTTACTGATGGTAGGCTTTGTTACTTTGGTCCCAGCTCTCTGCAGGTCATTCACTAGGTCCCCCCGTGTGGTTCTGGGATTTTTGCTCACCGTTCTTGTGATCATTTTGACCCCACGGGGTGAGATCTTGCGTGGAGCCCCAGATCGAGGGAGATTATCAGTGGTCTTGTATGTCTTCCATTTCCTAATAATTGCTCCCACAGTTGATTTCTTGAAACCAAGCTGCTTACCTATTGCAGATTCAGTCTTCCCAGCCTGGTGCAGGTCTACAATTTTGTTTCTGGTGTCCTTTGACAGCTCTTTGGTCTTGGCCATAGTGGAGTTTGGAGTGTGACTGTTTGAGGTTGTGGACAGGTGTCTTTTATACTGATAACAAGTTCAAACAGGTGCCATTAATACAGGTAACGAGTGGAGGACAGAGGAGCCTCTTAAAGAAGAAGTTACAGGTCTGTGAGTGCCAGAAATCTTGCTTGTTTGTAGGTGACCAAATACTTATTTTCCACCATAATTTGCAAATAAATTCATAAAAAATCCTATAATGTGATTTTCTGGATTTTATTTTCTTCTCATTTTGTCTGTCATAGTTGAAGTGTACCTATGATGAAAATTACAGGCCTCTCTCATCTTTAAGTGGGAGAACTTGCACAATTGGTGGCTTATTTAAATACTTTTTTGCCCCACTGTATCTCCTAACTTTTGCCACACATGGAGGCTCTGACTGTAGCCTATTGCCACTTTGACTTATGATTGGCCAACAATAAGCTACACACGTCACGCTCCACTCTCATGAAAAAGCATGAGCAGCAGCATAAATAATACAATTTCTCTTTCTACTGCAGCGGTCTCGTTCGAATCTGTACGGCCGTTCTGGACAAGTCGGTTAAAATTACACATACCCGAGACCTGTGAAAATCAGATCAGACCCGTGACATTATTTAGAATTCTGGATCCGGTCCTGCATTGGGTCTTGAGTATTCGGGTACAGGTGGATGGATCTGTGAGGACCTCTAGTCAGTGACTTTCGGACTGGACGATTGTGTCCGAAATGGCACCCTGTTCCCAATGTAGTGCACTACTTTTGACCAGAGCTCTAATAGGCCCTAGTTATTCCCATTTGGGACTGGGAATGGACTTCTCTTATTTATACCCCCAGACAATGGCAGCATTGTGGCCCAGATGATGTGTCATGGCAGGAGTTCCTGTCTGGCAAGGTTAAGTTAGCCATTACATGTGCCTTGTCTTCCGGCATCTATTTTCATGTTGTTGTTGATGTTTGGCCACAAATGCACTGACAAGAAAAACATGTTGTCTGTGAAATGAAAAACTAGAAATGACTTTGAGAATTAAACCCTCACAAAGAATCCCCAACGCTTTTGATGTGTTCTTATAAACCGTTTGTGTAATTGTATGCAGCAGTGAAACATGGTTCATTAGCTAATGCTTTTGTGTATAACAGTGTGGTTAACTTTACAGGTCTGTTTTTCTTGTTCTTTCATTTGTGGATGTGGTTTGTTATAGTGAAGTCAGAGTATCTGAATGTGCTCTGATGAGCTGTCCTGCACTTGCCAGTCTTGGACTAAAGTCTTCCAAGTATTTTTCTGCAGCTTTTTCACAGCCTGTTTAGGCAGCCTGTTGCACAATGCCCCATTCATCATTCCAAGCCAAGTCTCATCACTGATTGTTGTTTGACTTGGTGTTCTCATTCAGCTAAATTCTCCTATCCCCTATCCTTCCTACCAGGCAAGTCTCCTCATGTATGGATATTATTGCCTGATTTGAGAGAAGAGGAAATACTTTATCAAAAGGCAGGATTGAATTGGATCCAGCTGGTTATTAGAGGTGTTACGAATGGAATGACATTTTCCTCAAGAAAGTAAACAAGTGTTTTCACAGACCATTTTAAGTGTTGATCATTAGGCCACTACTGCAGATTATGAATTTAACTTTGTCTTTTCAGTAGAATCAATTGATCATCAACTGAAATGCTTGAATTTATTAGTTCATGGTCCCTGAAATTGTTTGCTGTGAAAATATCCGTATTGAAACTCAGGTGTCCTCAGAGAACCAAGGCAAGCAAACAGACACTTTTAAACCATGTCCACACACCATCTGATCTCCAGCCAGAGTCAGGGCCGGATTACTGAACAGGCACGCAAAGAAAACAATTCTGAAGTTTTGGGGGGCCGAGATAGCATAGGATAGCAAAATGTGTACAATTGCAGGAAATTAACTTTATAACTGCAATGTATTTCATGCCAAATGTGAACAAAAGCATGAACTGAGCTGTATAACAGCCCCCGGAGACAGGAGAGGGAAATCCCCCCCCCCCCTCCTCCAAAAAGCCCCCTACCCTTCTCTTCTCCCCCTACCGCCCAATACTCAACAAAACATTTTGATTACAGCTATTTGGCATTTGCCCAGTGCAGTGACAAGCACTGCTTGATTATGTGTTGTGTGGTTCCCCAAGTAAAATGCCCGCTGTTGGCACTGATTTCTACTGCTTTGACGCGCACTCTCATCTGTCGTCACACGACGCCAGCCGAGTGCGGAGCAAAGAATCCCTGTGGATTTAGAATAGGGAGGCTAGCAGGGGTATACCTGATGCTGGTGCTGTTGTATCTGCAGTAGATCGGGGAGCTGTGCTAAACCAACCCCAGCCCACGTACAGGTTCTAGGGCTCCTGAGTGGGAGGACTGAGCCTGCCAGAGATGTGGATGTATGAAACTTGCTGTTTCTCACTACCACAGATTGTGTGTGTGTGACTGCATTCACATTTTCTGTAAAGAAATGCGGATAAAGATTCTCAGTCCGTAGGCATCTGAATACAATGTCAATGAATGAGAATGTTTTGATTTTTCTGGCAGTAACACCAGAGAATACCACCCTATAGTGGAGTTTCCCATATATTCATTTAGCTGCAGCTTTTAAAGGAATAGTGCAATGTTTTGGCAATTTAAGCTGTTTAAAAAAAAAAAAAATGTTTTACTCATAGATACCATTGTTATGTCTTTGCATGCAGTTTGAAAGAAGTTGCTAACTAGCATTAGCACAATAACTGGACCTCTATGTGAACAGCTAGCCTGCTGGATGTCTACAGATGTGGTCAGCAACAGGCGAGGGGGGGATTTTTTGGTAAAAAATATTAAAATCACCAGAAATTCAGCTAAAACTTTGTTTAATTTAGTTAATCTGTTCACCTACTATTCCCACGAATAAAAGAGCCATGTGATTGTGTCTCAATGCAATCGAGTTGTAAAATTATTACTTTCAAATACAATCTTTTTTTGAGTATGGTGGTGGTCAATTTGCAGTGTACAAATTATTATAAATGTTACGGACCAAATCGTCCTGTGGCTGAATCAGTTGCCTACCGCTGGTCTACAGGAACAGCTAGCATGCTAGCTTTTCCCATAAACTTCCAGTCATTGCGCTAACACTAGTTAGCAATGGCTTGCGAAACTACCTTCAACTTCCTTCAAATTGCACGCAGACAAAAATGGTATCCATGAGTTAGTGACTCTTTGTTAGTAGAAAAAATGCTTAATTTCCCAAATCTTGTACTATCCTTTGAAGATCAGTGACAAGTCACAATGTATATTTGTAGCAAACCGAGCGACCAGTGTGGTGAATGAGAGCCACAAGCAAACAGCCATTGCTTTCTCATCTCCCTATAGTGTAGTGGTGCTCATCTGTTATACACTGCTCAAAAAAAAGGGATCACTAAAATAACACATCCTAGATCTGAATGAATGAAATATTCTTATTAAATACTTTTTTCTTTACATAGTTGAATGTGCTGAGAACAAAATTACACAAATTATCAATGGAAATCAAATTTATCAACCCATGGAGGTCTGGATTTGGAGTCACACTAAAAATTAAAGTGGAAAACCACACTACAGGCTGATCCAACTTTGATGTAATGTCCTTAAAACAAGTCAAAATGAGGCTCAGTAGTGTGTGTGGCCTCCACGTGCCTGTATGACCTCCCTACAACGCCTGGGCATGCTACTGATGAGGTGGCGGATGGTCTCCTGAGGGATCTCCTCCCAGACCTGGACTAAAGCATCCGCCAACTCCTGGACAGTCTGTGGGACATGATGTCCCAGATGTGCTAAATTGGATTCAGGTCTGGGGAACGGGCAGGCCAGTCCATAGCATCAATGCCTTCCTCTTGCAGGAACTGCTGACACACACCAGCCACATGAGGTCTAGCATTGTCTTGCATTAGGAGGAACCCAGGGCCAACCGCACCAGCATATGGTCTCACAAGGGGTCTGAGGATCTCATCTTGGTACCTAATGGCAGTCAGGCTACCTCTGGCGAGCACATGGAGGGCTGTGCGCCCCCCCCCCCCCCCCAAAGAAATGCCACCCCACACCATGACTGACCCACCGCCAAACCGGTCATGCTGGAGGATGTTGCAGGCAGCAGAACGTTCTCCACGGCGTCTCCAGACTCTGTCTGTCACGTGCTCAGTGTGAACCTGCTTTCATCTGTGAAGAGCACAGGGCGCAGGGGCGAATTTGCCAATCTTGGTGTTCTCTGGCAAATGCCAAACGTCCTGCATGGTGTTGGGCTGTAAGCACAACCCCACCTGTGGACATCGGGCCCTCATACCACCCTCATGGAGTCTGTTTCTGACCGTTTGAGCAGACACATGCACATTTGTGGCCTGCTGGAGGTCATTTTGCAGGGCTCTGGCAGTGCTCCTCCTGCTCCCCCTTGCACAAAGGCAGAGGTAGCGGTCCTGCTGCTGGGTTGTTGCCCTCCTACGGCCTCCTCCACGTCTCCTGATGTAATGGCCTGTCTCCTGGTAGCGCCTCCATGCTCTGGACACTACGCTGACAGACACAGCAAACCTTCTTGCCACATCTCGTATTGATGTGCCATCCTGGATGAGCTGCACTACCTGAGCCACTTGTGTGGGTTGTAGACTCCGTCTCATGCTACCACTAGAGTGAAAGCACCGCCAGCATTCAAAAGTGACCAAAACATCAGCCAGGAAGCATAGGAACTGAGAAGTGGTCTGTGGTCACCACCTGCAGAACCACTCCTTTATTGGGGGTGTCTTGCTAATTGCCTATAATTTCCACCTGTTGTCTATTCCATTTGCACAACAGCATGTGAAATTTATTGTCAATCAGTGTTGCTTCCTAAGTGGACAGTTTGATTTCACAGAAGTGTGATTGACTTGGAGTTACATTGTGTTTAAGTGTTCCCTTTATTTTTTTGAGCAGTGTATTTCAGATGGTGTCAACATAGTTGCATTTTGGAGTAGAATGTATTTTTCAAAAGTCACCAGAAGTGACCTTCTCAGTCGTTCTACAAAAAAAAAATCTCCCAGGATGCATGTGCCCTGACCCCCGCAGCAAAGAGCACAAACCTCACCCCCCTCCCCATGCTGTCTTTGCCACCGCTGCTGAAAAAAATCCTAGAGAAAACTGCATCGGAAGACAGACAAAATAATGTGTGTTTTAACAAGACACGGGATGTTTTTCTTTGTCAAATCTGGTTGGTTTTAGTGCGTGTCTATTTCTGGCAGCGACAGAGCTGGAGTCTAGTTCAGGCTACAAGATGCATAATATCAGCCTGTTTTCTACTCTGTGGTGCAGGGCTTTGATGTTGAAAACCCCTGGGCACTGATATTTAGACTTTTTCTCCCCATCGTTGGGCTTGTCCATCAGGCTGTTGAAATGCCCCTTTTGAAGTGGATGTAGGTAATAGATAAACAAAGTGTGGTGCTACCTACCACGGGTAATACATCTGAGGATTTAATGGCATTCATAGCTGATACCTTAAGCCACTGCAGCTGTAAAAACTGTCCTGGGCCCATCTTTTTACATTAACATGTCCTCTTAAAAACAACATTTTGTCATGTGGGGAAAGCATAACCAAAGATGGGCTATGGCAAACTGGACTGTAATGAGACAAAATTGAGTAGATGTTGTTGCTAAAATGTACATTTAAGAGGAGTGTACTTGTCTGACCTTGTGCCAATGATAAGGAACAGGCTTTCTAGAATACTTTTCGACAGGCGTCATGGTGTTTTTAAGCCACAATTGGGTTTTAACTATGAAATGTAAAAATTGCTGTCAAACCTTCATACCAACATAATGTGATCATGGTGACCTATGTAATAATGTAACATGGTGGCAGACATGGGATCCCTATATCTAACAGTGTAACAGTAATAAAGGGCTCTCATCTTCTCTGTGATGTCTGTCCTCCAGTGGCGTGTGAAAGGACAGCAGCCATGCCACCCCACTCTGACATCGTCAAGGTGGCCATCGAGTGGCCCGGCGCCAATGCCCAGCTCATCGAGATTGACCAGGTCGGTGCCTGTCTAACCCCCCCCTAAAGGACAAGACATACCAACATGAATGTCGGTCATGCGCAGTAGAATACCTGCTTGGTATCGGCGAACGGTGTCGATTCAACGTGTAGAATCGTCGGGAAATTAACAGAAAAATGAGAGCCGATATTCTGTGGTCAGAGGCGATAGGATGGCCACTGTGCTCGGCTGCTGATTGTGTTGGTTGGTCTTGTCCTTAACAACATCAATCCTCCACTCTGTATACTCAACCAAACATTTTATAGAAGTCTATTTTCCGGGTGCCGGAGACTTTAAACTCCAGAGACTCCATGTTAAGTAATTGTAGGGAAAAGACATCTACAGTATGTTTCTGCTCAGACCAGCATAAACTACTGAGATTTTGTTGGTAAGTCTAGCACATCTTTCGACTCTCAGCATGAACTGTAATGTATGTCGCTGGCAATGACATGAAACCAAATCCATCAACGTTTGTTTTCCACTGAATGCCAAGCTAGGCAAGGAATGAGAACCATTGTTGAAGATACTTTAGGGCAGCGTTTCCTAAACTCGGTCCTGGGGACCAACAAGGGGTGCACGTTTTTGTTTTTTGCCCTCGAACTACACAGCTGATTCAAATAGTCAAAGCTTGATGAGTTCATTATTTGAATCAGCTGTGTAGTGCTAAGACAACCAAAACGTGCAACCCTTGGGGTCCACAGGATTGCCTTTGTAAAGCTCTGCTATAGGGCCTTTTTATGACCAATCGGCAACTTTCCTGTGATTCCAGTGGCTTTGCAGAGTTTGACTGTTTTTTTTGTCTGTTGTGTGTTTGCAGAAGAAGCCTCTGTCCTCTATAATACGGGAGGTGTGTGATGGGTAAGCACCAGGTCCACACCCAGCTGTTTCTGCTCACGCTGGAGATAATGGCCGCACAATGTTTACGACTGATTTATATATGTGTGTGATATGAGCACACACGTGAACGCACACACGTGAACGCACACACAGACACACACACCCTGCGTTCACTTATGTAAGATTAGTGCTAGCTAGACAGACTTAGTTAGGGCCAAATGTATAGCAGGTCCATATTGAGAACACACAAAGGAACATTAGTAAGAGCCATTACACATGGACTGGATCACACATGAGTTTCATTACAATGACAGAATTCTTATTATAAAATGACTTCTTTAAGGGTCTATATATATATATTCTATATTATAATATATTACCCTGTGTAGAAATGGAACAGTTTGTGCCTGTTGGAATACTGCAGAACGTTCTGCTCAAAATACAAAACATGTCATTTGAATGCTTTCTACATTCTTGCTCCATCATACCCATTGATTCACTATGCTATATTATCACACAAGTTTAGAATGCTATTGCATTCAAAGATGTTGGATATCATTCTTCACTTTTGAGGTGCAGATATTTCTACAATAACATACGAGGCATTTCAGTGTTATCTCCAGATACACATAAATGCTGTGGCTGCTTGGCTCCCGAGTGGTGCTGCGGTCTAAGGCACTGCAAGAGGAGTCACTGCAGTCCCTGGTTCGAACCCAGGCTGCATCACATCTGGCTGTGATTGGGAGTCCCATTGGGCGGCGCACAATTGGCCCAGCGTCGTTTGGGTTTGCCCTGGGTAGTCCGTCATTGTAAATAAGAATTTGTTCTTAACTGACTTAAACACACACCTCTAGCCAATACACTAAAGGAGGTCTAATGGCTCATAGATGGGGGCCAGACTTGAACTTTTAATGTGTTTATACTTATGTAACCATTTAGACCCCCCCCCCCCCCCCCCCCCTCGAGTGCCTCCTCCCATTGCCTTTCCTTTTCCTCTCTCTTGTCTCCTGGTCCACCTTGTCTGTCTATGATTACTGAGACTTTTCTTAACTCGCTACTTCTCCTTATCCCTCTCTCTCCAGTGCTTCCTCCTACTCTCTTGCTCTCCCTCTCGCATCTGAATGTATTTTTTTCGCCCACTGAATATCACCCTGTACAATCTTCTCCATCTGCTCCTCTTGCAAATAGAAATGCTCGAGGCTCCGATAATGACTTTTATTAACCTTATGCACATGGTATGTATTTTCTGTAGGGTGGAAAAACAAATGCACAGCATTACAGTAGGTCTTATTGAGATACGTGTGGGTTTAGCTTCTGCCTGCCTCATGTTTAGGGAGGTCAGTGCACTCTGGTATTGAGTGGAAAATTGGCGAATTCATTCACCTACTTTTCAATTGATTTTGTGCGTGTGTCCACAGCTGGTCTCTGTCTGGCTCTGAGCAGTTTGCCCTGCGTTACGCTGACGGTCCTCAGCTCTACATCACTGAACAGGTGAGCCTCAACACCTGGCAGAATTCATTACTATAATACACTACGTGGTTCCTTAGTTAATATGTTACTGTTAGTACACTATATGACCAAAAGTATGTGGACACCTGTTCGTCGAACATCTCATTACAAAATCATGGGCATTAATATGGAGTTGGTCCCCTCCTTTGCTGCTATAGCAGCCTCCACTCTTCTGGAAATGCTTTCCATCAGATATTGGAACATTGCTGCAGGGACTTGCTTCCATTCAGCCACGAACATTAGCGATTAGGGCTGGCTCGCAGTCGGCATTCAAATTCGTCCCAAAAGTGTTTGATGGGGTTGAGGTCAGGGCTCAGTTCAGGCCAGTCAAGTTCTTCCACACTGATCTCGACAAACCATTCCTGTATGGACCTCTCTTTGTGCACAGGGGCCATTGTCATGTGAAAACATGAAAGGGCCTTCCCCAAACTGTTTGCACAGAATTGTCTAGAATGTCATTGTAACCTGTAGCGCTAAGATTTCACTTCACTGGAACTAAGGGGGCTAGCCCGAAACATGAAAAACATCCTACTCCACCAAACTATACAGTTGGCACTATGCATTGGGGCAGGTAGCATTCTGGCATCCGCCAAACCCAGATTTGTCTGTCGGACTACCAGATGGTGAAGCGTGATTCATCATTCCAGAGAATGCGTTTCCACTGCCCCAGAGTCCAATGGAGTCCCCAGAGTCCCCAGAGTCCAATTTACACCACTCCAGCTGAAGCTTGGTGATCTTAGGCCTGTGTGTGGGTGCTCGGCCATGGAAACCCATTTCATGAAGCTCCCAACAAAGTTATTGTGCTGACTTTGCTTCCAGAGGCATTTTGGAAATTGGTCATGTGTGTTGCAACCGAGGACAGAAGATTTTACGCTCTTCAGCACTCGGCGGTCATTTTCTGTGAGCTTGTGTGGCCTACCACTTCTCGGCTGAGCCGTTGTTGCTCCTAGACGTTTCCACTTCACAATAACAGTTGACCAGGGCAGAAATTTGACGAGCTGACTTGTTGGTAAGGTGGCATCCTATGATAGTGCCACGTTGAAAGTCACTGAGCTCTTCAATAAGGCCATTCTACAGACAATGTTTGTCTATGGAGATTGCATGGCGGTGTGCTCGCCATACACCTGTCAGCATGAGTGTGGCTGAAATGGCCGAATCCACTCATTTTAAGAGGTGCCCACATACTTTTGTGTATATATAGTGTATGTCATATCACCAATATGAAGTTGTTGCTACAGCATCATGCTGTGGTAGTAGCAATGTTCACCGTCTTTCTTTCCAGAGCCGTAGTGAAATGAAGAATGGGACCATCCTTCGATTAGCCATATCTCCCGTGAGACACTTTCTCTTCTTGTACATGCAGTTATTTTCATTTTTTTCAAGTAAATTACCAGTATTTCTTAGGTATATTTTATTAACTCTATATAGTGACTGCAATGCTCATAGTTTCACCAATGATAAACAGGGAGAGGCTATACAGACATGCCTGGTGCCCAAAATTGATAACCTATGTCGCGTAGTGAGAGTTGAGTGTGGACTAATGGATTCGGTTCAGTCAGTCATCCTGATGAGCCCTCCTCAGCTAGCTAGTTTATGCTTGTGGCTAGAAACTTCAGTGAGAATGTGAAACTTGTTTGCCGAAGTTGGGACTTGGGAGTGTTCAGAATTATTCCGTTTTTATTGGACTACATAATCAACAAATGTGCTTTAGCTGCCTGTCACCCTTGCCTGATATTAGCTACACTATAGCTACTTCCCTAAAAATGAGTTACTGCAGGACAGCCAGAAAGTACTGACCCTACCTTTACGCTTGTTTACGCTGAGCTATGGGGTCGGAATGCAATCTTGCTTACATTAAGACACCGAGGAGCCGGCATGAGATATGGGTCGGAAAATGTACCTCAATTCAGGGATGGGATATCAAATAAAACATGTATTTGCCACTGTACTCCACACTGCCGCATAGAGAAGATTGAAATACTGCTGCTTTTTCCGGAAAACTTCCCTTTTTGTCCTCATGCTAGCTAGCAGTAGCCACCGCAGCCAATTTTAGAATGGCAGTGTCAGCCAATCAGCTCCGTTGTTGTTTGTGACGTATCATTCCATAATGGCTACTGGTAGCTAGCATGAGGATGCAAAGGGCAGTTTTCGGGAAAAGTATTTCAATCTTAGCAATGGAGCAGTGTAGATAATTGTACAATTTTGGAGTACCGTGGTATATCCCATCCCAGCATTAAGGTACGTTTTCAGACCCATATTGCGCGTTGGCTCCACGGTGTCTTAATGTAACCATGAATGTGTTCTGACCCCAGTGCAGCTCAGTTTAAACGAGCGTAAGGGTAGGGTCGGTATCTTCTGGTAGGCTTGGGTGGTATATCATATACCTGGTTATTTGGAAAAAAACATGGGATGGTTTTTCAATACCTTCAAAATTATTTATTAGACATTTTTGAATAAATCTGAATATTTGTAGCTACTTTTTAACTTAATACCTGCAGTCAACTTGTGCAATACTTTAGGAGATAAAGCAGGTTGTGTTCTTTAATTTCACCTGTCACATTATTTTACATAATGAAGCTTACCGTATTTTCTCAGAACAGTTGAGCCAGTCTGTTTGTAAATAGCACAACGGGAGACGGCGGGAGCTGGTGAGTCTATAGTGTTCTATATCGGCGAGGCTCTGTTGTGCGGTGTACATGGGGAGATGAAGTTACACTTGTATTCAATTCACTACTAAATTTTTGCCATCAGATATCTTATAATGGCTTTGTTGTGGAAATTTCCTCTATTTACCAAATCATGAGAGCAAACCACACACAAGTCAGAGTTAGTTATCACAAAAGTCCATCTTTAATTATATGAGCTCTATCACAACCCTGTGACTCTCAGATCAATTCAGTGTCTATCAATGAATTCTCTGAGAGTCCCTTACACATTTCAACTGAGATCCTTTATAGCAAAGACACACATAGTGAGACAGCATAGGCATCATTTATCATTCAGCTTTGTCTCCTAAACTATGTTATTTTCTCAAACTCAGAACCATAAACCAATCCTCCATATCAACAGGCATATATCAAATCCATCCTATCTTGACAAGATCACAGAGACACACTGACTGGCACACAGACATTGTGGAGCCAAGAGATACATGCTTGACCTCTCCCCTCTCTCCGGCCCAAGCAACTTAGTCTTGACATAGAATATAAAACATCTTACCTATGTTAACAACTAATTCTGATTATTCCCCAACAGCTTTCTGCCAGAAGTCAAAGAGCTCTGGATGAGTTATCTGTAGAGCTTACATTTTTCCTTATGCTTCCTACTAGTGTTTTTTAAAAATCCGTTCTTCTCCTCTGTGCTCCGTGTACACATTCTGCTCTTCCTTCAGAAAAGCATTCATCACAACTTTGTTCATTTGCACAATTTATCTTGTTCACTTTTGCTTGTAAATATCCACACTAATCGAAAATGACATTCGGTAGCTACTAGCTATGCTTGTATTTCTTATGAGCTGTTTTTTTCCTGTCTTTGGGATTAGTTTATGTCCGTTTATGTCTTTCATTAGCATTTAGCTAACAGCGTCTTTGTGATTTCGCTATTAGTTTGTGCTCATTTTGTTAGCATTCTGGTAAGAGGCCCAATGGTCATCCCGATAGTTACAGCAAGTTATTTCTCGTGTAGGCTGCTATCCTACTCAAAAATATAATAGAGTATTGAACAAATTGGCTAATGCCAGCGACGTTATACAGCTGCCCGGTGACGAAACTATTGCCCAGTGGGAAGCAACAGTGGAAAGCAGTGAAGCGCCTCGGTACAACATACAACACCTTTGCATTGGTCATTCACACAGGCTTGCGTTAGCTAATTGGCATGTCACGGTGACATCCAGATTCCAGATGGTGACCAATACTAAGTTATTTATCCCTCGCCCATCAAAAATAAACACAACTTTCTTTTACAAGTTTTAACTAGCGCAGTGCTGTTGTTGCCAGATAGCCAGCATAAACTAGTTAGCTGGAAAGGGCTTATCAGAACGACTGACTGAACTGAATCCATTAGTTTCCACTCTGCTCTCAGCTGAGTGACATGTCATCAAGTTGGGCACCTGAAGTATCCGTATAGCTTCTCCCTAATAAACAGATCAAAAACATGGCAGCTGCTTTAGACTAACCCTATTGCTGACTTATACGTTTCGGTCACTGCC
This sequence comes from Oncorhynchus mykiss, assembly GCF_057628025.1. Taxonomy (NCBI): domain Eukaryota; kingdom Metazoa; phylum Chordata; class Actinopteri; order Salmoniformes; family Salmonidae; genus Oncorhynchus; species Oncorhynchus mykiss. Next base: position 40,050,366 of record NC_143038.1, on the reverse strand, counting down.
TACATGTATCAAGCTAATGTAGTTGTTGAGGTAAACCAGGTAAAAAAAAAAATGTCAATAATGGCCAACATTGCCTTGCCTGACCCCCACCCACCCACCCACAATAGGCCCGTGCAGCACGGCAGCTCCTGGACAGGATCCAGTCTCATGGCATAGATGCCCGCCTGGAGGCCCTGAAGGAGCTGGCCAAGCTGTCAGCTGACCCCACCTTTGCCACCGAGTTCATCAACATGGAGGGCATCGGGACCCTGGCGCGCCTTGTGGAGAGCGGCACCCAGTGAGTCTCATGCAGTGTATGGTAAACTGCCACTAGACGCTGATCTTGGGTCAGTTATTCATTTTCCCCACTAATGATTAAGGTAATAACTGGGCGAGGGGAAGCTGATTCTAGATCTCTACCTACTGGGAAACTTCACTCTGGAGCGAGTCTCATTATGGTCTTGTACAGACAGACACACCATGTTGTAGGGTACATACCACACCACAGCCCTTGGGCTACTTCTACTGGCTACTATAAGCCTTTCTGGATATGGTTGCCGTAGGCTAACACTGATTGCCCTATACTGATACCTTGCTGTTTGTGGCTGCAGTTGTCTTGCTTCTTTTCCCCATAAGTTGGTGAGTGTTGTCCTCTGACTCTGGTTTCCTCTCATCAGCTTTGGAGAGATGCTGGCCTTCACTCTCACTGCCTTCCTGGAGCTGATGGACCATGGAATAGTGTCCTGGGACCTCATCTCTCTGTCTTTCATCAAACAGGTCAGAATCCATACCTGCCTCAACTAAACAGTTCAGGCTGCATATATCGGAAATGCTATTCCCTATACAGTGCACAACTTTTGACCAGGGTGCATAGAGCTCTGGTTAAAAGTGCACTTCATAGGGAAAAGAAAGTGCACTTCATAGGGAATACGGTGCCATTTCGTAAGGCAGACACTCTCAACGTAACACTTGTCATATAAGGAAGCCACTGTCAGATTCCTACACCATCCACAATGGAAGTAAGACTCAATGTATTTCTGACTTATTTTGATGGAACTTGGCCCTATACATTATGTGAACTATCTTTCTCAGTTTGAACACTGGTAAAATGAATTTGGGTGGGTTCAGTAGTTTGAGGCCTATCTCGAAGTCCTCCCCCATGTTTTTTTTTTTCTCTTTTCTTTAATTACTTGACCTTCAACACCTCACTGGTTGCCAGAACTGAGTGGGTTGCGGTTACCTAGCAACCCCCCATGTTATTTGGAGCTCTTTCAGCTGAATTGTCTGTGAAGTTTTCACCCTGATGAAGTCCTCTGAAGTGCTGCACAGCAACAAGCACTGTAGAATTTAGATGCATCATTTTCTATAGGCTGTGCATTTATGCACAAGTATGGATATTATTCATTTTTTTTGTCAACTGTATGTCATTTCATAGACCTACTTTTCAAGTCCTAGTCTCGAGTTTTCAAATCTACTTCCATAAACCAAGTTGTAATCAAGAAGACCCTAGATTTATGTGTCCATTTTAATGGAGTATTTCCCTCCTATCCTGTCTGGTCAGATTGCGGGCTATGTGAACCAGCCGATGGTGGATGTGTCAATCCTGCAGCGCTCTCTGGCCATCCTGGAGAGCATGGTCCTCAACAGCCACAGCCTCTACCACCGGGTGGCGCAGGATATCACTGTTGGACAGCTCATCGGACACCTGCAAGTGTGAGCACACACACACGCACTGGGGCCTCCCACATACAGCTATGTGGGGGATGTAGTCGAAGTTAGTGTGTAGAAATGTAGTGGCGTAACTTACTAATGTCGGTGGAATCAAACGTAGATGACGAGCCTTGCCTTGCTACGCAACCTTATGACTAAGCTTAGAAGTGTAGAACCCCAGACTAATACTATCTGAGTACTGTATTAATACATTTAACCAGCTGCTACTTTAGTTTTTGTAACCGTGTGAGAATTCCTAGAACCAGATGCTTCTAACTGGTGTTGCTGTGTCTGATATGCCTTTTTAGATCCAATCAGGAGATCCAGACGTATGCCATCGCACTCATCAACGCCCTCTTCCTCAAGGCACCGGAGGATAGACGGCAGGTTAGTACAGTACCTGCTCACCAATACACCGAAAGGGTACCCTTGCAATATACACTACATGACCAAAAGTATGTGGACACTAGGGATCTTACGGTGACCGTATTCCCGCCACACTGGCCGTCACGAGTCATGACGGCAGTCAAATTCCACTTGACCGTTTAGTCATGGTGATTAGGCTTCTCCAAGCTCTGATGCTGCTGATGGCTATTAGTAGCCTACCAAACATGCTAACTGCCTGGTACTCAGCTCTCTATAGTCCCTCTAATCACTCTGACATCGATGCAAATGTAATCGAAAATCTAATTTAACACTTCATGAGAGCCCATGAGCTCATGTTGCGCAACATTTCAATAGGCTATGCAATTGCATGAGAAAACAGAGTGATGGCCTCTACTAAAAAGAGGATCCCACCAGATTTCTATAGACTAGACCTACTATATTTATTTCTCAACTTTTCTAATATTAAGCACATCGCGTCTCTTTACAACAGGAGTATAGCCAACCTGCCTGGCATGAAAATAAACCACGGAAAAAGCATACTCCATTCGCTATCTAATTGCATAGATGGCACATTCTTTTTCCACTGCTCCAGTTTCGTGACCGGTTCATGATAGTGGTCCGTTCTAAATTTAAAACAAATTTCACACACATATTATTTAGTATATGTAAAGACAATATTGAATCAAGAATGTTGTGATGGGTGACAATATTAGCCTATCACTTTGTGAATGATATATTATCACTTGTGAATCATGCCCAGCTGTTGCACATGCTTTTTTTGTGAGACTTTTTCCAAATGAAAGTCACACACCTCATATAGCCTAGCCCATAGGCCTACAGTGCCTTCGGAAAGTATTCAGACCCCTTGACTTTTTTAACATTTTGTTTAGTTACAGCATTATTTTAAATAATCCTAAACAATCTACACACAATACCCCATAATAACAGCGAAACAGGTTTTTAGAATTTTAGCAAATTTATTAAAAATAAAAAGCAGAAACCTTATTTGCATAAGTATTCAGACCCTTTGCTTTGAGACTCGAAATTGAACTCCGGTGCATCCCGTTTCCATTGATCATCCTTGAGCTGTTTCTATAACTTGATTGGAGCCCATATGTGGTAAATTCAATTGGTTGGACATTATTTGGAAAAGCACACACCTGTCCATATAAGGTCACACAGTTGACAGTGCATGTCAGAGGAAAAAGCAAGCCATGAGGTCAAAGGAATTGTCCGAATAGCTCCGAGACGGGATTGTGTCGAGGCACAGATCTGGGGAAGGGTACCAAAACATTTCTGCAGCATTGAAGGTCCCCAAGAACACAGTGGCCTTCATCATTCTTAAATGGAAGAGGTTTGGAACCACCAAGACTCTTCCTAGAGCTCGCCGCCCGGCTCTAGGAAGTGCGCAATCGGGGGAGAACGGCTTTGGTCAGGGAGGTGACCAAGAACCCGATGGTCACTCTGACATAGATCTAGAGTTCCTCTGTAGAGATGGGATAAACTTTGAGTGACAACCATCTCTGCAGCACTCCACCAATCATGTCTTTATGGTAGAGTGGCCTGACGGAGTTGGAGTTTGCCCAAAAGGCCTCTCAGACCATGAGAAATAAGATGCTCTGGTCTGATGAAACCACGATTGAACTATTTGGCCTGAATTTTATAACCCTTGACAAGCACACCTGATTAAACTTGTCAACAAGCCCTCAATGAGCTGAATGAGGTATGTTTGTCCAGGGTTACAACACACTGCTGTAGTAGATGGCTTGCTCTCCAATACAATGTAGAGGAGTCATGAAATAAACGTGGTTGCATGAAGATAATGTAAACGTGTGAAAAGTCATTTCAATACCCTCTTTTCCAGGACAAAAATACCATACCAGTTTAACATATTTATTCACACAAAACAAAATACATTTTTTTTAGTAAGGCAACACAATATATATAGACAATGATTTATATATGAATACCATATGTACAGTTGAAGTCGGAAGTTTACATACACCTTGGCCAAATACATTTAAACTCTGTTTTTCACAATTCCCGACATTTAATCCTAGTAAAAATTCCCTGTCTTAGGTCAATTAGGATCACCACTTTATTATAAGAATGTGCAATGTCAGAATAATAGTAGAGATAATTATTTATTTCAGCTTTTATTTCTTTCATCACATTCCCAGTGGATCAGAAGTTTACATACACTCAATTAGTATTTGGTAGCATTGCCTTTAAATTGTTTAACTTGGGTCAAACGTTTCAGGTAGCCTTCCACAATGCATGGCTGTGTGCTCGATTTTATATACCTGTCAGTAACGGGTGTGGCTGAAGTAGCCAAATCCACTAATTTGAAAGGGTGTTCACATACTTTTGTGTGTATATATAGTGTATTTACACTGAACCATGGTCACTCATACATGCATAACACCTACAGTGCCTTCAGAAAGTATTCACACCCCTGAACTTTTTCCACATTTTGTTAAATTGATTTTTTTGTCACTGGCCTACACACAATACCCCATCATGTCTAAATGTGTACAAATCAATGAATGAAAATGAAAAGCTGAAATGTATTGAGTCAAGTATTTCATCCCTTTGTTTATGGCAAGCCTAGGTAAGTTCAGGAGTAAAAATTTGCATAATAAGTTGCATGGACTCACTCTGTGATATTAGTGTTCAACATGATTTTTGAAATACTACCTCATCTATGTACCCCACACATACAATACATAAGGGAATAATTGGTAGATGGGTAAAAAATATCCCTTTGAGAATGATGAAGTTATTAATTACACTTTGGATGGTGTATCAATACACCCAGTCACTATAAAGATACAGGAATCCTTCCTAACTCAGATAGGAAGGAAGATAGGAAGGAAACATCTCAGCGATTTCACCATGAGGCCAATGGTGACTTTAAAACAGAGTTGAATGGTTGTGATTGGAGAAAACTGAAGATGGATCAACAACATTGTAGTTACTCCACAACACTAACCTAATTGACAGAGTGAAAATAAGGAAGCCTGTACAGAATACAAATATTCCAAAACATTCATCCTGTTGGCAACAAGTCACCTAAAGTAATTACGTTTTTGTCCTGTATACAATGTGTTATGTTTGGGCCAAATCCAACACATTACTGAGCACCACTCCATATTTTCAAGCGTTGGTGGCTGCATCATGTTATGGGTATGTTTGTAATTGTTAAGGACTGGGGAGTTTTTCAAGATAAAACAATAAACTATGGTGCTAAGCACAGGCTAAATCCTTGCGGAAAACCTGGATCAGTCTGCTTTCCACCAGACACTGGGGGATAAATGTACTTTTCAGCAGGACAATAACCTAAAACAAGGTTTCCCGAAGTCGTTCCTGTGCAGTCCCTGAGACGACCAGCCCTGAGAGGGTGGAGAGGAGGATTTCATGCTTCATGGTGTCAGCCTGAGCTCTCTCCATTAGCCCCTAGAGCAGGGTTCCAGCCCGCTGGCCCAATTTTATTTGACCCCCAAATTTTGTGAGCAAAAACAAAGTATTTAAAAAAAAAAAAGTATTTTTTTATTGTTCTAGTTTTCGTTGTTGGACATAAACTCTAAAATCATCAAGAAATCATCTCAAAGTGATTAGGAAATCTGTTCCCAAGTTTTCCCATTAATAGAGGCAAAGGCCTATGTGATCGTATCCAAATGTTATCAAGGTTTGAAATTATTCTGTTTTTGTCATGCTATATCTGTTTGGGATTCTTGAGGTCAATTTGCAGTGTACAAATTATTTATGACCATGTTCCGGCTCCCCCGCAATCCACTCAAGGACATCGCCGTGTCATGTCACATACTGTACTGTTGTGCTCCGCGTTGCCATGCCATATCGTGCTGTACCTTACTGTACCATGCTGTTACTGTGCATGCTGTATCTTGTGATGTATGCCTGTATCTCATGAACCATGTATAAGTGTGCACTATTTGTTTCCATTGCCATTGCCATCACCGGGAACCCCTCCCAATCCACCCCCTCTCAGGAAGAGCATAATAACCCCCTGGACCAGCGGCTCACTGTGAGTACACTTCATCCCACAATCCTTCGCTCCATCCCCTCCGCCCCCTCTTCCCTCTGATCCATAGAGAACCATGGACTGCCACCCTCAGAGTTCAATCCACTCAGATGAAGTCAGTGGGGAAGAATACAGTATGCAATCTTGTCATAGTAACTCTGGGTCCCTATAGTGGTAGCAGCTGCGTTCTGCACTATTAGACATGTCTCACTGGTGATGACATCTATGATGATGTGACCCCCCCCCCCCACACACACACACACACAATAAATATGGAATTGTAACAGTTATGAATCCATCCAGGGCCTAGTGATTTGATTGTGAGCCTTTCCTCAAATGAGCCTTTTGATATTGTTGTCTGGTAATAAGCTTATTGCCTAGCTGTTCCATACTGGCCTTGCTTTTGAGGCTCACTGTATTTGTCTATTTCCCTCTCAGGAGATGGCGAGCACCCTGGCCCAGAAACACCTGCGATCCATCATCCTCAATGTGAGTTTGGGGGAAAGCCTGAGTGTAATTGTCTTGGATAACCAGTCACAACCAAACAGCCCTTCATAATAACATGATGCTTTCTAAACAGTACAGATGGAGAGGTGCTGCTGCTCCTAATATGTGTGTCATCTCTCACAGCACGTTATCCGAGGCAACAGACCAATCAAAGCCGAGATGGCGCACCAGCTCTACGTGCTGCAGGTGCTGACCTTTAACCTTCTGGAGGAACGCATGATGACCAAGATGGATCCCAGCGACCAGGTAAAACGACCAGAAGCAGTTTTTATTTTTGTATTCCCTGAGTCTTTTACCTCAACCCTTTTCACCCTCATACCATTTGATGTTTTTAAGTTCTGCGCTCATCCATTTCCAGGCCCAGAGGGACATCATTTTCGAGTTGCGCAGGATTGCGTTTGACGGGGAGAACGACCCCAGTGGCACGGAGAAGAGAAAGGCCATGTACACCAAGGACTACAAGATGCTGGGCTTCACTGTGAGTCCAGCTAGTGGGTTGCTTTCATCTGCATAACTGCTCTCTAGAGAGGTTGTTTGGGTCGGAGAGTGAGTGGATGTGTTAAAACGGTTGTTTGGGGTCATAAAGGGATTGCTATGGGTCTGTCCTTGTCATTGACTCACCTGTCGGTTGTTTCTCCAGAACCATGTGAACCCTGCCATGGACTTCACGCAGACCCCTCCAGGGATGCTGGCCCTGGACAACATGCTCTACCTGGCCAAGCTGCACCAGGACACCTACATCAGGGTGTGTGTGTGTGCCATTTTAAGACAGAGCCTGTACCACACTCTCCAGTGACTGTTTTCTGTGACAAAAAGTTCAGAACAAATACATGTTATATTTCAAATGGTAGCACTGGAGTTTTCCCGAGTGTGACCATATATGTGTGTGTGTCACTCACATCAGATTGTTCTGGAGAACAGCAGCCGCGAGGACAAACACGAGTGTCCTTTTGGTCGCTGTGCCATCGAGCTCACTCGTATGCTGTGTGAGATACTACAAGTGGGAGAATTGCGTGAGTACACTTCTCGCAGATGGACACCACACATTACGATGGCTTTAAGGCGGACGTGGCATTCAAGGAAGCCTCAATCTTTTTGGGGCTTGTCCAAGCTAATCAGAGTGGCCAACCTCATTCATTTTTAATGTACTTGTATCCTCAGAGGGATAACTGGTGTATAATTTTTCAGGACAACCTCATGCATTATAATAAGTATTCGATGGTGTGTGTGTGTGTGTGTGTTCCTTCTCTCCAGCCAACGAGGGCTGCAACGACTACCACCCCATGTTCTTTACTCACGACCGGGCGTGGGAGGAGTTCTTCTGCGTCTGCATCCAACTGCTCAACAAGACCTGGAAGGAGATGAGGGCCACGGCTGAGGACTTCAACAAGGTCAGAGTTCATCCACCGGAGTCGGTTGATCACTTGGTTACTTAGGACTTAGGCCGTTAATGACTCCTATCCATCCCACTTTGTTTATCTGGTTGACTCTGGTTGGTAAAGGAAAAGCTGATAACTCGCATGGCTTCAATGTAATGTAACAAGTGCCAATGTTTTGACAGCTAAGCTGCCTTAATTTATCAGGGTTTTCACTAAATGTTTGACTCTGGTTGTTAACCCATTGGTTGGCCAGGTGATGCAGGTTGTTCGGGAGCAGATCACCCGGGCTCTGGCCATGAAGCCCTCGTCCCTGGACCATCTGAAGGGTAAACTGCGAGGCCTCAGCTACTCTGAGATACTGCGTCTGCGCCAGTCGGAGAGGATGAGTCAGGACGACTTCCAGTCACCACCCATTATGTCAGTCCCACATCCACGTTAACTTTTTGACTTTGTCCATCAGATTAGTCTGCCTCTGTGTTTGGGTTTAACCCCTCGTGTCAGCATTTTAGCGCCTCTTCAGACTTTGTTTTCATTTCAAAAGTTTCATGGTACTGTATGACAGGATTGGGGTCAATTCCATTTAAATTCAGGAAGGAAACTATGGAGCCCCTTAGGGGTCAAGGTGGAGAAAAAAACTGCCAGGCTAATCCATTCCCTTGTTTTTTTTTTATCCATTTCTTCAGATTCTTTATTCGTTCCCTCAGTTTATTCCTGATTTGTGTAGCTCTAAGCCTAAACACTCCATTCTCCTCATGTAGGCTACCATGACAGCCCCACATGGCCGATAACATATTATCGGCCATGTCAATTACATGCTTCAAATGGTGATGATCACTGACCATTCAATAGCTTATTTCCAGTTTCAGTGTTTTCATATGCCTCCGAGTCATATGGGCAAATAGGTAACGGGTGTGCAAAACCCATGAAGTAGGCTAGGTCATTTCAATAGCCTGAAAAGCCAGGAGCCTCACTAGCAGTCAACTGGATGATGCATGTTTACGATGCAAACCAAATAGGCTACACAGTTGTCTATTTTGCGCACCTCTCATCCCTGTGACCCAGTGTTTGACCCCTCGTGCATAAAGTTAGTGCCAAGTACTCCAGTAAAACATGGTGCAGCCAAGCGCCTGGGTGTGTTTGTTGTTTACAATTGTGCATGTGACTCATAGAAGGCAGAAAGGAAAGGCATGCAAATTGATTGTGCATCATTTCCAAGAAGCTTCGGTGTTACCAGGTACAATGATGCACTCGTCCCTGCGCTCGGCAGGTGAACTTCTTGTGCGACGTAGCCAACCAGACACAGATCGATGGTTTAAATCAACTCTGGCTCTATGTTCATAACTAAAACTGTCTATTTCCTTTGTTGCGATGACAATGCGTCACCTGGAAATTAACTAAGTTCCAGGCTAGGGTAGGTAGCTAAAGAACTCTTCCAGAATACAGATATAGAACAGCGAAGGTCATGAAGCAGAGCCAGATGGAATTCTTGCCTAGGGATGAGAGCTCATCACTGCACCGTATTTGTACCTTGAGGGGTTTTGCACGCCCGTTACCTATTATTTGCCCATATGACTCTGAGGCATATGAAAACACTGAAACTGGAAATAAGCTATTGAATGGTCAGTGTTCATCACCATTTGAAGCATGTAATTGACTAATTATATTTAGGCTGCAATATGTTATCGGCCATGTGGAGCTGTCATGGTAGCCTACATAAGGCGATTAATTTTTTTGTTATCTGTGAACGGATACAAAAACAGAGGGAACAAATAAAAAATCCAGAGGGAATGGATAAAAAAAAAGTGGGACCAGATTAGCCTGGCTTTTTTAAATTTCTTTCTCCACCATGACTAAAGGGGCTCTGTGGGACACTGAAATTCCAATTCCACTTTTTTTCTCATTGAAAAGCATTCAGGAAAATTGGAATTTCAGTTTACGTTCTGAATTGACTGAATTGAAATGGAGTTGACTCCCACCCTGCTCTATGAACAATATAGGTTAGTTAGCATGTGTGTGTTTTGGTTGCTGTTCAATGCTAACAGACCTATGTGAGTGTTGTGTTGCAGTGAGCTACGCGAGAGGATTCAGCCAGAGATCCTGGAGCTGATCAAGCAGCAGAGGCTCAACCGCCTGTGTGAGGGAAGCTGCTTCCGCAAGCTGGGCAACCGCCGCAGACAAGGTGGGCACACACACTTAAATAAACAAAGTGGTAGGAGCAAGAGCAGTGTGCGGGTTTTCTTTTAAAAAGCATTATTCCTACGCACCTGCAACAAGATATGTTTTTGAATATTTGCTGAGCACTACCTTTGTGGTTTTTTTCACTGCCGTCATCTTTTGTCCTCCTCAGAGAAGTTCTGGTTCTGCCGCCTGTCTCTGAACCACAAGGTGCTGCACTATGGAGATCTGGACGAGTCTCCCCAGGGGGAAGTGCCCCTTGAGCTGCTCACCGACAAGAGTGAGTCTCCTGGCTGCAACTTTGTGTCTCCCCCCACTCACTCTCAGTGATGGGGTCACCGTGACCTGTGCAATCGTGACTATTTGAGATTCGAGTGAGGTTGCCTATCAAAAGGCAAGCTAATCAGGTGAAGTCTCATTGAACATGGAGAGGCATTTAGTTCTGAGCTGATGTTGCACAGATTCACTTGTCGTCTGGAGGGCAGACGATCCAGTCAAGTGTTACGACTGACACTGACTGATCCACATCACACCTAGGTCAGTGGAACTGTGCAGTGGTTGACTTAGATAAATGCCTGTTCATCTCGTCTTAATTTCCTGCTCTTTGTCATCTTCCCCTTCAGTCCCCGTGTCTGATATTAAGTCTGTGGTGACGGGGAAGGACTGCCCCCACATGAAGGAGAAGAGTGCACTGAAACAAAACAAGGTAGGCTACTGTGGCCTCTTATCAGCAGAGTGCATCCCAAATGGTAACCTATTCCCTATATACTGCACTACTTGGATATAGGGTGCAATTTGGGACATAGACCTATTGGTGTGATGTCTGTTAGCATGACTGATATGTAGCTACGAGCCCTACCTCTTCTTCAGCTCATTGGTTATGGAGTATCTAGGGAGTTTCTCAGTCCTCTGTTCTCTCCTCGACTCCTCCGTCCTCTCCTACGCGACCTGGAAACCAATAAGTGGTCTCCATATGTATGAGAGTGTCAGTTCGTTAATATGTCAACGGAGGACTTTGCTCCTCTTCTCGATTGCCATCTCCAGCGGAGGACACTCCGGTGTATCCTACTGCGGGAAGACTTTTGAATTCTGCCACATCCCCTTTGAAACAGCTGTTTTCTCGGGTGAGAAAAGCATGTACACATTTAAAAGCTATATGTAACAGTGTTGCTTCTGTCCCTCTCCTTGCCCCGGCCTGGGCTTGAACCAGGAACCCTCTGAACACATCAACAAGAGCCTTCCACGGTACTATTCACTCCACTAAAAGCCACGGCACTTGCAGAGCAAGTGAAACAACTACTCCAAGGTCTCAGAGCAAGTGACGTCGCTGATTGAAACACTACTAGCGCACTCTGCTAACTAGCGAGCCATTTCACACCGGTTACATATACGCTACTTATCCTTTTATCTATAAAATAGCACAACTAGCTACATTTATTTTTATCTCTTTACACATGTTTTGGGATTCCACCTCCTGGAAACGTCCTTTGTCTGATAATGTGCTAAAGAAGGAGTCTCATTTCATTCAAGCCCATTTGTTTTCACGTTTCCTCGTCTCCTCTCCTCGATTACTTTTTTCAAAAAGGATGCAAGGAGAGGACAGAGGAGAGGATGTGAGGAAATCCAATTGAGATTCTCCACATCATCCTAGTGCACTGCATGATGTTTATATTAGAGGTTTGGACATGAGGTGTGCTCTCTTGTTTGGGTAGGAGGTTTTAGAGCTGGCCTTCTCCGTCCTGTACGATCCTGATGAGAACCTCAACTTTGTGGCCCCCAACAAATATGAGGTGAACGGCATGTTTAACCCCTCAGAATTAATAACTCTGAAGACATGATCTGCTTTGTATGTGAGGGCATACCGCAAATGTACTGTATGTTATCTGACCCGTGCTCTCTATTTGCTTTGTGTGTTGTGTGCGTGCATGCGCCTGCCTGCACTGAGCAGTACTGTGTCTGGACTGATGGGCTGTGTGCGTTGCTGGGCCGAGAGATGGGCAGTGACCTCACCCGCAGCGACCTGGACACGCTCATCTCTATGGAGATGAAGCTCCGCCTCCTGGACCTGGAGAACATCGCCATACCTGAAGCCCCTCCCCCTGTGCCAAAAGAGCCCAGCACTTACAACTTCACCTACAACTACGGCTGAGGGGTTTGTGTGAGAGAGCTGGGCCGTATTTGTGTCGGTGTGTGTGTGTGGGGCACGGTTGCGTGTGCATTTGTGTGTAATAAGACGGAGGAAACCACTCATCCCCTAGCCACTTAATCTTGAAATCAACATCACTTGTCTGATACTCTGAAATCCAACTGCCCACAAATAATACAGGCAGGCTACGTAACACTAGACAACAAAATGTTCCATTGTATTCTTTTTAAAAAGCAACGTTATGGTACATGCTTGATACGAACCTGAAAGTTAATATTTTGTTTCGTAATTCAAATACTTCATGGCCGTACCACCTTTTTTGTTAAATAAGCTCTGTGTTTTGAACAGTTACAGCTGAGCCCCAAAATTGCTTCATGCATCGTTATAACAATAGAACCAGATCTGTTTGAACTGACACATCACGGCCCAGGGTCTTTTCCAAGGTGTTGTATTCAAGCCACTCCCCGTGGCTGCTCATCCTCTAATTCAGTACTAATCAATATTATGGATGTTTGTTATGCAGAATCTGATTATATTTTTGTAAATGACTGTGGACTCAGCTTTGAAGAGAAGGAACATCAACGTTCTAGCAACCTACTCATTTGACTTTAAAAGATTGAGCTAGGTATTAAACTGACAGAGGTATCAGAGAAAGCAGTAAGCCATTTGTAGGCTTATTTGTCTTCTATAATTATTATACTTTGCACAGTCAAACTCAGTTGCCAAATGGTGATCTGTATGTGGAGACATTTAACACTAAACAAAATGGACCTTTCACCACGCAAGCACTCTGAAGTCACATATTCTCTGGAATTATTAGGTTAGGAGATGGCCAAAATGCCTCGTAACATGAATCCTCAATGGTCAAGGTGTCAAATATTGAATAATGTGTTTTTGTTGTATCTTGCACTGCTGATGAAAGTAACAAGAAATGTGCTCAGTATATGCTATTGGAGTTTGGTTACACTGTACGTAAATGAATAGGATTCAGTGGTCTTGTATTGCAAGTTATTTGTAAAAGGGTTCTACCTTTGTAAAGGGGTTCTGATATTTGATGTCCCATTGTTCATAGTACACAATCTAAAAGGGATGTTATGTCAAAGACATCACTGTCAAAAGCGTGTAGCTGCTTAGAGAATTCTACAAAATGCCACATTGAACAAAGTCGGGTTGCTAATGGACACCCCAACAGTATAGAGGCTTCTGAAGAGGCTTAAGCATTAGGTACTCTTTAACATGACGTGCTAAACCATGACCGTGTTCAGGCTAGTGCTGTTAGTGAATGACATGTTAGTCATGAAATACATGTACAGTTGAAGTCAGAAGTTTACATACACTTAGGTTGGAATCATTAAAACTCGTTTTTCAACCACACCACAAATTTCTTGTTAACAAACTATAGTTTTGGCAAGTCAGTTAGGACATCTACTTTATGCATTACACAGGTCATTTTTCCAACAATTGTTTACAGACAGATTATTTCACTTGTAATTCACTGTATCACAAATCCAGTGGGTCAGAAGTCTACATACACTAAGTTGACTGTGCCTTTGAACAGCTTGGAAAATTCCAGAAAATGATGTCATGGCTTTAGAAGCTTCTGATAGGCTAATTGATATCATTTGAGTCAATTGGAGGTGTACCTGTGGGTGTATTTCAAGGCCTACCTTCAAACTCAGTGCCTCTCTGCTTGACATCATGGGGAAATCAAAACAATTCAGCCAAGACCTCAGAAAAAGAATTGTAGACTATTTCCAAACGCCTGAAGGTACCACGTTCATCTGCACAAAACAATAGTACACAAGTATAAACACCATGGGACCATGCAGCCGTCATACCGCTCAGGAGGGAGACGTGTTCGATCTCCTAGAGATGAACGTACTTTAGTGCAAAAAGTGCAAATCAATCCCAGAACAACAGCAAAGGACCTTGTGAAGATGCTGGAGGAAACCAGTACAAAAGTATCTATATTCACAGTAAAACGAGTCCTATATCGACATAACCTGAAAGGCCGCTCAGCAAGGAAGAAGCCACTGCTCCAAAACCTCCATAAAAAAGCCAGACTACGGTTTGCAACTGCACATGGGGACAAAGATTGTACTTTTTGGAGAAATGTCCTCTGGTCTGATGAAACAAAAATGGAACTGTTGGCAATAATGACCATCGTTATGTTTGGAGGAAAAAGGGGGAGGCTTGCAAGCCGAAGAACACCATCCCAACCGTGAAGCACAGGGGTGGGAGCATCATGTTGTGGGGGTGCTTTGCTGCAAGAGGGACTGGTGCACTTCACAAAATAGATGGCATCAGTATTGGAGTAGCCATCACAGCTCCATGACCACAATCCTATAGAAAATGTGTGGGCAGAACTGAAAAAGCATGTGCGAGCAAGGAGGCCTACAAACCTGACTCAGTTACACCAGCTCTGTCAGGAGGAATGGGCCAAAATTCACCTAACTTATTGTGGGAAGCTACCTGAAATGTTTGACCCAAGTTAAACAATTTAAAGGCAATGCTACCAAATACAAATTGAGTGTATGTGAACTTCTGACCCACTGGGAATGTGATGAAAGAAATAAAAGCTTAAATAAATCATTCTCTCTACTATTATTCTGACATTTCACAATCTTAAAATAAAGTGGTGATCCTAACTGACCTAAGACAGGGAATTTTTACTAGGATTAAATGTCAGGAATTTAGCCAAATGTATTTGGCTAAGGTGTATGTAAACTTCCGACTTCAACTGTACGTATGGTATTCATATATAAATCATTGTCTGTATATATTGTTGCCTTACTAAAAAAATGTGTTTTGTGTGAATAAATATGTTAAACTCGTATGGTATGTTTGTCCTGGAAAAAAGGGTATTGAAATGACTTTTCACACGTTTACATTATCTTTATGCAACCACGTTTATGTCATGACTCGTAGGCCATACAAGCTCATAGAAACTGGATTGCTGAGTTCTAAATCGTGTAGCGTGTAAAAATTGTCTGTTCTCGGTTGAAACACTCAGTGAGTTCCAAACTGCCTTTGGAAGTAATGTCAGCACAATAACTGTTCGTTGGGAGCTTTATGAAATGGGTTTCTATGGCCGAGCACACAAGCTTAAGATGGCCATGTGCAATGCCAGGGGTTGGCTAGAATGGTGTAAAGCTCGCCGCCAATGGACTCTGGAGCAGTGGAAACGCGCTGTCTGGAGTAATGAATCACACTTCACTATCTGACAGTCCGAAGGACAAATCTGAGTTTGGCGGATGCCAGGAGAACAGTACCTGCCCGAATGCATAGTACCATCAGTAAAGTTTGGTGGAGGAGGATAATGGTCTGGGGCTTTTTTTCATTGTTAGTTCCAGTGATGGAAAATCTTAAAACTACAGTATGCAATGACCTTTTAGATGATTCTGTTCTTCCGACCTTGTGGAACAGTTTGGGGAAGGCCCTTTCCTGTTTCAGCATGACAATAACCCTGTGCACAAAACAAGTTCCATACAGAAATGGTTTGTTGAGATCAGTGTGGAAGAACTTAACTGGCCTGCACAGAGCCCTGACCTCAACCCGATCGAACACCTTTTGGGATGAATTGGAACGCCGTCTATGAGCCAGGCTTAATCGCCCAACATCGGTGTCTGACCTCACTAATGTTCTTGTGGCTGAACGGCAGCAAGTCCCCACAGCAAAGTTCCAACATTTTGTGGAAAGCCATCCGAGAAGAGTGGAGGCTTTATAGCAGCAGGGTTGGGACCAACTCCATATTATTACCAATGACTTTGTAATGAGATGTTCGACGAGCAGGAGTCCACATACTTTTGGTAATGTTGTGTAGGGCCGGCAGGCCAGGAAGATAGGTCCGGCTGGCTGGCCAGGTAGGAAGGTCTGGTCGGCCAGGTAGATGGGTCGGCAGACCTTCACGGTAGATAGGACTGGCCAGCCAGATAGGTCCAGCCAGCAAGCCGGCAAGGTAGGTTGGTCCAGCCAGGTAGATAGGTAAGGCCAGCCAGTCAGCCAGATAGATAGGTCTGGCTGGCCAGGAGGTTGTAGGTCCGGCCTGCCAGGTAGGTAGGTCCTGCCGGCCAGTTAGGTAGGTCCGGACCTACCTATCTTGTCGGCCATCCGGCCGGACCTAGCTGTTAACCAGCTGGCCGGACCTAACTATACCGCTGGCCGGACGGACTTAGCTATCTGACCATCTGGCTACAGTGCATATAGAAAGTATTCAGACCCCTTAATCCAAATTTTGTTACGCTACAGCCTTATTTTTAAATGTATTAAATTGTTTTTCCCCTCATCAATCTACACACAATATCCCATAATGTTTTTAGGACATTTTTGCAAATATATTAATAAAAGATTAACTGATATCACATTTTATGTAAGTATTCAGACCCTTTACTCAGTACTTTGTTGAAGCACCTTTGGTAGCGATTACAGCCTTGAGTCTTCTTGGGTATGATGCTACAAGCTTGCCACACCTGTATTTAGGGAGTTTCTCCCATTCTTCTCTGCAGATCCTCTCAAGTTCTGTCAGATTGGATGGGGAGCATTGCTGCACAGCTATTTTCAGGTCTCTCCAGAGATGTTCGATCGAGTTCAAGTCCGGGCTCTGGCTGGGCCACTCAAGGACATTCGGAGACTTGTCCCGAAGCCACTTCTGGATCGTCTTGGCTGTGTGCTTAGGGTCATTGTCCTGTTGGAAGATGAACCTTCGCCCCAGTCTGAGGTCCTGATCGCTCTTGAACAGGTTTTCATCAAGGATCTCGCTGTACTTTGCGCCATTCATCTTTCCCTCTATCCTTTTCCAGTGATTTGGAAAGGTGTGTGCCTTTCCAAATCATGTCCAATCAACTGAATCTACCATAGGTGGACACAATCAAGTTGTAGACACATGTCAAGGATGATCAATGGAAACAGGATGCACCTGAGCTCAATTTTGAGTCTCATAGCATACCTTATTTCCTTACATAAATAAGGTATTTCTGTTTTTAATTTTTAATACATTTGCAAATATTTATAAAAACCTGTTTTCAAATTGTCATTATGGGGAATTGTGTGTAGTTTAATGAGGGGCAAAAATGATGTAATCAATTTTAGAATAAGGCTGTAATGTGACAAAATGTGGAAAAAATCAAGGGGTCTGAATACTTCACGAATGCACTGTATCTGGCTGGCTGTCCTGGACCTACCTACAGTTGAAGTCATAAGTTTACATACACCTTAGCCAAATACATTTAAACTGTTTTTCACAATTCCTGACATTTAATCCTAGTAAAAATTCCCTGTCTTAGGTCAGTTAGGATCACCACTTTATTTTAAAAATGTGAAATGTCAGAATAATAGTGATTTATTTCTGCTTTTATTTCTTTCATCACATTCCCAGTGGGTCAGAAGTTTACATACACTCAATTCATATTTGGTAGCATTGCCTTTAAATTGTTTAACTTGGGTGAAATGTTTTGGGTAGCCTTCCACAAGCTTCCCACAATAAATTGGGTGGATTTTGGCTCATTCCTCCTGACAGAGCTGGTGTATCGGAATCGGGTTTGTAGGCCTCCTTGCTTTTTCAGTTCTGCCCATAAATGTTCTATAGGATTGAGGTCAGGGCTTTGTGATGGCCACTCCAATACCTTGACTTTGTTGTCCTTAAGCCATTTTGCCACAACTTGGGGTCATTGTCCATTTGGAAGACCCATTTGCGATCAAGCTTTATTGTTGCTTCAATATATCCACATATTATTCCTCCCTCATGATGCCATCTATTTTGTGAAGTGCACCAGTCCCTCCTGCAGCAAAGCACCCCCACAACATGATGCTGCCACCCCCGTGCTTCACGGTTGGGATGGTGTTCTTCGGCTTGCAAGCATCCCCCCTTTTCATCCAAACATAACGATGGTCATTATGGCCAAACAGTTCTATTTTTGTTTCATCAGACCAGAGGACTTCTCCAAAAAAGTACGATCTTTGTCCCCATGTGCAGTTGCAAACTGTAGTTTGGCTTTTTTATGGCGGTTTTGGAGCAGTGGTTTCTTCCATGCTGAGCAGCCTTTCAGGTTATGTCGATATAGAACTCGTTTTACTGTGGATATAGATACTTTTGTACCTGTTTCTTCCAGCATCTTCACAAGGTCCTTTGCTGCTGTTCTGGGATTGATTTGCACTTTTCACACTAAAGTATGTTCATCTCTAGGAGACAGAACGTGTCTCCTTCCTGAGAGGTACGACGGCTGTGTGGTCCCATGGTGTTTATACAGTGGGGCAGAAAAGTATTTAGTCAGCCACCAATTGTGCAAGTTCTCCCACTTAAAAAGATGAGGCCTGTAATTTTCATCATAGGTTCACTTCAACTATGACAGACAAAATGAGAAGAAAAAAAAAAATCCTACAAACAAGCAAGATTTCTGGCTCTCGCAGACCTTCTTTGAGGGTCCTCTGTCCTCCACTCGTTACCTGTATTAAATGGCATATGTTTGAACTTGTTATCAGTATAAAAGACACCTGTCCACAACCTCAAACAGTCACACTCCAAACTCCACTATGGCGAAGACCAAAGAGCTGTCAAAGGACACCAGAAACAAAATTGTAGACCTGCACCAGGCTGGGAAGACTGAATCTGCAATAGGTAAGCAGCTTGGTTTGAAGAAATCAACTGTGGGAGCAATTATTAGGAAATGGAAGACATACAAGACTACTGATAATCTCCCTCAATCTGAGGCGCCACACAAGATCTCACCCCGTGGGGTCAAAATGATCACAAGAACGGTGAGCAAAAATCCCAGAACCACACGGGGGGACCTAGTGAATGACCTGCAGAGAGCTGGGACCAAAGTAACAAAGCCTACCATCAGTAACACACTACGCCGCCAGGGACTCAAATCCTGCAGTGCCAGACGTGTCCCCCTGCTTAAGCCAGTACATGTCCAGGCCCGTCTGAAGTTTGCTAGAGAGCATTTGGATGATCCAGAAGAAGATTGGGAGAATGTCATATGGTCAGATGAAACCAAAATAGAACTTTTTGGTAAAAACTCAACTCGTCGTGTTTGGAGGACAAAGAATGCTGAGTTGCATCCAAAGAACACCATACCTACTGTGAAGCATGGGGGTGGAAACATCATGCTTTGGGGCTGTTTCTCTGAAAAGGGACCAGGACGACTGATCCGTGTAAGGGAAAGAATGAATGGGGCCATGTATTGTGAGATTTTGAGTGAAAACCTCCTTCCATCAGCAAGGGCATTGAAGATGAAACGTGGCTGGGTCTTTCAGCATGACAATGATCCCAAACACGAAGGAGTGGCTTCGTAAGAAGCATTTCAAGGTCCTGGAGTGGCCTAGCTAGTCTCCAGATCTCAACCCCATAGAAAATCTTTGGAGGGAGTTGAAAGTCCGTGTTGCCCAGCACCAGCCCCAAAACATCACTTCTCTAGAGGAGATCTGCATGGAGGAATGGGCCAAAATACCAGCAACAGTGTGTGATAATAAACCTTGTGAAGACTTACAGAAAACGTTTGACCTCTGTTATATACCCTTTGTTGGCAATGACAAAGTATTGTGAAACTTTTTTGTTATTGACCAAATACTTATTTTCCACCATAATTTGCAAATAAATTAATTAAAAATCCAATAAATAAATTAAAAATCCTATCATGTGGTTTTCAGGATTTTTTCCCCCTCATTTTGTCTGTCATAGTTGAAGTGTACCTATGATAAATTACAGGCCTCATCTTTTTAAGTGGGAGAACTTATTTTAAGTGGGAGAACAATTGGTGGCTGACTATATACTTTTCTGCCCCACTGTACTTGCGTACTATTGTTTGTACATATGAATGTGGTACCTTCAGGCATTTGGAAATTGCTCCCACGGATGAAGCAGACTTGTGATCTACCAATTTTTTCCGGAGGTCTTGGCTGATTTCTTTTGATTTTCCCATGATGTCAAGCAAAGTGGCAAGATTTTGAAGGTAGGCCTTGAAATACATCCACAGGTACACCTCCAATTGACTCAAATGATGTCAATTAGCCTATCAGAAGCTTCTATAGCCATGAAATTTTCTGGAAATTTCCAAGCTGTTTAAAGGCACAGTCAACTTAGTGTATTTAACTTCTGACCCATTGGAATTGTGATAGTGAATTATAAGTGAAATAATCTGTCTGTAAACAACAAAAATTACTTGTGTCATGAACAAAGTAGATTTCCTAACCGATTTACCCAAACTATAGTTTGTTAACCAGATATTTGTGGAGTGGTTGAAAAACAAGTTTTAATGACAACCTAAGTGTATGTAAACTTCAGACTTCAACTGGATCTGCCCGGCTTGCCGTACCTACCTATCTGGCTGGCCAGCCTTACTTCTATATCTGGCCCGGACAGACCTACATATCTGGCCGGTTGGCTGGTCTGGACGGCCGGACCTAGCTATTTGGCAGACCAGACCTACCTATCTGGCTGGACCTAGCTATGTGGTAGGACTGCAGGCCGGGCCTACCTATCTATCTGGCAGGCCGTCAATACATACAGTACCGGTCAAAAGTTCGGACACACCTACTCATTCAAGGTTTTAAATGTTTTTTAAACTATTTTCTGCATTGTAGAATAATAGTGAAGACATCAAAACTATGAAATAACACACATGGAATCATGGAGTAACCAAAAAAGTGCAAAACAAATCAAAATATATTTTTCATTTGAGATTCTTCAAAGTAGCCACCTATCTGGCAGACCGGACCTACCTATCTGACTGGCCAGCCGCACCTATATATCTGGCCGGCCAGACCTAGTTATCTTACCGGCTGAAGGGACCTAGATATTCGACAGACCAGACCTAACTATCTGGTTGGCCGGCCGGCAGTACCAAACTATCTGGCTGGCCGGCAGGACCAAACTATCTGGCTGGCCAGCCGGACCGAGCTATATGGCTGGCCTGGGTCCGGTTTGCCAAATAGCTAGGTCCGATCTGCCAAATAGCTATCTTGTTGGCCTGTCGGCAGGACCGAGCTCTCTGGCTGGCCGACTGGACCCACCTATCTGGCTGGCCAGCCGGACCTAGCTATGTGACCGGCCGACCAGACCTAGCTATTTGGCAGGCCGACAGGCCGGCCAGATATATAGGTGTATAGGTGTGGCCAGATATATAGGTGTGGCCTGCACATATATTTATATTTATATTTATATATATATATATATGTGTGTATTTATTTATATATTTATATATATATTTATATATATATATATTTATATGTATTTATTTATATATATATAAATAAATATATATATTAATATAAGGACAAGGATATCCCTGCCGGCCTAACCCGGACGACGCTGGGCCAATTATGTGCCGCCCCATGAGCCTCCCGGCTGCGACGGAGCCTGGACTTGAACCCAGAATCTCTAGTGGAACAGCTAGCACAGCGATACAGTGCCTTAGACCACTGCGCCACCCGGGAGGCGACCTACATGTCTTGCCGGCCAACCGGACCTACCTATCTGACTGGCAGGCCGACCTGACCCACCTATCTGACTGGCAGGCCGACCTGACCAATCTATCTGTCTGGCGGGACCTAGTAATCTGGCTGGACCCACCTATCTGACTGGCAGGCCGACCGGACCCACTTATCTGACTGGCAGGCCGACCGGACCCACTTATCTGACTGGCAGGCCGACCGGACCCACTTATCTGACTGGCAGGCCGACCGGACCCACTTATCTGACTGGCAGGCCGACCGGAACCACCTATCTGGCCGGACCCTAACTATCTGGCCGGCTGGACGGACCTACCTATCTGTCTGGACCTACCTATCTGGCCGGCCGTCATGGACCTATATACAGTGCCTTGCGAAAGTATTTGGCCCCCTTGAACTTTGCGACCTTTTGCCACATTTCAGGCTTCAAACATAAAGATATAAAACTGTATTTTTTTTGTGAAGAATCAACAACAAGTGGGACACAATCATGAAGTGGAACGACATTTATTGGATATTTCAAACTTTTTTAACAAATCAAAAACTGAAAAATTGGGCGTGCAAAATTATTCAGCCCCCTTAAGTTAATACTTTGTAGCGCCACCTTTTGCTGCGATTACAGCTGTAAGTCGCTTGGGGTATGTCTCTATCAGTTTTGCACATCGAGAGACTGACATTTTTTCCCATTCCTCCTTGCAAAACAGCTCGAGCTCAGTGAGGTTGGATGGAGAGCATTTGTGAACAGCAGTTTTCAGTTCTTTCCACAGATTCTCGATTGGATTCAGGTCTGGACTTTGACTTGGCCATTCTAACACCTGGATATGTTTATTTTTGAACCATTCCATTGTAGATTTTGCTTTATGTTTTGGATCATTGTCTTGTTGGAAGACAAATCTCCGTCCCAGTCTCAGGTCTTTTGCAGACTCCATCAGGTTTTCTTCCAGAATGGTCCTGTATTTGGCTCGCAAAGTTCAAGGGGGCCGAATACTTTCGCAGACACAATGCCACAGATGTCTCAAACTTTGAGGGAGTGTGTAATTGGCATGCTGACTGCAGCAATGTCCACCAGAGCTGTTGCCAGAGAATTACGTTTTAGAGATATTGGCAATATGTCCAACCGGCCTCACAACCGCGGACCACGTGTTTGGTGTTGTGTGGGCGAGTGGTTTGCTGATGTCAATGTTGTGAACAGAGTGCCCCATGTTGGCAGTGGGGTTATGATATGGGCAGGCATAAGCTACGGACAATGAACACAACTGCATTTTATCAATGGCAATTTGAATGCACAGCGACACCGTGTTGAGATCCTGAGGTCCATTGTCGTACCATTCATCCGCCACCATCACCTCATGTTTCAGCATGATAATACACAACCCCATGTCGCAAGGATCTGTAAACAATTCCTGAAACCTGAAAATGTCTGCATTACTCACAATTCCTGAAAACTGGCCTGCATACTCAGACATGTAACCCATTGAGCATGTTTGGAATGCTCTGGATCAACCTGTAAAACAGCGTTTTCCAGTTCCCGCCAATATCCAGCAACTTCGCACAGCCATTGAAAAGGAATGGGACAACATTCCACAGGACACTATCAACAGTCTGATCAACTCTATGCGAAGGAGATGTGTTATGCTACACTCCAGATACTGACAGGTTCTGATCCACACCCCTACTTTTTTTTTTAAAGGTATCTGTGACCAACAGATGCATAACTGTATTCCCAGTCATGAAATCCATTGATTATGGCCGAATTAATTTATTACTCAGTACCCCCACCAATGTATGCTGGGTGTAATAACTGCCGTGGTTGATGCTTTTTGCCTACTCGGAAATGACGATATGAAACGTTGATTTGAACCGTCTGGCTTTAATTGTGGGTCAGGCGGCGCCCCTATGATTCATATCCCGTGATTTCTGATGATAGTTCCCCATTATATCGATTGATTGGGTCTGTATGTGGTAGGAATTACAACCCTTGTTGAAAAGGGCAGTGGCTTCGGCTAACCTCATATAAATATATATATATGAAAAAAGACGGGTTCCAGCAGCATCCTTGCTCTGTACGTCAACATCACCTGTAGCGTATTCATTACGCCGATTCTGTTGAAAAATGTTTTTTAAACGGAAGCAAACTGAACGAAACGTGGAGGGACTTAACAAAAACTGTCGTTTTGCTATGTTTGCTTCCGTTTGGTTCTTAAACGCTAAACCATATACAGTTATCTGTAAGTAAAGGGTTTCCGTAATGAATATGCCCCTGCTCGACAGCAATCAGCGCGGGCACCTTCACCAAAGCATCGAATCACAGAGTTTCTAAACCCAGAGGCGCAACATTACGAGACTTCCGGGAAGGCTGGCTAAATAGACGAGGCGGGAAGTCAATGAGAGAAGTGAACAATTATTATTTAGTTTTTAATTTTCTCTAAATCTAAAGGCACAACTTAGATTCGAGCCAATGTTTTAAGTAATCGAACATGGTATTACCCCAACCTTGTGAAAGTAACAAACTGACACGTTTTCATTTTCGTCAAAAACGACTTGATAACGAAAGACTTCCGTTGATTTGACGGCCTGCACATGTGGAGTTTGGCGCTAGACGACCGTTAGTCCCGATTACAAGTTTATACGCATGAGCCTTGCTTATACAACGTCGCCATGACATCGCCTACAAGCGTGATCGGGGAATTCTATTGGATAAACAGTTTTAGCCTATCTTCATACTGTACAGTCTTTGATCAAATTAATTGTCCGGCAAAAGCCTAACGTAGCTAGCTGCCTAGCTAAATTGTATCTTTCTAAATTATTACGTTAATTATGTGAGTAATCAAATGTTTGCAATTGGCTATACTTTGCGATAAAATAACCAATAGCTGAATGACGTAGATAACTGATATATTTAGCAAGCTAGGCTAGCTTGGTATTGGTAACATTTGTCATGTACAGCTAATCAGTTTGTTGGAGAAAGAAAATGATATCTATCCAATAGTATAATCTACGATGACGAGAAGATTGTAGTGTGGAAACCATGAAAAGATCTAGAAGTGTTGGTGCGTCTTCACCTTTGAATGGGATTGGAAAACAAGGTAACGTTATTCTAACGTCGTGGACGTTCATTGTTTTTTTTGTTTAGCTAGCTAGTTAACGTTAGCTAGCTGTTAGCTAGTTACCCAATTAGTTGAGAGGATGTGACGAATGTGTCTGGCTAGCTAACTAGTTGTCGTGCCATGACGCATGTTTGCAAACTTGTTTTAACTAGATTAGCTAGCTAACGTTTACGTTAACAGCTGGAAAACGAAATGCATTACAGTTAGCTAACAACACACCATTCATTGACTGGTAGTTACCCAGGCATTATTTGACATGGTCTCCTTAACTCTTTCACCAATCACCGGAACAGTACTAGGAACGTATAAGAGAACGGGGTTATACTACAGGCTTCCTTAAAATACATAGCTAAATTAACTATAATAAATATTTAATACTCCTGAAAGCACACAAGTATTGGCAGTTTGTGTGGCTCAGTGACATCAATATCCAGCAAAGGCACAGTGCAGGGGGACTGTCAAAAGGTCATGAATTGGGCTAGCCAGGTACTAACGTTACATTACATGATGGTTGTAACTCCCCAACCCAGTGGTTAATTTACTGAAGTACTCCCTCACACTTCAGTCAGCTGGGTGTCTGCGGTTCAGTTTTGTCAGGTATGTACTTGCTTGTCTGTTGCAGTGTTTCCTAAACAAAATGTTTTATTTTAGGAACTCAGTCCAGCTTTCAACTCATTCTTGAAAGTTTTAATAGTAGAATGCACAAGGTGCAATTTCGAAATTGGGTAGTGCATCATCAGGTTTCCTCTTGTCATGTCAGTCATTGCCAGTGGTGGAAAAAGTACCCAATTATCAAGTGAAAGTCACCCAGAAAAATACTACTTTAGTAAAAGTCAATAAGTATTTGGGTTTTAAATGTTCTTGAGTATCAAAAGTAAAAGTATAAATCATTTCAAATTCCTGATATTAAGCAAACCACGCAGCACCATTTTCTTGTTTTTATGTATTGTTTTACAGATAGCCAGGGGCTATCTCCAACACTGACATAATTAAGCATTTGTGTTTAGTGAGTGTCTTATGTATGTTATAATAAGCACATCAGACTGTTTTAAAAAAAAAAATTTTTTTACAGATAGCCAGGGGCACACAACAACACGTAGACATGATTTACAAACAAAACATTTGTGTTTAGTGGGTCCTACAGATCAGAGGCAGTAGACATGACCAGGGATGTTGTCTTGATAAGTGAGTGGACCGATTCCTGTCCTGCTAAGCATTGAAAATGCGAGTACTTTTAGGTGTCAGGGAAAATGTATGGAGTAAAAAGCACATTCTTTTCTTTAACAATGTAGTGGAGAAAAAGTAAAAGTTGTCAAATGTAAATAGTAAAGTACAGATACCTAAATAAACTACGTAAGTAAAAATACTTTAAAGTACTACTTAAGTACTTTACACCACTGGTCATTGCATACCTTAGAGAGCTATTTATAACTTATCAGAAATGTCCAGATCACCTAGCCCATGTAGGTGTTTTTTAGCCCATAAATTTTGTTGTAATGTTTGAGTCACTCAAATATCACATAAATAAACAATAAATATGACAAAATGTGTAGAATTGCACAAATGGGCTTTTAACCTACAAAATGTTCTGTGTTAACAAGAGGGGTGTGAACAGTGCTTGTGCCTATAGAAATAGACATGTGCGTGGGGGGGGTTCAGGATGTTCCCCACTGCTGGAAGGGGGGCCTGAGTAAAAACGTTTAGGAACCCCAGGTCTGATGGATACTTTGCCTGTCCGCTTCCGAGTTTAGCTATCTCAGGAGGATGTTCTGGCTAATGGCCACTGTGCTACTGTAACTGCTGTGAGTTGAGACCTCACCTGAACCATTGTCATGTGGACAGATGGGGACCCCCGGAGGAAGAGGAAGTTAGCGGAGATCTCTCAGGCCCTGAACGTGACGCCAGTTGATGTGGCAGTGCTGAGGAGGATGGCCATCAGCGAGGGGGGGCTGCTCACTGATGAGATCCGCTGTAAAGTGTGGCCACGGCTGCTCAACGTGCCCACCGACATCCTGCCTGAGAAATCAGGTGAGCTGCCTTGCCACTGCCACTGACAAACCAGGGATGCCACTAAGGCTAAAAAGGGTAATAGTCCTGTATCAAGCGTAGGGGCATGTATTGGAGTTATTTTTAAGGGGGATTTAGGGTTTGGCAGGGGTCTGAGCTTAATTGACAGCAGATTTTGTCACTTGAGTTAGTCTACTAATTGCTGAACCTGAGAGTTTCATAAATTACAGTAGAGTCCACATCGCCACTGCAATTGCCTATATATCTTCCATGCGCCCAACAACCGTTGTTGGTTAACAGTAGTAATGCACGGATGTAACATTTTTGGCCAATACAGATATCCAATATTGTAGGCCGTCATTGTGTAGGCCGTCACACCACACTGACTAAAAAGTTATTTTGTTGGCATTTACATATGTCCCCATTACCAGTAAAACATAATCAAATCCTATTTCATTCACTTGCTGCGCTGTTTCGTTATTCAGTCGTTTGATTCTCAACCAGGATTTCTATGGAACGATGTTTGGGTCTTTTCGTGTCTTAAAATATACTATTTAACACGATTTGACGTGTCGATTAAGCTTGTTGACCAATCAGGACCTGAATATGACTGCACATCATATAATAATTTAACGCGTTGGTAATTTTTTCAACGTAGTTATTACACGTTTACGTCATGTACCACTCACTCGTATTTCATATGTCATAACAATTCATTGATGTATGCTATGATGCTGGTAAAGTTGTCTCGCGCACCTACAGTGCTGGTCATTTTAAAAAAAAAGCTAGCTAGCTCATGGATTCACACAATGTTCTTTCCCAAAAACATAGCAAAACGACATATGTTTCAGTAGCTATAGTTTGCTAGCTAACTATATAGCTAGGTGTCATCTAAAATAACCCTAATTTATAAGACAGTTCTTATTTGATTAATGGTGTTCGGACCCATCTATGTGAAGCTAGTCACAATAAGGATTAGCCACAACAGTGGACCTTGCGGTTAGCCTTCAGAATAAAAGTATGGCATAATTATACTAATTGTATTTATTTTCATTACTGTCGATGACATACTTTTAGTTAGAAGGCAAACCGCAAATTCCTTTTTTTGTGCCTAATCCTTATTGTGGCTAGTTTCACAACCCGGTCCGGTCGAGCCTCAATAGCCAGATGAAGCTAGCTGGCTGCATATAACGTTAGCTTTGGGCAACAAGGTTAAGTAGCTGGCTAGCTATTTATTTTCATGATCTTAAGTTCAATTTCAATAGAGCAACAAGTGGCAACCTAGCTAATACTTACTCACAAGGATTCCTAAATCATTGCTAAGAATAATGAAAATGACTGCAGTTTCTACTGGTCATTGTTTTCAGGCTGGTTGTATTGGTGCTATCTAGGTACCAAGCTAAAGCTAACTACGCCAGATGTTGTGGTCAAACAAATGATGCTTTATTACCAACGCGGTATTGTAAACACATAGTTCGTGACCGGTGTTTTCTTGTTTGCAGAATTTTTTGGGTACATTTTTGACAGTGCTACTGTATCTTTTTTGACACGCAAAGACCCAAACGGTGTTCCATAGTATGTACTTCTTAAAGCTAATAGCAGTGACGCCATTACTGTGTAACTCCAGTAGGGCAACATCTGAAAAATAGCGCACTTGGTAGTGTTTACCGGGTGCACGACCAGTCGGCGAAAGCCAACATCACCCACGACAGAGAACGGTTGATTGTCAAGGGCAATGAATTCCATTATCTTGGCTTTAATGGATTACGCCTTTGAGTTGTCTTGCTGAAATTGTCTTACACTTTCAAATGACTGCTCGACTTGTTGACTGCTCGAGCCACACAGCAGACATTGTGGGCTAAGTTAGGAATGCTGTGTTGCACATTTAGAGGCAAATTTTACGTGGCGTCATTACGTAATGTTCATACCTATATAAACGTAGGTACGTCAGCTTTGACATCGGTTTTGCACATCGGTGTTAAACTAGACATCGGCCGATACCGATGTTGGCATTTTTGAGCTAATATCGGCGGATTCCGATATGTTCACCCGATATATCGTGCATTCCTAGTTAAGTGTGACCTGATCTCTCTCTTCTCCAGAGGAAGTAGAGCGGGAGAATAATAAGGACTATAACCAGGTGCTGTTGGATGTCCAGCGTTCCCTGCGAAGATTCCCTCCTGGTGAGTGACACTGGTCTTAGAATAGCACTAAATCATGTGAGGCAGTGGTGTGGTTTGTCATCATTGTCTGATCTGGCTGCCTCCCGCTTGAATTTGACTTGTGTGATGTAGGCCTACAGACTACGCAACCCTGTCAGTTTGTATTTGTTTCTTTTGGAGAGTGTCCTAGATGTCTATATGTTACTGCTTTTATTTATTAAAGCAGCAGAAAGTCCCAAAATGATTACTGGGAATTCTTTGGAATTCTGCCATGCTTGTGTTTCACTGGCCAAGAATTCAGGACAACCTTTTTGTATGTGAAAGTTTGGTTTGTCAGGAAGGGTGTGACGTCTTCTTTTTCAGTTGTATACTACAGAAGCCTAATTTGGGAGCTGCCTGCATAACTTGGTCTCCTGTTGACATCCGTGCATAAGATACACAAAGGCCAAGTTATACATGCTTTTCCCTAGTTAGGATTTGGCCCATAATGAGGAAATCAGCTGGGCCTTTTGACTTGTGACCTTTTGACATTTGACTCATCTCCCTGTGTAGGCATGCCAGACGAGCAGCGAGAGGGCCTCCAGGAGGAGCTGATTGACATCATCCTGCGGGTGCTGGGAAGGAACACTCAGCTGCACTACTACCAGGGCTACCATGACATCGTGGTCACCTTCCTGCTGGTGCTGGGCGAGCGGCTTGCTACCGCTCTGGTGGAGAAACTCTCCACGCACCACCTCAGGTGGGTCTCTGTCTCTCTAGGTGCTTCCCTCCCATAGGAGCTTGGCTTTCAAAGGGGTTTTAAGTAGAATGGAAGCCATGTAGAAAATAGAACATAGCCAGTTACAATAACAGCACCTCCTGTTAGTTTCAGCATTTTATACTGTGTACAGGTTTAAATAACTGTAAACTGCGCACAGCTGGCTAGATGAGTCATCCTATACAGTTGCTGCTGGAGACGAGGCAAGTCTCGAAGCATTTAATTTAACAATACGCAGTGCTACTTTCTATTTTATGATTTGACAGACTGTCTTGTTGATTATCTGATTCTGGTTCAGTTTGTCAAGTGTCCAGTTTCTCTCTCCTGTTTCTTTACTGCAGGGACTTTATGGACCCCACCATGGACAACACTAAACACATCCTTAACTATCTGATGCCAATCATCGAGAGGGTCAATCCAGAGGTGCATGACTTCATGCAGCAGTAAGCATCTTTTCTCTTGTTCTGTTGGTACAATCAGTAATTTGTTCAAATAACTAATGAGCACAACTGATGTAGCTATAATACCAATTATTTGACTTATTGCTAAATGGGTGTCATTACGTTTTGTGTCCTCAGGGCGGAGGTGGGCACCATCTTTGCCCTTAGCTGGCTCATCACCTGGTTTGGCCATGTCCTGTCAGATTTCCGACACGTTGTGCGGTTGTATGACTTCTTCCTGGCCTGCCATCCCCTGATGCCAATCTATTTTGCTGCTGTGGTGAGTGTTCTTTTTAGGACTAAAGTAGAGCATTTTTCTAAGTGACTCCAAACATAACCCTATTTTTTTGTCAGTTGACATGGATCTGATAAAATGTGACTTTAGCCATCCTTAGAGTTCAAATGTGCCTTTTATAAAAAAATACAAATAAATGTTTTTTTCCAGCAGCAAAGAGCTTAGCTGACCACTTATGCTGTGTTCTTGTCTTCGGACAATGTCTTCTAAGTTGCCGTAGAAGTTTGATAACATCTATTGAATTCAATAAAATGTTAACTGCTTGTTGTACTGTGGGTGTGTGCGCGCTCACACGCCGTTTGGTCGGTGTCTGTTTCAGATTGTGCAGTACCGGGAGGACGAGGTGTTGGACTGTGAGTGTGACATGGCGTCGGTGCACCATCTCCTGTCCCAGATCCCCCAGGACCTGCCCTACGAGACGCTCATCAGCCGCGCAGGAGACCTTTTTGTCCAGTTCCCCCCCTCCGAGCTGGCCAGGGAGGCTGCCCAGCAGTACAGTCAACAGTAAGCCTGCCTGCCTCTCTCGCTTGACTCTGTCATGTAGTCTCTCCCATGGATTCTCTCACCCTCCCCCACTAGATCCTCTACCTCCTCCTACATCTCCTTTCTCCAAGCCTCTTTTCCTTTTTCTGTCTTTCCCCCTTTCTTTTTCTCTTTCTTTCCCCCCTCTTTTTATTTGCTGTTGCGAGTCATTAACACTCTGAGATGAGAGAGTGTAATCTGACAAAATAACCTTCATCTCCCCTGACAGGTGAACTGGGCGCTAATAACCTGACACTGAGCTAATTCTGTCTACTCCTTCACACTAGCCTGTACGACAATTATCATGTACTTATTTCCAGCGTATTTAAACAATGACACAGGAATTTGAACATGTACGTGTGTCTTTCTATAAATAATGTGGCCAATGTGTGACATTGGGATAAACATTTCTAAATAGTTTGAAACTAAACTAAAATACATTTTATGCAGTTACAAATGTGTACTTTGAGGAATAAAAGTGAATATATGCAAATTGGCCCATAACTCCAGCTATATAACAACATAGGCCTAGACTATACATCCTTTAAGCAGGGTTCATTTATTTAATTGTACATATAGGGCCTAATATAGAACCCTCCCTCCCCCAAAAGCATGCAAAAGTAGGCCATAACCACTTTAGAAATAATGAATTCTTTAGGCCTTGCTTAGGCATTGATATTCAATTATTACATTCTTAAAATATGAGAATAATGTGGACATTGCATGACTACATAGATTGGGGTAAGTCTGGCGACTTTTCTGTTTCCTGTGTGGCAGACGCAGGCACACATAAAGCCATGAATAGCGGTAGCATTAATCTCACCGTCGCTGTTTTTATAATGAGAAAGTGACCAAAAACCAGGTTGCTTTTTTAAACAGAAGGATTTGTATGGAAAGCCAAGTTGAAGCCAACATTAGATGTTGTCCTCATAATAACCGCACATGGTTTTAACTCAACAGAGTAGAGTAACACCCTTCAATTGAAGTAGCGGGAAACATACAAAAGTGGTCACATCTTACAAAAACGGCTAAAAATGTAATCACAGATAATTATAAGGGAGCATGGGAATTTATCAATTGACTACAATAATTACAAGGACTTTTCAACCACCACATGTTTAAGGTAGGCCTATACCAGTACTTGAATTTCTGAGCTCCAAGTTCAAGTAGGTTACTTCAAGCTCCTTATATTGTTTAACATTGCAGTTGTAAAATGGAAGCCAAAATGTATTTATCATGTTGTTTAATTGAAAAACAGAAAGGAAAACGCAGCACACTGCTGCTCATGCTCCCAGGTGATATTTATCTACAACAGCGTTTCGTCCCTTAGGTCTTCATCAGGCGTTGTTGTAGATAAATATCACTTGGGAGCATGAGCAGCAGTGTGCTGCGTTTTTCAATTAAACAACACGATAAATACATTTTGGCTCCAGCAACTGCAGAAGGATGTGCTTATGTTCTTCAGCTTTTGTTCATGTTATTTCATTACCAGATCATATTGTCCAATAAGCCCACTAGGCTATGTCATTTGTTGCCATATATATGCAGAATAATTATTAGGAATAGCGTTGGGTGTTGCGCTATAGCCTATCCTACACAATTGCACACAGTAGACTATCCAATCATGAACTCGTTACCTTGATGCATTCTCTGTTAAATCTAACGAGATCCTGTTGTAAATCAAACCGACAACAACCGATGATCAACAACAATTCACTAGGGATATTCGATCCAACGTGGATCCAGGCACAACTGTCTTCACCAGCGTAACGAATGAGAGACAAATATTCTTGACATTCCTTGCGAACACTTGGACTGTTGTTTTAATCACATGCGCGATCACAACAGCTTTTTGTCACTTGACGACTATTATTCTGAAAATTCCTTCCTGGATCAGATGATGTGTGAAAATACGCATCCAACAAGTATTATGCATAATTATTGAAGAACCACAGTGTCAATTTAGGTTTGAAGTATAAAGGTAAGGTGACTCTCGGTTAGAAGCATTCGTTTTTTGCAATCACATACATTATTTGGGATTTGTGTGCCCATAAAAACTGTTTTCACGCCGTAACCTAAGGAGACACAAAATGTTACACTGCGGCGTGGTAGGAAGGCCCGGAAAATCGCTAAGACTCCAACCACCCAAGCCATAGACTAATCTCTCTGCTTCCGTATGGCAAAAGGTACCGGTGCATCAAGTCTGGCAACAACAGGCTCTTGAACAGATTATACAAGCATTAAGATTGATAAATAGCTACATGGACTAATTAATTGAACTTTTTTATTTGTGCACTGTCTCCATGCACACTCACGGGGCCCTACACACTTCATCTGTTCACTCACACTTAATATGCACAATATAATTTCTACTGACCCTACAGACACGCACACTCACTCACATACAAACTGCTGCTAGTCTGTTTATCATATATCCTGTTGTCTAGTCATCTTACCCCTCCCTATACATATCTGCCTCCATCGCTCCAGTGTCCCTGCACATTGTAAATATGGTATTGAAACTGACCCTGTATATAGTATGCTTGCTTACTTATTGTGCTCTTTCTATTTCTTGTTTTTTTTCTCTAGTATAACATTGTTATTGATTATTGCATTGTTGGGTTTTGAGTTTGCAAGAAAGGTATTTCACTGTACTTATGCATGTGACATTAACTTGAAATTTAAAATTCTGAGATCTCCATACAAAAAAATCCAGGATTCTTACAGGGTTCAAGTTCATTGTCTAATTTAACTGATTCATGCGTAATATATTATATAATGACAACTTACATAGCCATAAATGCAAGGACAGACAAGTTATGTTTTATGTCATACAATTTGAGAAATCCGTCAACACAAACCATGAGAGAGGGTTAAAACAGGTTTTAAACCAACTCTTGAATTTAGTTGAATATAGCTATGTTCCCCCCTTATATCTTAATATAATGACATGGAAATAAATTGGCAGATTATCATCAATTACTTCTCAACAGCTGTAACAAGTTGTCCAGCTTAGGAAATCCTCACGGGTATCCTAGTTTATAGAAATACACACATACCCCAAGCGAAGGTTCTGTATATTTAGGAAAATACATGTCCTTCTGATGTTTGTTCTCCTAAGCTATACCACTAGTATGGGAGACCAATAGAACTAGTTTGTACTAGAACAAGTAACACGGTTAGCCCCAAACAGCCATGAAATCATGCAAATTCCTCTGCGCTATCCCAGCAGTAGCTGCCTGGTGTTAATAACATTGTCCTCTGTCTCCTCCTTCACGTTAGCCTGTAGGTCTGTTATCATGTACTTATCAGCATATTAAGCAATGACTCTTGAATTTGAACATGGCTGTAGCCCTCCTGGTGTTAAAACCATTGCCATCTGTCTCTCAGGATGGCAGCCTCCACCTTTAAAGACTTTGATCTGACCCCGGAGCAGCAGCGGCCGGACACGGTGCTGCGGAGGCGGCGGAGAGAGAAGCAGGCACTGAAGGGAGCTGCTGCAGGTGCTATGGTGGCGACCGCCCAACCCACCACGGCTCGGCGCTTCGTCCGACTGGCCGTCATGGGGCTCACTGTGGCCCTGGGGGCAGCCGCCCTAACCCTGGTCAACACGGCCCTAGAGTGGGCGCCCAAACTGGACCTACACCTCTTCCCCTGAGAGAGAGTGAAGGGGACTTGTAGGCGAGTGAAGGGGACTTGTAGGCGAGTGAAGGGGACTTGTAGGCGAGTGAAGGGGGCTGATGGCCATTACAGCAGAAGACATCCACAGGAAGGAGAGAGAATAGAGATCTTTAAAGAGAATATGAAGTTATTTTCCACATTAATATGAAGGACGTGAATGGAACAGAGACTTGACTGTCAACGTTGTATTTAATTTATATTTGTTAATAAAACCGAATGGTGATAAATGTTGTGCTGAGCGAGATTAAACTATTAGGAGTGATGGCAAGTGACAACTTATAGCAAAGACTTAGGTTTCCTAGGTTGAAGAGTTGTCACTGGGGTCGAAACTGTTGCCAATGAAGAGCGTGTGTGTGTCTGAAATGGCTCCCTATCTAGTGGACTGTATAGGGAATAGGGTTTCATTTAGACGGTCTGTGCTGTCAGGTTCAGGGGTGAGTTAAATGTCCCTCTGAACCTCACATGGGCCATATTGGCACAAGGACAGAGATCCTGCCACTGGTATGGTCCCCCCCGCAGATCATCAAGTTGAATCCTCTGCCTTCAACACATCATGTCCCTCTTCCTTTCCTTTCATTCTGTACCGAGACCAAATACACACGTCTTAGTCCCATCTTTGTATGTTTAGCACTTCATTTTCTAATTTTCTAAAGCATCATTATTATTGTTAAGTTATAGGAAATATAAGTTTTGTACAAGCACACCCATTTTTAACATTATATTAAATTAACAGAATCCACTTGGGTCTTCTGACCTTATGGATGACAATTTGCAATAGCTCTTTTCCACAGCATGCCTAAATTAGGTTAGGTTTGGAATAGGTTAGCTTTGTGATCTGCGACAAAGCACCGATAGCACTCCCAGACAATCCCATGAGCCGTGGCTTGATCCCATGCTTTTATTGCACTATAATGAAGTCCTATTACATTGTTTGTACACCCTATCACATTTCAACCAAACTCACCAAATGGCCTGGTTGTAGAAATGACAAGTTTTTTTGCACATTTAATTTTAAGAAATGTCACTTGAGCTTAAAGACTACAGTTGACACAATTTGAATGTGTCGCATTGGACCTACTGAAATTTGTTCAACAGAGATACATGAGTAGAATCATGTGTAGTCGACTCGATTGTGACACGCAGATACTCAGCGGTGCCTATTGACTCCATCAGTGTTAGCCATGGATGGTTTTCATTGCACTGAAATAGCCTCATTCTGTATCATTGCAATGGTTTTTATCTGCCTTTTATGTTGAATTGTTATATTTGTCATGAGAACAATAAAAAAAAAATTAAAAACAAGATCAATGCAAACTGCATAGGTTGAGTGGACATATCTGTTTAGTTCCTATGTATCGCTACATATAGACTATTTCATCAAGGTGAATGCAGTAGTGAAAAAATGAAGGAAACGTTGAAAATCACCGGAGTCTAAGGTTTCTACCATCTTTGTTTACGCTAAGGGCTAAAAATTACTCAAAGCAGCAGACAGACAACACAATAAAACCCCTTTATTCTGGATCATTCATGAAGAAAAGTTGTTCTTTTCCCTAAAGTAAATAATGCTTTACATTCGCCAAACAAAATAGTAATTGTGCCCTGCAATGGTATCATCCTTCAAAAAAGTAGCTAATGAACATAGCTAAGACTTGCATTATACTGCACTGTATGCAGTGTTAAAACAATTGGCTACGCCGAAACAGATCGGTTTCGTTGTAGTCATCAATAACGAAAAAGTATGGATGGCTTCTGCTGGGAGTGTTCAAAAAAACACTTCCAATAAGGCTGGAGGAGTGGTCAAACCAAACTACAGAAGAATTGGGATTGTTCATTACTGCCTTTTGATAACTTACAAAATCTAACAGAACCAATGAATGTTAAATATCCCTTAATTACAGTTGTACACATTCAGTCCAAAGAAAAGTAAATAGTTGTCCCCATTACAAGGTTACAATATGTATCTGTTTTAGTATCTCTAGTGTTAATGCTTTTAAGGTCATGACTAGAACCTTACTGCTGATGAGGAGTTAAACAATTAGCCAACATTTATTTTCTACATGAAGGACAATATACAATATTCTTCCAGTGTCTAAGACTCTTGCCATTTAACAAAACAGAAGCGTGCATCTCAAAGAAAACAATGAGCATCTTGAATTTATTTCACAACCCTGTTTTGTTTAAATGGAGTGTCCCCTGTCAGATATAGGTGGTTATACACCTCTAACATATTTAACAATTGTCCTACATGTATAGAGCAAAACGTTTATATTATTCCTCTAACTAGGTAATAAAATGTGTGATACACCAACGTCAATTGAACCATCAATTAAACACCGCCCAGGGATAATTGGTGTTCAAAGTAATATAAAAGGCCTTTGGAAGGAAGACCAGCCAGTGTCTTCACAAAGGACTGAATAACTTGATCCATGTGCAGAACTAAAGTTTTTACCCAAATCACCCCTTGACATCCGTGCATGATCTTTTCAGGTTAGTCCAGGTTAGGATTACTGAGGAGTGAAAAATAGTCTCCTTGCCTCACAGGACACTGAGTGTGTCCCGATATGGACTGCCCATCCAGCACCATGTTGAGATGGAGTGGGGCCCCTCAGTGGCAGTTCTGGCAGTTAGGGTGACAACGCGCCCCATCGAATCGACATCCACAGCCTCCTGAGTTGTCCCCAGAACCCTGCAGAGAGGCATCAGATACGTAAGGAATAATCAACAAGTTCCAAGATGAACTAGCGGAGTGGAACTGACCAACACGAGTTTAATTATTTTCCAGAGAACGCATTGAGCCCCGAGTTGATTATCCCTCATACCATGGCTATAATTTAACACATTAGCCACTAGAAATGAATGTATTTAGCAAGTTTACAAGATTGTGACAGTAGTTGCCTTAGTGACAAAACAAACAGACTTGCTAGTTTAGCTAACTAAACCATCAATCAAATGTATTTATAAAGCCCTTTTTACATCAGCTGATGTCGGTGCTGTACAGAAACCCAGCCTAAAACCCCAAACAGCAAGCAATGCAGGTGTCCTAGCTTGCTATTATGAAAATTGAACTCAACAATGCCAATAATGTTTTCAATTATACTTTTGCATTCAAAAGCAGCTCAAACATAGAACATGTAGGAACGAACTATAGCCATTGAATTCTACTGCGAAAATATACCATGCATTATGGGGAAATAATGCATGCGCTAGAATGCCCTTCAAGCCAATCAGAAGTGAGTATTAAACAATGCCATGGTACAAACTTTTTAATACACTCAGTTCTAGAGGATATGCAAAGCCTTATAGTACTGTACCATGTATTTAACACCAAAGCAGTACTGGATTGGGGTAGATCAGTTAATAATATAGATTTTTTGTGTTTTCACTATAGAATCCATCAGATTTTAATATCTGACCTAAGATATCTGAATGACTTAATAAAGAGTATAGCATTCAAACTGGGCATGGTAACTTTCAAATCTTTTGGTGACCATAGTGATATACTGCAGTGCTTTCAGAAAGTGTTCAGACCCCTTGACTTTCAAAATTTTGTTACGCCTTATTCTAAAATGGATTAAAGAAAATACATTTTTAGACATTCTGTCATTCACTACCACTACCGTTTCGTTTGATTTGCCCTTCAGTTACAATAAACTACTCTTACAGCTACTTCCTCCCCACTCTAATACCTCACCGTGCTAGACCATTCTAAGAAGAACCTACCCTATGGCACAATATCAAGATAAACTGTTTTTTAGACATTTTTGCAAATGTATACAAATTATTTTTTGACTGGTACTGTAAGTATTCAGACCCTTTGCTATAAAAGTTGAAATTGAGTACAGGTGCACCCTGTTTCCATTGATCATCCTTGAGCTGTTTCTACAACTTGATTGGAGTACACCTGTGGTAAATTAAATTGTTTGGACATGATTTGGAAAGATACACACCTGTCTGTATAAGGTCCAACAGTTGACAGTGCATGTCAGAGCAGAAACCAAGCCATGAGGTCGAAGGAATTGTCCATAGAGCTCTGAGACAGGATTGAGTAGAGGCACAGATCTAGTGAAGGGTACCAAAACATTTCTGCAGCATTGAAGGTCCCCAAGAACACAGTGGGTGGCCTCCATCATTATTAAATGGAAAAGGTTTGGAACCACCAAGACCTTGAACTGGCCGCCCGGCCAAACTGGAAGAAGGACCCAACGGTCACTCTGACAGACCTCTAGAGTTCCTCAGTGGAGATGGTTGTTCTTCTGGAAGGTTCCCCCATCTCTGTAGCACTCTGCCAATCAGGCCTTTATGCAATGGTGTAAAGTACTTAAGTAAAAATACTTTCAAGTACTACTTAAGTCGTTTTTTGGGGTATCTGTACTTTACTATTTATGTTGTTTACAACTTCTGCTTCACTACATTCCTAAAGAAAATAATGTACCTCTTACTCCATACATTTTCCCTGAAGAACTTTTTATGTTTTGAATGCTTAGCAGGACAGAAAAATGGTCCAATCCACACACTTATCAAGAGAACATCCCCGGAGACTTAACACTAGAGCACACCCCCATTCTCATCGACCGAGCTGTAGTGGAACAGATTGAGAGTTTCAAGTTCCTTGGCGTCCACATCACCAACAAACTAACATGGTCCAAGCACACCAAAACAGTCGATGAAGAGGGCACGACAAAACCTATTCCCCCTCAGTAGTCTGAAAAGATTTGGCATGGGTCCTCAGATCCTCAAAAGGATATTATACAGCTGCACCATCGAGAGCATTTGGTTGCATCACTGCCTGGTATGGCAACTGCTCGGCCTCCGACCGCAAGGCACTACAAAGGGTAGTGCGAACGGCCCGAAATATACCACTGGGGCCAAGCTTCCTGCCATCCAGGACCTCTATACCAGGCTGTGACAAAGGAAGGCCCTAAAAATTGTCAAAGACTCCAGCCACCCAAGCCATAGACTGTTCTCTCCGCTACCGGACAGCAAGCAGTACCAGAGCTTCAAGTCTAGGTCCAAGAGGCTTCTATACAGCTTCTACCCCCAAGCCAACAAATGGCTACCCAGACTATTTGCATTGAAACCCCCCCCCCCCCCTTTTATACTGCTGCTACTCTCTGTTTATTATCTATGAATAGTCACTTTAATAACTCTACCTACATGTACATGTTACCTCAATTACCTCGACTAACCGGTTCCCCCGCACATTGACTCTGTACCGGTACCCCCTGTATATAGCCGCGCTATTGTTATTTTACTGCTGCTCTTTAATTATTTGTTACTTTTATTTCTTATTTTTTTAGGTACTTTTCTTAACTGGTTAAGTTGGTTAAGGGCTTGTAAGTAAGCATTTCACTGTAAGGTGTGCCAAACCTGTTGTATTCAGCGCATGTGACAAATACAATCCAATTTAATTTGAACGAGGGAAAGATGAACGAAACAAAGTACAGAGATTCTTGATGAAAACTGGCTCTAGAGCACTCAGGATCTCATACTGGGGCAAAGGTTCATCTTCCAACAGGACAACGACCCTAAGCACACAGCCAAGACAACTCAGGAGTGACTTCGGGACAAGTCTCTGAATGTCTTTTGAGTGGCCCAGACAGAGTGGCCAGGACTTGAACCTGATCGAACATCTCTGGAGAGACCTGAAAATAGCTGTGCAGCGATGCTCCCGATCCAACCTGACATAGCTTGAGAGGATCTGCAGAGAAGAATGGGAGAAACTCTCCAAATAC
This sequence comes from Oncorhynchus mykiss, assembly GCF_057628025.1. NCBI lineage: Eukaryota > Metazoa > Chordata > Actinopteri > Salmoniformes > Salmonidae > Oncorhynchus > Oncorhynchus mykiss. The sequence goes on along the minus strand of NC_143038.1, from coordinate 40,009,891 downwards.
AGGTGTGCCAAACTTGTAGCGTCATACGCAAGAAGACTCGAGGCTGTAATCGCTACCAAAGGTGCTTCAACAAAGTACTGAGTAAAGGGTCTGAATACTTATGTAAATGTCATATTTCCATTTTTTGTTTTTTATAAATTAGCAAAAATGTCTAACATCCTGTTTTTGCTTTGTCATTATGGGGTAATGTGTGTAGATTAATGAGGGGGAAAAAAAACAATTTAATCAATTTTAGAATAAGGCTGTAACCTAACAAAATGTGAAAAAAAGTCAAGGGGTCTGAATGCTTTCCGAAGGCACATCCCTTCAAATTGGTGGATTCAGCTATTTCAGCCACACCAAGTGGCTGACAGGTGTATAAAATCGAGCACACTGCCATGCAATACACAAACAATGGCAGTAGAATGACCTTACATGCTGACCACACCGGTCGCGTCGCATGAGCGAGTGTTGCAAAATAAATTGACACATACATGTTATTCAATCATTGCACCCACACTGCTCGCGCGCGCCAATGCGTGTCTGCGTTGCCAGATGCTAAAATAGAAGTTGATTCTATTTGTGATGCAGAACGCGCTGCAAGTCGTGCCTCTCCCATCTCCTCATTGGTCTTTAGAAGCATATACCCACGTGCCATCTTCTCATTGGTTTTTTGGAACATATACCCACGTGGGTGATTGAAAGATAAACTGAGGTCGGTTGTGGTAATGCACCTTATTATGAAAGTTAGTTGTCAAAAGCCATATAGTCCAAAGAAGAAAAAGAATCCTGGAAGGAGGAGAGATGACTAAAAACGATTCAGTTGACTGTTTTACGTGTAGATTAATAGAGTAGAGGACCTTGTGCATTTCAGGTAAAATAACAACTCAATGTTTATATCCCAGGACAAATTAGCTAGCAACAGCAAGCTAGCTAGCTAAATTGCCATAAATGTTTAATGCTTTTTGACCTGTCTCCAAAATATAATTGGTTCAGAGTTTGTTTTGATATTTCAACCTGCATGTCGTGATCACGTTTGATGTGGGGGGACAAAATCAATTTGCGCACGATGGCGCACGCACGCATGCGTCCGGTTTGGGCATGGTGTAACTGAAGAGCTCAGTGACTTTCAACGTGGCACCGTCATTGGATGCCACATTTCCAACAAGTCAGTCAGTTTGTTAAAATTCTGCCCCGCTAGAGCACTATAAATGTTGTTATTGTGAAATATAAACGTCAATGAAGGCTTTGCTATGAAGTGGTAGGCCACACAAGCTTACAGAACAGGACGGCGAGTGCTGAAGCGTGTAAAAATCGTCTGTCCTCGGTTGCAACACTCACTACCGAGTTCCAAACTGCCTCTGGAAGCAATGTTAGTACAGGAACTGTTCGTCGGGAGCTTCATGAAATTAGTTGCCATGGCTAAGCAGCTGCACACATGCCTAAGATCACCATGCGCAATGCAAAGCATCGGCAGGAGTGGTGTCTAGCTCACCGCCATTGGACTCTGGAGCAGTGGAAACACGTTCTCTGGAGTGATGAAACACACTTCACCATCAGTCCGACAGACGAATCTGGGTTTGGCGGATGCCAGGAGAATGCAACCTGCCTGAATGCCTAGTGCTAACTGTAAAGTTTGGTTGAGGAGGAACAATGGTCTGGGGCTGTTTTTCATTGTTCGGGCTAGGTCCATTAGTTCCAGTGAAGGGAAATTAACACTATAGCATACAATGACAATCTAAACGATTCTGTGCTTCCAACATGTGGAACAGTTTGGGGAAGGCCCTTTTTTGTTTCAGCATGACAAAGCGAGGTCCATACAGAAATGGTTTGTTGAGCTCGGTGTGGAAGAACTTGACCTGACTTCAAGCCCATCAAACACCTTTGGGATGAATTAGAACGCAGACTGTGAGCCAGGCCTAATCGCCCAACATCCGTGCCCGACCTCACTAATGCGCTCGTGGCTGAATGGAAGCAAGTCCCCGCAACAATGTTCCAACATCTAGTGGAAAGCCTTCCCATAAGAACTGGCTGTTATGGAAGCAAAGGGGCGACCAACTCCACATTAACACCCATGATTTTGGAATGAGATGTTCGACGAGCAGGTATCCACATACTTTTGGTCATGTAGTGTATGTTTGAAATTGTGCCATAGGGTAGGTTCTTCTTAGAATGGTCTAGCACTGTGAGGTATTAGAGTGGGGAGGAAGTAGCTGTAAGAGTACAGTTTATTGTAACTGAAGGGCAAATCAAACGAAACGGTAGTGGTAGTGAATGACAGAAATCAGTCGGGCCGCGAGCGTCGATGCCGTCAAAATCGCCATGCGCTTCAAATTAGACAGCAAATATATTTTTCTTGCGTCGAACGAGCAACGCTCATTCATGTTTCGTTTGATTTGGCCTTAACTGTCTTACGTTTGGTCCCCAGCGAGCCTGCTTAGTGACCCAGCAGATCTCCGTCTTACACATCAGGCAGCAGATCCAATCACAGCCGTCCTTCTTCTGAACTATGACCTTACACTTAGGACATTGCATGGCCTCCCCGTTCTGCAGTAAGGACTATCGAAGAAGACAACAGGAGCTCCAGGTTAGGTTTACCCATAGATATCATATCACAGTACAGTCGTATAACAACCCAATAGTGGGTTTAATCAAGATTAGGTATACCAGTAGACTTCACATATGGGTTCGGTAGTGTAATAGGCTGACAGTATGTGTAATCTAAACCCATAAGCTTCATATTTCAGTTCAAAACTATAATAGGCCGATAGTATGTTTCACCCCCCAAAAAACAGACTTCAAATAGCAGTTCAGTAGTGTAGTATGTCATGTTCAATCCAAGACAGTGCTATATCACTGAAAGGGAATACTATCTGCCTGTTACCACATTACCTCCAGCATCTGTGTGGTCTGTTTTGCAGCCACGTCATTCTCAGCTCTGATCCGGAGATCATCTTGATACTCCTTGCAGTTCATGTCTTTGTGGATGGCCTTAAAAAGAGGTTGACAAAAAGGTTGTTGGCCAAGCACCTATTGTTATCTTCATAATTTATTTTAGCATTCAAGGGGGGACAAAGGAGGAAGAGTGAGAGAGAGAAAGTTGACACACCTTGCAGAGGAGGCAGTTGGTCTCTTTGCAGAGCTCACAAATAAACTCATTGACTTCGTCCTCAAAGATGCACCAGCCAGCGCAGTCGGGGGTTTTGCAGTGGTAGCTGTTCTCACTCCGCGTCTCAGCAATACTGAGCCTCAGCTCTAGAAGCTTCTGGTGCTCCTCCTGAGAAAGAAGCTAAAGAGACAAAGAACAGGACACTGTAGAGTACAATGGAATGGATGAAATATTTGTTATGGTGATGAATATCTTTCACAAAAATCATCTTTGGGTCTTTGAAAAGCACTATATAAATGCCATGTATTATTATTTATTATTATTATAAGCACCCTACATAAATGATACAAGGCATTATCATCACTTGATACAGAGAGCTATAGTGAGATAGCCTGGGTAGAGCTCTGTTTTTTCTTTAGCCAACCAAGCATAAACTGACTGGCTGCCAGGCTAATGGCGAGAGCACCAGCAGGACTCACAGATTGGATCTCCCTGTCCTGCAGCTTTCTATCACAGCTGTAGTCTTCATCCCCATAAGGGCAGGTCACCTCTGGATCCATGCTATTCACTATGGTTCCTTTAAGACACTCCCTGTTTAAAGAAAACACACAAATAAGAAGGCATTTAACCTGTCTATGTCTCAAAATATTTTATTATTTAGATGGTCATTTTTTTATTTATTACAGATAAAACATTTATGGGAAAATCTCTAAAATTGATACAAGGTCAGTAAGTATTTAATTTCTATATTATTGATAGCAGTGGAGCGACAGTGATCTACTCCAGAGAGTACCAGCCAGGGCTGTGTCTCAATAGTTGTAGCTTTGTTTCCTCGTGCATGAGACAAGTAATGGAAGCCATTTTATAATATTAAGGATTGATCAAAATGTACAGAATGGTTACCTGGAGGGAAATTGCGTAGGGTCCTCCTTTTTCAATCTCAGTCAAGGGGAGGGTTTAGTACTTTTTCAATCTAATCCAGGGGAGGGTCATGTAATTTGTAATTGACGAAATTTCAATATTTCTCAGTGTTTTAGAATTAGTTGCTTATTAGGCTATATATCAATGTGTGCTCGATGCCGCTCCTCATCTCTTATTTGCCGCTGGGCGTGCAATTTCAAGTGTGCCTATAGGAAATTTAGTCTGGTCTCAATCCAATGATCCATAGCCTATAGACCATAGGCTATAAAGTGCATGCTCGGAGAGGCACAGAACAAAGTTATATTTCTAAGATAGCCGCAGTGAAAATAAAACTAGGCTGCATTACACACGGCAATGGATATTCCAACCCTGAGCCCCGGCCTGCTCTGCTCTTGCTGACCCAAAACTTTTTGTCTGCTGCCAATGGCTGTGCTGTGTAGGCTTACAGTGGCAGTTCAGTAGGAGAGTCAAAGGCTGCTTCCAAATGTTTTTATTTATTAGGCCAAGTCCACAAAATGCACTATCTTGCGCGCGGACTAGCCTATATCCTATGTTTTGAAGAGAGCGCGAAAATGAGAAGGAGGACCGGATGTCAACTTTGATAGCTTGCTAATACTTTAATTAATTTTATTAAAAACAATATGTTTCTTGTCCATGATGTAGTTATCATATTTATTGACATCACAATAAGCCAAATTTGAGTAGTTTACATCGTGGGGCTAAAACCTAAAGCAGCAGCCGCGTCACAATAAATCGGAAACGGACACCTCATGGTGCTGAAAGTAGGCAAATTCAAGTAGACATAATTCATTTCAACCATTTTTTTTTATTTTTATTAGACTTAACTAACAACAACAAGGCTTTATATTTGACTCTATTTCTTCCTATTTAAGAAATAAGAGGTAGGCCTACCTGTTTGACAGATGAAATTAGGCTATAGCCATAAATTTTGTCGGTCAATTCCTCCACCCACAACCTCCTGGCCTGCAGCCCTCTGCGCTATCACTCTTCCTGCATTGCCATGTAATGCTTACAGGATGAAGAACAGTTTCTAAAACTGTGTATCTAAGGCTCTGGTCTGTCCAGGAAGTGAGGGTAAACGGTATACATATTCTCTGCTATCTTTTTTTATTTTAATTATTATTTTGGGTATAGGGGATGGTCACTTTTTTCAAGCGTTCAGAGGGTTTAAGTCAAATATATTTTGCTGAAGGGAGGGCAGTCCATTTTTCATTTCAGTGAGGTCCGTGTAACCCTATTATAAATAACATTTACCCCCTTACTGAGATGTAGCCAAGATGTGCTATACCTGCAGAAAACATGCAGGCACTCCCGCAGTGTGGCTCCCTCCCCTGGCGGAATGGAGCAGAGGCAAATAGGACAGTCCAGCTCCTCTGTGTTGGGGACGAGGCTGTGGGCGTCTGTTTCCACCAGACTCAAGAAATTCCTCTCCCGCTCTTCATCCAATGCCTTCATCGTCCCACAGCAACAGAGCGGTAAAATTAAGGGAACGCTGTCTTTCTCATTTAATAAGGTGGGTACACACATTAAAGCAGTCATACCAAGTGTCTTTTTAGCTATTTGTAATTATGACATGATTGTCACGAAAATCTGAGTAACACGTGTATATCTCATATCTTGCAACTCATATCTTGTTTAAAGCATACCTGCTGGTACTGTAGATTGGCCATCTCCTCTAGCCGGAGTCTCTGGATCTCCTGCTCATCAGGCTGGTAAACCTCAGGTACTTTATAATCTTCTGGTCTTTCAGACCCACACATCTCACAGCCCGGCCTCGTTGGCTTGTTAGCATAGGTGCACACAGAGCATGACCAACCCACCTAGTTGTCCCCACACACATATGCAAGCACACATTATTGTAGAAACGGTCATGGTTATCGTATATGTATACAATGAGTCATTGCACAGTTTGCATTATAATCTTACCGGAGGCTTTGGTTGCAGAGGAGGAGGTGCTGGTTGTTTAGTTTTGGGAAGTGGGGTTGGTCCAGTTGCTCCTCTGGCCAGTAGAGGACTCAATGACTCAATGATACCTATACCATGATGGCAACAAGTCAAAATACAAACATGGCTGTCTATAATGGAGGGAAATATTTTAAGGTATAGGTTGGTGTAAGTGTGCATGTGTGTGTCACAAGCTGATACGTTGACAACCTGTGCCTTGCTCAGTATACTAGGTTCTTATTGGAAGACTAGTCAGTGCTGTATGACAGAGTATCCTTACTGTCTAGCCGACGGTGCTCCTCCTCCTGGTTCACTTGCTCCCGGCTGAGGTTGGCAGCCTGGGCAGACTTGATGTACAGGTAGGCTTGGTCTCCATTCTTCCTTACCCCATGGCTGTACAGAGTTTTAGAGTCCCGTGCCAGACGCTTACCGATCACCCAGCTTTGCAGAGATGGATGAAATCCATAGTCAGTATTGATCTGTAGAGAGAAATTCAAGAATGCATGGGGTCTCGGTCTCCACTTTTTTTCACTGCAAATATGTGTGTTCAAGATAATGAGTAAATATCAGAGCTGTTGGTGAAAATGGGTTGCAACAATTATTTATTTTACCTTTTCTTTCAGATCTGAAATGGTCATGTCAAGTGTTACCAACAAAGTAACCGGAATATAGTTTTCTGACTGTGCATCCCCGACTCCCACCTTCAACCTGCAGCAAAGTAACCAATATAGGTAACTGGGTCTGAATGTCTCAGCACTAAAACAACACAGTTACAAAGGTGTTACACTTGATTAAAGCTGCAATATGTCACTTTGTGGGCCAACCAACCAAATTCACATACAGATTGGTGTTATAGATGTGTCATTCTCATTGAAAGCAAGCATAAGAAGTTCTATGTGCACTATTTCTATGCTTCACGTGTTTAAATTTCGTATTTCCATATTTTACTTTCGGTTTGGTACACCAGCTTCAAACAGCTTAAAATGCAATAATTTTGTTTATGGAAAATATATTTCATAGCGGTTTGAATGGTACAATGATTTTCTACACTCTACTTGTTTGTTTTAACAATTAGACTTGTAGCAACCAGGAAATGGTGGGGCGATTTCTGCATAATGCATCTTACGTTTTCAAGGTGGTGAGCGATAGAGTAAAGTAAGTAATCCACAATCGCTTGTACCTAATAGCTTGTTACAGCCTAATTACATGTTGATTATTCCACTTGCGTTTATTCTGTTATAGGCTAATCCTATATAACTAATGTAAAGTATGACCCAACAGAATACTACTAAATGATTCCACCTACCGAATAGAGTCTTGGGAGTAAGCCTTGCGGGAGATAATGACAGATACTGGTACACACAACTCTGCAAGCTGCTCTGAACACCTTTTGGCTTCCTCTTTGTCACCACAGCTGATGGCCTCACTCAACAACTGGGCTAGCTCCTCCGCTGCAATAGAAAAATGACATTTTCATCAATGCACAGAACACTCGATACTCAATTAAACTTGGTCAAAAATAGACCAGCTATTGTACGTTTCACGTTCATATGATGTCATACTATCATTGCTCTTTGGCCGTTTATTGACCTGCCCATTTAGACATGATCAGGAAATCAGATAGGAGACTATTATGAAAACTCTCTATTCTTACCCTCTACTAAGTTGCTTGTGAAGACCTCAGGAGAAGTCATAGTTAGACCTATTTTAAGAAATGACAAGAATAAGAAAGTAATGATGCAGAGAAGAATAACACACAGTGAAAAACAACATCATGTGAAACGGAAACGTTCACTTTGACAGTACTCTATCCCATAAGGAAGACCATTACTATTAATATTGTATTGTATGCTAAACGACATGTGATACTTTACCCATAAGTATCCAGAGACTACCAAAATTGAGAGAGAAATTTACATAGAATGGGTCACACAGCAGAGTGAAGGTGGTAAAGGCGCTCGAGCTTCAAGTTGATAAAACTGCAAATGGGTTTCTCACCTGATCAGCGCGCAGTTACGTAATAGGGCTATCAGGCTTCTTCATAGAGTTTCCTAATCTGTTGATAATTAACTTACCTTTCTCTTGCCACAAAATTTTACGTAATTATAGAACTTGAAACCACTTCTCTTTACGTGTAGCTACTTCATTATCAAGATTATAAGGCTAGCTGAATGAAAAGTGAAACGAAACTTAGCTAGCTATATTCAGGAAGTACGTTTTTAAAGGATTCATTTGCATATTACAATTTATGACATATCAGTACTGTACATAGATAGTGATGAGAGACTGCCGTTTCATAACATCCACATAGACCAATATGTATTTTAATAATTTATTACATGATATTTGCTTTTTGTGTGTTAACTTCTAATGCAAGTGCAAGTATACTACAAATGGACGAAGTGTTATGATAATACGTCATTGCATGTTTATATGGCCCCATGGCGCCCCCTTGAGGCAAAATGCGCTGAAAGAGGAAGGGCTTGTAGGGAAGAAGGAAGTGCAGTTACACTGAGGAAGGATCAAAACAACAAAATTGTTTTGCTGTTTTAATAGACAAATTCAGGTGCATATCGAATGCGAAAGGCTTCGAGAAGCCTGGGATTTCTCTTTAAGTTCTGATACAAAAGCTGGGATGAAGATTTTTGTATCTAATTTCAGTTTATTTAATGGCAGGTATTGGAAATTTCACAGTAAAAAGGAAGATATTTTTATCAGAAATATAAGTGCCTTAAGCCATCGACAAAGGTATTTACATCATCCGTAAATTAATCGTGCAATATTTAATTTGAAGTGTGTTATTGAAATTGGTTACTTTGGTGTTGAGTTAAGCGAGCGCAAAATACACCGAACTGTTTTGTGCGCGCGAGCTGAGGATCTTTCTTCTCCACGGCCCGTTGTCTCAGAGGTATTAAATGCAAGGCAAGCTTTGTTGCAGGATTAGCAAAATGGCTAGCTCCATTAGCTACGCAGCTTGATAGGCCTGAAAAGTTTAAGCGTTTGCTGTTTTTTTGAACGAGACATTTGACCGAGTTTGTTATGGGCCAGTGCATAGCTAATTGTTAGCCTAACTAAATTAGTACGACCATTGTTGAATATCTAACTAAAGTGTACAAAGCAAGACAGGGGTGTAAAGACAAGTGTAATTTTGTTTATCAGAATTGATGACTTGACCTCCTGGTGGTGACAAATAGCAGTGTAGTATTCAAACCTAGGTGCTAAACAGGGGATGAGTGCATTTTAAACAATATATATTTTGCATAAGAAAACAAACTCAAGATGAAACTCCTGGAAAATTCAAGTTTTGAAGCCATAAACACCAGACTCACCATTGAAATGGGGGACTGTCAGATAATAGGAAGGTAAGTTTTCAACACTTCAATGTGCCACCAACCCATTTGGTATGTAGACCTAGAAATGGGAAAACATTTGCACAGAATTTAACAGACCTAACACAACTTAACTTTGTTACACAGGAAGTTGATTTTCACAATCACATCATTTGCTTAAGTAGATGCATGATGTGAAGAACCATTTTTTGTTTTGCACTGTGTCTTTCCTCAGGATCGAAAGCTACTCTTGCAAGATGGCGGGCGAGGACAAGCAGATGTTCAAACAGTTCTGCCAGGAGGGACTGCCTCATGTCCTGGAAGCCCTGTCCCCTCCACAGTCCTCAGGAATCAGCCCCAACAAGTAAGACTACAGATCTGCAGAAAAACATTGTTTGAGCTCAAGAAGCAGTAATAGCAGTATGCAAATCAGAGAGCTAAATGAACAGCTCTTTCACTGAGGTGATTCGGTTCCAGACATTCACCAAAAAGATCCCTTCAAAAAGAGCTGTTCGTTCGCAAACGACCTATCACTAGTTGGTATCAGACCTCATGCTCCGATACCGCCTGCCTGACGGTAAGGGAGAGAACAGCTCGTGTATGGGGTCCTAGATGATGTTGCGTGCCTTCCTCAGGCACCGTTTCGAGTAGATGTCCCGGATGGGTGGGAGCACGGTCCCAGTGATTTACTGGGCCGTCTTCACCACCCGGTCAGGATGCTTTCGGTGGTGCAGCGGTAGTATTTGGAGAGGACCCGGGGCAGCATGTCGATTTTCTTCAGCCGCCTTAGGAAGTAGTGATCTATTCAGTACTTGGGAGAAATGGTCAGTGTTTTTCAGATAAATGTAACTAATGCATGTAGTGTTCACACACACTTTATAGTAGATGTATAATATAGTGATAGTGAATTGAATGTGTTCTAGTCATTACACTTCTATCTGTATTCTGTAATGATCATGGCCTGGTCACTTGGAAGACCTAGAAGAATCCTTTAGTTCCTGTCAAGCAGACAGTGTGTATGACAAGTATTCACAAGTGTGCACTGAACATCTTCATAACACTAACTAGGGTGTGGTTTTGTGCTGTGGTGTAGGTTGAGCCAGAGTCAGAGTGGAGATGAGGGAGAGGGGCCTCTCTCTGACAAGTGCAGCAGGAAGACCCTCTTCTACCTGATTGCCACCCTCAACGAATCCTTCCGCCCCGACTATGACTTCAGCCGCACCAAGAGCCACGACTTCAGCAGAGAGCCCAGCATAAACTGGGTGAGGATTTAATATCTCCTACCTACATAACTATGCCTGTACCTGCCTCACGTTGCTGGTAGGAATTGCTTACACCAGAACCAGCGTATTCTGCTGGTTTTGCGTCTTGGCTTTCACTACACAGTAGCTGGAGTTGATTGGGCTTGACGTGCCGAGGCAGCTTGTACACGACCCAAAGCCTGTCTGGTCTCATGTGGTGTGAGACTGTAATCCATTACCTGGAGGACAAAAGGCTTGGGAAGGGGACTAACAGATCAACTCCAAAATGAAGTTTTGGACACTGTGCTTGAATCTATTAGTTGATGTCTAGACATGGTCAGTGTTGGCTAAATCCTAACAGGGCCTGATAAACACGAAAGTTCTGTGTTTGTATGGCATTATTAACGCAGTGTATGATGTTAGGTGTTCAACGCGGTGAACAGCAGTCTGTCGGCGGCGGCTGGGGAGGAGTACAGTCGGCTACAGCCCCAGCTATGGGAGGCCATTGACACAGAGATCTGCCTGTCGGAGTGTGACATCTACAGGTGAGCAATTCCATTTTTTCTTAAAGGTAGAGAGGGTATGTGTGGTAGACAACGGGTATTTGTGGTCTGGAGTTGGCAGTGCTATCACTACACCAGGCTCTGGCACGAGCACCGCCACCTTTAAACATATGCGAGGAGACATACCGGTAACTGACAAAATAAAGGAGACACCAACGTAGTGTCTTAATAGGACATTGCTCCACCACGAGCCAGAACAGCTTCAAAACACAGTGGCATAGATTCTACAAGTGTCTGGAACTCTATTGGAGGGATGCGACATCATTCTTCCACAAGAAATTCCATAATTTGCTTTGTTGATGGTGGTAGAAAACACTGTCTCAAGTGCCGCTCCAGAGTCTCCCATAAGTGTTCAATTGGGTTGAGATCTGGTGACTGAGACAGACACCCTGTAAACCCCCTATGCTCCTTTGAGACCCCTCTTTCAAAGTCACTGAGGTATTTTCTTCTAGTCATGCCAAAATAATGGGAAACTGGGCATTTTTAAACATCAACTTAAGCATGATGGGATGTTAATTCCTTAATTAACCCAGGAACCACACCTGTGTGGAAAATACTTTGTATAGTCATTTACTCAAGGGTTTGCTTTATTTTGGTAGTTACCTGTACATGTCATTTGTAAACCAGAATGTAAAGGCCATTTTGTTTTGGATGTTGCAGCTACAACCCAGACCTGGACTCTGACCCGTACGGAGAGGAGGGCAACATGTGGTCCTTCAACTACTTCTTCTACAACACGAGGCTGAAGAGGATCGTCTTCTTCACATGCCGCTCAGTCAGGTAAGACTGAAGACTGCAAAACACATCATTATTACAGTTTTGTGCTCTGTATTGAAAGTCCTCAATTTTAATAATCTTGATTGATGTGCACAGTTCTTTGGGGTTGTGTTAAAAATGGACTAATTAACCAAATATGAATGTATTATTTTTGAGTGACCTATACTTTTTTTTTTAACTTCTCATGTCCATTTGAAGTGACAGTTGTCTGGGTATGGTATTCTTTTATCTGAGTGGAAATCATCTGTTTACGATCTGAACATGGTTGGTCAAAGACAATATAACTGCATACTGGCAATACGATCAAAAAAATAAATACTTAACTTTTGCTCAAAGCTCAATGCATGGATAAATATCCTTGGCTGTCAGTCAACATAGCCAAAGAACCAGGGAAGGGATAGAAATTAAGCTAACCCGCTAGCCTGAGGCTAGTACTTTTCAGACTGGGCTGTTAGAAACTAACCCGGCAGTGATATTTGTCTTTTCAAACATCGCATGGCACTGATTTTGGACCCGACTGTTACCTGGGCCAGTAGAAATCTGTCTACTACTCCGACTGGCGAATGCCCAAAATACTTATATGCCATCCCTGAAATAATTTCTTATACATTGAAATGGTCTGTGGTGAGCAACATTTGCCTTTGTCTCCGCATGTTAGTTTATTCATGGCCCCACGGGACTCTGGCATTGGCAACGAACTGGACCTAGAGCTGGATGAAGATTGTTATGATGAGAACATGGATGAAGAGAGGTGAGGAGGACACGGCCTGCATTCTTCACAGAAATGTTTCCTCAAATAGAAAAACCGAAAATGTGATTGGTATGGAAAACATGGAGAATGAAACTGTTTTACAGTCTTTGTTAGTAGTGTTCGTGGGATGCATCGTTTGGGGCGGTCTAATCTTCTAATCTGATCCATGTATTTCTTCTCTCAGTAGGTATGGTGCCCTGTGTGCCCAGTGACGCGCCAGTCCCATTCTCATGCAGGAGCAGACCGTATACTTGGATGTCTGTCTGTACCCGCGTCGCCACCATTTCTCTTACAATCTTAAACTCGTTCGGGTTGGGATTTTATTTAAACATTTTTCTTATTCATTTGTTTGGTGGACCTCATGTTTTACTGAAGTCAGACTGTGAGCTTGGAGCTCTGTTACTCTGTTACTTTATTTGTGTCTCATTTTAGTTTTCCATTGCTATGTTCTCCTTACCTTGTTTATCAGAAGCAAAAGCATTTGTGTTTGGTGTGTGTTGTTTGACCTGGAATTGGAGCAAGTTCTGGCACTCATTAATTTGCAACATATTTCACATTGTCTATGCTGGTGTTGGTAAGCACAGTTTGGGATTTTTATGATCATGTTCTTTTTTTCAAGCTTTACCATTCCAAAGTGTAGGATGTTGTCGTACCAAATTGACTCAATTTAGGTTTAGGACCATTCTCAGACTGCATGCTTGAGGGCATGTTTGAACACAAGGGGGCATGCTCAACTTAGCTTATGGAAAACTCACATACCAGCTTGAATCAGTCTGCCTCTTGGATATGTTATGCCTTCCATACCAATGCTACTCAAACCTACAATGTTTTTATTTATTTAGCGACAGGACTTAGTGCAGTCTATAGTTTTATGGGTCATGCCAGCAAATACAATTCTGCTGCATCGCTGTTCCAAAAGTACAGCAGAATCTAGTTCTGATTCTCAATCCTATGATGTGTTTTAAGGACGAGTGTGACGTGCATTCTCACATCAAATACAAACTCTGCCTGTGGAGTGTACTGTTTGAACCTAATTTACATATCTTGTGTTTTAATAACTTTAAAGTCTTTTTAGGTATTGCTTTAGTTGAACAGTTTTTAGTTTGTCTGAAGAGTTTATGACCGCAGAAGTCTAGCTATAGAGCAGTTTCCGTTTAGTCCAACTGTTGCTCTCTCACCGTGTGTGGTGTTTTGAAATGTCATTTTAGACTTCTAGTTTCAAAACAAATCTAGTCTGAGTTTCCTTTCACTAAAAAACTGCCAGTAGAGATCCGTGATGCCTATCGTCCAACTTTCCTTATCAAATGACACAATGGAAATGTACTTAATATAGAATAACGCATTTGTGATTAATGGGAGGACTGGCTACCTATTTAAGGCTAGTAGTTTGAGTGGTTGGTTAGCTGGATATCGATCCTCACAGCCACTGTATCAGTATTGTGTTTGTCCTACTGAATACATGGACAGTGTTACTCTAACAGATGTAGGATATTCATTTGATCACCCTGTTGCAGGTGAACTTTCCTGCAATGCAGGACATTTTAAACGTGTAGTGTACTTAAGGTTTATAAAGTAATTTCCACTTTGAAATTTTAGACCGGATTTTCCCTTACAAAACATGTCAATGAATTATAATTCACATTTCCTGTTGCTGCAGGATTATTTTCCTGGTGGAGCAAACGGGCTCAAATTAAGATCCTATATCTGTATGTGGCATAAGTCTTGCTCTTGGCTGTTTTTGTTCAAGTAAAATGTGACAAAGACACATCCTTTGTACTTTGGGTACAAAATAGTAAAAAAATACAGGTGGGTATTCTAAAGTTGCATCCAGTCCCTTCTATGTGATGTATATCTATCTGCCTCTAGTGTAGAACATGCTCCCTAGAGATGTTAACGCAAACCTGTCCTGAATTTACTCAGATATTGATTTCAAATGTCAACAACATCCAAAGTGATCAGCGTATTAGCTTTAGACATACATACTTTGTGCAGGTAGATATGGCTACAGTACATATTTCCTTGTTGATTGTCTTATTCTTTGTCTACTTAACAGACGTTTTAGAAGTACGTGAAAAGTTTGGACACACCTGCACATTCAAGGGTTTTTCTTTATTTTTACTATTTTCTACGTTGTAGAATAATAGTGAAGACATCAAAACTATGAAATAACACATGGAATCATGTAGAAACCAACAAAGTGTTAAACAAATCAAAATATATGAGATTCTTCAAAGTAGCCACCCATTGCCTTGATGCCGCTTAGACATCGCTCATCCATATATTTATATGTACATATTCTTATTCCATCCCTTTACATTTGTGTGTATGAGGTAGTTTTTGTGGAATTGTTAGATTACTTGTTAGATATTACTGTGCACTAGAAGCACAAGCATTTCGCTACACTCACATTAACATCTGCTAGCCATGTGTATGCGACCAATAAAATGTTATTTGAATTTGAAGACATCTTTGCACACTTGGTATTCTCTCAACCTCTTCATGAGGTAGTCACTTGGAATGCATTTCAATTAACAGGTGTGCCTTGTTAAAAGTAAATTTGTGGAGTTGATTTCCTTATTGCGTTTGAGCCAATCAGTTGTGTTGTGACAAGGTAGGGTATACAGAAGATAGCCCTATTTGGTAAAAGACCAAGTCCATGTGATGGCAAGAACGACTCAAATAAGCAAAGAGAAACAACAGTCCATCACTACTTTAAGACATGAAGGTCAGTCAATCCGGAACATTTCAAGAAAGTTTCTTCGAGTGCAGTTGCAAAAACCATCAAGCGCTATGATGATGAAACTGGCTCTCGTGAGGACCGCCACAGGAAAGAAGACCCAGAGTTACCTCTGCTGCACCTCAGATTGCAGCCCAAATAAATGCTTCACAGAGTTCAAGTAACAGACACATCTCAACATCAACTGTTCAGAGCAGACTGGGTGAATCAGGCCTTCATGGTCGAATTGCTGCAAAGAAACCACTACTAAAGGACATTAAATAAGAGACTTGCTTGGGCCAAGAGACACAAGCAATGGACATTAGACTGGTGGAAATCTGTCCTTTGGTCTGATGAGTCCACATTCAAAATGTTTGGTTCCAACTGCTGTGTCTTTGTGAGATGCAGAATAGGTGAACAGATGGTCTCTGCATGTGTGGTTCCCACCATGAAACATGGAGAAGGTGTGGGGTGCTTTGCTGGTGACAGCGTTGGCGATTTATTTAGAATTCAAGGCACACTTAACCAGCATGGCTACCACAACATTCTGCAGCGATACCCAATCCCATCTGGTTTGCGCTTAGTCCCACTATCATTTGTTTTTCAACAGGACAATGGCCCAACACACCTCCAGGCTGTGTAAGGGCTATTTGACCAAGAAGGAGTGTGATGGTGCTGCATCAGATGACCTAGCCTCCACAATCACCTGACCTCAACCCAATTGAGATGGTTTGGGATGAGTTGGACCGCAGAGTGAAGGAAAAGCAACCAACAAGTGCTCAGCATATGTGGGAACTCGTTTAAGACTTGGAAAAGCATTCCTCATGAAGCTAATTGAGAGACTGCAAGGCTGTCATCAAGGCAAAGGGTGGCTACTTTTGAAGAATCTCAAATATATTTTGTTTTGTTTAACACTTTTTTTGGTTACTACATGATACCATATGTTATTTCATATTTTTATGACTTCACTATTATTCTACATTGTAGAAAATAGTAAAAAATAAAGAAAAACCCTCGTAGCTGTGTCCAAACATTTGACTGGTACTGTAGATGTCACTGTTGATTTGTTGTGATCAATTTGGCCCATGTGTGATGACCAGGTGGTTATGGTAGGGACAGGCAAGCTTTTTTTCTGACTTCCTGATGATATGGTCCAATTACATACTAAGAAGCAAGATAATATTGCTAAAGAAGGCTAATGCTTTTGTATCAGAGCCACATTTATTTTAGTCTGTGGTAAAGACCAGGATATATTATCTGTCAAAACATTTGGTTTTAAATTCCCATCGCAAGGTTGACCTATTTATTTAATACATTGCAGAAGAGTTTAATTTTCTTTCTGGCACCTTTTAAAGACCTCATACTTGTTGTTTTTCTCCATTTGTCACCAACTGACCATGTACAACAAAGGTCTTGACTAAAACATGTTTTTATAACACTGATTTAAATCATGTAGATGCATTATTTTCTTGACAAACTCGGGTGAGTGTTTTTCTTCAAAATCGGTGTAATCCAACCGGTACAAGACTTGGAATGAGGCTAGGTAGTGCATCATTACTATTGTCAGCCGTAGCAGAAACCCGACAGAATCTTTACTATTAAGTATGAATTGGTCATAACCTCGGTCCTTGCACGTTACATCCTGGTATTAGTCCAAGCTGAATCAAGGTGTGCTTATAGTTAAATCATTTCTTGATTCAATGCAATTATTTTTCTGACCCGGAAAATAGAGATTGGGTAATGAAGTGTTACAAACATCTCTGACAACACAGTTTGGTCTTATCACAAAAAAAGCTCATTTGCAAACAGTCAGTTCAAGGATTTATTTTTTACTGGCAACAAATACTTGTTCACTAAAGTACATCCACCAAACAAACATCAGAAAAAGTGTGTACTTTTCTTACAAAAAAGTATTTACAAAGTCACAATAAGAGCTGTGGCTTAGTGTAGGATCTTAGATCTATTTAGGGTCAGCGAACTGCATGCAGGCATCACGACTAACACACAGTACTGTGTAAAGAATGTGATACCTTTGTTTCTTCAGGTCAACAGATACTAACACGGTTTCACCATTACATGGGTTTTCAAGATGTTTAAAGTACACTACAGCACTGTATTCTTCAGGATCTAACCCACTGCACTATATACTTCTACAGACATTAACTCACGCCTGAGGTAATGACTACACTTGTCTAGGAATCTAGGACACCATGCTAACTCTGACATCATACGTTTGTCAGAAAACATACAAACCCTGTGACCGAGGCGAACGGTCACTGAATCACAGATGACAAACTATCAGCACACCACAAGTGATGATTGAGGGTAGCCTAGTGCTGCGTTCATAACCAAGTGGGAAGGTGGTAATTACCAGTTGTCAAGTCGTAAATACCAGTTGGATGCATTGATGCTTTAAACTTGTTGAGAATGCCGAGTTGGGTAATGGCCAACAAGCTGTCAACAACTAAAAGCACAGCTATCATGCTTGTGAACAAAGTGTTCAAAAACCATATTAATAGATTGCTTTTTATAAATGTTTTGTTGCATTTAACTGCTGAAATTTCCTTAGTAGGTGACCTCAGATCAGCATGTAAGAGAAGTCAGGGATGATAGACGAGTTTCCCACTAGTAATTACCAGTTGGAGGGGCGTTCAAGTGGACTTTCCCAGTCGTATGTGGTAAATACCACCTTCCCACTTGGTTATGAATGCAGCATTAGTCTTTGGTAAAGCAAAACTCAACTTCTGATAGGGATATAGGGAGGGGGACTAAACATAAACTGTGGTTATGAAAACAAGGCACTTCAACGGTTGGTAGGATCCATCGGTCACTGAAATATATAAACAGTAGGCCTACATAAAAAGGCACAAAACGTGCATCAAGTATTCCAGGATTTCGTCAAGTTCGGAGGTATCAGGTATCAACCCGGTCAGATATAGATCTTCGATTTAGTGTTCCCAACGGAGTTGCTCGACAAAAGAATAGTAAAATTACTGCTTTTTGTGAAGGGGAATACAGCTCGACAGACTGCTTCTATAGGGCATGTTATCTGAAGATTTTTCACCTGTTCTTCCCATTGAGTCAACAAAACATTTTCATTGGTTAAAGCACAATAGTTGGGTAGCTTTTGAAAAGCACCTCTCTTGATGTTTCACAGCAGTGTGGGACTAACTGCATTGGACCCTAGACCAGCAAGTGTACAACTACCTCGACGGAGGTAGGTGTACACGTGGCCAGGAGATACAGTATTTGGTAGTTACTGCTTTGTTGTCTGCAATGCCAACAGATGCTTTGACACAGAACTATGTTATACATTTGGTAACACTTCAGATTGACGGCCATGCATAACAGGTTCATAACTTCTTCAAAAGCACAACTTCAGCATATATACATGCTAATGTCTAACAGCAGGTTAACAACACTGCAGTTGTAGACATTTGCAATGCCTTGTGTTTCTTAAATGTCACCAAAAATTTCAGGTAGGGAGAAAAGAAACTGCATTACCAGTATTTCCTATATGGAGATTATGCCGCTGTACTTGCATCAGTAGGACAAAGTGGACGATGAAGGACAGAGGATATTTAACATTTTTATTCTAGAAACACGTGTCGTCGGTGTAGCTGGGGACCACTTGGTCAGTGCAGTTTCTGGGGTTGAGGTGCGTGTTGGGAGGTGTTGTGTTGTTGGAACAGTTCAGCCACGGGTGGAACAACAGCTCCGAGGCCTCCAGTCTCTCTGAGGGAACTTTTCGCAGCATGCAGCACACCAGCGACTTGGCCTGCACTGAGAGTGACTCTGGCACTGTGAATGCCCCCCGGCGGATCTTACTGAAGAGCGCAGCAGGCTCCACGTCTTGGAAAGGGTAACGTCCCACCACCATGGTGTACAGCACCACACCCAGGCTCCACACGTCGGCAGCCTTCCCTGAGTAGGAGTGGCGCGAGTTGAGGATCTCGGGGCCCACGTAGGCCGGGCAGCCGTGCTTGTCCGTCAGAGAGTCGTCGTCCCCATGGAGCAGACATGAGTCTTCCAGGTTCTGAAGAACAAGCTTGGTCCTAAGGAAAACCAGAGAGAGAGGTTGAGTCATCATAGTAATCAAACCCCCATGGTGGGACATCATGTTTTCTGCTTTGTGTGATTTACAGGTGGTGCACTGGGTCATATGCATGCATAATACAGTGGCTTACATAACTGTCTGGAATAACACCGGAGTTTACAGGGTTGGAGAAATTGCAGTCCTATATGACAGTTATGATGTCACGATTAAGGCATTATGAAGATCTTTAGAGTCATTTTAACAGTTACCCAACTAAAGGGCTTTCTTTAGCCGTGACATAACGGAAGTTAACATGGCCAGGCATATGTGGACTGTCTAAACATTCAGATGATGAATTTGGGACAGGTCTCAGTCACTACTGTAAGGCAATCTAACCTGCAAACAGATGATCATGTTCCTCAGCTAAAATTCGATTTAAGTCAAGAAAAGTGTCAACTACTAACCTCTGCTGGTCCACGAAGACAAACTTGCGCAGCTTGAGGTCACGCAGGACAACGCCGTGCTCGTGACAGTGGGCCACCGCCGCTGCCATCTGGCCGAAGAGACGGACCGCCTCCTCCTCCTGGAGCCGCTTGCACGTGCGCACGTAAGAGTGCATGTCACCGTAGTTATGCTGAAAGAAGACGTAGACGCTGCGCTCGCCCATCACCACCTCTGCGATGCGGCAGATGTTGTCGTGGGGCAGTAGGCGGGCGTAGGGGGCGATGAGCTCCTGGTACCGCCTCATAGAAAACACCTGGTAGAGGACATGGGGTAGAGTTAGGTTACAATTCATAAGTTCATGGTCAAATTACAGACCAAACTACAGTACAGCTATGCATATTCTTTATTGCCTGAGGATAATGTACCCATTCGAGTGTCAAAGAACACCGTGTGTTCCTGTGCATATGACAAATAAGCTGAATTTGAACGGCACAAAAGGGATGTGTGTGCATAGGTCGATTTCACAGCCACAGTATCAAGCAAGTACCGACAGACAGTTGGGCGACTTGATTAAGCAAACAGTCACACCACTATCTGGTCATGTAGCTACAATACATACCTTGCAGGTGTACTCCTGCTCTGTGACCCTATGGACGGCCCTGTAAGTCTCTGTTCCCTCTGTGGGTTCAAGGAGGACGTAGGGCCCGATGCAGGACACACAGTGGTGGTCGGAGCCCACAGGACCCGGACTGTGTCTCAGGGGCCTCAGGCATGGGGCCAGGCCGGGGGATGAGGGTGGCAGGCTCAGTCGAGGACGCTTGCATTTCAGGGCCTCTGTGTAGTCCTGGGGGTCATCCAGCTCCAGCCGCTTCAGCCGCAGGGGACGAGTAGGCGCAGGGGCGGGAGAGATGTTCACACTCATCTGAAAGAGTCACATGGATTGTTTTAGTGGGTTTCATTGCAATATGTGTAGGACGTGACTGAACCACATGTAGAGTAGGGTTATCCTAGTGGGTTGTATGATTTGTGTTTGATTGGATATGCTGATAACCACATTTCAAATACACAGTGAAATAACTACCTATAAAAACTTACTGTGTGCAAATACTGTATATTTTTTATTGCACATACAAAGCATAATTTACAACTTGGGGAACTTGGAGAGGAGATGTGAATCATATCCACCATTAAACAGTGCTAAATAACAGGCTACAAGTTATTGGATGACGCCATCGAGCCTTGACTGATGAGCAATGTCTGTCATATGCGTTACTCAAATTACTGACGGTTTCTTTCGAAATGTGGCTTGTGAGTCAGTCATTCTCAGCCAGCCAAATGGAAAAAAAAGTTAAATACATGGACGGACGTCATGATAAAAGTGACGTCAGGCTTCCCTTAGCTTGCGCCAAGGCCTGAAGTTTTACAAGTAAAATAAACATGATACATTTACATTATAACTAGAAGAGGTCACATGGGGGTCATGTTATTAGTCGAAATAAATATTTGTTGAACCGGGTAAAACTGGCCAGACCAGCGAGCAATTCTGAGAAATAGAGCGACCTCGGGATACTTCACGAGCGCGAAGAGTGGAAGGGAGAGTTGCACCATCACTTTCTAAAAGTTTAACATTGTTGTTTCACGACAACATACAACTAAAAAAGGTATGAATTGTCAATACATGTCGGGACTGCAAGCAACCCCTTCAACTGTATGATAAAAATAGGATACTGAGATAGGGTGAAAATTGTGAACAAGTTCTTACCTTGGCAGTGGAAGACAAAGGGGTCAGCTCTCCAGAACAGAACAATGGTATGGTAACTCCAGCTTTTGGTGTAGTGCTTTGCTTGTCAAGAAACTCGAAATGTGCAGAAAACGTAGCAAAACCCTTGCTGTGTAGAGGAAACCAAATAATTTTGATCGCTTCAGACAAAATGTTTTTCTTCCTTCTAGAAGAAAGTGGTTAAAGGGAGTCTAACGTATTTACAGTTGCATGTGCAAAATATGTAACCATAACATACGAGTTCAAATTAGCTTTCGTCGTTTGTTGTGCGGGATGTCTGTTCACATATCCAAAGCAAAATATGTATTAAAGTCCTTGACAAATTGAATAGGTTATTTTGCTTTGAAGAGAGGCGGCAACACTGGTGTCTCTACTGTTGTTGGTACAGATGCCTTTGTTCCATTCCCGGTGTGTAGCGACTTGTGTATCCAGTGTTTTCCTTGCGAAAAAGCCAGCGACTTTTAGTAGAAAACCAGCAAAACCTTCTATAAATAGTGAAAATACACGTTTAAAGACTCTTGCACAATAATGAAGAAAGAGCGCCTACTTGTCCGAAGTAGTTATGGAAACTCGTGGACGCGTCCAGATAAATAATTGGTCATAGGGAAGAAAGAGTAAGCTACACGTCCCCTATTTGGTCAATTGCATAGTAAACCTTTAATTTCCAAATGGAGTCCCTAAAAAGTAGATTTCTAATCAGACGTGCCCCCACCGACTGATTGAGAATGGACTGGACAGCACATTGGCTTCAACTATCCTTTCTGTTACAGCAGTGAAGTTGGTGATGCGCGACTGAGCATGATTGCAACATCGTAGCTCCACCCCCCTGGTCTGACGACATCAGCCGGGGAACGTCGCAATAGTCACCCAGGCAGTTTACTATTGAATGGAACAAAAATAATCTTGCAATTTAAATCTGAAATTGCAAGGTGTGGTGCAAGTCATTGATCATAAAGTAATTATGTGACAAAATCCAGTTGAGGTGGAATACATCCAAATGTGCACTGACCAAATTAATTCAAAACGATTTACTCTACATGCAAGAGTTGCATATATAATTATTTTTACTTTTTTTCTCCAAAGGACATCGGGCATGTTATTTAATAAGATAAAACAAATTGTCACTATAAACCCAACCATATGTTGGACAGGGTTTGCCACACCCCTGCTATGACTCAATAGCAATGATTGTATTGCACCATTCTTCACAGTGCATGCTCTCTGGATGGCATGCACATGGGGATGGGTTAATATTAATCATGTATATAAACCATGGATTGCTGATGCTATGTATTGACCAAGGACAGGCTTTGAAGCCACTGGTTGGCCATATTGTCACTCCTCAGAAAAGCAGACCTAAATAGAAATGAATGGAATTCTACAGTATTTCAATTAAATGTTTCAAGGACAAAATGTATTGAAATATGTTTTGTTGTAGTGGGGACAGTAACATTAGTACATAAAAAAATATATACTTGAAGGAAAATCTCTATATATATTTTTATTATTATATATATATTGTTTTATGTTTAGCTCACATAATATCATTTACAAGTATGCATTAAGGTGTCTGTAATAGCATAAAAGTGGCAAAAACAAATGTAGAAATTAAATAAATGCATTTCTATATCTTCCAAAATATTTTTAACACCTGCCAAGATGGAGGCGCGGTGGCTTCAAAACAGAGGCCCCTGTCAAGTCATCTTGTGTATATGTAAATCATTGGTTATTTTGGGTTAGCAAATATCTGTTTGATTGTTGTAACTATGGAAAAGTAGAGAAATTGACTTTGAAAGTAGAAGTGTGTTGTCCTCACATCTATGTTCAACACATTTTGCAAGTATCAGAAAAAAAGTGCCTAACATTGATTACAGAGCTAAACAAATTCAGTAGCCTGGATCAAATACATTTTATCCGGCTATTGATACAACAACTGTCCTCCACGTATGTATGCCTCACTAACACACACGTGGAGGACAGTTTCACATTATTAATGTCAATGAAACACATGGATCTTTAGTACTGCATAGGTAGCTTTTAATGGCCTGAGCTTGTGCTTGAGTTGCACAACGTTCACTTCAAAGTCGTCTTTGTGTGACCAAAGATAGGATGTAATGCTTCATTACTGGTGTGGTCCTGAGCTGAGTCAGAGGGTGTGTGTTTGTGTGTGGTCTCATTTGACTAATTTTACTGCTTTTGGGTTCCAACAGTCCTCACAAGGATAGTAATTCAAGGAAAATGTGTGGGGACATTTTGCTGGCAACCTAAAGAAAGAATTACATTTTAGGGTTAGGGTTACAATTAAGGTTGCGATTAGGGTTAGGGGTTAAGATTAGGGTTAGGTTAATTTAAGGTTTAGGAAATATATGATTTTGAATGGGAATAAAGTTTTGGTCCCTACTTGGGTAGTAAAACCAACGCGTGTGTGGGTGAGGGAAGCGTCCTGTGCCTGTGCCGTGATGACACCTAGTCAGACCTATGAGTGGGAGATCATCCTTGCCTTAATATTGAAACATTTCAATTGCACACACAGCGTTGCATGACTGGTAGAGACATTGCCTGAGGCTACAGCCATGAAATTGTCACTCGTCGCAATGTAACTTGGCAGCACTAAATATCCTAAAATATTCTCTGGGAGCCTTTCTCTCCCTGCCTGCCTGCTGCCTCAATCTTCCTTCATTAACTCTGTGAGTCACAGTTTGATGATGAATGAATCACCCTCTGTATTAACATTTACATGGAAGGATTATGAAACAGAATAATTTGTGTTGGCACCATAGCAGTCTGCAAATAGTGCAATGATAAACCAATAACTATCTCTCTACAATAGATGGCAATCAGAGGAAATTGATTAGTGGGGGAAAATTACTAGATTTCTCTGAAACTCTCAGCTGTGTTGAAGTCATACTTCCTGGGTTGAGCAACAGTAGGCCTATCGCAATGGGAGCATAAGTCGCTGTTCTCACAGTGGCGTGCCTTGATGCTGGAGTCATGTAGACTTGGCTGTTCTGGTAACCCATGATACAAAATGTCCTGGTAACCCCTACACAATGTTCAGTGGTGACAGACTCTCAGCCTGGGGAACATGGATTGGAGAGGGCTGGCTCAATGAGAGGGCTAGCTCAATTAGCCTAGCTAACAAAGAGGTTATAGCTTTTATTTCTGTGGGTAATTGGATTATCAGTACTTCTAGGGGTTTCAATGGCTCTTTTGGAGTTTGGGTCTTCAGCTATCAGACCACAGAGTTCCTGGCATTCACAACAGACAGACACTACCATGAATTGGGCCTCTTCCCACTACTGTAATGATTCAGTCAGGGGAAAGAAAAGGGCAAGTTTGGGGTATTGCATCATAATGCTGCTTTTGTGGTGGATGGTTCTCTGTTAGGGAAAATATCTGCAGGACTTTTTAACTGTGACCAGGAAGATAAATAACAGCAGAGCCAACCATACTCGGCTTGGCCTCATTCTGGCACGGCCACAGCAATGCAAGAGATTACGAAAGCAGAAATTCCATTGCAGCGACAGGTCTTTTTGCATAAACAAGTTAGACAGTGGTGTTCTTCTCAGGCAAATGGTACCTGCTCCTCTGACCGTGCTCCTGAAAAAAGCCGCTCATGCTCCCCAATGACATTTGACAAAACTTATATTTCAGTTATAGCTCATTGTTCTTAAAGATATTTAATGAAGACAATAATTTGTCACATCAGCTGATGTAAAAAAGGCTTTATAAATACATTTGATTGATTGATTAGACAGATTAAAAGGAAACTGAGCCCGATTTTCCCATTAACTAAACAGAACAGTTATAATACAGCTTCATAATTGTGTTAATTTATCCACTTAACCTGATGATGCCATCTGGTTTGCTATTTTATTAATCACATTAAAGATTTGTCCTTTGAAGCAGAAGCTACAAAGTACCTGTCACCTTCCTCTAGCCTTTCAATGGAGAGGAGATTCAATTAACTGGCATCTGTCAATGTATGCTTCTTTCTAGAATTGAATTATAAGAGGCCACACTGCTGCCACCGTCCCTTATGGCCTGTCCTAAGGCCTTCATCCAGACATTGTATTGGAACCTATCGTGACCTATTTAGCCCTGTTGACTGTAACTAGCTGTGCACTGACAGACCTCCCCCTCATTAGACACTGAGCGCTAATCTCTTTACAGATCAAAAGTCGCAGGCGTCAGGTTCCATTATGACTGGCCTTTAACGCTTCTTACTGCTGGCTGTGGTGGAGCAGCTCCACCACAGCTGGGCTGTGGGTGTTTGTGTATTGCGTAGGGAGGCACGGTTTGTGTATGGTTTCTAATGGCTCATTAATGTCTAATGCCCTTTGAGGAAGCAGTAAATCCCCATGGCCTTCCCCTTCTACCCCCCCCCATCACCAGTCCCTATTTATTTCTTTATTCTAGCTCAGTGACGACAGAGTTTTGCTTTCAGTACTTTGTGCCTACTGCATTATCTGCACATTACTTTTAATGGCAGTTCAAACCATTTCTAAAGAGTGATGCATCCAAAATGCTGTTGTGCAAACAAGGTCCCGAGACTATACAGTTTTAAATAGATTCCATGACCTACCCAAAATATTTATATTATCCCCTAAACAAATCACCAGAGACATTTGATCCTTTTAAACCAACGCCCTTAAGAAAGTAACATGTACACTGAACAAAAAAACGCAACATGTAAAGTGTTGGTCCCATGTTTCATGACCTGATTAAACAGCATGATCATTACACAGGTGCACCTTGTGCTGGGTACAATATAAAGCCACTTTAAAATGTGCAGTTTTATCACACAGAACAATGCCACAGGTGTCTCAAGTAGAGGTCGACCGATTAATCGGAATGGCCGATTTAATTAGGGCCGATTTCAAGTTTTCATAACAATCGGAAATCAGTATTTTTCGGCGCCAATTTGCCGATTTAAAAATATATATATTTTTAAATGCCTTTATTTAACTAGGCAAGTCAGTTAAGAACACATTCTTATTTTCAATGACGGCTTAACTGCCTCGTTCAGGGGCAGAACGACAGATTTTCACCTTGTCAGCT
The DNA here is from genome assembly GCF_057628025.1 of Oncorhynchus mykiss. Lineage (NCBI taxonomy): Eukaryota > Metazoa > Chordata > Actinopteri > Salmoniformes > Salmonidae > Oncorhynchus > Oncorhynchus mykiss. Next base: position 39,983,219 of record NC_143038.1, on the reverse strand, counting down.
CGGGGGATCCAATCTTGCAACCTTACAGTTAACTAGTCCAACGCAATAACGACCTGCCTCTCTCTCGTTGCACTCCACAAGGAAGCTGCCTGTTATGCGAATGCAGTAAGCCAAGGTAAGTTGCTAGCTAGCATTAAACTTATCTTATAAAAAACAATCAATCATAATCACTAGTTAACTACACATGGTTGATGATATTACTAGATATTATCTAGCGTGTCCTGCGTTGCATATAATCTGACTGAGCATACAAGTATCTAAGTATCTGACTGAGCAGTGGTAGGCAGAAGCAGGCGCGTAAACATTCATTCAAACAGCACTTTCGTGCATTTTGCCAGCAGCTCTTCCTTGTGCGTCAAGCATTGCGCTGTTTATGACTTCAAGCCTATCAACTCCCGAGATGAGGCTGGTATAACCGAAGTGAAATGGCTAGCTAGTTAGCACGCGCTAATAGCGTTTCAAATGTCACTCGCTCTGAGCCTTCTAGTAGTTGTTCCCCTTGCTCTGCATGGGTAACGTTTCTTCGATGGTGGCTGTTGTCGTTGTGTTGCTGGTTCGAGCCCAGGGAGGAGCGAGGAGAGGGACGGAAGCTGTACTGTTACACTGGCAATACTAAAGTGCCTATAAGAACATCTAATAGTCGAAGGTTAATGAAATACAAATGGTATAGAGGGAAATAGTCCTATAATTCCTATAATAACTACAACCTAAAACTTCTTACCTGGGAATATTGAAGACTCATGTTAAAAGGAACCACCAGCTTTCACGTGTTCTCATGTTCTGAGCAAGGAACTGAAACGTTAGCTTTCTTACATAGCACATATTGCACTTTTACTTTCTTTTCCAGCACTTTGTTTTTGCATTACTTAAACCAAATTGAACATGTTTCATTATTTATTTGAGGCTAAATTGATTTTATTGATGTATTACATTAAGTTAAAATAAGTGTTCATTCAGTATTGTTGTAATTGTCATTATTACAAATAAATAAATAAAAATTGGCCGATTAATCGGTATCGGCTTTTTTGGTTCTCTAATAATCGGTATCGGCGTTGAAAATCATAATCGGTCGACCTCTAGTCTCAGGTTTTGAGGGAGCTTGCATCTGGCATGCTGACTGCAGGAATGTCCATCAGAGCTGTTGCCATAGAATTTAATGTTCATTTATCTACCATAAACTGCCTCCAACATCATTTCAGAGATTTTGGCAGTACGTACAACCAGCCTCACAACCGCAGACAACGTGTATGGTGTCGTGTGGGTGAGCGGTTTGCTAATGTCAATGTTATGAACAGAGTGCCCCATGGTGGGGTTATGGTATGGGCAGGCATTTCTACGGACAATGAAGACAATTGCATTTTATTGATGACAATTTGAATGCACAGAGATACCGTGACGAGATCCTGAAGCCCATTGTCGTGCCATTCATCCGCCGCCATCACCTCATGTTTCAGCATGATAATGCACGGCCCCATGTCGCAAGGATCTGTACACAATTCCTGGAAGCTGAAAATGTCCCAGTTCTTCCATGGCCTACATACTGATCAGACATGTCACCAATTGAGCATGTTTGGCATGCTTTGGTTTTACATGTATGACAGCATGTTCCAGTTCCCGCCAATATCCAGCAAATTAGGGTGACAACATTCTACAGGCCACAATTAACAGCCTGATCAACTCTATGCAAAGGAACTGTATTGTGCTTCATGAGGCAAATGGTGGTCACATGAGAAACTGACTGGTTTTCTGATCCACGACCCTACTTTTTTATATTTTTAGGTATCTGTAACCAACAGATGCATATCTGTATTCCCAGTCATGTGAAATCCATAGATTAGGGCCTAATGAATTGATTTCAATTGACTGCTTTCCTTATATGAAATGTAACCCAGTAAAATCTTTGAAATTGTTGCGTGTTGCGTTTATATTTTTGTTCAGTATAGTTTTGGCTAATAGATGTTCTGGGTATTGACCGAATTGAATGCTTCTGTGTGGTCGGAAGGAGGAATGTTTAAGGGCACTGCCGCCTCTGGCTAATCCACAATCAATTATATACTGTGGTCATGTTTCTCTTGACCTGTTATTTTTGAAAAGGTTAACCAGAGGTGGGTAGAGTACTGAAAATCTGTACTTAAGTAAAAGTACTGTTACTTAGATTGTAATTTACTGAAGTAAAATTAAAAGTAGCTATCCAAAGAAACTACTCAAGTACTGTGAGAGTAAAAAAGTATCCAGCCAGAAAACGACTTAAGTACTAGTTACACATTTTTTGGGGTAATTTTTTTACACCTCATAGTAAACTGTGACAGCAAACAAAAATAACAACAACTTGACATTCATTTATTATTTAAGCCTGCCAGCACCAATTTGCAGATGTCCACCAGCACAGATAGTCTCCAATGAAGAATGATATCAAACAAAGTCCGTAGGCTGTACAGTTTCAATTACGGTCTTATTCAAAGTTGACTTAATATCTATCAATGTGCTCAATTTCATCAAAAAGGTAAATGGTACTCGATGCATTGGAATAATTTCACAATTTCAATAGCATTAATAAATATCTATCATATACATTTATTTCACAATAACATTTCAAGTACATGTGATGGTGAATACGTGCTTTTTACTCCGAATGAAATATCAAGGAGGATCAGGTAAGTAAAGACTTGGTGGAAGCACCAGCCTCCTCAGTCTTCTGAAAACCTAACCCTGGGAGAGAGTTGTATTTTTCAGAGACAATTACACACATTTTTATGCCAAAGACCCACCTGAATGGCTTTCCAAGAGGTGTTGCGTGTTCCTGAGTGGTCTAGTCTCAGTCCTGACTTAAATTAGCTTGAAAATCAGAGACAAGGTTTGAGTATTGCTGTCCATCAATGATTCCAAACTAAATGTACCTAAACTTGAGCAATTGTGACAAAAACAATGGAAAAGTTGTTGTGAAAAGTTTGTATAATATTTTTTCTAAATGATCACAGCTGTAATGGCTGCCAAATGTGCATCCAACGAGTATTAACTCTGGGGTGTGAAGACATGCAATCAAGACATCTTTGTTTATTTTTGGATTAATAAGGAACATTTCTATAAGCAGGTTGTAGGTTGTGTAGATCTGTAGAAAAATAATATAATTTGTTCCCTTTTTAGATTAAATTTTGAGGCAGCAAAATGTGAATACTCCAAGAGGTGTGTAGACTTTCACTAGGCACTGTAACACAGTATTTAAATTAGTTATTTTATACAGTCATTATTGCACATCTTTATCAAAGTTGACATTTTCGGACCCCACTATATATCATTCATTTATAAGTCCACAAATCGATTTAGCAACTAAGGAATCTAGCGTTTAAATGATTGTGAATGCACTCCATAGAGTGTGTACTACATGATGAAATATTTAAGAAATGATTGGGAGGAAAGATGGGAATGCTAATTTAAGTGGTGTATGATTATAGACTTGAGGGGGAAAAAAGTTCAACTCAATCGCTCACATTGATAGCATAGCATGACACCCAATAACCTATTAGGGACTTCCCTGTTCATTCCCCTTATTTGTTTATTTCAGATGAAATGTGTGGCATAACTTAACTCAGAAACAAAGCGGAAAATGCTGAGTTAAGCAGTTCTTGTGAAAGATTTCACAATTATAAGTCACGTCCCTAACGATGCAATAATTATTCGGAAGTGATGACCATGAAGGAAACCGAAAGTCTCTCCAAACAGTTGGCAAGTTTTTTGGGGGGGTTAGCTGGATATTTTCTGGTTAATAATAATGACGAATTAACACAGACTTTCTTCTATTGTAACTTATTTTGGTACATTTTGGTAAATGAAGAAAAAAAATCTATGAACATTGAACAGCTGTTTTAACCAGTTCATTCTCCTGCTGTAGGCTATTGCCTAACGTTAGCCACTGGAAAGGTGCAGACAATCTATCTTTGATCCCCTCCCTAATGTTAGCCACTGGAAAGGTGCAGACAATCTATCTTTGATCCCCTCCCTAACGTTAGTTCAGCTGTTTTGTGCCCTTTTCTATCAAAACAATAAAAAAGCCTGTCTCCACAATGAACTCCTGCCTTAGTGTTTATGTGAGTCATGTAAAACACATATCTTCGAGTCTTGTGTAAACATAGAATGGGGCCTCTGAAACTGAAATGACCTTTCACAAGTGAACAGAGCCGGTAGCCGAGGGCAACCAATACAATCTCACGAGAGCCTTATGACTGTAATGAAATCATAATGTGGGCTAAGTGAAATCATACCGACCTGGCATAGAAGCTGAGGAGCCTGGGTCTACATGAACAGAGCCAGTGGATGCCCAGGTCAAAAGAGAATTAATAACTAAGACCCTGTGTTGAGCATGCAGTGAAATACTGAGAAATTTATTTTGTTTTTTTGCTGACAAGGCCACACACAATGAGCCCATTCTCTTCCCTATAGTCTACAGTATGTGTGTCTCTACCATTAAGGCAAACCACAAACAAATACACAAGAGATTTACACATGACACAACAGCAATTTCCTATTTTCAACAGAACACTAAATTAACATGGGATTTTCGCTGGCAGGATTTGGGTCAACCAAATGCTTCATTTTGTGTCCAATGCGGAATTATCATGTAAAAAGGAAAACAAATTAGGAAAAGGATTTATACATTTGTAAAGAGTAATGCTGTATGTGTTGCTGAGTGTTGCCATGGCTCACTGTAGCCTTCAGTCCAAGCTTGATGTAAACCACTAGGGCTGGCATCCTATTCACTATATAGTGCATGACTCCTGACTAGGACCCCAGAGAACAGGGTGCCATTTTGGGATGCAAAGAGATGTGATTTTTAAAGGCCTCCAAGCCACTGTGTTTCATCTCGTTCCATCGCTGCTAGCTGGTGCAACGGATCTATCTCTATATTGAGAATGACATTTCAGATGCATTTCCACACCCAGCCACAAAAGTGGCCTTTTCGAGTCAGCTGCGTTTTCTCTCTGAATCACATGCCTTTCATAACAAAATGTGATGAAATCAGAGGCCAAGTGCTCTGACTCAACGGTGGTCTGCCATTAACGCCAGGCTATGCCCAGAGACAGAGCACAGCCTGGTCTGGTCTGGCTACACTTAACACATACATACAGTATGGACCAAAACAGCAGGGTTCTCCTTGGCGTATTGTTAAGCTCTGTTTTCCCATCCAAAATGAAGGTCTGATCATCAAAACAGAGTCTTATTTGCTCTCTCTCACTCACTTTAACTTCCTCACAGTATCACCTTTTAGGCTTGTTTTGTCAGACTATATTTCCCAAAATATCTATTTATTGGATGAGGGATGTGCAATCAATCCGTGTCGAAAGCTAAAGCAAAAGAAGGAAAGGCTATACAGAGACACTTGGCTTGACTAGCACCTTGACACAATTGACAGATTGATATGTCCACCACATGGACATCAATCAAAATCAGATTCAATAGTCTTAACCTGGGGTTTCCTTCTGTTTGGAAGAGTCTACTGTATATTGAGTGGCTAGTAGTGAGCTATTGAGTTCACTGATGTGTTCAGCTGTCAAAGGTATAAATGACTCAGTCTTTCTGTGACTGTGGTACAGATTACACGGTCTCTAGTGTGGGTAGTAGGGGTTGGTGTTGACTCCATAGTGACTGTTTGTGTGTTTTCTCACTGGCTTGGCGTGTCACAACCTGTGGGATTCCCCAATAAGAATGTTGCTTTAAAGTAGATTGTTCTGTAGTTTTACTGATCATTTTACACCTTGTACCTTGCCCTCTGCTGGCTCCTCTCTATCACACCCTTATACATGTGTTACTAACAGGTAACATCTTAGTTGCTTTCCAAGCTGTATTTAGGAGAGAGGGGACTATTTTGACTGAACTGATCTCTGTCATTCTGATGAACTAAGACAGTGGGTAGCTAGATATAGATGTAAAGGGGTTCCATGTGATTGATTCTCCACCAGACAGCTTTTTGAAGTTTTGGAGTCTAAAATAGTTCTCTGTGATCAAGGGATTTCACTAAGGACCCTGGAGACAGGGCTGGGACAGTAGTCAGGAATCAGGATGCAATTATCTGGGACACTTCCCATTGGATTCTCTGAGAGGATTTCCCATCTCAGCCCCCATCAAAGTCCCACACAGGTCCATTGGCAACAACAAGGCCCATTCCAGCAGGAAAGGGTGAAACTACTGTAGTGAAGTGGTGGGGCTGAGGTCTGTGGTTTAGCCAGCGTTTCCGCTCCCCACTCATATGACTCCTGTGAGTAACCAGACCCCCTAGACCATGCAGCTGCGGGTAGAACAGGCCCCAGAACTGCATGTGGAGGGTTGTGAAATCCATGTCGAAAAACACTTGACTTGACTAGCACCTTGACACATTTGACAGACTGATATGAGTCCAGCACATTGAGATCAGGGAAAATACCATTTGATATCTCTCATGACAAGGTCATTCAAATGTAGATAAAATAATACTGCCGTTCATTAGAAAATAACTCTTATCAGCAGTTGCCAACTCATCTCAGTGTTGGGAGCTTCATCCTGCTAGGAGCAAGAAACTGATGGGACTGTCTGTGCTTTATCTGAGCTTTGATTGATTTCCTCATATCCTCCTTTGTACTAGTGCTTTCCCCTCGGCCACCACAGCATCCGTCTCCCTGTCGCCCATGCAGCCGAGTCGCACACCAGGAAGGAAAGGGAAGTGAACACGTCGTTTGCATAGCTGGGTGGGTACAGACAGATACATGAGAAATGTCCTGGAACTGAAGGAGTTCATCCTGTGTGCAACTTTAATGAGGACTAGTCAGCGTGGTTGTACAGTATTCATACCCAGTCAAGAATTAAATATTGATTGATAGAGGGGATTTGATATACACTAGATACTAATTAATGCAGTAGTATGAATAGGTTACGATATACTTCCGAGATTACAGTTGATAAAATAGCAATAGCACTGTACTGTAGTTCCCATATACGGTGCATTCGTAAAGTTTTCAGACCCCCCCCACATTTTAAGTTACAAACTTATTCTACAATTGATTAAATAGTATTTTTTCCCTCATCAATCTACACACAATACCCCATAATAACAAAGCAAACATTTTTTTTTTTTATTTAGCAAGTTTATTAAAGATAAAAAACTGAAATATCACATTTACTTAAGTAGTCAGTACTTTGTTGAAGCAACTTTGGCAGCGATTACAGCCTCGAGTCTTCTTGGGTATAAGCTTGACACACCTGTATTTGGGAAGTTTTTCCCATTCGTCTCTGCAGATCCGCTCAAGCTCTGTCAGGTTGGATGGGGAGCGTCACTGTACAACTATTTTCAGGTCTCTCCAGAGATGTTCGATCGGGTTCAAGTCCGGACTCTGGCTGGGCCACTCAAGGCTATTTAGAGACTTGTCCCGAAGTCACTCCTGCGTTGTCTTGGCTGTGTGCTTAAAGTCATTGTCCTGTTGGAAGGTGAACCTTCGCCCCAGTCTGAGGTCCTGAGCACTATGGAGCAGGTTTTCATCAAGGGTTTCTTTGTACTTTGCTCCGTTCATCTCTACCTCGATCCTGAGTAGTCTCCCAGTCTCTGCCGCTGAAAAACATCCCCACAGCATGATGCGGCCACCAACATGCTTCACCGTAGGGATGTTGCCAGGTTTCCTCCAGATGTGACGCTTGGTATTCAGGCAGAAGAATTCACTCTCAAATCTCAATCGCAATTGAGACAGCTCAGACACGAGACCTATGTGTCAGAGTCTACAGGCAATCACGGACTACAAAAAGCTTAACATTCAGGCCAAAAAGTGCAATCTTGGTTTCATCAGACCAGAGAATCTTGTTTCTCATGGTCTGAGAGTCTTTAGGTGCCTTTTGGCAAACTCCAAGCGGGTTGTCATATGTCTTTTACTGAGGAGTGGCTTCCATCTGGCCACTCTACCATAAAGGCCTAGTGGGTGGAGTGCTGCATAGATGGTTGTCCTTCTGGAATGTTCTCTCATCTCCACAGAGGAACTCTGGAGCTCTGTCAGAGTGACCATCAAGTTCCCTGACCAAGACCCTTCACCCCTGAATGCTCAGTTTGGCCAGGAGTCCAGCTCTAGGGAGAGTCTTGATGGCTCCAAACTTCTTCCATTTAAGAATGATGGAGATCATTGTGTTCTTGGGGACCTTCAACACTGCAGACATTTTTAGGTACCCTTCCTCAGATCTGTGCCTCGACACAATCCTGTCTCGGAGTGCTACGGACAACTCCTTCGACCTCATGGCTTGGTTTTTGCTCCGAAATGCACTGTCAACTGTGGGACCTTATATAGACAGGTGTGTGTCTTTCCAAATCATGTCCAATCAATTGAATTTACCACAGGTGGACTCCAATCAAGTTGTAGAAACATCTCAAGGATGATCAATGGAAACAAGATGCACCTGAGCTCAATTTCGAGTCTCATAGCAAAGGGTCTGAATACTTATGTAAATCGGGTGTTTGTGTTTTGTATTTTTTATAAATTTGCAAAATGTTCAAAAAACCTGTTTTCACTTCATCATTATGGTATATTGTGTGTAGATTGATGAGAAAAAACATTGATTTAATACATTTTAGAATAAGGCTGTAACGTATCAAAATGTGGAAAAAGTCAAGGGGTCTGAATACTTTCTGAATTAACTGTAAATCTGCAGATTTATACAGGAATTCATTTATAACCCCAACCCCATTCTTCTTATTACCTCAGGCTTATATCACCCGCATTCCTAATACAACACCTAACTCCCCTTGCCCAGATGACTGCTAGGGTAGTGGCAGCCATTTCAGTGCACGCAGGCTTGGGATTGGAACTCTGATGAAACACTCTGTAATGCCGCATGTCGGCATGACAATTCAATAGAGGGTCATACACCAGGGTCAAAATAATCTTCCTCTACCATCGGCACTCTGTTTGGTTCAAATTGCAGGCATTGTTCACTTTTGACAGTTGAATAAAAATAACTTTAAATAGTTTTTATTTTTCTTGCGAACTCCCACTGGGGAGAGTGTGTACAGCGCTGCATGATGCAATTCAGACATAATCACATGCACTTAATGAAAACGACACAGAGTCTTGTGAGAACTCTGGAGAAGTAGGATTCTGAAAGGTAGGGTTTCTGTCACGAGTTAAAGCCTGTGATAATATGAGCCTTCCTTCTTCCTGATAAATTAAGTAGACGTTTTTGCAATCGGCGGTAGGAATCAATTCTGTGGAACATCCCTATTTCAAAGAGCATGCTATGAGGAAAAAGCAACCTCCCTATTACCTCAGTCTCAACATAGTTCCACTGAACTTCTGGGTTTAAACAAAGAGGCAGTGTGTAACTGTGTTAATGTCATACTTCTAACAACAGAGTAGGATCAGATGGGTTTGGGTGTCCTCAAGGTGGCCTCTGCCTCAGACCACTGTCATATGGTGTATTCTTATAACTCAGTGTGACTCTCCTGAAATGTTTGCTTGTCTGAGATGATAATTAGCCTCATAAATTCTGTGAGATCAGGATGGTTGTACGAGGCTAGATGATGATGGTGATGATGAGTATTTCTCACACCACACACTCAGATTTTCCATACAGATGCACCACAAACGAGCACAGACAGTGAAACCTGTATATAATTAACTACAGTAACATGCCTCGGGCTAATCTGGGAGTGCAGCAACCTCTCTCAACGATTTGTTTTGAGAAGAGAGGAGGAGGGCCACATTTTTGAATATTTAATTGCTGGTAGCATGTGTTGATAGTTACTATAGTGACTTCTTTGCGCTGACTTTTGTTTTCGCTCCTGGTGTGTCGACACAGTTCCTGTTGGCGGTGAGGGAGAGGTTGAGCAATCCCCTGGGCCATTGCGTAAGCTGGCCCCCTTCACTTTCAGGTACGAGCTAGTGAATCTGTCTGTGTGGCTGAAAGTCAAGCCTCTTCTAGGAATGTGATACGTGTCAGAGGAGCGGGATTGAGGTAATGCCATGCAAATACTGCTCCAGCTCCACTGGCTGCACAGCTACACAGACACAGCACACAGGGGAGGTTGTGCAAGACCTGACACCTGCTGAACAGTGGCAGGCAGAAACACATGAGGGGGTGGGCAAGAGAGAGGAAGATTTAGAGAGACAGGGGGAGACAGAGGAAGAGTGGAGAAGACAAAACAAGAGGTAGATATAAAGAAAGGTTGAGAGAAAAAGGTTAAGGGAGGAAGAGTAAAGAAGAGGAGAAAGATTCAAAGGGAAGACGAGCATTGATAAGAAGTGAAAGAGAAACCAAGAGATTGACAGGTATTGAGTCAGACAGTGTGTGAATGAGAAGTAGCTAGGGACATAATAAAAAAGTGAGTGAGAGAGTAGATGGGCTAAGAAATTGGCAAGGAGCATGATTGACAGGTAGAAAGGAGAGAGCAGAGAGAGAGAGAAAGTAAAAAGAAACAGAAGCAGACAAGCCACAGGTTGAGAAAGAAGTAGAGGCACAGAAAGTGAGTAAAGGAGAGACTGACTGAGAGGGAGAGAATGGGAAGCAAAGAAAGTGAGGAAAAAGTGGAAGAGAAAGAGAGAAACATTGTTTAGACCAGTACTACACACCAGTCTGATCACTGTACCTTGAGGTTAACTTTTTCACTCAGGAATGATTTTTCTTCATGTTAGAGCCCTTTTTCTGACCTCAGAGCGCCACGGTTAAGGCTTGTGTATGTGTGTGTGTGTGTGTGTGTGTGTGTGTGTGTGTGTGTGTGTGTGTGTGTGTGTGTGTGTGTGTATAAGCTCTTAGGGATGACACAACTGCCCAGACAGGGCCGTGTACATACTGTAGTGTACACCGTCAAATGCAACGCCAGGCAATAACAGTGTCTCCATTGCAACAGATGGAGCAGAGCGGGACTGACTGCTATCATGCCGTAACGAGTTGCAATCAGTGTGCAATGATGACCAACACTTAGGCATCACCTCTCCACACACATAGTCTGCTTGCGCGTTTCAAGCGGCACCACAGGAGTCAACAGCAATGGAAAATGCAGTTCTATTCATAGATTGCATGAGAGTTGCAGGAGGTGAGCGTGTATGTTGGATCAGGAGTTTTCAGTGCCAGGTGCTGAAGAGGAAAAGGATTGACTGGAAACGTTATGCTTTTTTTTGGATTGGAAACGCATAACATATTCATGAACTATGTGTAATATATTCATAAATGCTACATACTGTAAATGCATATAGTAGTTATGCATCCATCAGTAGGGATGTCACTGTCATTGTCTGTTAACCTGTGGTTGTTGAAATAACATGACCTAAAATTAGCATTTCTTAATGTTTAGTGCCTACAGACACAATAAAATACATTGACATCTGTCATCCATATATTGACTCAATTAATCATGGAGATCTAGTTTGTAGACTCCCAAGTTTAACAGGTTTGATTGGGCGCCAACCGTACAGTAACACCCACAGGAAAAAACAACACCCCCCCCCCCCCCCAGAAATTCACCCTCTGCGAAAGGGAAGTGCTTATCTGTTGTTCACAGCCTCGTTGGGGACTCTTTGGTTTGGTTTCCACTAAAAAAAAATAAAAAAAGGAAGTGCTGAGAGGTAAATCTTTTTCTGTGAAGGGAGTGTCTGATAACATTGGTATTCCCCTACATACACACACGCACGAGCAACACACGCACGCACACGCTCTCTCTCTGACAGAGCTAATTGTGGAAGGGCAATGTCGTAGCAAGTTCTTCTTGCTGGAAAAAGTGACAGGCCCTGGAAAGGGGGGCGTAGGTACGCTACAAACGGCTGAGAAGTGGTCAGAAAGCATTACTCATTGCCAGAAACAGAAAGTCATATTGGGTGAACAGATAGCCCAGCATTTTTCCCTCTCAAGGGCATTTCCATGTTTTTTTGCTGACCTTTATGTCTTTACGTAGACATAATATATGATATTGGTGTACTTTTAGAGACATTTCAATCTACTCTTTTAATACAGTCATAATATCCTATAATTGCTATATGCATCCAGATGTATTTCAATATCAACGACATGTAACTTTTGTTGCTCTTGTTTTGACTCCAAGCTTTTGTTGGCATGGTTGTGTTCTGCTGTGGATCTGGTTGTAAGATGACTGTCTGCAAATATGTTTGTGTGTGTGTATGTGAGTCTTTCTGTAAACTAGGGTACCAGTGATTTCCTACACTGGACAACTTGTTACATCTGTTGATACGTCATTGATAGTAATCTGCCATTTTCTGTATGTCATTAAATGAAGATGTAAGGGGGATCATAGCTATATTCAATCAAATGTACAAGTTGATGTAAAACCTGTGTTTAACACTTTATCATGGTTGGTGTCTTGACAGATTTGTCTAAAATCGTGTGGCATAAACAAATTCTGTCCTTGCATTTATGGCAGTGTAAGTTGTCGTTATGTAATATATTAAGCATTAATCAGTTAAAATAGACATTGAACTTTAACCCTATAAGAATCCTGTATCTAGCTGTCGGACAGTTTTTGGTATAGAGCTCAGTGTCACGCCCTGACCTGAGATATCTCTGTTTTCTTTATATTTTGGTTAGGTCAGGGTGTGACTAGGGTGGGTATGTTAGTTTTGAATTGTCTCGGATTTTTGTATTGTCTAGGGTTTTCTAGGTCTAGGGGTTTTTGTAATTCTATGTTGGCCTGATATGGTTCCCAATCAGAGACAGCTGTTTATCGTTGTCTCTGATTGGAGATCATATTTAGGTAGCCATTTCCCTTTGGTGTTTGTGGGATCTTGTCTATGTGTAGTTGCCTGTCAGCACTCGTTTGTATAGCGTCATGTTTCGGTTTGTTATTTTGTTAGTTTGTTCAGTGTTCATTCTTTTAATAAATGAGAATGTACGCATACCACGCTGCGCCTTTGTCCGATCTTTATAACAAACGTGACACTCAGAAATACATTGTAGCTATGTAACATATTGTGTCTCCTTATATTACATGGTGAAAACCGTTTTTATGCGCACACAAATCCAAATAATAAATGCAATTGAGAAATCAAATACTTCTAACCAAAAAAGTCACCTTACCTTGATACATAAAACCTAAATCGATACTATGATTAACGTGGTTCTTCAATAATTATGCATAATACTTGTTGGATGCGTGTTTGGTGTCCAGCTGATTAGTTACGCCGTGATATTTTCACACATCATCATCTGATCCAAGAAGGAATTTTCCGAATGACAGCCAAGTGGGGAACAGCTGTTGTGATGGCGCATGCAATGCAACAACAGCCCAAAAGGTATTCGCGAGGAATGTCCAAAATATTTTGGTGTTTCATTTGTTACACCGGTGAAGACAGTTGTGCCTGGATTTGTTTTTATTTAACCTTTATTTAACTACGCAAGTCAGTTCAGAACAAATTCTTATTTAAAATGACGGACTACCTTGGCCAAACGATGACAACGCTGGGCAAAGTGTGTGCCGCCCTATGGGACTCACAATCACGGCCAGATGTGAATCAGCCTGGATTCGAACCAGGGACTGGAGATGCAGTGTCTTAGACCGCTGCGCAACTCGGGAGCCCCTCCCCAGACCTCGATCCAGTGGCGATTTTAGCTTGTAAATGTTGCTGGGGCAAACTCAACCAATTTTTTTAGATGGTGCCAGAAAAGCCACTACATAACAGAACACTAAACAATTAATTAATTGCACGATAATGGTGACAAACGGTGCCTACAAACTGTTAGAACTTTCCTTTCAGCACCACGGAGTGAATCCTTACCACCGCTACACCTGGCTATCAGCGGAGCCTTGTCTGGCAGCGAAACAGTTCATTCAGCCTCATTTACTGCCTTAAAAAAAACATAGCTGATATGACTGACTTCCTTAAGTAAATATGGTTTCTACTGACTCCTTGTGGATTTGTGTAACTCGATAAGAACCGCATTCTCCTTCAATATTAATGCCGGAATGAGTTTTGACTTTTGAACCATACACAAACATTATTACATTTATGTTCAGTAATTTCATAATGTTTGTTATTATTTCATGAACACTTAGCTCTAAGTACAGTGCATCGGAAAGTATTCAGACCCCTTTACCTTTTCCACATTTTGTTACGTTACAGCCTTATTGCAAAAATCACTGAAGCTGATTTTTATCTCCCTCACTAACTTTAAGCACGAGCTGTCAGAGCACCTCACAGATCACTGCACCTGTACGTAGCCCATCTGTAAATAGCCCATCCAACTACCTCATCCCCATACTGTTATTTATTTATTTTTTGCTCCTTTGCACCCCAGTAATCTCTACTTGCAGATTCATCTTCTGCGCATCTATCACTCCAGTGTTTAATTGCTAAACTGTAATTAATTTGGTCACTATGCCCTGTTTATTGCCTTACCTCCCTTATCTTACCTCATTTGCACACATTGTATATAAACTTTTTATATTGTGTTATTGACTGTATGTTTGTTTATTCCATGTGTAACTCTGTGTTGTTGTTTGTGTCGCACTGTTTTGCTTTATCTTGGCTAGGTTGCAGATGTAAATGAGAACTTGTTCTAAACTGGCCTAGCTGGTTAAATAAAGGTGAAATAAATAAATAAATACAATTATTACCTCATCAATCTACACACAATACCCCATAATGACGAAACAGAAACAGGCTTTTAGACATTTTTGCAAATTTATTACAAATAAAAATAAATCACATTTATACAAGTATTCAGGCCTTTTACTCTAGTACTTTGTTGAAGTACCTTTGGCATCGATTAGGGTGCAGGCCAGGCAGCAGGCTGTTAGCCAGCCTGACAGCTTAGTGGAGTCTGCCACTAGCACAGTCAGTGTAGTCAGCTCAGCTATCCCCATTGAGACCGTGTCTGTGTGTCGATCTAGGTTGGACAAAACTAAACATGGCGGTGTTCTCTTTAGCAATCTCACTGGAATAAAGACCTCCTCCATTTCTGTCATTATTGAAAGAGATTGTGATATTTCACATCTCAGAATAGGGCTACTTAATGTTAGATCCCTCACTTCCAAGGCAGTTATAGTCAATTAACTAATCACTGATCGTAATCTTGATGTGATTGGCCTGACTGAAACATGGCTTAAGCCTGATGAATTTGTGTTAAATGAGGCCTCTCCTCCTGGTTACACTAGTGACCATATCCCCCACGCATCCTGCAAAGGTGGAGGTGTTGCTAACTGTAGCAAATTTCAATTTACAAAAAACAAAATACTGTTTTTTTGTCTTTTGAGCTTCTAGTCATGAAATCTATGCAGCTTACTCAGTTTTTATAGCTACTGTTTACAGGCCTCCTGGGCCGTATACAGGGTTCCTCACTAAGTTCCCTGGATTCCTATCGGATCTTATAGTCATGACAGATAATATTCTAATTTTGGTTGACTTTAATACTCACATGGAAAAGTCCACAGACCCACTTCAAAAGGCTTTCGGAGCCATCATCGACTCAGTGGGTTTTGTCCAACATGTCTCCGGACATACTCACTGCCACAGTCATACTCTGGACCTAGTTTTGTCCCGTGGAATAAATGTTGTGGATCTTAATATTTTTCCTCATAATCCTGGACTATTGGACCACCATTTTATTACGTTTGAAATCGCAACAAATAATCTGCTCAGACCCCAACCAAGGATCACCAAAAGCCGTGCAATAATTTCTCAAACCCAAAGATTCCTAGATGCCCTTCCAGACTCCCTCCACCTACCCAAAGACGTTAGAGTACATAAATCAGTTAACCACCTAACTGAGGAACTCAGTTTAACCTTGCGTAATACTCTAGATGCAGTCACACCCCTAAAAACAAAAAACATTTGTCATAAGAAACTAGTTCCCTGGTATACAGAAAATACCCACGCCCTGAAGCAGGCTTCCAGAAAATTGGAACGGAAATGGTGCTACACCAAACTGGAAGTCTTCCGAATAGCTTGGAAAGACAATACTGTGCAGTATCGAAGAGCCCTCGCTGCTGCTCGATCATCCTATTTTTCCAACTTAATTGTGGAAAATAAGAACAATCCAAAATGTATTTTTGATACTGTCGCAAAGCTAACAAAAGCAGCATTCCCCATGAGAGGATGGCTTTCACTTCAGCAGTGATAAATTCATTAACTTCTTTGACGAAAAGATCATGATCATTAAAAAGCAAATTACGGACTCCTCTTTAAATCTGTGTATTTCTCCAAAGCTCAGTTGTCCTGAGTGCACAACACTGCCAGGACCTAGGATCAAGGGAGACACTCAAGTTTTTTAATACTATATCTTTTGACACATTGATGAAAATAGTAATGGCCTCTAAACCTTCAAGCTGCATACTGGACCCTATTCCAACTAAACTACTGAAAGAGCTGCTTCCTGTGCTTGGCCCTCCTATGCTGAACATAATAAACGGCTCTCTATCCACCGGATGTGTACCAAACTCACTAAAAGTGGCAGTAATAAAGCCTCTCTTGAAAAAGCCAACCTTGACCCAGAAAATATAAAAAAACTATTGGCCTATATCAAATCTCCCATTCATCTCAAAAATGTTGGGAAAAGCTGTTGCACAGCAACTCACTGCCTTCCCGAAGACAAACAATGTATACAAAACGCTTCAGTCTGGTTTTAGACCCCATCATAGCACTGAGACTGTACTTGTGAATGTGGTAAATTACCTTTTAATGGCGTCAGACCAAGGCTCTGCATCTGTCCTCGTGCTCCTAGGCCTTAGTGCTGCTTTTGATACCATCGATCACCACATTCTTTTGGAGAGATTGGAAACCCAAATTGGTCTACACGGACAAGTTCTGGCCTGGTTTAGATCTTATCTGTTGGAAAGATATCAGTTTGTCTCTATAGATGGTTTGTCCTCTGACAAATCAACTGTAAATGTAGGTGTTCCTCTAGGCTCCATTTTAGGACCACTATTGTTTTCACTATATATTTTACCTCTTGGTGATGTCATTCGGAAACATAATGTTAACATTCACTGCTGTGCGGACGACACACAGCTGTACATCTCGATGAAACATGGTGGAGCCCCCAAATTGTCCTCCCTGTAAGCTTGTGTTTCAGACATAAGGAAGTGGGATGGCGGCAAATGTTCTACTTTTAAACTCAGACAAAACAGAGATGCTAGTTCTAGGTCCCAAGAAACAAAGAGATCTTCTGTTGAATCTGACAATTAATCTTGATGGTTGTGCAGTCGTCTCAAATAAAACTGTGAAGGACCTCAGCGTTACTCTGGACCCTGATCTCTCTTTGGACGAACATATCAAGACTGTTTCAAGGACAGTTTTTTTCCATCTACGTAACATTGCAAAAATCTGAAACGTTCTGTCCAAAAAGTATGTCACTTCTAGGTTAGACTACTGCAATGCTTTACTTTCTGGCTACCCGGATAACGCACTAAATAAATTTTAGTTAGTGCTAAACACAGCTGCTAGAATCTTGACTAGAACCAAAAGAATGTATCATAATACTCCAGTGCTAGCCTCTCTACACTGGCTTCCTGTTTTCAAGGTTTTACTGCTAAACTACAAATCATTACATGGGCTTGCTCCTACCTATCTTTCCGATTTGGTCCTGCCGTACATACCTACACGTACACTACGGTCACAAGACGCAGGCCTCCTTACTGTCCCTAGAATTTCTAAGCAAACAGCTGGAGGCATGGCTTTCTCATGTAGAGCTCAATTTTTGTGGAATGGTCTGCCTATCCATGTGAGAGACGCAGACTCGGTCTCGACCTTTAAGTCTTTATTGAAGACTCATCTCCGTCCCTAGGAGGGGTGCGTCACTTGAGTGGGTTGAGTAACTGACATGATCTTCCTGTCCGGGTTGGCGCCCCTCCACCTGGGTTTGTGCCGTGGGGATCTTTGTGGGCTATACTCGGCCTTGTCTTAGGATAGTAAGTTGGTGGTTGAAGATAACCCCGTGGGGGGCTGTGCTTTGGCAAAGTGTGTGGGGTTATATCCTGCCTGTTTGACCTTGTCCGATGGTATCGTCGGACGGAGCCACAGTGTCTCCCGACCCCTCCTGTCTCAGCCTGCAGTATTTGTGCTGCAATAGTTTGTGTTGGGGGGCTAGGGTCAGTCTGTTATATCTGGAGTATTTCTCCTGTCTTATCCGGTGTCCTGTGTGAATTTAAGTATGCTTTCTCTAATTCTCTCTTTCTTTCTCTCTTTCTTTCTTTCTTTCTTTCTCTCTCTTGGAGGACCTGAGCCCTTGGACCATGCCTCAGGACTACCTGGCCTGATGACTCCTTGCTGTCCCCAGTCCACCTGGTTGTGCTGCTGCTCCAGTTTCAACTGTTCTTCTATATATATATATATATATATTCTTATTCCATCCCTTTACTTAGACTTGTGTGTATTAGGTAGGTGCTGTGGAATTGTAAGACGGTTAGACATTACTGCACTGTCAGAACTAGAAGCACAAGCATTTCGCAACACTTGCATTAACATCTGCTAACCATGTGTATGTGACCAATAACATTTGATTTGAATCTTGGTTTCATCAGACCAGAGAATCTTGATTCTAATGGTCTGAGAGTCCTTTCTGTGCCTTTTGGCAAACTCCAAGCAGGCTGTCATGCCTTTTAGTGAGGAGTGGATTCCGTCATACCACTCTACCATAAAGGCCTGATTGGTGGAGTGCTGCAGAGATGGTTGTCCTTCTGGAATGTTCTTCCATCTCCACAGAGGAACTCTGGAGCTCTAGACAGGTGTTTGCCTTTCCAAATCATGTCCAATCAATTGAATTTACCCAGATGGACTCCAATCAAGTTGTAGAAATATCTCAAGGATGATCAATGGAAACAGGATGCACCTGACCTCCATTTCGAGTCTCATAGCAAAGGGTCTGAACACTTATGTAAATAAGGTATTTCTGTTTTTTATTTTTTGCTAAAATTTCTAAAAAGCTGTTTTCGCTTCGTCATTATGGGGTATTGAGTGTAGATTGATGAGGATATTTTTTAGATTAAGGCTGTAATGTAAGAAAATGTGGAACAAGTCAAGGGGTCTGAATACTTTTACGAGTGCAAGTGCAAGCAAACAAGCTGCAACAAGGTAGGCGTTCGTTCAGCACTTTCAAAATGGACACCTATATGGTCTAAAAGGGAAAAAGGAAAAT
The DNA here is from genome assembly GCF_057628025.1 of Oncorhynchus mykiss. Lineage (NCBI taxonomy): Eukaryota > Metazoa > Chordata > Actinopteri > Salmoniformes > Salmonidae > Oncorhynchus > Oncorhynchus mykiss. The sequence goes on along the minus strand of NC_143038.1, from coordinate 39,964,139 downwards.
ACAATCACAAGGATCAACTTTTATAGACAGTATACAAATGCATAGACAGCGCATTGGACAAACAAAACAACCCTTGCAATATCAACTAGAATTACATGGGTCTATTACTTTTGAAATGGACAGCGACAGAATTCAGAACATGGGCAGTTCTTAAAGTACTCTAGAACGAGGCCCGAGTTCCCGACTTGGAATTCCGAGTTGGATGACCATTCAAAATGTATTTTCCCAGTCGGAGTTCATTTTTTTGCGAGTTCCCAATTGTCTTGAATGCACTGAAGTTGGAGATTTCAGAGTTCCACGTTCTGAGTTCCCAGTTGTTTTGAATGCGACAAAAGTCATCCTGAATTGACAGCATGGACAATGTATTAAATATTTTCTGGCCGATGGTGCTGTGTGTGAATGTTTAACCCTTTAAGCTTGGAAAAGAGACCCTTTTAGACATGTTTTAAATCCTTAAACCTGGACTTGGAACGCACACCCTTTCAACCAAATAGCTGGCAGGGGAAGCAAAATAGTGATTGCTTGCTTGCAGTTAGCCACTGATTCCTTCCAAACCACTCATTGTTGAATTTTCGATTTCCGTCTTGTTGTGTGATGTTTATGTCCAATGGCTGATGAGCACTAATACATTTATTTGTAATTTCTCTTCATATGACAAGGATTGAAAATAATTTTCCAGTATATTGTTGACGTGATTCATGATGATGACTGCTTGCCTCGCTATCTAATCTAGCTTGATAGCTAATATTTTGAAAGTAGCCTATGATGTCGAGATGATCAGTCCAATCAAAGTTACGGTGAAGTAACTTTATTTGACGTAATTATATCTGTGGTCAATTTCCTTGAGCGTTTTTGGACAGGCACTTTTAATGTAAATATATGGCAGCTCCCAATATGGCTTGAAATGCCTAGCCCCCCCTTTATATTATATGGTGATGTAGTGTCCCCATGAGTGACAGAACACTGAGCCAATCACGGCACAGCTAGAGAAGATTACCCACGCATATGCCCTGTGCTTTCCTGGCTGCCCCTCCGTCACAGAAACATCTGCATTTTGGAGCTGCCTTACTCTATTGTCTGCTTGCCTGGAACCATGTTAAATCTAATATCCATTGCCAATTGAGGTTGATTGTCTGTTGTCTGCTTGATTTACAGCAGGGTCTTATTAGATTTAACAGAGAAAGCATCAAGGTAATGAGTACATGTTTTCATATGTTTTTGTGCCTTGGATTGGACACTAAGTCTACTGTGCGCAATTGTGTAGGATAGACTATTGCGCAACACCCAACACTCTTCCCATACATGTTTCTGGGTATAATGAAAACAAATGACATAGTCTAGTGGGCTTATTGACAATATGATCTGGTAATGAAATAACATGGCAAATACATTTTGTTTTCCATGTCACACCTGCAATGTTAAACAATACAAGGGGCTTGAAGTAGCCTTCTTGAATTTGGAGATTTGGAGCACAGAAATTCAAATACTGTAAAAGGCCTAGCTTGAAAATCAGACATTTTCTCAATTTGGTTCTTGAAACGTCCTTGTAATTACTGTAGCCAATTTATAAGTTATCCTGCTCCCTTATAATGATCTGTGATTTTATTTTTGATCAGTTTTTGTGAGAGTGGCCACTTTCGTTTGTTTCCCACAGCTTCAATTGTAGGGTGTTGAGCTACTTTGTTGCGGTAAAACCACATGCTGCTATATGAGGATGACAACTTCTAATGTTGGCTTCAACTTGGATTTCCATGCAAATCCTTCCATAAAAAAATAAAACTGGTTTTTGGTCACTTTCTCATTATAAAAATGGCGATGGTGAGATTAATGCAACTCTATTCATGGCTTTATTATGTGTGCCTGCGTAAGCCACATAGGCTACAGAAAAATGGCCATGCATGCAACATTCCTGCAGTCAATATGTCAATTGCACACTCCCTCAAAACTTGAAACATCTGTGGCATTGTGTTGTCTGACAAAACTGCACATTTTAGCGTGGCCTTTGATTGTCCCCAGCACAATGTGCACCTGTGTAATGATCATGCTGTTTAATCAGCTTCTTGATATGCCACATCTGTCAGGTGGATGGATTATCTTGGCAAATGAGAAATGCTCACTAACAGGGATGTAAACATTTATTTTGCAAAATATTTGAGAGAAATACACATTTTGTGTGTATGAAAAGTTTCTGAGATCTTATATTTATGAAAAATGGGACAAACACTTTGTATGTTATGTTTATATTTTTCTTTAGTAGGCTATACAGTGGGGTAAAAAAGTATTTAGTCAGCCACCAATTGTGCAAGTTCTCCCACTTAAAAATATGAGAGAGGCCTGTACTTTTCATCATAGGTGCACTTCAACTATGACCGACAAAATGAGAAAAGAAAATCCTGAAAATCACATTGTAGGATTTTTTATGAATTTATTTACAAATTATGGTGGAAAATAAGTATTTGGTCAATAACAAAAGTTTATCTCAATACTTTGTTATATACCCTTTGTTGGCAATAACAGAGGTCAAACATTTTCTGTAAGTCTTCACAAGGTTTTCACACACTGTTGCTGGTATTTTGGCCCATTCCTCCATGCAGATCTCCTCTAGAGCAGTGATGTTTTGGGGCTGTTGCTGGGCAACATGGACTTTCAACTCCCTCCAAATATTTTCTATGGGGTTGAGATCTGGAGACTGGCTAGGCCACTCCAGCACCTTGAAATGCTTCTTACGAAGCCACTCCTTCGTTGCCCGGGCAGTGTGTTTGGGATCATTGTCATGCTGAAAGGAGGTTTTCACTCAAAATCTCACGATACATGGCCCCATTCATTCTTTCCTTTACACGGACCAGTCGTCCTGGTCCCTTTGCAGAAAAACAGCCCCAAAGCATGACGTTTCCACCCCCATGCTTCACAGTAGGTATGGTGTTCTTTGGCTGCAACTCAGCATTCTTTGTCCTCCAAACACGACTAGTTTAGTTTTTACCAAAAAGTTATATTTTGGTTTTATCTGACCATATGACATTCTCCCAATCTTCTTCTGGATCATCCAAATGCTCTCTAGCAAACTTCAGACGGGCCTGGACATGTACTGGCTTAAGCAGGGGGACACGTCTGGCACTGCAGGATTTGAGTCCCTGGCGGCGTAGTGTGTTACTGATGGTAGGCTTTGTTACTTTAGTCCCAGCTCTCTTCAGGTCATTCACTAGGTCCCCCCCCCGTGTGGTTCTGGGATTCTTGTGATCATTTTGACCCCACGGGGTGAGATCTTGCGTGGAGCCCCAGATCGAGGGAGATTATCAGTGGTCTTGTATGTCTTCCATTTCCTAATAATTGCTCCCACAGTTGATTTTTTCAAACCAAGCTGCTTACCTATTTCAGATTCAGTCTTCCCAGCATGGTGCAGGTCTACAATTTTATTTCTGTTGTCCTTTGACAGCTCTTTGGTCTTGGCCATAGTGGAGTTTGGAGTGTGACTGTTTGAGGTTGTGGACAGGTGTCTTTTATACTGATAACAAGTTCAAACAGGTGCCATTAATACAGGTAACGAGTGGAGGACAGATGAGCCTCTTAAAGAAGAAGTTACAGGTCTATGAGAGCCAGAAATCTTGCTTGTTTGTAGGTGACCAAATACTTATTTTCCACCATAATTTGCAAATAAATTCATTAAAAATCCTACAATGTGATTTTCTGGATTTTTTTTCTCATTTTGTCTGTCATAGTTGAAGTGTACCTATGATGAAAATTACAGGCGTCTCTCATCTTTTTAAGTGGGAGAACTTGCACAATTGGTGACTGACTAAATACTTTTTTGCCCCACTGTATATAAATTCTACAATTGCATAACATTGAGGTCCTTGAAAATTACGATTAAATGCTTGAAAAAGTCCCTGAAAGTCCTTGAATTTTAATTATCAATGTCTGTATGAACCCTGCTTAAAGGATGTATAGTCCTTGGCCTATGTTGTTGTATAGCTGGAGTTATGGGCCAATTTGCATATATTCACTTTTATTCCTCTATGTACACACGAACTGCATAATTATTATTTTTTGGTTTCAAACCATTTAGAATGTTTTATTCCAATGTCACACATTTGCCCCATTATTTATAGAAATACCCATGTGTTTGTGTGTGTATAATAATAATAATAATAATATCGTTTGGTGGGTTTCACAAGTGTGTATTATACGCATGTGTGAAATGGAAATGTGTTTTTTTGCATATCCCAACTCCTCCTGAGACACCCTCGGAGAGTAGGGTCACGGCCAGGGTCATATACGTGAGTCATTCAGAAAGCATGTGGGGGTGACCTGGCTGTAGTCATGACTACGGTGTGAAGCCAAAGGTTTCACAGTGCCGTGTGTGTGTATGTGTATGCCAGTAGCGGCCCATGGTTTCATAATGGCATGGTTGTGTTGAATTTTACACAGCCATGTTCTCAACGTACAACTAACCCTCCAGTCGGACAAGTTTACTAGATACTATTCACCATAGGGTTGAGTCTAACACTTTTGTAGAGAAATTATGATAACACTTTATTTCGATAATCCATCTGTAGATGCTCTAGAGACCATCAGTAACATTTCAACTAACCCTAAACTTAACCCTTACCCTAACCTTCATTTTTTAAAACTAGGCAAGTCGGTTGAGAACTCATTTTTATTTACAATGACGGCCTACCCCGGCCTAACCCGGACGACGCTGGGCCAATTGTGTGCCACCCTATGTGACTCCCAATCACAGCCGGATGTGATACAGTCTGGAATCAAACCAGGGTCTGTAGTGACACCTCTAGCACTGAGATGCAGTGCCTTAAACCGCTGCGCCACTCGGGAGCCCCAACCTTAACCCTAACCGTAAATTTGACAAGCAGTTGCTTGTCAACAGATAGTTTGTTGATAGTATGACCATCTGTAGAGCACCGACAGATGGAAATTCCTGACTATCCAAATAAAGTGTGACCAAAATGATGAATAGTATTGAATGTAACATTTTGTGGCATGTGCATTTTTTGTGTTTGTGTGTATGTTTACATATTCTTGCTGCTCTCTTTCCTTCTGTTCCTATTGGAGAAGCTGTGGATGCAGTTGAGACACATTTCATTGGAGTATGTTTTCTTTTTCTATCTCTCCATGCAGGTACCAAATATTAAAATCCATCCAGACACAAGTGGTGTCATCCCTGACTTCACACGCAATGCCAGAGTGAAACGGGTTGCATACAATCTTAGCAAAAATAACAGATTAGATTTTCATTCAAGATATGAGATGGAAGGAAAGGAAATACATCTTACTGTACATCCACATACAGTGCATTCGGAAAGTATTCAGACCCCTTGACCTTTTCCACATTCTGTTACGTTACAGCCTTATTCTAAAATGTATAAACATTTTAATTTTTTTCCTGTTTTTGCTTTGTCATTATGGGGTATTGATGAGAACATTTATAAATAAAAAAAAACATTTTAGAATAAGGCTGTAACATAACAAAATGTGCAAAAAAGGGAAGGGGTCTGAATATTTCCCAAAAGCACTGTATAGCTAGCTACCTATTTATAAAACATGTGCTACTACAGTATAGATGTGATTCTGAAAACGATGAAGCCCTCAGAATGGATTTCTGAGACCTACAGTCATGTGATGTATCCAGTTACCCATTCAGCTCCTGAATGCTCAGCTGAGAGTGGTCTCACTGATGCTCATTGAGATAGGGAGAGAGAGAGAGACATTGTTAAATGTACCTTTAGCCATGTAGAGTGAATTGGCGTGACACCCTATACTCGTGTAGATGGAGAGCGGTGCTCAATTTGACAGCCTGTGTGTTTGTATAAATACAGAGACTGTGTTACTGACGCCATTTTCAGTGAGAAGCTGCGTCCCAAATGTCACCCTTGCACTACTTTTGACCCTATTGGTCCTGGTTCCAATGTAATTCCACTATATAGGGAATTGGGTGCCATTTGAGACGCTGCCTTACAGATTGAGAGATGGTGTTTGATAACCCTCATTGCATAGCCTGCAGTGTGATTGACCTTAAATTGTACTCTTGTCTGTGCTGAGGAAGTCAGTGTTCACACATTCTTGGACCGGCTATTAATACAAGGAATTTGTGTTTCCCGTGAAGGAGAGAGCTGTGGCTCTGTGGTGTGTGTGTATGTGTGTGTGTGCGTGTGTGTGTGTGTGTGTGTGTGTTTGTGCACATTCTAATGTGTGTGTGTGTGTGTCACTTTATGCAGCCTTGACCTCTCACTTCCTAACACATCTGACATTTAAGTGGAGCCGTTCCCAGAGCAGAGCATGTCAAAGACTTCCCGGGTGAGATGGGGTAAAAATGTTTTTCTAGCTAGGTCTGTGATCCTGTAACTATCAATCCCTGAGCTCAAACAACAAAAAACAACAACATAGATTTTCTGGTTAGGCCTGCTCTGCTGTGTGGGCTTGAGGTACTGGTTTGGTGTTATTCAACAGTGAATGTTTCATTTCCCCCTTCATTCAAAAAAAGGAGAATAGTTCATGATGAGAAGGGGGAGGTTGGTTCTTTCCTTAGGGTGGCTAAATTCTGGTAATTCTTTCCCCCAAAATCCTTGGTTTGACAGAAATCCTGGTTAGAGTATTACAGATTTTCTGCTTATTCCCTTCTTATTCTGGGAAATTTTCCAACTAGTAATTCTTCAAAACCTGGGTATTTGGGGACAGTTATGAGATTTTTGCAACCCTAATCCTTCTGCTTTGTAACATGAGGACGGTCCCATTCCCTGTGGGCCACACCACAGAGCCTCCAACATCCTCCCAGTCACACACAATGAGGCTGCTTCATCATCACAAAAGCATCTTTGTCACATGCTATTGGTTAGCGCTCGGCTAAGATATCTTCCTTCCACTTGTGTCTCATCCCTGACGATTGGGGCGACACAAAGAGAGAGCCTGTCTGAAAAGCATCATGCCACATTTCCCTGTTCCAGCCCTGAAGTAGTGTAGTGTGCTCTGCGGACGAGACAAGGGTGGTGTGACCACAATCCAGTCATTACATGACATAGCCTCTAGCCAGTTTAAACAGGTTTGTGTTTCTGTACTTTCTGTAATGTGGTACTAGCGTTGACTCCAGCTGTTGATGTCCCTTAGGGTCTGATATCGCAAGACTACTGGTACATTTTGCTCTCTTCCATCCAAGTGTACATTCAACTCCTCATTGATGAGTAATGACATGGCTTGGGACTGTTTTGAGGGTAAACCGGAGCACGCATGTCCAGAGCAATTAAGACAGACATGCACCTTTGACTGCACATAGAAATTACACATTATCAACAGCTATACAATTAGGAAACACTGTAAAGTACTTGCAGGCATCAGAAGGATGTACAACAATACTCATTCTCAGTAGCACTAGCTCCAGACACACTAGGCTATGTTTCATATCCCCCAGGCAAAATAAACCTGCTACTTTTCATTTGAAGGACTACATTTAGATATCTCCACATCGACAGTAAGCACAACAGAAGCCTGGGGTACGTTAGATAGACTGTAGTCCTTCAAATAAAAAGTGACAGGTTTATTTTGCCTGGAGGATATGAAACATAGCCTAGTGTGTTAGATAGACTCCAAGTATAGAGACATTCTCAAAGGATGATGTCATTCTTTGTAATTCACACCTCAGTATGGGCGATACACTAGCATTGAGCTTCTCCGGCTGAGGAAAGATCCCCTAGATGAGCGCTCCTCCTCGACCCAACACGCACACATACACATTGCCTTTTGTCGGGATTGAGTTCACAAACAGAAACACAGTAACTTCAACATATTATGGCATCATGCCAGGCCTGGGAGTCAGTGAATTCAAAACCATATTCCCTGTCAGAGAGAATGGACTGTTTGGAGCCAATTGTAATTTTCCAATTATTTCTATTGCCACATTGCTATATGTCTAATTATCCGTCTCTTCCCACCTTTTATAATAAAGTGAGCGATTACACTAAGCACCAATGCACTTTATGGCTCGACTGCATTTCCTGCATCATCTCTTAATAGCAACTGAGGCCTCATCCTGTTGCTGCTGTAAGATAACACTAATTGGTCAGTGTTGTTGGATTCCTCTCATGAAACAGGTTTTGGGCTCATTACAGGACACTCTCCTCCTCCTCATCCTCTTCCTCCTAATGCCCAAAGAGAGAGGCTGGATGAGATGATCGGGGCCAGGAGGAGGGCCAGGTCTGCTGTTAATGGACTATTGTCTCTCAGATAGCCTGGAGAACCTGCACAGTCACAGACTGACACACTTGCAGACCTAAAGGTAGATGGAGAAGGATCCAACAGTGATATCTTCTGCATCTCCAGATTATTCTGACGGTAGAGCTGCACTAGACAACAGTTGGAACTCTCAGTGAATAGAAATGAAAGGAAGGATTGGAACTGCTGGCTTGCTAAATCTACTTCCTGGTCTAATATTAGTTTCTGTCAAACTTGACTGAATTCTAGTCACAGACGCGTATTTGTACCATTGTTCAATTCATGAGAGGAAGTGTGGAAGTAGTGCCCACTTCAGGAGAAAGATGGAGAATCGAGACACAGCCTGACTCCTCTCCCCTTGGGCCCGGCTGGTTAGGTCTGGGCCCATTGCTCAACATTCTCCCTCCCTGGTCATGTGAAAAGAAAGCGAGAGGCAGCGGCGCACAGGATGTGCAGTCTTGGAGCCCACATGCGGGCTACATATTTATCATAATCATTTTATTGGGTACTGTTGGCCTAATTCAACATATTTCCATTCATTCCTTTGTACAGTATATGTTGTAGGCTACATTTGTATCAATCAAAATGTATCAAATTGAGGAGGCACATGCTGGCTCAGTTTCATTGAGCCTGACTTGATGACGCCACACAAATCAAAGGAACAAAATACACAGCTTCCCAAAACGTGTCCACTTCCTTTAAAACAAGATGGGCAACTGAACTCAAATTTCCCCTGTTCAAATTCCCCTGATCATGACAGAGGCTCATTTTATACATACTGTATATATATATATTTATCCAGTGGATTTCCCTCTAATCTTTAGCATGATTTATTTTTCTGAGGGGCTCTTCAGACCAGGAGGTGTGGATGTGAGAAGGGAAGGGGGGGAAAGGGGGAAGGAAGTGGGAGCAGTGATGGAAGAAGTACTCAATTGTCATACTTGAGTAAAAGTAATGATACCTTAATAGAAAATGACTCAAGTGAAAGTCACCCAGTAAAATACTACTTGAGTAAAAGTCTAAAAGTATTTGGTTTTAAATGTACTTAAGTGTCAAAATTAAATGGAACTGCTAAAATGTACCATTTTCAAATTCCGTATATTAAGCAAACCAGACGGCACCATTTTCCTTTTTTTTTATTGACGGATAGTCAGGGGCAGACTCAGACAAGACATCATTTTCAAACAAAGCATTTGTGTTTAGTGAGTCTGCCAGATCAGAGGCAGTAGTGATGACCAGGGATGTTCTCTTGATAAGTTTGTAAATTGGACCATTTTCCTGTCAAAATGTAACGAGTACTTTTGGGTGTCAGGGAAATGTAGGGAGTAAAAAGTACATGATTTTCTTTTGGAATTGTATTTTTATTTTATTTAACTAGGCAAGTCAGTTATGCGCAAATTCTAATGTAATGAAGTAAAAGTAAAAGTTGTCAAAAATATAAATAGTTAAGTACAGATACCCCCAAAAACGACTTAAGTAGTACTTTAAAGCATTTTTACTTAAGTACTTTAGGAAGGGGAAACGAGGGGATATGGCTTTAGCATTCACACAGTAAGTCAGTCAGGAGAATTGCTTTCAAAGCTCAATACTGACCTGATAATGAATCACTTAATTTTCCTTTCCCTGATAGCCACACCAGTGCACCATTCTGCCTGCTTGGCCTCCTTTAGTCTCACTCATTGCAGAAATGCATGCAAGTTTCATAAAAATTAAGAGATACATAGGTACTTTACAGTACTGAAATCAATACTTTTTTGTGTTAAGTGCAAATATCAGTTACATGTTTATAGATGTTATATCAGTTACAATAAACCCTGTATATAGTATGCTTACCCCCGTATATAGTATGCTTACCCGCTATATAAAGTATGCTTACCCCCTGTATATAGTATGCTTACCCCGTATATAAACTCACCAAAAAAAGAAACGTCCCTTTTTCAGGACCCTGTCTTTCAAAGATAATTCGTAAAGATCCAAATAACTTCACAGATCTTCATTATAAAGGGATTAAACACTGTTTCCCATGCTTGTTCAATGAACCATAAACAATTAATGAACATGCACCTGCGGAACGGTCGTTAAGACACTAACAGCTTAGGACACTAAAGAGGCCTTTCTACTTATTCTGAAAAACACCAAAAGAAAGATGCCCAGGGTCCCTGCTCATCTGCATGAACGTGCCTTAGGCATGCTGCAAGGAGGCATGAGGCCTGCAGATTTGGCCAGGGCAATAAATTGCAATGTCCGTACTGTGAGACGGCTAAGACAGCGCTACAGGGAGACAGGATGGACAGCTGATCGTCCTCGCAGTGGCAGACCATGTGTAACAACGCCTGCACAGGATCGGTACACCCAAACATAACACCTGCGGGACAGGTACATGATTATTTTTTAGTATTGCTTACCCCCTGTATATAGAATGCTTACCTCCTGTATATAGTATGCCTACCCCATGTATATAGAATGCTTACCTCCTGTATATTGTATGCCTACCCCATGTATATAGTATGCTTACCCCATGTATATAGAATGCTTACCTCCTGTATATAGTATGCTTACCCCATGTATATACAAATGCTTACTTACTTTCTCGTCGTATTCTTATTTCAACTTCTTGTGTGTTTTTGTTCTACTGTGTGTTATTTTTAGTATTATATTGTTATTGTTTACTGTATTGTTGGATTTAGAGCTTCAAAGAAAGGCATTTCACTGTACTTGTGTACGTGACATTACATTTTGAAATGTATTTTTAGGACAGAAAATGAAAACGAACATTTGCCTTTTTATAACCTGGGATTGGGCATGCGAGAGCTCAACAGTAGATTAAGGCAGAGTAGATTAGGATTGAGATTAGGATTAAGATTGAGATTTTGTAATGAATTTATCTGTGGAGATTAGAAACGGTCTGGCAGCAGGAGGACTGGTGGTGAGGATAGGGTCAGGACTGAAACAGGTCTGAATCTGCCTCCACCACTGTCACCAGACTAGAGTTCCTGTATCCTGACTCATAAACTGACCTACACTGCCACGCAGTGGCAAAATGCTACAACTACACCAAGTGAACCTTGGTGAGTATCAATACCAATATAATCCACAGACCATTTTATAACAATGATGTAAACAAACAGTAGAGGCGTTTTTAGAGAAATCTGATTTACCATAATAATTGCTCAATATAACACACAATAAATAACTTGGTACATACTGTATAGTAGGCGGTAGCTATCTAAGACCAATAATCATAACTGAGCGTTTTGTTGTCATAATAGGTTTATTGTAAATGCTGTATGGTACATCTGCAAAGAGATTTTTTTCCCCCATTATTTTGTCTCTTCACAATCAGATATTTTCCCACCAAAGTCTCTTTTATGTTGTCTGATGAGAACCTGCATAGGGCATGCAGCCTACTGTACTACGTGTAGTTTCTGACCTTTCTTTCTCTCATTGAGTGGGATAATGATTCTGGTCAATGGGAGCTGCCAACTTCCTGCTGTAGTATCACATATCCTTCCAGCCGGTCTGTCAGGAAGGCCTTCTCACTATTCCCCATAGTGATTTACTCTCCACTCATAATACAAGAGAACCTATTGAGCAACTGCAACACTGATTTGAGTCAACCTCTATGTCCCAAATGGCAACCTATTCCAAAGGGCCCTGGTCAAAAGTAGTGCACTATAAAGGGAATAGGATGCCATTTGGGATGTATGCAAGGTCTAAGATCACTCAGTGGTGTTGTTCAGGATATGTTTGCAAGATCCGTTCATTCAGTGTTGTTGTATATGAAATGTTTGAACCAATCTCCAGGGAAACACCCAATGCTCTTTTATACTGAACAAAAATATAAACGTGACATGTACATTTTGGGTCCTATGTTCCATGTGCTGAAATAAAATATCCCAGAAATTTTCCAAATTATTTCTCTCAAATTTTGTGTACAAATTTGCTTACATTCCAGTTAGTGAGCATTGCTCCTTTGCCAAGATAATCCATCCACCTGACAGGTGTGGTATATCAAGAAGCGGATTAAACAGCATGGTCAATACACAGGTGCACCTTGTGCTGGGGACAATGTGTAGTTGTGTTGCATGTTAAAATGTGTAGTTGTGTTACACAGCATAATACCACAGATGTCTCAAGTTTTGAGGGAGCGTGCAATTGGCATGCTGACTCCAGGAATGTTCACCAAAGCTGTTGCCATATAATTTTATGTTCATTTCTCTACTACAAGCCACCTCCAATGTTGTTTTAGAGAATTTGGCAGTATGTCCAACTTGCTTCACAACCGCAGAACACGTGTATGGCATCATGTGGACGAGTGGTTTGCTGATGTCAGCCTTGTGAACAGAGCGCCCATGGTTGCGGTGGGGTTATGGTATGGCAGGCATAAGCTACAGAAAACAAGCTCAATTGCATTTTATCGATGGCAATTTGAATGCACAGAGATACCATGACAAGATCCTGATGCCCATTCATCTGCTGCCATCACCTCATGTTTCAGCATGATAATGCATGGCCCCATGTCATAATGATCTGTACACAATTCTTGGAAGCTGAAAATGTCCCAGTTCTTCCATGGTCTGCACATCAGACATGTCACCAATTGAGCATGTTTTGGATGCTCTGGATCGACATGTACGACAGCGTGTTCCAGTTCCCGCCAACATCCAGCAACTTCGCACAGCCATTGAAGAGGAATGGGACGACATTCCATAGGCCACAATCAACAGCCTGATCAACTCTATGCGAAGGAGATGTGTGACGCTGCATGAGGCAAATGGTGGTCACACCAGATACCGACTGGTTTTCCGATCCATGCCTCTACCTTTTTAAGGTGTCTGTGACCAACAGATGCATATCTGTATTCCCAGTAATGTGAAATCCATAGATTAAACCTAATTTATTTATTTAAATTGACTGATTTCCCTATATGAACTGTAAAGCAGTAAAATCATTGAAATTGTTGCATGTTGCATTTATATTTTTGTTCAGTATATTTATCTATTTAAGATTTATTTTACCTGAGGGACGATTCTTGTTAGCATACAGACCTGAATTATGTTAAGCTGTACATGCAATATTCATCACTACCAAACTCTCTGCATGTAGGTAGTCGTGGGTTTACTGAGGTGAAGTCGGACATGCTCTCTTCAAACACTCTTTCAAACATCTCCATAGAGACCACCAGGCTAGACTTGTCTCTTCTTATTCACATCACGTATTGTTATTGTGGTGCGGTACACACTTAGACTATTTATGATTCCTACTTATGATCTGCATAATACTCTCTGTATGTAATGTTTATTGTACAATGACATTACCACGACAACAGTCTTAGTGCAATTAAGGTCCGTACCTCGTTAGTGATATGTGTGAGTTGGAAGCTCGGCAACACGCACGCACACACACACACACACACACACTAACATACACTGAGTTTTTAATAACGTATTTTGTTCAGTCCCTGGCTATCGCCAGCTCTCTAAGCCGTACTCTCATTTAGGAGAGTGCTTCAGACGTGAAGTAATACCTTTAAATAATGTAGAATGTTTTTCACATGGAGATCCAAGGAAAGCTCCTCGGCTCCCTGGCTCATTAAATCTTCAACTAAATGTGGTTATCCACCAGGGTATCAAAAATGTGTCAGAGGAATCAAAAAGACTCTTCCACATCTCATCTCTGCTTTGGCTCTCTGTGAGTAAATGCCTTGAAATGAGCCCTTACGCAACAAAAAGGTTCTCCAGATTCCAGAATTATACATGCTAGAGTTGTTTTTATTGATCTCGGTCGTCTCAAGAACGTTCCTTTGTAGAATACAACCCCATTAGAAATGATGTAATAACCAAGTAACTTCATCCGTACGTGGGATGGAAGGAACTAACAACACTGTTGTTTTGACATGGTTCTGTGATTTCTGATGAAGGCTAAAGATAACGTTGTGGTTTGATGTTGGTGTAGGAGCAACTCATACTGATAAAAATGTACCTCAATCATTCATACTGTAGCCTATTTTCTTTCTTACACTAACTTACATGTACCACCATACCAATAATTTTTCAATAAATAAAGTCACTGTGGTTGGATAAGCGACACAAACAAAAGCACACATATACAACTGAAACAATGCCATTCCCATGTCTGTCACCTTTGATATTGTGCCCTGTCGTTCTGTATGTGTTCCACCACAAATACCCAGCCAATGTCACCTCAAGCCGACCAGGGCCCTCGAGCTAAATGAAGAGTTGTCAACTGACCAGGGGCCACAGAACAGAACACACACACATATGCATGCATGCACCCCAAGAAGCATACACACAGTCCCCATAACAACACTCCCTGTCACAACTTCCGCCGAAGTCGGGTCCTCTCCTTGTTCGGGCGGCGCTCGGTGGTCGGCGTCGCCGGTCTTCTAGCCATCATCGATCCACTTTTCATTTTCCATGTGTTTTGTCTTGTTTTTCCTTACACCTGGTTTCAATTCCCTCATGTCTTTGTGTAGGATTGTAAGTGCTTGTGCACGTGTTGTTTGGTGCGCGTCGGGTTTTTGTACCCAATTATTCTTGTTATTTTTATGCAGTGGGTTTTGCTATTAAACTGCTCCGGCTATTACCAAGTTCTGCTCTCCTGCATCTGACTTCCCTGCCACCGATTGCCAGGGTTTCCTGTTACAGCTTGACCTCTACTTGGCAACCATCCACCCGGCTCCTTCAGGTTGTGAGAAGGTGTCCGCCCTCATATCTCTGGGAAAGCCTTGGAGTGGGCCAACGCCGTGTGGAGAGAAGGAGATGCAGCGCTGGACCATTTCGAGGGTAGAGCGGTGGGTGAACGTCTCTTCCATCTGAGGCAGGGGACGAGGAGCGCCCAGGAGTTCGCCATGGATTTTCGGACCCTGGCCGCCGGCGCAGGTTGGAACGATAGGGCCCCGATCGACCACTATCGCTGCAATTTGTGCGACGACGTCCGTCGGGAGTTGGCCTGCAGGGACACCACCCTCACTTTCGACCAGCTGGTGGACCTGTCCATTCGGCTGGATATCCTGCTGGCCACCGGCGGATGTCCAAATCGGGTTCTATCGGTTTCATCCCCCAGCACCGCCGCTCCGGTACCCATGGAGCTGGGAGGTGCGTAGGGAGACTGGAGGCGGTTCCGGCTCGTGCACCATCTGTGGCCGCAGAGGTCACATTGCCGGTCGGTGCTGCGTTGGTTCCTCTGGGAATC
Organism: Oncorhynchus mykiss; assembly: GCF_057628025.1. Taxonomy (NCBI): domain Eukaryota; kingdom Metazoa; phylum Chordata; class Actinopteri; order Salmoniformes; family Salmonidae; genus Oncorhynchus; species Oncorhynchus mykiss. The sequence continues at coordinate 39,948,707 of NC_143038.1, read as the reverse complement.
GAGGCAGAAGGCAGGGCACTCTGGCGTCATCCTAGGTGAGCCCTTCTCACCCAGAGCCCTCTGTTGCACACATGTTTTTGTATGTTTCTTTCCCTGAGTTTTCCCCGCATTCCCAGCATAAGGCGCTCGTCGATTCAGGCGCAGCTGGGAATTTTATAGACCGATCGTTCGCCCTTAGTTTAGGGATCCCCATTGTTCCTGTGGCTGTGCCCTTCCCCGTTCACGCCTTAAACAGTCGAACATTAGGGTCATAATGATAAGGGAGGCCACCGCTCCTCTTGTGACACAGGGGGGTCACAAGGAGAGAATTAGTCTCTTCCTCATTGACTGTCCTGCGTTTCCCATGGTGCTAGGCCTACCCTGGTTAGCTTGTCATGACCCCACTGTTTCTTGACAATGGAGGGCTCTCACGGGGTGGTTGCGAGAGTGCTCGGGGAGGTGTTTAGGGGTTTCCGTTGGTGCTACTATGGTGGAAAGTCCAGACCAGGGTAGGCCTAGCACCATGGGAAACGCTGGAGAGTCAATGAGGAAGAGACTACCGAGGCCTAAATCAGAGGCCTAAATCAGATCACGGTGAGGTACAGTTACCCGCTACCTCCTATCGCCATGGCGATTGAGTCAATGCACGGGGCGTGCTTCTTCACCAAACTAGATCTCAGGAGTGCTTACAACCTGGTGCGTATCTGGGAGGGAGATGAGTGGAAGACGGCATTCAGTACGACCTCAGGGTATTATGAGTACCTCGTCATGCCGTACGAGTTGATGAATGCTCCATCAGTCTTCCAAGCCTTTGTAGATGAGATTTTCAGGGACCTGCACGGGCAGGGTGTAGTGGTGTATATTGATGACATTCTGATATACTCCGCTACATGCGCCGAGCATGTGACCCTGGTGTGTAGGGTGCTTGGTCGACTGTTGGAGCATGACCTGTACGTCAAGGCTGAGAAGTGCCTGTTCTTCCAGCAGTCCGTCAAGGCTGAGAAATGTCTGTTCTTCCAGCAGTCCGTCTCCTTCCTAGAGTACCGCATTTCCACCTCGGGCTGGAGATGGAGAGTGACCGCATTTCAGCCATGGGTAATTGGCCGGCTCCCACCACAGTAAAGGAAGTGCAGCGGTTCCTATGGATTGCCAATGACTACCGAAGGTTTATCCCATGTTTTGGTCAGGTAGCGGCTCCCATTACGTCACTGCTGAAGGGGGGCCTGGTGCGTTTGCAGTGGTCGGCTGAGGCGGACAGGGCTTTTTGTCACCTGAGGGCTCTGTTTACCCCGGTTCCCGTGCTGGCCCACCCGGACCCCTCTTTGGCGTTCATAGTGGAAGTGGACACGTCCGAGGCTGGGATTGGAGCCGTGCTCTCTCAGCGCTCAGGTACGCAGCAGAGCTCTGCCCCTGTGCCTTCTTCTCGAAGAAGCTCAGCCCGGCGGAGCGAAACTATGACGTGGGGGACCTGGGAGCTGTTGGCTGTCGTCAAGGCTCTGAAGGCATGGCGACATTGGCTTGAGGGGGCTAAACACCCACTCATCTGGACTGACCACTGCAATCTGGAGTACATCCGGGCAGCGAGGAGACTGAACCCTTGCCAGGCAAGGTGGGCCATGTTTTTCACCCGTTTTGTTTTTCCCCTTTCTTACAGACCAGGTTCCCAAAATGTGAAAGCAGACGCACTGTATGACACGGAGGAGCGGCCGATGGATCCCACTCCCATTCTCCCGGCATCCTGCCTGGTGGCGTTAGTAGTGTGTGAGCTGGACACGGACATTGAGCTATGCGGACATTGAGCTACATTGAGTTATGTGCAGAGCCCACTCCCCTCCAGTGTCACGTTGGACGTCTGTACGTTCCGTCTACTGTCCGTGACCAGTTGATCTATTGGGCCATCCTGGGATCGGTCGGACGGTGAGCTGTTTGGTTGGGAAGTACTGGTGGCCTACCTTGGCCAAGGACGCTATGGTTTATGTTTCCTCCTGCTCGGTGTGCGCCCAGTGTAAGGCTCCTAGGCACCTGCCCAGAGGGAAGTTAAACCCCTTACCCGTTCTACAGCGGCCTTGGTCGCACCTGTCGGTGGATTTTCTTAGCGACCTCCCCCCTCAAAGGGAAACACCACAATCCTGGTCGTTGTGGATCGGTTCTCTAAGTCCTGCCATCTCCTCCCTCTCCCTGGTCTCCCTACGGCCCTACAGACTGCGGAGGCCTTGTTTACACACGTCTTCCGGCACTACGGGGTGCCTGAGGATATTGTGTCTCATCGAGGTCCCCAGTTCACTTCGAGGGTGTGGAAGGTGTTCATGGAACTTCTGGGGGTCTCGATCAGCCTTACCTCAGGGTTTCTTCCCGACAGTAATGGGCAGATGGAGAGAGTTAACCAGGATGTGGACAGGTTTCTGCAGTCGTATTGCCAGAAACGGCCGGTGGATAGGGCAGCGTTCATGCCTTGGGCCGATATGGCTCAGAACTCGTTCCGCCACTCCTCCACTAACCTCTCCCCCTTCCAGTGCGTACTGGGGTACCAGCCAGTTCTGGCGCCTTGGCTTCAGAGTCAGACCGAGGCTCCTGCGGTGGACGACTGGTTTAGGTGTGCAGAGGAGACATGGGACGCCGCCCATTTTCACCTCCAGAGTGCCATGCTGAGCCAGAAATCCAGCGCAGACCGTCACCGCAGTGAGGCCCCGGTGTTCGCACTCGCATGAGTGCTTAACCCTTGGAAGTAGTGGAGCTGAAAAATCTGGAAAAATATATATATATTAATAAAAATACATGTATTTTTCCACAAAAGTAGTGCACTGGGCCTTTACTAGTGTTACTAATTAGCAGACCGATATACACTACTGGTCAAAAGTTTGAGAACACCTACTTATTCAAGGGTTTTTCTTTATTTTTACTATTCTCTACAATGTTGAATAATAGTGAATACATCAAAACTATGAAATAACACTTATGGAATCATGTAGTAACCAAAAAAGTGTTAAAAAAATCTAAACATATTTTATGTTTGAGATTCTTCAAATAGCCACCTTGATGACAGCTTTTGCACACTCTTGGCATTCTAGTTAGGGCTAGGCCTGTTTTTTCTCCACTTCCTGCCTGAATGATGTGCACAAAGTAAACTGTCTGTAGCTCAGGCCCTGAAGCCAGGATATGCATGTAATTGGTACCATTGGAAAGAAAACACTTTGAAGTTTGTAGAGATGTTACAATAATATAGGAGAATATAACACAATCAATATGGTAGGAGAACATCCAAAGAAAAACCAACCAGAATTATTTTTGAGAGTTCATCCTCTTAGAAATGCAAGAGAAAGGTCATATTGACAAGTAGCTCCCTGGATGCAATTAATATGGCTTCCACAGGGTGTCAGCAGTCTATGTTCAATGTTTCAGGCATGTAACTTCAAAAACGAATAAGAAATATCAGTTTTAGTGGAAGGACAGTCTTGGAAATTCGTGTTCGCGAGTGCCATGAAGACATTACGCACCTGCTAAAATCGGTTTCCTATTGAACATACTTCTTTCTGAAAGAAATATTATAGTTTGATTACATTTTAGGGTATCTGAGGAATAAATAGAAACGTATTTTGATTTGTTGAAACAAAGTTTAGGGATAGATTTTCTGCATGTTGAACAAGTGGATTACTCAAATCGATGGTGCCAACTAAACTGACTTTTTGGGATATAAAGAAGGATTTTATCTAACAAAACTACACTACATGTTATAGCTGGGACCCTGTGGATGACAAATCAGAGGAAGATATTCAAAAGTAAGTGAACATTTAAACGTTATATGTGAATGTATAAAACCTGTGCCAGTGGAAAAATATTTTGATGTGGGGTACCGTCCTCAAACAATCGCATGCCATGTTTTCGCTGTAGTAGCTACTCTAAATCGGACAGCGCAGTTAGATTAACAAGAATTTAAGCTTTCAGCCGATATAAGATACTTATATGTACCTAAATGTTTAAAATCCATAATATAGATTATTTATTTGAATTGTGCGCCCTCCAGTTTCACAAGAAGTAGTCCTTCTTGAGGCTATGTCTGACTGACGTGCCAAAAGTAAACTGCCTGTTACTCAGGCCCAGAAGCCAGGATATGCATTTAATTGGTACCATTGGATAGAAACCACTTTGAAGTTTGTAGAAATGTTAACATAATGTATGAGACTATAACACAATTGATATGTTAGGAGAAAACCCAACCAGAAAATAGATTTCTTTGAGAGCCTATGCTCTTCCAATGGAACTAATAGGGATTCATATCCAAATCCAGCTCCCTAATTGCAATTCCTATGTCTTCCACTAGATATCAACAGTCTTTGTTCAAGGTTTCAGGCTTGTTTCTTCCCGAACAAGGAAGAATTTAGAGTTTTCGTACTGGGAGCCGGAGATGGAAATCAGTCTGTGCCCGTGCGACGAAGAGGACGCACACCTGCTTATTTTTTTTTCTATTGACCATACTTCTTTCCATATTAAATATTATAGTTTAATTACATTTTAGGGTACGTCAGGATTGAATAGAAACGTATTTTGACTTGTTGAAACAAAGTTTAGCGGTAGCTTTTTGGATTCTTTCTCTGCATGTTGAACAAGTGGATTACTCAAATCGATGGCGTCAACTTAACTGATTTTTTGGGATATAAAGGACTTTATCTAACAAAACGACCATGCATGTTGTAGCTGGGACCCTTTGGATTGCAAATCAGAGGAAGATTTTCAAAAGTAAGTGAATATTTCATCTCTATTTGTGATTTTATGAAGACTGTGCTGGTTGAAAAATATTTTGATAAGGGGCACCGTCATCAAACAATCGCATAGCATGCTTTCGCTGTAAAGCCTATTGTAAACCGGACAATGCAGTTAGATGAACAAGACTTTAACTTCTTGATGCACGCATCCCGTTAGCGGGATCATTTTTGTCAACATCCGCTGAATTGCAGAGCGCCAAATTCAAATTAAATTACTAAACAAGCATGTTTCTGGTAAGAAGAGGGGCGGGGTATGCCTTATGATTAACAAGACGTGGTGTGATCATAACAACATACAGGTTGGGTCATTGTCCTGTTGAAAAACAAATGATAGTCCCAAGTCCTTCTGTTCACCTGACTTAGAATTCCTCACAATCAAATCTCGACCGCATTATCTACCAAGGGAATTCTCTTCGATTATAATCACAGCCGTATATATTCCCCCCCAAGCAGACACATCGATCGCCCTAAACAAACTTTATTTGACTCTATGTAAACTGGAAACCACATATCATGAGGCTGCATTCATTGTAGCTGGGGATTTTAACAAGGCTAATCTGAAAACAAGACTCCCTAAATTCAATCAGCATATCGATTGCGCAACCAGGGCTGGTAAAACCCTGGATCATTGTTATTCTAACTTCCTCGACGCATATAAGGCCCTCCTCCGCCCTCCTTTCGAAAAACTGACCACGACTCCATTTTGTTGCTTCCAGCCTACAGACAGAAACTAAAACAAGAAGCTCCCGCGCTCAGGTCTGTTCAACGCTGGTCCGACCAATCTGATTCCACACTTCAAGACTGCTTTGATCACGTAGATTGAGATATGTTCTGCATTGCGTCCAACAACAACATTGACAAATAAGCTGATTCGGTGAGCGAGTTCATTAGAAAGTGCATCGCCGATGTTATACCCACAGCAACGATTAAAACACTCCCAAACCAGAAACCGTGGATTGATGGCAGCATTCGCGCGAAACTGAAAGCCCGAACCACTGCTTTTAACCAGGTCAAGGTGACCGGAAACATGACCGAATACATGACCGAATACAAACAGTGTAGCTATTCCCTCCGCAAGGCAATCAAACAAGCTAAGCGTCAGTATAGAGACAAAGTAAAGTCACAATTCAATGGCTCAGACACAAGAGGTATGGAGCAGGGTCTACAGTCAATCACGGATTACAAAAAGAAAAGCAGCCCCATCGCGGACCAGGATGTCTTGCTCCCAGACAGACTAAAAACTTTTTTGCTCACTTTGAGGACAATACAGTGCCACTGACATGGCCCGCTACCAAAACCTGCGGACTCTCTTTCACTGCAGCCGACTTGAGTAAAACATTTAAACGTGTTAACCCTCGCAAGGCTGCAGGCCCAGACGGAATCCCCAGCCGCGTCCTCAGAGCATGTGCAGACCAGCTGGCTGGTGAGCTTATGGACATATTCAATCAATCCTTATCCTAGTCTGCTGTTCCCACATGCTTAAAGAGGGCCACCATTGTTCCTGCTCCCAAGAAAGCTAAGGTAACTGAGCTAAACAACTACCGCCCCGTAGCACTCCCTTCCATCATCATGAAGTGCTTTGAGAGACTAGTCAAGGGCCATATCACCTCCACCCTACTTGACACCCTAGACCCACTCCAATTTGCTTACCGCCCCAATAGGTCCACAGACGACGCAATCGCAACCACACTGCACACTGCCCTAACCCATCTGGACAAGAGGAATACCTATGTGAGAATGACCTGGGTCTCGACCCGGCCCTGTGCACATGGGTACTGGACTTCCTGGCGGGCCGCCCCAGGTGGTGAGGGTAGGTAACAACATCTCCACCCCGCTGATCCTCAACACTGGGGTCCTACAAGGATGCGTTCTGAGCCCTCTCCTGTACTCCCTGTTCACCCACGACTGCGTGGCCGTGCACGCCTCCAACTCAATCCTCAAGTTTGCTGACGACACTACAGTGGTAGGCTTGATTACCAACAATGACGAGACGGCCTACAGGGAGAAGGTGAGGGCCCTCGGAGTGTGGTATCAGGAAAATAACCTCACACTCAACGTGAACAAAACAAAGGAGATGATTGTGGACTTCAGGAAACAGCAGAGGGAGCACCCCCCTATCCACATCGGCGGGACAGTAGTGGAGAGGGTATTAAGTTTTAAGTTCCTCCGCCTACACATCATGGACAAACTGAATTGGTCCACCCACACAGACAGCGTTGCGAAGAAGGTGCAGCAGTGCCTCTTCAACCTCAGGAGGCTGAAGAAATTTGCCTTGTCATCAAAAGCACTCACAAACTTCTACAGATGCACAATCGAGAGCATCCTGTCGGGCTGTATCACCGCCTGGTACGGCAACTGCTCCGCCCACAACAGTAAGGCTCTCCAGAGGGTAGTGAGGTCTGCACAACACATCACCGGGGGCAAACTACCTGCCCTCCAGGACACCTACACCACCCGATGTCACAGGAAGGCCATAAAGATCATCAAGGACAACAACCACCCGAGCCACTGCCTGTTCACCCCGCTATCATCCAGAAGGCGAGGTCAGTACAGATGCATCAAAGCAGGGACCGAGAGACTAAAAAACTGCTTCTATCTCAAGGCCATCAGACTGTTAAACAGCCACCACTAACATTGAATGGCTGCTGCCAACATACTGACTCAACTCCAGCCACTTTATTAATGGAAATTGATGTAAAAAATGTATCACTACCCACTTTAAACAATGCCACTTAATATAATGTTTACATACCCTACATTACTCATCTCATATTTATATGTATATACTGTACTCTGTATCATCTACTGCATCTTTATGTAATACATGTATCACTAGCCACTTTAAACTACGCCACTTTGTTTATATACCCTACATTACTCATCTCATGTGTATATACTGTACTCGATACCATCTACTACATCTTGCCTATGCCGTTCTGTACCATCACTCATTCATATATCTTTATGTACATATTCTTTATCCCTTTACACTTGTGTGTATAAGGTAGTAGTTGTGGAATTGTTAGGTTAGACTACTCGTTGGTTATTACTGCATTGTCGGAACTAGAAGCACAAGCATTTCGCTACACTCGCATTAACATCTGCTAACCATGTGTATGATTTGATTTCCATCCCTCTCCTTCTTGGTTATTTATGGCTTAGATCCCGCTAACGGGATCGATATGACATCAGCCAGTGAAAGTGCAGGGCGCCAAATTCAAACAACAGAAATCTCATAACTAAAATTCCTCAAACACACAAGTATTTTACACCATTTTACAGATAAACGTCGTGTTAATCTCACCACAGGATCCGATTTTTCAAAAATGCTTTACGATGAAAACACACCAAACGATTATGCTAGGTCAGTACCTAGTCACAAAAAAACACAGCCATTTTTCCAGCCAAAGAGAGGAGTCACAAAAAGCAGAAATAGAGATAAAATGAATCACTAACATTTGATGATCTTCATCAGATGACACTCATAGGACTTCATGTTACACAATACATGTATGTTTTGTTCGATACAGTTCATATTTATATCCAAAAATGTCAGTTTACATTGGCGCGTTACGTTCAGTAATGTTTTGCTTCCAAAACATCCGGTGATTTTGCAGAGAGCCACATCAATTTACAGAAATACTCATCATAAATATTGATGAAAATACAAGAGTTATGCATGGAAATTTAGATAAACTTCTCCTTAATGCAACCGCTGTGTCAGATTTCCAAAAAGCTTTACCGAAAAAGCACACCATGCAATAGTCTGAGTACGGCACCCAGACACAAAACCAAGCCATACAGATATCCGCCATGTTGTGGAGTCAGTGAAAGTCAGAAATAGCGTTATAAATATTAACTTACCTTTGATGATCTTCAGAATGCACTCCCAGGAATCCCAGTTCCACAATAAATGTTTGTTTTGTTCGATAAAGTCCATAATTTATGTCCAAATACCTCCTTTTTTTTCGCACCTTGAGTTCACAAATCCAAATTCACGACTCGCAGGTCAGACAATGTTTTTAACATAAAGCTTCAATAATATTTCAACCGGAGAATTCCTTTGTCTTCAGAAATGCAATGGAATGCAGGTCGCTCTCACGGGAATGCGCATGATCAGCTGATGCCAGACACCTGATTGAAAGAGCTCGCATTCCCCCCTCCTTCATAGTAGAAAAACAAGGTTCTAAAGATTGTTGACATCTAGTGGAAGCCTTGGGAAGTACAATATGACCCCATAAACACTGTATATTCGATAGGCAATGAGTTGAAAAACTACAAACCTCAGATTTCCCACATCCTGTTTTTTTATCTCTAGGTTTTTGCCTGACATATGAGTTCTGTTATACTCACAGACATCATTCGAACAGTTTTAGAAACTTCAGAGTGTTTTCTATCCAAATCTACTAATAATATGCATATCTTAGCTTCTGGGCCTGAGTAGCAGGCAGTTTACTCTGGGCACCTTATTCATCCAAGCTACTCAATACTGCCCCCCAGCCATAAGAAGTTAAATAGCCCTTACACAGCCTGGAGGTGTGTTGGCTCATTGTCCTGTTGAAAAACAAATGATAGTCCCACCAAGCCCAAACCAGATGGGATGGCTTATCGCTGCAGAATGCTGTGGTAGTGGTGCTGGTTAAAAGCTCCTTGAATTCTAAATAAATCACTGACAGTGTCACTAGTTAGTTTGCTGGTGATGTGGACACCAAGGAGCTTGAAACTCTCAACCTGTTCCACTACAGCCCGGTCGATGAGAATGGGGGCGTGGTCGGTCTTCCTTTTCCTAAAGTCCGCAATCATCTCCTTTGTCTTGATCACATTGAGGGAGAGGTTGTTGTCCTGGTACCACAAGGCCAGGTCTCTGACCTCCTCCCTTTAGGCTTTCTCATTGTTGTTGGTGATCAGGCCTTCCACTGTTGTGTCATCGGCTAAATTAATAACAATTATTTCATGATGGTTTTTCCCTAATAGTAAACAAACATGCCCCATTCCGCAGGTTCAGGGTTAAATGGTGGGATAATACATGGTCTTCTTCTGAGCTGTCTTGTATTATTCACGACCGTAATCTAGCCTGGGCTAAAGTAAGGAAATCATGTTCTGATTCTGATTGGCTTAGTTTTAGGCAGTTACGAAACAAGTGTTATTTTCTTCTCAGGAAGGCCAAGTCTGAATATTTTATGTCTGTTACCACTGATAACCTGAATGACAGTAGAAAGTTTTGGAAGGCTATTAAGTCTTTGTCTGGTAACAGTAATGTTAATGAATTACCGCCATGTGTATTGAAGGACTTTGTTGCTGTATATGATAAAACTGAAATGCTGAATTGTTTCAAGGAGCACTTTGTATCATCTGGTAGGCTGTTTGATTCAGTGTCATCTGTCTCTGTACAACCCTGTGTGGATGAACCAGTGAGAGCTGGTCAAGCTTTTAGCTTTTTGCCATTCTCAGTGCAGGTGGCACATAAAGCCCTGAAAGCCTTAGATCAGGTCCTGATCTTTTGGATCCCTGCTTTTTATATCTGGCAGCTGATTTCATAGCTGAACCACTTACATATCGGTTCAATATAACCCTGGAATGTAATGAAATTCCAAGATCTGGAAATCAGCATTTGTCCTACCACTTTTAAAAGGGGGAGATCCAACTCTTTAAAATAATTATAGGCCAATCTCAAATCTGTCACCCCTGGTGAAAATACTTGAAACCCTTGTGTGTGAACAGCTAAAAGAGTTTTTATTTACTAACTTTATTTTATCAATGTACCAATCGGGCTTCAGGAAGAAGCATAGCACAATTACAGCAGCCATGAAGGTTTTAAATTATATCACTGAAGCCCTTGACAAAAAACAGCACTGTATCTCACTTTTTATTGATCTCTCTAAGGCTTTTGATACAGTTGATCATGCTATACTTTGGCAGATATTGTCGAGTGTAGGTCTTTCGGAGCATGCAGTTGCATGGTTTGCTAACTATCTGTCTGATAGATTTCAGTTTGATGGGCTCATGTCTGTTAAATTGTCTGTCTGTAATGGTGTGCCCCAAGGCTCTGTACTTGGTCCTCTCTTATTCAGTATTTATATAAATAATTTTGACAAAAATGTCCAAAATGCTCAACTTCATTTTTATGCTGATGATATTGTTATTTACTGTTGTGCCTCGTCTCTTACAAAAGCTTTCCAGAACTTGCAAAATACTTTTTATACTGTTCAACTGTAAGGCGTAACTGGTGGCAGAGAAGTCAGATGCAGGAGAGCAGAACTGGGTAATAACAGGAGCAGTTTAATATACAAAACCACCGGCATCCAAAATAACAACATACAGTGCCTTGCTTTAAGTATTCGGCCCCCTTGAACTTTGCAACCTTTTGCCACATTTCAGGCTTCAAACATAAAGATATAAAACTGTATTTTTTTGTGAAGAATCAACAACAAGTGGGACACAATCATGAATTGGAACGACATTTATAGGATATTTCAAACTTTTTTAACAAATCAAAAACTGAAAAATTGGGCGTGCAAAATTATTCAGCCCCTTTACTTTCAGTGCAGCAAACTCTCTCCAGAAGTTCAGTGAGGATCTCTGAATGATCCAATGTTGACCTAAATGACTAATGATGATAAATACAATCCACCTGTGTGTAATCAAGTCTCCGTATAAATGCACCTGCACTGTGATAGTCTCAGAGGTCCGTTAAAAGCGCAGAGAGCATCATGAAGAACAAGGAACACACCAGGCAGGTCCGAGATACTGTTGTGAAGAAGTTTAAAGCCGGATTTGGATACAAAAAGATTTCCCAAGCTTTAAACATCCCAAGGAGCACTGTGCAAGCGATAATATTGAAATGGAAGGAGTATCAGACCACTGCAAATCTACCAAGACCTGGCCGTCCCTCTAAATTTTCAGCTCATACAAGGAGAAGACTGATCAGAGATGCAGCCATCTACAGCTGAGGTGGGAGACTCTGTCCATAGGACAACAATCACTCGTATATTGCACAAATCTGGCCTTTATGGAAGAGTGGCAAGAAGAAAGCCATTTCTTAAAGATATCCATAAAAAGTGTTGTTTAAAGTTTACCACAAGCCACCTGGGAGACACACCAAACATGTGGAAGAAGGTGCTCTGGTCAGATTAAACCAAAATTGAACTTTTTGGCACCAATGCAAAACGTTATGTTTGGCGTAAAAGCAACACAGCTGAACACACCATCCCCACTGTCAAACATGGTGGTGGCAGCATCATGGTTTGGGCCTGCTTTTCTTCAGCAGGGACAGGGAAGATGGTTAACATTGATGGGAAGATGGATGGAGCCAAATACAGGACCATTCTGGAAGAAAACCTGATGGAGTCTGCAAAAGACCTGAGACTGGGATGGAGATTTGTCTTCCAACAAGACAATGATCCAAAACATAAAGCAAAATCTACAATGGAATGGTTCAAAAATAAACATATCCAGGTGTTAGAATGGCCAAGTCAAAGTCCAGACCTGAATCCAATTGAGAATCTGTGGAAAGAACTGAAAACTGCTGTTCACAAATGCTCTCCATCCAACCTCACTGAGCTCGAGTTGTTTTGCAAGGAGGAATGGGAAAAAATGTCAGTCTCTCGATGTGCAAAACTGATAGAGACATACCCCAAGCGACTTACAGCTGTAATCGCAGCAAAAGGTGGCGCTACAAAGTATTAACTTAAGGGGGCTGAATAATTTTGCACGCCCAATTTTTCAGTTTTTGATTTGTTAAAAAAGTTTGAGATATCCAATAAATGTCGTTCCACTTCATGATTGTGTCCCACTTGTTGTTGATTCTTCACAAAAAAATACAGTTTTATATCTTTATGTTTGAAGCCTGAAATGTGGCAAAAGGTCGCAAAGTTCAAGGGGGCCGAATACTTTCGCAAGGCACTGTATGGATACAAAACCCGTCGCGCACCAGACAACAATGTGCACAAGCACTTACAACAAACAATTATGCACAAAGACATGGGGGGAACAGAGGGTTAAATACACAACACGTAATGAAGGAATGAAAACCAGGTGTGTGGGAAAACAAGACAAAACAAATGGAAAATGAAAAATGCATCGGCGATGGCTAGAAGACCGGTGATGTCAACCGCCGAACACCGCACGAACAAGGAGAGGAACCAACTTCGGAAGAAGTCGTGACATCAACATACATCAATTGAAGCGTATCCTCAATACTGACAAAACCAAACTAATGGTGTTTTCTAAAGCAAGAAATAGACCTCTGAACTTTTCACCTATTATTACCTGTCAGGGCATTGAGATTGAGACTGTAACCTCATATAAATATCTTGGAATTTTAATTGATGAGAGGCTGTCTCTTTCAAATTGCATATTCAACAACTTACAAAAAAATTGAAGCTGAAATTGGGATTTTATTTTAGGAATAAGGCCTGTTTTTCTTTTGAAGCCAGAAGGAGGCTAGTATCAGCTACATTTATGCCTTTACTAGACTATGGGGATATTTTATATATAAATGCTTCCGCTCAGTGTTTGAGATCAATTGACATCCTTTACCATGGCACTTTGAGATTTATTTTAAACTGCAAAACCCTTACGCACCACTGCACTTTGTATACCAGGGTTGGCTGGCCTTCTCTAGTCACTCGTAGGCTCAGTCACTGGTATACTTTTATTTACAAAGACATTTTGGGTTTACTACCTTTTTACTTGGGCATTTTATTGTTCAGAAATGTGGTGGGTACTCTTCGTTCGCTGGACTTTATCCTACTAACTGTTCCAAATGTCCGGACTGAATTTGGTGAAAGGGCTTTTATGTACTCTGCACCATCGTCTTGGAACGCCTTTCAAAATACTTTTAAACTGTAAGAACTTGTCCCGATTGGTATTTTTGAAATCACTGATGAATAATCTTGAGACTGATTCCCTGATCTGTCAATGTTTTTAATTTGCTGTTTTTGATTTTGTTATACTCTTGTGAATTCTATGGTTTTTACTAGATTACTTGTAGTTTTTCATGTTGTTTTTCTGTAATTTTTGTAATAACTTGGTGCTGCTTATCTTGAAAAATAGATTTTAAATCTCAATGAGCCCTTCCTGGTTAAATAAAGGTTTAATAATAATAAAATGAAGGTGTTGGAGTCGTGCCTGGCCATGCAGTCATGAGTGAACAGGGAGTACAGGAGGGGACTGAGCACACACCCCTCAGGGATCCCTGTGTTGAAGATCAGCATGGCAGATGTGTTGTTATCTACCCTTACCACCTGGGGACGGCCCGTCAGGAAGTCCAGGATCCAGTTGCAGAGGGAGGTGTTTAGTCCCAGGGTCCTTAGCTTAGTGATGAGCTTAGTGTGGTGTTGAACGCTGAGCTGTAGTCAATGAATAGCATTCTCACATAGGTGTTCCTTTTGTCCAGTAGTGAAAGGACAGTGTTGAGTGCAATAGAGATTACATCATATGTGGATCTGTTGGGGCAAATTGGAGTGGGTCTAGGGTTTCTGGGATAATGGTGTTGATATAAGCCATGACCAGCCTTTCAAAGCACTTCATGGCTACAGACAGGTCGGTAGTCATTTAGGCAGGTTACATTAGTCTTCTTGGGCACAGAGACTATGGTGGTCTGCTTGAAACATGTTGGTATTACAGACTCAGACAGGGAGAGATTGAAAATGTCAGTAAAGACACTTGCCAGTTGGTCAGCGTGTGCTCGGAGTACATGTCCTGGTAATCCATCTGGCCCTGCGGCCTTGTGAATGTTGACCTGTTTAAAAGTCTTACTTACATCGGCTACAGAGAGCGTGATCACACAGTCGTCCGGAACAGCTGATGCTCTCATGCATGTTTCAGTATTACTTGCCTTGAAGCGAGCATAGAAGTTATTTAGGTTGTCTGGTAGGCTCGTGTCACTGGGCAGCTCTCGGCTGTGCTTCCCTTTGTAGTCTGTAATGGTTTGCAAGCCCTGCCACATCTGACGAGTGTTGGAGCCGGTGTAGTACGATTCGATCTTAGTCTTGTGTTGATGCTTAGCCTGTTTGATGGTTCGTCGGAGGGCATTGCGGGATTTCTTATAAGCTTTCAGGTTAGAGTCCCACTCCTTGAAAGTGGCAGCTCTACCCTTTAGCTCAGTGCGGATGTTGCCTGTAATCCATGGCTTCTGGTTGGGGACGACGTCATCGATGCACTTTTTGATGAAGCCAGTGACTGATTTGGTGTACTCCTCAATGCCATCGGATGAATCCGGGAACATATTCCAGTCTGTGGTTTTTAGAAATGTTTGTAAATGTATAAAAAAAACAGAGGTAAATATCTTATTTAAGTATTCAGATCCTTTGCTACGAGACTCCAAATTGAGCTCAGGTGCATCCTGTTTCCATTGATCATCCTTGAGATCTTTCCACAACTTGACTGAAGTTCACCTGTGGTAAATTCAATTGATTGGACATGATTTGGAAATGCACACACCTGTCTATATAAGGTCCCACAGTTGACAGTGCATGTCAGTGCAAAAACCAAGCCAGGAAGTTGAGGCACAGATCTGGGGAAGGGTCCCAAAACATTTCTGCAGCATCGAAGGTCCCCAGTAACACAGTGGCCTCCATCATTCTTAAATGAAAGAAGTTTGGAACCAGCAAGACTCTTCCTAGAGTTGGCCGCCCGGCCTAACTGAGCAATCAGGGGAGAAGGACCCCCATCAGGGATGTGACCAAGAACCCGATAGTCACTCTGACAGAGCTCTGGAGTTCCTCTTTGGAGATAGAAGAACCTTCCATAAGGTCAACCATCTCTGCAGCACTCAACCAATCAGGCCTTCATGATAGAGTGGCCAGACGGAAGCCACTCCTCAATAAAATGCACATGATAGCCGGCTTGGAGTTTGCCAAAAGGCACCTAAAGTCTTTCAGACCATGAGAAACAAGATTCTTGCCAAGCGTCTCGTCTGGAGGAAACCTGGCAGCATCCCGACTGTGAAGCATGGTGGTTGCAGCGTCATGCTGTGGGGATGTTTTCAGCAGCAGGAACTGGGAGACTAGTCAGGATTGAGGCAAAGATGAACAGAGCAAAGTACAAAGAAATCCTTGATGAAAACCTGCTCCATAGCGCTCAGGACCTCAGACTGGGGCAAAGTTTCATCTTCCAACAGGACAATGACCCTATGCACACAGCCAAGACAACGCAGGCAGAGCCCGGACTTGAAACTGACAGAACATCTCTGGAGAGACCTGAAAATAGCTGTACAGTGACCCCCCCCCTCCATTCTCAGAACCTCCCCAAACTGAAAATAAATGCTCCCAAAACAGCCAAAATGTTCACTTCTATTCTAAGAATGTAAAAAATAAAATCTGTTTTACCCGTCAGGAAACGTATGTGACACCAAAAACATACGTTTCCACAACTTCCAAGGAACCAAATGTGCTACCTGGGATTGGCACCAGAGGGGAATCACTAAGGAGGCCAAGGGATGTGATCTTGTACTGTAGGAAGCCAAGACCTATCTTTATCAGGGGTGGCTATTGCAGGTAGGAAAGGGAGAAACAGCAGGGAGGGAGCACCCCCCCCCCCTATCCACATCGACAGGACAGTAGTGGAGAAGGTGGAAAGTTGTACATTTCTCGGTGTACACATCACGGACAAACTGAAATGGTACACCCACTCAGATATTGTGGTGAAGAAGGTGCAACAGCGCCTCTTCAACCTCAGGAGGCTGAAGAAATTTGTCTAGTCACCTTAAAACCCTCACAAACTTTATAGATGCACAATTGAGAGCATGCTGTCGGGCTGTATCAGCACCTAGTACGGCAACTGCACCGCCCTCAACAGCAAGGCTCTACAGAGGGTGGTGCGGTCTGCACATTGCATCACCAGGGGCAAACTACCTGCCCTCCAGGACACCTACAGCACCCGATGTCACAGGAATGCCAAAAAGATCATCAAGGACAACAACCACACGAGCCACTGCCTGTTCACCCCGCTACCATCCAGAAGACGATGCCAGTATTGGTGCACCAAAGCTGGGACCAAGAGACTGAAAAACAACTTCCATCTCAAGGCCTTCAGACTGTTAAACAGCCATCACTAACACAGAGAGGCTGCTGCCTACATACAGACTCAAATCATTGGCCACTTTAGTAAATGGATTGTGAGTCACTTTAAAAAATGCCACTTTAATAATGTTTTCATATTTTACATTACTCATCTCACATGTATATACTGTATTTTATACCATCTATTGCATCTTGCCTCTGCTGCTCGGCCATCACTCATCCATATATTTATATGTACATATTCGTATTCCATCCCTTTACCTTTGTGTGTATTAGGTAGTTGTTGTGAAATTGTTAGATTACATGTTAGATATTGCTGCACTGTTGGAACTAGAAGCACAAGCATTTTGCTACACTTGCATTAACATCTGATAGCCATGTGTATCTGACCAATAAAACCTCCCTGGATGTAAACTTAGGTTTATAATAATAGAAAGACAAATCATTATTATTAATATCACTGAAATCCCAAATACCACAAACCATATAGATTTAACTCTGTAAAGTACTATCATATCGTATCATTATCTGTTTAAAGAGAAACGACTGTAACTGGCTGTTCCGTGCTCAAACATTTAACATTTTCCTCGCCAGCCTTCTCCATAAATAAAACATGCCCCCATCCCTGCCTCCACGTATTCCCAGACTACCCCAGACTACCTCCTCCTCCTCCTTGCCGCCCAACCACCCACCCATCCTCAGCCAGTGATGCACACAGATTGCAGCCTAAGCCTGGTGAGGCCATGCAGGCAGGAACATGAAGCCTTGCGGCTCGCGTGTCTGGTTGTTATGGCAACCCCTAGTGACCTTGACCAATTACTTCTGTCAGCCTGCACATTCTGGGGGACGGGGGCAAAGCCTAATCAAAGAGAATCAGGCTGTAATCGTAGCCCGAAGATGCAGAGAGAGGGAGGTTTATAGAGTAACAAACATGGGGGCAGTCCCTACAAAGAGGGAATAAGCTAGAGAGAACAGCAGACAAGGAACGAGAGAGAGAGCGAGAGAGAGGGATGAGAGAGAGAGAGACGGTAGAGTGCGTCTGATCACTGGTGACATAAGATAAGGCCCGAGGAGAGCAGACGTCTCGCTGCTGTCAGCTTCAGCTCAAGGCCGACCATAGGAGGAAAGGGAACACAGCACACAGGATTAGTACTCATTCGTTGTCATTGTCACGGCTGGAATCATAAATTAGGAATCCATACATACAGTATGTATTAAGTCAGAGGCATTGTTTTTGCAGAGGATGCTGGTGCAAAGCTACACATTGTATTTCAGTGTTTTAATTGTGGTTGCGGTTATAAGCTAATAGCAACAGAAGTAGGCCTAATTGTAACCTTAATTGTTTGCATTTTCAACTCATAGGCAACTGTGAAGCAACGTTGGACTGTATGCTGACCATCAAAAGGAACATTAAACTAACGTCAAATCCTAAAGCAACCCTAAACCAGCTTCACAATATTGATCAAATTACAACGTTTAAAAAAAGTTTGGCACACACAAAATGGCACCGGGGCTATATGTACCATCTGTAAAAATCTCATTTGACAGAAACCATCGCTATGCTAACTGACTTAGACCTAGTGAGGCATTTATTTCTCAGTACGTGCGTCACCCTGTCTCCATTCTGCAGGGAGTTCACTGGGGTGTTGTGACAGCTCCAGATTCAGTGTGAGTCCCAAATGGCAACCGCAGTGTTCAAGCTATGGGCTACTCCTCAGTCTCCACACAGCACTGGCTGCTAATTCTCTGAATCTATACGTCTGAAAGTCTATTAAAACATATCTTGCCATGAGCAAATTAGCAATAGCAAGGACTAAGTTGAGATACAGTACAGAAACTCGTAGTTTCTGATAAGAGGAGAGTTTTTGTTGGTGTATTCCAAGAGTCTAGATAAAGAGAACTCATCTGATGAATTTCCCAGTTCTGTGTGGGTGCATAGTTATGATGGTTTTACGTGTATCTTGGTTTAAACTCAGCCTTAGGGTAAACCTCTCCCACCATAGAGGTAATGAGCAACACGTGTTGCCCTCTTATATGTCTCTATTTGTTTCTTCGTCCATACATCCATCTATTCATATCTGTGGCTTTAATCTGTTATTTGAGTACCAGTACTTCAGGATTGGCAGCTACAGAAGTCCTAAAAGAAATGCTGCATTTCCACGTAATAAAATGCAATATTCCCTTTGTTCTAGCTTATTAACATCAGTAGATTTAATACATTGTTTCAGTGTTCCAATAGTAGCAGATAAAGCCTATCCAACGCAGCAGATGACGGATTAGGACAAACACATAGGACAAACACACACAGCAGCAAAACATGACATTTATACACCACGGGACGCCAAAGCCATCTCGGTGCCATCAGTAGATGACGTAGCCATTTATCAGAATGACCTTAAACAATGCCACCAAGACTCTGTGAAGGTGCCATATTGCCCCGTCCGGCAATTATAAAACTATCAAAAAGGAGATGGAAAGCACTACAGATCCTTGTCCATTATGGCAGCAGATACAGGGCCAACACAACCAGAACTGAGCAATCTGTTCCACATAAGAGAACCTATTAGGGCGCTCAATGGAGGGGCAGGGATGAAATTGCCATGGCACTGAACTGGGAGATATATTGATAGTAGATGGACAAGCTCCTAAAGCTTAAACAAAGGGAGGCGATGGGAGTCAAGCTGGAAATTAATTAGTCAAGACATTTCACATTAACCTTTGACGGCGCCAGTGTAAATGCTGATGAGGGTTCACCCTCCCACCTGAACAGGGGGTCGGCAAATATTATTATGGCATGATGAAATATCACACCCATGACAGGGAATTGGGTTTAAGCGTTTATTCAACAAGATTTGTTTTCAAGTTTTAGTTACAGAGCCATTGTATATACAGCTCGAATGATCCATTTCTTGGTTAGGTGTAGCTTTTTGTTGTCATTATATATTTATATTATTTGTAACATTATTTTTATCAAAATTGGCTTCCGTTGTTGTTATTGAAATGACCAACTGCTAACATTCTTACGATGGTAACATTCTAGATACATCAGAAGGGCGTAGTATAGTCTTCTCATATACTTATTTGCAGATTAAGATTTTTTTTAAATGTTGCAAACGGATATACATTTTCAACACCCTTTAGTACCAAAATGGGATAGTATTCAGCTTAATGTAGCGTTAAAACATCTTATAATGTTGCAGCCCAAATAGCCCACTATTCCCTACACAGTGCCCTATTGGCCCTGGTCAAAAGTAGTGGATTGTACAGTATAGTCCCCCTTAGAATCCCTGTGCCATGTCGTGTAAAATGTTTCTTTCTGTCTTAATCACCATCTAGCTGCTATCAGTTCCAGGATGTGATGGAGTCAGCCCAGGAGTCTGATAAGATGGAGTCAAAACCCTTTCTGCAGGCGTCCTCTCATTTTCTCCCTCTCATTTTCTTCCTCTCATCTCCCTTCTGTGCTTGGAGCTGCCGTATGCTGTGATTACAAACCGATTCAGGGTTTTAGTGTGAATGTGTTCTCCATACGCACCAGCTGTAATGATTATAATTATCACCCTTTGAGGTAGGTACCTTCCATAAAGAGTTTATGAAGGTTTATAGTCAACTGTGAATATTTTGTTCATCAATAATTTAGAAAGCTTTGTAATGATGGTTTTGTAAACCGATAAAGAAGTTTTGACAGCTGACTTCAGTGTAGTGTGATGACATGTTTGTTTGAATATCTCTGGGACATGCTCTTTTCCTCTCCTATTGGTTGAACTATCTGTTCCAACCTTTAGAGGATGCTGTTGTCATTGGTAGAGGGAAGAGAGGCGATCTATGGATGGGACGGCCTTTCCCTCTACACTTATTTTCCTCTCTCTACGCTCCCTCTCTTTTTAGTCACTTTAAATCCATTGGTTAAATCACATACACTAGTGTGAATGATATCAGTTGCAGGGGACAAGAAGAGGGAATAAAATCCAAGGCATAGCCACATGGGTGACTATTTCATTTTACGCTCTCTCTCCCTCTCTCTCCCTCTATTTTCCTCTCTCCCTCTCTCTCCCTCTATTTCCTCTCTCCCTCTCTCTCCCTCTATTTTCCTCTCTCCCTCTCTCTCCCTCTATTTTCCTCTCTCCCTCTCTCTCCCTCTATTTTCCTCTCTCCCTCTCTCTCCCTCTATTTCCTCTCTCCCTCTCTCTCCCTCTATTTTCCTCTCTCCCTCTCCATTTGTCCCACCTTTTCTTTCTTTCTTTCTTTCTTTCTTTCTCTCTCTCTCTCTCTCTCTCTCTCTCACACTCTCTCTCTCTCTCGCTCTCTCTCACACTCTCTCTCATTTGCACACCCACATGCACGCACGCACACGTACACACAGTGAGTCCCAGCGATAACATTACAGGGGAGAGCGAGAGCGATGGGGTGAGTGAGTGAGAGCATATTTATCCAGCTACAGCGAGCTGGTTTCCTGCCTGACACACTGAGGTGTGACTGTGAAAATGGATTACTTTGCAGATTTCAGGCCCAACCCAGTTAAGTGTGTTGCCGTGGTGATGCCCACATTAAGCAGCTCACCGGCACAACCCAAATTCATCACCAACAACACCTGAATTGATCCAATTTCCCCTTCCTTCCAAGATTTTCTCCTCCCTGCCTTAAATGTCATTCCTACTTCACTTCAGAGTTTAGTTTCAGTGCCAGGCTGGCTGGCTGGGAGGAGGAGGAGAAGAGGAGGAGAATGTGTCCCTTTATTTGTCTCTCAGGGGATCCTCCTCCAGGATGTTATATTGAAGAGCCTTCCTGGTTTAAAAATATGACTGAACAGGAGTAATTCAAACTAATTGGCAAATTTGAAAATACACTATAGATACAAACGTATGTGGACACCCCTTCAAAGTAGTGGATTAGGCTATTTCAGCCATACCCGTTGCTAACAGGTGTATAAAATCGAGCACACAGCCATGCAATCTCCATAGACAAACATTGGCAGTAGAATGGCCTTGCTGAAGAATTCAGTGACTTTCAACGTGGCACTGTCATAGGATGACACTTTTTCAACAAGTCAGTTCATCAAATTTCTGCCCTGCTAGAGCTGCCTCGGTCAACTGCAAGTGCTGTTATTGTGAAGTATGGAGCAGTGGAAATGCGTTCTCTGGAGTGATGAATCACGCTTCACTGTCTGGCAGTCCGACAAACTAATCTAGGTTTGGCGGATGCCAGGAGAACGCTATCTGCCTGAATGCATCGTGCCAACTGTAAAGTTTGGCGGAGGAGAAATAATGGTCTGGGGCTCTTTTTCGTGTTTTGGGCTATGCCCCTTAGTTCCAGTGAAGGGAAATCTTAGCGCTACAGCATACAGTTACATTTTAGACTGCGAGCCAGGCCTAATCGCCCAAAACATCAGTGCCCGACCTCACTAATGCTCTTGTGGCTGAATGGGGGGGTGGGGGGACCAACTCAATATTAAACTCTTTGGGCTAGGCGTGCACCAACTCAATATAAATGTCCATGATTTTGGAATGAGATGTTCAAGGAGGAAGTGTCCACATACTTTGGTCATGTAGTGTACATGCTCCAAGTTGGAAATACCACATTAGAAATGAGTGTTTGAACTCAATGACTCATTGTTGGCTTAGATTTGGCCTCTAACTTCACCCGTCTACTTATGTTTTTCAAACTCATTTATGCCCCAAATCCTATTTTCCTAAATCGGCTCATCTGTTTTTACAATTAATTGTACTGACAAACATTTAAAAAAAAACATTGATAAGAGTAGATGTATTGTCCAATGTGGGCCAATATGGCTGTGTTACTGCAGTAATGTGCACTAAAACCCATTCAGACTAACTACTCCCCTCAATGTAACTATGAAGCGGCCATTTTAACCCTCTGCCCCACTATGTCCCCAAGTTCATGAATCAAGTTCGCCACTCGCACGTGGCAGGTTTAGCGGGGTTAAAATGGGGGCTCTTGTTGTAATTCATTTCCTGCCATTACACGGTAGCAGGCCTGACCCGCTTGATTAAGTGGAGGGGGATTTCAAGGGGAACACTTTGGCACCAGCTCCTGTCTGCCTTAATTGCAGTCTTGTTAAGGTGTAGGATGTGTGTGGGGCGCGTTTGCCAGCCCCCTGTGGGCCAGCTCCATTTGGTATGAACCGGGACTGGCCTTTAATAGAATGCTTTCACCTTCACTGCTGGCGCAGAGGGATGTACAAGGCTGGAGAACAGCTCTATACAGTGCTGCGATGTTGAACGACTGTAGAATATAGATTGAACAACTGATTATGTGGAGAGAAACTGTGGTGGAAGCTCACAGTGAAATCTAGTGACGTTTGGAAGACATTTCTTGAATTGCCACTGGGATTGGACGGTCTTGTTTGTGTCTTTGCTTTTCTGTGACGCGCAGTGGGAGTAGTGTGTGCATCGGTGCTCTTGAGGGTGCAGTTGTGTGTGTGTGTGTGTGTGTGTGTGTGTGTGTGTGTGTGTGTGTGTGTGTGTGTGTGTGTGTGTGTGTGTGTGTGCGTGTGTGTGTGTGTGTGTGTGTGTGTGTGTGTGTGTGTGTGTGTGTGTGTGTGTGTGTGTGTATGTGTGTGTGTGTGTGCGTGCGTGCGTGTGTGTGTGTGTGGAGCAGATTGCCTGTGGGCTCCCTGCTGTGTGGGTTCAGCTGTTGTGTATGAAGTGTTCGGCCCAGACTGTTCTCATCAGTGAAGTGTGTGTGTGTGTGTGCGCCCGTCCATGTCTTTGTGTGTTTCCTTTATCCTTCCCAGCATAAGGCATGACGGACAGCTGCCCGACACTAACAAATAAACAACAACAACTAACAAATAATAGCACTGTCCAACACTGTAACCACCACATGGGTGTTCATGAACTGAACCTGTTCATAGTGGCCTACTGCCTTAGTGAGTTTAAGACCGAAAACCAATGCAGGAACATGTGTTTACATTACAATGTCTGGCAGTGATGGTTGAAACCAGGAAAGGGGGTTTGGTGTGCTCCTTTGAGCACTGGTTTAATGTGAGTATTGAGAAATAGTACAATTATTGTCATTTTGGGCTCCATAATTACAAAACAACACATTTTCTATGGTTCATGTATCATTACATATGAAGTATGAAGTCATCACAGATTGAATGATTATGCACGTTCTTTATTTTATTGGATGAAAATGGCTACAGTGACTGTCATGACCGTGTTTTATTTTAGCACCATAATCAGTTAACATGGCCATGTTATACAGTATAATTGATACTCCTCACATGTATTCAGCAGGTGTGGATTTGCATGTCAAAAGCCTGTGCTGCTACTCCATATCATACTCCCTGCACCCCTTCACAGCACAGTATGCCTTACACGTTCTATAAGCGCAGGGCAGCTGTAGCTACCTCACACACACAGGCTCCCATCTACCATAGAGGAAATTGTGCATGAAATTGGTTCAGAAAACATGAACTGGAACGATCCCATCTTCAATTCCATTTTCCTTGCTCTGCAAAAATGGTGTCAGAAGTTTAATTACAAAGTATCAATGAAGTGGTGTTGCGATATGGGTAAATCAAGTCCAATCAGCTCAGGCCATGCATAACCACTGCTGTTTTCCTATAGGTTGATTAATGCTATGAGCCCAATCAAGATTGAAGGATTACATATAGGCCTAGGTTATGGGAAATGTCAGTTGGTCTCCCCGTAGGACTGCAGTAATAGAAAGACTGTGGCTCTCTGTGTCTTCAGCACTGCTATAGTAAGATACGGTGTATTGTGGAATATGATATTTGTTATGTTACAACATATTAGCTGATCTTTTCAGTCTTGTGACGTGAATCAGGTAAGTTGTGCATACAAAATCATTCTGAAACATTCTTCAGTAATTCCTGTCGAGGCGCTGCCGATACACCGGGTGTCTTGACTTAATTTTTTTTTGAACGACCAAGGTGCAACACCTTTAAGCGGTTATGGACAAAAACCAGGGCATTGTATTCTATTCAGATGTAAAATGGAGGTCACAGTTCATACAGATGTAGGATCTTAATTTGATCACCCTGTTGTTGCAGGAAATGTCCTGCATAGCATGTAGTGTAGTCAAGGATTGAATCACTTGTAGTGTATTCAAGGTTTAAAAAGGTGTCTAAAGTTTTTAATTTTCACTTTAAAATAGTTGATTTTCGGGCCTCCCGGTGGCGCAGTGGTTAAGGGCGCTGTACTGCAGCGCCAGCTGTGCCACCAGAGACTCTGGGTTCGTGCCCAGGCTCTGTCGCAACCGGCCGCGACCAGGAGGTCCGTGGGGCTACGCACAATTGGCCTAGCGTCATCCGGGTTAGGGAGGGGTTGGCCGGTAGGGATATCCTTGTCTCATCGCGCACCAGCGACTCCTGTGGTGGGCCGGGCGCAGTGCGTGCTAATCAAGGTTGTCAGGTGCACGGTGTTTCCTCTGACACATTGGTGCGGCTGGGTTGGATGCGCGCTGTGTTAAGAAGCAGTGCGTCTTGGTTTGGTTGTGTATCGGAGGACGCATGACTTTCAACATTCGTCTCTCCCAAGCCCGTATGGGAGTTGTAGCAATGAAACAAAATAGTAGGTATTAAACAATTGGATACCACGAAATTGGGGAGAAAACCCCCCCCCCAAAAAAATATATATATATATATATACTTGATTTGCCCCAACTATTTTTTTTTTAAACCCTACAAAAATGTCCATTAATTATGATCCACACAATAATTCACATTTCCTGTTGCTGCAGGATTATTTTCCTGCTGTGAGAAACTGGTCAAATTAACATCCTATATCTATCTGTACCTTCAGATTAATTTCCCTCCCAGCCAGGTCACAGTGGTTAAATGCCACTGGCTTAGGTGTCTGTCATCGTGGTTGTCACGGCTACACTTACAAAAACTAGACCGACATTATATTATAGCTCCTTAATCCCCCAGACTAAATGTACATTATGAACTATGACCTGGATTCAAGTATAAGAGGCTTATGTTCTTATGCTTATTTATTCACACTTTGGAGGCCTTGCTGCATGTTGTGTCTTCAGATTGTTATTGATTGAAATGGGAGCGTAACCCCATTGAAATTCTGCTGAGGACATTGGTAGGCTGGGGAGTCTTGAGCATGGCGCTTTTTGTCATACGTGCTGCAGCGAAGTTATTGGGGTGGCATTTCTGTGATTGATGTGGACTCGGCCTGCCATCCGTGAGGCGAATCATAATATCATGATGTGGTGGGTTTAAGCTTCCCTATACTATATGCCTGTGGCTCTGTGCTCATAGGCCAATATGACATATTGAACCTATAGGATGATTTGACCTTACAGGAAGGTCAGGAAAGCAGAGCATCAGGATTACTACATTATCACACTTGTTCAGATGACTTATGTGTTTTATAATAACACAACTGGCAACAAGACTTGGTAAAATCAAAAGATGAGAGAAAAAAATATTATAGTATTTGTATTGGAACAGACAGATTAGATTAGACCACCCAATCAAAAGACAGTCAGGGTCATCAAAAGACAATCAGGGTCCCTCAGAGCCAATTGACACCCTCATGAGACTGAATGGTTCAGTTGTAGCGAAAATAATCTATGCTACATGTAAAGGTCAGATCTCTGTTTGTAAGATAGCTTCTCACCAGCCATTTTGATAAGACGATTATGTAGCTCCAAAGTGAGGCACTGGTATGAAAAAAGCACTAGATATGACAGATTTGTACATACAATGTGGTGGCCTAAGCAGATTCCCTTAGCTTTCATTGGGTTTTGTCACTGGGCCGCAATAGCAGTGTTCCAACCATATACTCTTAGAAAAAATGGTTCCAAAAAGGTTCTTTGGCTGTCCCAATAGGACAAACCGTTTCTGGTTCCAGGTAGAACCCTTTTAGGTTCCATGTAAAACCCTCTGTGAAAAGGGTTCTTCCTGCAACCAAATAACTTTTTTAGGTTCTAGATAGCACTGTTTATTCTAAGAGTGTAGAAATATAATCCCATTCTGGTTCTGTGGTTTCAACCCTGCTACAGTGACATAACTGTGTTCTAACCCTTTGCTAGTGGAATTATTCAGCACTGGTAAGAATTCTCATAGAACATAACAATAGAGCAATACAGTAGGAGCTGGCAATATTCCCACACATCTATCTCATTATGAAAGGCCCAGTGCAGTCAAAATTCTGTTTTATATCATATTGTACTACAGCTGATGAAACTAACACTTTAAAAGTGTGAAAGCATTTGATCAGTATTATTTCCTGATAGTTGCTGCTTGAAAATACAATCTACAATGGACCTTCCAATCTGCAGGTTTGCATGGGCGGGAGTTTTGGCTTTCAATGGTGACATCACCATGTGGTAAATTGGTTAATAGGCCAATAACAAAGAGAGTTCCAAACCTCTCTACTAATAACAGCTAGTTTTCAGTTTTCCCCTCCCCACTCAGACCACTAACAGACAAGCACAATTCTTGCTTGAGAAATCGTTTTTTGCAAAAAAATATTTTTTTTCTCTTTGAATGGAAATCTGTTACAGTAAGGTACTTAATTGTTACCCATAAATTATAAAATATTCATATAAAAACATCTGCATTTGGCCTTCAAGCACATGAAGGGTCAGGACAAACCAGCATGTGGTATTGTAAATCCAAATAAACATTCCCTGTGAAACCACCAAAAACACAATAAACATGTGACCTTTTCATCTCCTAATCCCTGGAAATTGGAAACGTTATCAATCGTGGATCCTATATTCCCTGCATGCAAATTCACGTTTAGCGTGTTTACAATTGATTAGAAAAAGAAAAGCGTATCTAGCTACAGTGCGGTGGTAATACGTGGTATAACTCATGGATGTAACAGTGATTATTTTAAGGCTTTAATGTGTTGGGGATGTATTGAGGTTAATCTGTTTTTCCCCACTAAATCTATAGAAACCCTGCTGATAGATCCACACAAAGTCCATACAAGATGGGAAATGATGGAAGCAGTTTATACAGTATAACCCGATTTCCACTTCCTTCTCTCGATATTGTTTTTTTTTTTTCCTGTGAGATGAAATCCTCTGGCTTGCACTTCCTGTGATGAGCAGCATACGAGTCCATGATTTTATATAATAAACCACTCCACAGCCTCTGAATCAGAAGGCAGAGACAGAGCATGCAGAGAGCAGCCAGAGAGAGAGAGAGCGTTGCGTTTTGCTACGGTCCAAAACTCCTGCATCCTTTTTAAAAGGCTTAGACTGGGCTTAAGGGGATCCAGGCCTCACATTTAACTGTAAACCCAGGGAGAAGTGGGTAAATCCACCGGCATACATAGGATTAAAGGGGAATCCATTTGGGCCAAGCGTAAACAACATCCACAGGAGGCGTGGTGGAGGATGATGAGGCCTGCTAAAACTACTGCAGTGTCCTTCCCTTAGACTTCTCCCAGACTTATGTGCAAATAAGAACTAAAATGAAGTTTTGAACTTCATTTGACAAAATGGCAGACATTGTACAAGAAAATGAACAGTAAGGAGGTCTAACACTGTATTAGTATCTGACCTCTTTGTCTTGCAATGTCATTTTTGATGAGAGAATTTACATCTAGGGCAGGCTCTGAACCCCAGGATGCTTGTAATGAGACAAAGGACATCTCCATCTTGATTTGACGTGAGTTCAGAGATAAGCAGTGGCCTACAAACCCATGAGCCTTTGCAACGTGTGTATGCGTAGCTCCCTGCAGATGCATCCAGGTGGGGAGGATGTGTGTGTGTGTGTGTGTGTGAGTGTGTGTGTGTGTGTGTGTGTGTGCACATACAAGTACTGCATGTTGTCTTTACTGTCACCCAATGGTTTGTGTTGACAAGCCGAGCTGAGCAGTGTGTCTGTGTGTTGTGGTGTGAGTCATGTGTCTGAGAATGCACCCACGCTGTCTACTTATCTGCACTCATCTGCCATAGATCTCTTCACACGAGAGTTCACATTGCATGCACAGAACAGTGGGAAATGTGTATTAATGTTTTACATTGCTATACATTGGTTATACAATACTGAATGGTATTGCAGTTAGTCATTTTACAACCAACTTAAATTCCATGTCAGGGGCATAATCATTGTTTATTTATCCAACTACATTTTTAAAAGACTGATACGCATTTACAATCTTGTGTGTCTGTATACACTATGCATGTGTGAATGTGGGGGCGTGTAGGTGTCAGTGTATATCATGTTTGTTTGCCTGTCTGTGTCTATGTGTGTCTGAAGAATGTCCTCCACCACTGAAGGTCAGTGTGCAGAGAAGTGGGTCATAGCCAGAAGCAGGTTGCCAGATTGGTTGTGCCTATCCTGTTGATGCAAGACTTGTCCAGACATGTAGGCTACCGCTACACTGCCTCCCTGGAAATGCTAATGTAAATGACGTCCCAAATGGCACACTATTCCCTGTATAGTGGACTACTTTTGACTAGGGCCCATAGGGCTCTGGTCAAAAGTAGTGCTCTGTGTAGAGAAAAGGGTGCCATTTGGGACGTGCCTAAAAATGATTGCTTGTCCTAAGGTCCATACGTCTGGGCTTGAGCCTACCGTCATTGACATACAACTGGAAAGGTATGCATAGTCCTACAAGGCTTCTTCAGATGTAGCCTAGGCATTGATCTCACCTATTCAAAACTATTCCAACTAATACCATGAGACCATGACCATGACAAATCATTTTATTCAAACAAGTCGATGATGTGGTCTATATTTTTCAGTGTTCAATTGAATGTGACTTCAGCAATCACCTCAGGCAGTGAGAGGAAATGTCACCAAATGTTGTTGCCCTTTATATAACAAGTCAATGATGTGGGTAGTAAGCTACTAGCACTGTAGAGATTGCAATGCATGAGGTGTAGAAGCCATTAAAGGTTAGGCAGGACAGGTTGATGTTTATTGTCATGAATCGTACCCTGGAGGCAGAACTAAGGGATTTCCACTAGAATGGCTAGCTGCAAAGTCAAAATTGTCTGTATTGTAAAAATGTATGAAAACAAAAATGTGTTTTTTGGCCTTAATTTAAGGTTAGGGTTAGCAGTGTGGTTAAGATTAGGGTTAAGGTTAGGGTTAGGTTTAAAATAATATTTTATGACTTTGTGGCCGTGTCAGCTGGTGACCACTCCGCAGGGCTTCCTCCAGAACAAGATCCATGATGAAAAACACTAACCTGCGCAGGGAAGACGGGACTGTTTTGGTTAGTTGTAAATTTGTGGGTGAAGTGGTGTGTTTCTGCATCTATCACTATAAAGTTGGGCTCAGGCCAGCTGAGGTTGAAGTGGTACAATAGCTTTTACGGAAATTTACAGGACTGCATGAATGATGCTTTTAATAGCATGCACAAAAATACCAACTAAAACATGGAAGTACACGCACGCAGGCACACACACGCACACACGCACACACACACACACACACACACACACACACGCACGTACACACACACGCACACACACACGCACACGCACACGCACACACACACACACACACACACACACACGTGCGCGCATGATCAGATAAGACTTATGAAAGTGTCAGTGCTCAAATGACTTTCCCAGGAAATGAGAACTGGTGCAGTTCATGACAATATAACATCTACAGACGTCTCTGTGATACATGGTGTGTATATTGCCAGCCCTTTAAAAATGCTGCAGTTGTCACTATTTTGAACACCTACAACTCAAGGGAACTAGGCTCAAGACAAGAGGTGTTACTGTTGGTAGCAGAAAACAGTCAACTCCTGACAAATGCAATGTGTTGTTGTGACTGTCATGTATGTGCATGCCATAGGGAATCTAACTAGCTATGTCTAATTGGAGCCTGTCGAAAATAATGAACTTGAATTAATGCACATAAACAGTTTGCACTTTCCAATCTGCACTTATCTGGAGTGGCCTATAAGTTGTCCACTGTCTATACTGACTGAGGGTGACTGTTCCATAGACTTCTAGGCTCCAGTAGCAGTGGAAGCAGACTTGGACTGCATCCCAAATGGCACCCTATTCCCTATGGAGGGCACTACTTTTAACCATAGCCCCATGGACACTGGTCAAAAGTAGTGCACTACATGGGGAATAGGATGCCATTTGGGACACACCCTTGGTCTTGCTGTGTGTCTATATTGGCTTTCAGGACAGTCCTGTTGTGCAGCGGCTTGCTGCCTGGACACTGAGCATGGTGCCAGCTGTTGGCCCGCTACGCTCCTTACAGCCTCCGTGCTGTCCCCTTCTGGCAGTGCGTGGCCTCCTCTGGCCCCCTTCACACCGTAACGCAGCCTGTCTGGAGATGCTACTAGACTGGCCCAAAGGGGACAGCCAGTCCAAATCTGTCCACACCAATGTCTCCTACCTCACTCAAATCCTGTAGTCTATCTCAGCTTTCTCCAGTGGGCAAACACATGGTGACGGTTGTTTTTCATTATCTGTGTTTGTGTGTGTATGTGAGGGGATCCAGAGAATAACTAGATGTATAGGAAGCCCACTCATGTAGCCTGGTCTCCTTAAGCATCTTGTGTGTCTACCCCGTGTTTTTCCAAAACGCCAGACATGAAACTCCACTTGAGGTCTTCCTATGGAGGGAGGAGTGAGAGTGAGAGTGAGAGTGAGTGAGTGTGTGAGTGTGTGAGAGTGAGAGAGAAAGAGAGAGAGAGAGAGAGAGAGAGAGAGGAGCTGCAGCGTTTTGCTCTGAGCGCTGTTTCATCCCAGACAGAGCTCTCTTAATCTGGAAACACTTAGTCACTGGTTGTGTCCTAAATGGCAACATATTCCCTATATAGCGCACTTCTTTTGACCAGAACTCTATTGACCAGAACTCTATTTGGGACACAGCCACTGACTGACTGTGTACTGCAGTCTGAATCTCCAGCGGCACTCGCAGTCAGACCCAGGTCAGGGGAGACGAATGCAGCTTCTGCAGCCTCATCTGACAGATCACACCATGGCACAGACAGGACCCTAATTGTTTGTCTGGTACATTGGACTGGCTGTTTTGCTGCTTAGGAGCACCACACACATACAAAAATACACCAAGATCACACATACACTGGACGCACGCACCCACACATAAGCACACACACACTAGCACACACACTTTTACGCGCTCTCAAAAACTCCCACAAATACACCCATGCGTTCCCTGTCAATCCTTGCCTCCTCACTTGCCAGGCTATGTAGGAGGACTCTCCTTTAGTCCTTCGGAGCTCCCTAGCAATAACCATGTCTCTCTGCTTATGACTGTGTAATTGGAAGAACAGCAATTAGGTCTCGCTAATTGATCCTGGTATGGACCTGAGTGGACTGACACAGCAGTTTACAAGGACATCATTCTTTTCCTATCAGGACTCTGTATCCCTGGGGAAGATTTATAAATCAGGAGGGACAGAGCAGTACTTTTAACTTTCTCTGACCAGGGAGAAAAGTGGTGCAGAAATGCTCCTTTATTGACAAATTCCGTCGGAGCCATTGGTATTTGGTCCCAGTGAAATATAAGCTTCCAATGAATCAGCCAGTAAAACAGCTATGTGCTTACCTAAGCTCCCCGTAACTCAATAAACTGTTCCACAGATGAGGCTGTTTTCACCAGGCAGACACACTTTTGGGGGCATTTATCACTGTGGGCTGCTCTAAAGAGGGCTGTTAGGGTCAAAGGGTCCAGGTATTAAAACAAAATGGATGCCAGTCGCCCTGTACCCCCTTGGTGAGCCATGATGAGAGAGGTCACACGCAACCTTCACAACATCAGTAGAACCGATGTAGCACCTTGCACTGGGAGTTCATTTTCATATGGTTAGCTTTGTGCATTTGTGTATTCAGGGCATGAGGAAAGTGCTATTTGTCAGACATTATGGTGTGACTCCAGGGTAAACTAGTGTATGCTGTGGAGAGGGAGGAACGAGTAGGGAGGGGGTGGTAGTGAGTGACAAGCATCCAATCTAATGTGAGAGCTGCTACTACCTATTATCCTTTGAGTAATCCTCTCAGGTGTTTCTCACCAAATCAGCTTATTAGAATCAGGGAATCAAAAGCATGACACACATCAAACCTTCACCCAACCAACCACGTCTACTCTGTCTGCACGCTGCCCGCTCGCTCCGACAATACACTGTCTCTCACTCTCACAATGCACAAAGTGTCAGTCACCCCTGAAATGGTCTGAATTCCTAGTGCAGACCCTATTTCAGCAGCAGTTAATACCATTTGCTGTTTTGTTTAACCCACATTTGAGTTTGGAGCTGACATGACTGTGCAGACCACACTGCACGTCTGCTTGATTCACCACACCGCTTCGTGTGTAAGTCTCTAAAGTGACAGAAAAGGGATAAATGTCACCCCCATCAGCATAAGCAGTCAAACATGGCCTTTGGCTATAGGAGCCCGGCTGACCCAGGTTAGAATTCTGAATGGGAATCCAGAAGGGCACACATTATTTAGTCAACCAAATAATTCCCCTTTAGAAACATTTTTGTCACTCAGTTGGATTTGGGATGAATCCCTAGCTCAATAATTGTTTTCTTGTATTTTCTTCACGGTGCTGGAAAAAAACAGTAAGGCCACAGTTTAAGTGTTAAAAAATGCTTCTGAGAATGTGTTGTGGTGGGTTTTCAGTCAGTGTGTGACGGGGGTTTCAGTGTGCACCTCACATATATCTTGTGTACACGTACCGTGAATGACATCATGAGTGCGAGTGTTCAAGTTTCTGAAGTTGACCACAAGAACATCTGCATCCTGACAGACACAGAGTGAAACAACAGTCACATAACGTTGTCACAGTGGAAGCCAACTGTTAAAACCCCATAAGGAAGGCAGTTTCGAATATTCCACACTCCACCGTCGCTTGATACAGAGACAGAGAGTTTAAGACAGACACAGAAGACATCCGATGTTGACTGTAACAGTTTATTCAGTGATGGAGTGTCATTACACTGATAACTCTATCCAAAATGAAAAATGGCGTCTCTCAGATCTACGTACATATTTACAACAAAGTGCTTTGATTTCTATCCACACACACGCTGTCAGAACAGCTGAATGTACCACACTACAAAAAGCATACATATACATGATAAAGCAATGCTAATTATTGGTCAAACGCGATACCAAGATGAACGGGATGGTTAGCTGTTGAACCATTTTGCACACAGATTAAATGAGCTTTATGGAATTGCAATACAGCAAATGACTGATTGATAGAAACACATCATGTTTGTTATGCACCAATCCATAATGAATAGTGCAGGAATGACAGTCTACACAGCAGAGGGGGGTTCCAATACGACAATATTAGCATTAAGTTTTGTTAGCATAGTGATGCATTTTTCTAAATGACTTTTTCCACCATTTTCCCCTGGTTTTCAATACAAGTGTTTCATGGGAGGCTATACGAAGTGCAATTACTCCCATTGTTAGAGACATTTACTATTTGTACATGCATACCTATTATCAATGCAATGTCAAGAATTTTGGTTCTACTTATCGACCAATTACATTTATCAACACAGATCTTAAAATGTATGCCAATATATATCTATATATGGATTAATAGGGGTGAGCCTTATAGATTTGATTAGACAGTTTGTTCAGACTAGTACACTCTGGAGTGTACTGCTGGATGCAATGCATTTGTAACACATGAAAATATATTTAAACATCCCCATTTCCCCTGTTTTACAATAACGTTGAGGAATCAAAGTTCAACACAAGCATATTTTCAGCTTAACAAGATTCAGCTTGTTTCATGTCGCAGAAATAGGTTTTGTTACAATTTGCCACGACTAAGACCAAAACGTGCTGGTGAATAGACTACAAATCATATTTGACATTGTAAACAAATCAAAATAACCCTTGCTGCGAGGATGAAAGCGGAGGAAACATTCTGTATTCAGCTCAGACTATAATACTGTAAAACCTTGTAAACAATATGTACTTGTATGTGAGGCATCATGGTCATATTTTGGCTACTTCTGTGTGCAGCAAGCCGGGTCTCCCAGTGCTGCTGTTGTGTTGTCAGGTCGGTGTGGTTTAAAGGAATGGTAAGTTAAGTCCTACTAGGACCCTGAGGTTGAGAGTGGCCCCTGTGGACCCCTATAGCCCTGGACTGGTCCTGCTGGGGGCCCCAGGTCACCGTGGTGGCAGCCACATGCAAGACGCTGTAGCTGGAGACAGACAGTCAGACAGTCATGCTCAGTATGGCGGGGGCTGCTATGCCCCACTTGTGATGTGAGGGGGAAGGGGTGGGTGGGGGTGGGGTGAGGTGGTAGGAGAGGGAGGCCGACGGCTCGATGAAATTTGCATTGTCCTTGTATTTCTGTCTCAGGGAATGCTATTCATCAAAGGCCGGCCCAGAGTAGGAGGTGCACACCAGATGGGTGTTTTTACCCAGCTTAATTTCTCCACAGCTTTTTGCATTTATCACTCTGACACTAATTTGCCGGAGCCCATCTGTGAGTTGTCTAGGCCGGTTTCTAGCTCTCTTTCTAAAATATGAAAAAGTAAAATAAAATGAGCCTAGAAGTATTCTAATAAAAAACACAAGTATTAAATAAATAATCGGAAATGCTGGTTAGGTTTCTGTCAAGGGTGTCCCTTTCCAACCTTTTGCTTTTTTAAAAACATTTTTATGTAATTAAATAAATATTTTATTTACACTTAAATGCACCTGAATGATTGATACACACTGTACGTTCAAACATTACATCTTTGAAAAGGTATAACTCAGCAGTATCAAATAATTTTGCTGGTACATATTTTTTTCAGATGCATGATCTAATATACAGCACAATAGAATGACTAAAACTAAAACTCATAGGATCAGTTCCACAGTGAGCTGTTACCTTAGTCCTGAGTCCAGTTTTAGGCTGCTGGTGTTGAATTCAGTATTGGTTCCATTACACTGTACGGTACTGTAGGTTTGTTGAGTAATACTATTATAACCAGACAGAACATGGGATATATTGTACTGTATCATGTACATAATCAAGAGGTGAAATACCCTTTCAACTGGTGAACCAAGACATTTTTGCTGAATCTGTATTTGTAATTTCACCTGTTTCATCCCTGAATACTGATTTGTTCAGGAATGGCTTGCCGTACTTTGTCTATGTAAACCAATATCAGTGTGTATTAACAGTACAGAATACTGGCGATCACTTTTTTAATACTAGGACACATGCAGTATGTCTAAAACCTCGATTGCAGTTCACTTTTAGATGGAGGTTGGATGTTGTTGTTTCTGGATTCTTTACCGTTCAAATGGTATCCTTCCAATATTTTTAAAGGAACTCCTACTTATATGTAACAGAAAAAATTAATCAGTGTTGTTGTATGGATTCTTAAAGGCCTCTGTTCGTAGTAGAACCATCTCTCTTTTTTTATTTTTATTTATTTATTTATTTATTTTTTAACCTTCATCTATCTTCTCCTACCATTGATATCTACGAAGGAAGCCACCTTCCAGTTCAGAAACAAGTTACCTGATTTTATTTTTGTTCGTTTTTTTGCTAATGAAGACATTGTACTGTAAAGGTTATGGTGCAGTTCTCTCATCACAAGGAACTGAAAACACTGTCGCTCATAAACAAGCATTGGTTCCTTCAGGCGTTTCCTGGGGGGAGGGACTGAGGAGGAACACAACACAAAACCCAATCCTGTTCTCGTCATGATCCCTATACCACACAGTCATTAAGACACAACCCTAAACAGTGCATCTTGGTCTGAAAACAAACTCCCAATGTATCCCCCATGGTCCCATCACATATCCCCTGTCTCCTGCCTCTCGTTGGCCTGCTCCAGAGACACACTGCAACGCGTGGGGCAGCCTCTGTTAAAGGATGCTGACTGGCTCTGACAAGGTCGGTCTGGCGAGGGATTAGCATCAGTTTATATAAGATAAGAACTGCAGGAAGGGTTTTGGTGCTGCTTTCTGGCTGGCTCTTCGGCAGCTGCTGGTGGAGAGTAAGCAAATAACAC
The DNA here is from genome assembly GCF_057628025.1 of Oncorhynchus mykiss. NCBI lineage: Eukaryota > Metazoa > Chordata > Actinopteri > Salmoniformes > Salmonidae > Oncorhynchus > Oncorhynchus mykiss. Next base: position 39,911,998 of record NC_143038.1, on the reverse strand, counting down.
TGGTCCTTTTCACCACAGTGCCAAAGCCAGGCGATGTAATTAATGAGGATAGAGGGATAAAAAGAAGAAAGGTCACATGTTGGGATGGAGAGAGAAGGGGGGGTCCGTCTCACTCTCTCTCTCTCTCTGTCACCTCGTTCCCCCGACGGTTGTTTGAAAGAGAGATAGAAGAGGAGAGGAGAGGTGGCGTGCATCTCATCCCCAGATCAGGGCAGATGAATGAGGCAGGGGCAGAAGGACCTCTAGACAAAACAATCCCTGAGAGAGTCAATGGAGGGACAGCTGGCAGACAGATTCTCCTCCATTCACCGCTGAATCGGCCCTGATCAGGCAGCTGCAGCCAGACTGCAGACATGACATGCATTTTACTGAGCTGGTGGGTGTGTGGATGGCCGTGTCCTCATCTACCCCTGAATACACTACCCCCCTCTCCACTACCCCGGCTGGCAGACGCTTGCTCAATAGAGCTCAAACACACACACACACACACACACACACACACTCACACACACACACTCACTCACACATACACACTTACTCCGACCCCGGCACAAAGGCTGCTGCCTGCACGGACAGATGTACAGCTCCCTGAAAGAAAAGCTTCTCCTCACCCCCCATCACCGACCCCCTGGCCCCTCTTTCACTTCCCCTCTCTCCCTTCCTGTTCCCCCTCCACTACTCAGCCCCACACTCTAACCACCAAACCACCGCTACGGTCAGCCTCAACTGTCTGGAATGAATCAGGCACACACACAAGGCTTGTGTTTACGTAATACTCCATGTCTTGGAGTCTGCAGTATTAGCGAGGCGATGAAAGTGCTGTTATCTAATTACAGATTATTAAATAAATTATGGCCGGCTCCTTGGCACTTGTCTGCAGCAGATTTCTCTCTTGGCAAGAGCCTCTACTTTAACTGATGCTACTGTAAAAGCCTGATGACAAGTGCTGCAGATTCCTATTAGCTGAAACATAAGGACTATCTATGCCTCACATGATCTCCCTTTTTACCCTTTGATATTTAGAGATAATTTGTTGATAACATGAATAAATCAGGAATGAGGCTACTTTGTCAATTTGAAAATGTGAATCTGCAGTTGTTGCCTTCATTGGTTGATTATGTCAGAACATATCTGTAATGGTGCTTCATATACAACAAATGCACATGAAAGACATGGCAATGCTCCATGCTCCTGTTAATACTGAAAACAATAAATACTGAATAGGTTTACTGTTGAAAGCACTCTTATCCCTCTACTAGGAACATATCTGTTCAGAGTCTGCTCTGCTGTTTGTACCTGGTCTCCTGTTCGGTGCCTGAATATTTAAACTTTGATAAAAGGCTTGGAGTGAGAAACATTTCACTGTTTGTACACCAGACCATCAGGATGTGGCATACTGGGAAAAGAAAAGCAATAGCACTTACGGACTTGATTGAGAGAACACAAAAAGGAAGTGTCCAAGCTCAGGGTGGGGAAAAATAAATAATATAAGCAAAAAACCACAGGCTTTTATGAATGAAGGTCAGTAGATCTTGAACACCAGGTCAGAGATACTGGGCACCAGCAAGTCCCCGGATATCATCTCATTCACTTCTGGGGTGCAGTAGTCAGGGAAATCGAAGTGGGATCCTGAGTTGGTGTGAAACGCAGCATCAAAGTCTTTGTCCAGAGTGGCGCAATCCATAGGCATGCTGTCGAAGTTGGCGTTGGAGATGATATGCAAGATTTCCTCATCCAGCTCCTCGTCGGAGGAGGCCGACGACACGAATGAGGAGGAGCTGGTGGAGGTGGGGGTGGAGGAGCGGCCGGTGGAGGAGAGGGGCGTACGGGACTCCGATGAAGAGGACACCCTGGGGGACGACTCTGGGAGGCTCTGGGTTACAGGAGACCCAGAGGAGAGGCCCACAGGGAGGGTGGAGGTGGGCGGGTGGGAGGTGGTGGTGGGCAATTTGACTCTGAGCTGGGCTGTGAGATGAGGTTGCTGCTGCCCAGTGGTCATGGCAGCCTGCTGGTGGTGGAAGACGTCCACGGCTGGCCTCTGCCCTCCTGGCTGGCTTGCTCCCTGACTGGCCATCTCTACATCCACTGTGTCGTCATCGCTGATGCCCTCGTCGTAACCTTTGAACTTATTGCCGTGGAAGCTGGCTCTGTGTTTGGAGGAAGGCGTTCGGACCTTGAGCCCTTTGCTGGAGGCTGTGGAGGATGCGGAAGCGGAAGCGGATGCACGACCACCCGTGTGGGACTTGCCTGTCTTCAGGGGGACCTTTTCCCCGACCCGCACGGGCATGGAGCTCTTGCTCTTCTTCCGGGGCCGGTACTTGTAGTCGGGGTAGTCAGCCATGTGCTTTAGCCGAAGTCTCTCTGCTTCTTTGATGAAGGGGATCTTCTCGTAGTCGGGGAGGAGTTTCCAGCGCTTGCCTAGGCGTTTGGAGATCTCTGCGTTATGCATATCTGGCCACTGCTCCATGATCTTCCGTCTCTCGATTTGCGACCAGACCATGAATGCATTCATGGGCCGCTTGATGTGACCCGTGGGAGTCTTGCACCAGTTGGGGTCTTTGTTGGAGGGTGACGGTCCAAAAACCTCCTCCCCTTCATCTGCTCCCAGTCCTACGAAAACCTCTTGGCTCAAATCGCTGTCCATAACTGCTAAGTATTTGTGTCCCCTTTGCTGTACCATGATGGAGGATGATGCTCTACTCAGACTGACGGCTGGAGTCATCCATAATCACACAGACACTCTAAGTTGTTACTGCAACGTTTCCTCTTCCTGTACCACCAAAGGAAAAAGACAAGCCATAAGTATCACCATCAAGGGTATCGCTCAGCTGACAGCATGACTGTAAATGTCACATAAATCTACACTTGTGTTTTTCCTTTCATTTTCAATTGTTACATACAGTATGGTCAGTACAATATGTAACGCGAAGGCTGCGTTTAGACAGGCAGCCCAGTTCGGATCTTTTTTCACTAATTGGTCTTTTGACCAATCACTTCAGATAATTTTCAGAGCTGATCTGATTGGTCAAAAGTGGGCTGCCTGTCTAAACACAGCCTTAGATAAAAAAAAATAAAAAAAAGATGCCCATAACCCATCTGCTTTTAGAGGTACAAACTAACACATCCTATACAAATCCCAGAGCACAAAAATCATCTCCAACATTACTCACAACATTACTCACAAGTTAATGAATAACAACACTACCATCACTGGCTGGAAATGTGACCACTAGGACAAACACTAAAACACTCACCAGAAATTCTGTAGGACTCTGCTTCAGTACCCTTGCCTCAGGACCTAGATGCTGAGTGTCTGAAAAGAAGCCGGTTCCCTCTCCATATGTAGAGAATGGGCTGGCTCTGATGATGCAGTGTTGAGCTGAACCAGGTGGGCTTGCTGTGGAGCAGAGAGGAAATTAGTGCTAGAGTTGAACGTCTGGCTGTTTCTACAGTACCAAGCTGTCCCAGGCTTGCTGCATGCAGACTCTCTTTGAGTCTTTGTCTCTGTCTCTGTCTGTCTGTTTGTCTCTCTCTGTCTCTCTCTCTCTACTCTCGTTCCTTGTCTACTGTTCTCTCTAACCTATTCCCTCTTTGTAGGGACTGCCCCCCTGTCTGCTACTCTATAAACCTCCCAGTAGACAGCTCAACCTCCTCTGGCACAAACTCCTCCCCCTCCACCCACCACTCCGTGCAGCGGCTCAGTGTGTGTGTCTGCCTGTGTGTGCGTGTGTGTGCGTGTGTGTGTCTGTGTGTGTGTGTGTGTGTGTGTGTGTGTGTGTCTGTGTGTGTGTATAAGAGCAGAAAGTCTCCATACAGTGAGGCACAGGCACAGTGACAGAACAGGGAAACTGAGAGAGGGAGTTGAAATGTTAAACGAGGGGGCGTTAAATGTTTAAAATGTTAAGTGCAGTTTTAAAGAAGCTTGGAGTGTATCCTGCAAGACGGTGTCTGTCTGCATGTTTAAATCACAGTTACATAACTGAGAAGTGCTCTGTGTTATGAATCTGTTGACCAGTAAACTGTGTGGGTTAAAGAAGTGTGCATGTTGAAGCGTGCCTACACACTCTCAGCGTTAAAAGGTGAAAGTTCACTGTTTGAAGACAAGCTGTATATTTGCAGTATGTTTCCCTGTCAAAATGTATAGTGACTGCAACATGTCTGCAAAATACAAGAACTAAATTAATTGTATCATAAATAGGTAAGTTGATAAATTGATATGTGATGCAGAAATAGATAAAGTAAGTCATGAATTGATTTATAAAGACAGACCAGACCTTTTCCACAGATACTGATGCAGGTGAAATTTTCCTTCTCAGCATTTCTGTGAACCCATACATTTGATGGGCTTTCAGATAAAGCATTTCAGTTCATGCGTAGCCTATAGGGGATACGAGAGAAGCTGTGATGCAGAATCTATGGATTTGAATGTCAAGTTTGAAGTGGAACGAAAAAATGAGCATGATGTCCTAGTCTGACATTAGCTATGTCATTATTGCTAGCCTGGAAAAGGGTCCATTAAAATGAACTATCATTATGTGAGTGGGCAGAACCATTAGGTTCTGTGCGGAGTGTGTCTGGTCATTCTGACAGACAGAGCTAGTGCATCAATACACCAATTGAGAAATCCCCAAACAGTATTTAGTAGACATCCATTCCAAATATGATATATATATATAGTCTTGTGGTATAATCAATGCTGGTTAGTAGTCTGACAACTGAACTGCAACCTTGCACTTTCTTGGATGTTCCAATATTTTTGGGCTTTAATCCAAACCCCTCTCGTGTCATATATATATATATTTTTTTTTGCTGTGTTAAGTATACTTATTATAAAGTGGCAAAATGGAACATGGTATGTTCTAAATCTCTCTCTCTCTCTGTCTCTATTATTGTGTCTGCTTCCACAAGCACATTGCATTAGACTCCGGGCCAGCGCAGTGTCTGGATGTCAGACATATTCACTTTGACAAATACTACTGACGTTAGCCCTGGCACGGCCGCACACAAAATGACAACAACCCAATCAGTGGGCGACCTACTTCAGGCCCTGCCGAAATCCCTGAGCAGACACGTCTGGCGATTATTGCTGTAGTGGAGGCTGAAGGATTGGACCCCCTCTCTCTCTACCCCCCCACCCCCCTCTCACATGGGGCAGGCCTGGTGGAGCTGTCTGCCAGATAAGGGCTGGGAAAGAAGGGGTCCTGGGGGGCTTGGGGTGCATCAGGGGTGTGTGTTGGCCCCCCCCCCCTCACCATTCTACCCACAGATAGATCATTTTTCAGGGATTAGAGGTCTGCTAGAGAACTGCACAGCGAGAGATCCTCTGCTCTCATTTCAGACTAAAGAGGGTCTAACCCCCCCTGGGTTAAAAAGTAGAGTAATCTTTGGTCTTTTGCTGCTTTATATAATATGTTTTTTAATGAAAAAAAAAATGTCTTATCATATCACACATGGCTATTGGTCACATGCAGTGAGCATTTTGATACCCACCAACCATCATGAAACCACATTTGTAAATACAAGTCAATATCCACTGGAAATGATGTATGATTATGTATGATTATTTGTTGAAATGTGTCTTTTCAAAAATATATGACCCTCTAACCTGTATCCTCATTTCTTCGGACTCCTGAACCATTTAATGTCATTCATGTGTCCTTTTGTGTACCTTTAAGATGCTGTTCACTCTCAGCTGTGCATTCATTTGTTGTTGGCATTGCTCCCTCAGTGGTGCAAATGTATGCTAAATTTTCTTCATGAGTGGTTTAATGAACACACAGACACTGTGCATTTATGCATCAGCGTGCTTTCGCCATGCCACAAGACACATGTAACCTTTCTCTTATGAATACATTCATTTGCACCTTTTTTTCACATTTCCTTTGCAAATGTTTTATTCTTAGCCACTCTTTAAATTAAAGCTTTGGTGAATAGTCAGTTTGGTTAACTTGGCTTGCCCACTGCTTTCCATTCTGAAAAACACCCGCTGTGCTATTGGCATGTTGCCTGCATTGCCCTTGTAAACCTGGCAGCGTGAATCATATTGTAACAACACCGCTGTCAAAGGAATGTCAGGTCGTGAGCTGCTTATGTGAAGAGCCTTGATTCTTGGCCAAATCTGTTTGGGGTGAGATGGTGTTTTTCCCTTGCGAAAAGGTCAAAGGGCACTCTCTGGCTGGACGAGGAGGGGGACGAGAAGGGGGGCGGATTACCTCCAACATGTGCACAGGCAGACAGCTGAGAGGTTCAAGATTTCGGCCCTTCCCCTCCCCTCTCCCCTCATCCTCTGACCTTTGACGCCACTGTCCAACGAAGCAGAGCGAAGCAGGAGAAACGAATGTGAACCGCCCCATCTCCCAGACTCTGACCCCTGATCTCTTTAAGACAGCTCCCCTCCCCCCCTCTCTGCTCATCCTCCTGTTCATTTATCAGAATAGCCACTACGCTGCATCTGAGATGCTAGAGGTGAAGGAGAGAGGGGACAGCCTATATTAACACATCCTGGTCCAGTCACAAACACTTTTACTGGGCATGCAGTTCCTTGTCTCACTGTTCTCACTCATCACACCCAGCCACCATTACCAGCACTCAGCAGCCCATCTAATAAAGGAGGCCGCAATAACATTTTATTGGCAAGAGACGACAATGCCGTTTATATTCATTTAGCTATATCCATTCTGTTACTCTATTATCAAATGTCTTGCGGTGGCCTCCACTATGGCTTCTGTAGCCTACGAAAGGGCAATTACATCATGAACCAACTCCATGTGAGAGGCTGGGAGGACTGCTAACGGGGAAGCTGAGGAACTCACAACAAGGATGGCCTCTCTACTATTTCAAATGAGGGATTCTTGTTTCAACGTTGTTGTTTACCTTCATTATGTATAGAATGATGTCATAGCTCTATATGTTATGTACTGTAGGCTATAGTGCTGGAAGCGTCACTTCACACAGGAACCTGCAACGCGAGGTCATTTCAACATTTACTCTCTCCCCCCCTACCTTGCGCTTGAATTGGTCCGAGCCGCTGAGTGCTCTCAGGTTCTCCTCGAATGAGGGAGGAGGATTGGGCGGGTCAAGTCATTCCTCGGGGGTCAGTGTCTAAGTGGAGGCGATAAAATGAAATATATAAAAGAAAACTCTGGCCATGTGGCATGGCAGTGACAGCTGAGGTTTAAAAGGGGGGCCTCGCTCAAGAGCACTTGAGACAACAGACTCCTCCCATCCGAAGGCCAAAGTGTTCCCCATCCACCAAACTCCTTTCTTATTCATGAGACAAACACATCGTTAAAGACAAACATTTCACCTAGCACTCTCATTAGAGCCACTAAACCCATCCATATCAATGCAGGTCTCTCTTACTCTCGCAACCATAGGCAACTCCATCTCCTGAGATACTGTACATTCATCGACTTATTAGCCATTCATACAGTTTCAATGCTATTATCCCTTTGTGCTCTCTAACCTCCAGCCCCTCGCAGGTGCAAAAGCACACGCACACACTCTAGCGCACGCACGCACGCAGACAGACACACACACACATATGATTCACATTGGTCAGTTATTTGGCTCAAATGATGAGCTAAGAAATGGGGGTTGACACTGAGGTGACATCAATATAAATATGTATAGTTTAGGCACCTACAGTGCATTCGGAAAGTATTCAAATCCCTTTTTTTTAAAGCTTTTTTTGTGTGACTTTTTGGGATTTTGTTATGTTACAGCGTTATTCTAAAATTGATTAAATTGTTTATTTCCCTCATCAATCTACACACAATATCCCATAATGACAAAGAAAATGTATATAAAAAGATGAGAGAGGCCTGTAATTTTCATCATAGGTACACTTCAACTATGACAGACAAAATGAGAAAATCACATTGTGAGATTTTTAATGAATTTATTTGCAAATTATGGTGGAAAATAAGTATTTGGTCACCTACAAACAAGCAAGATTTCTGTCTCTCACAGACCTGTAACTTATTTTTTAAGAGGCTCCTCTGTCCTCCACTCGTTACCTGTATTAATGGCACCTGTTTGAACTTGTTATCAGTATAAAAGACACGTGTCCACAACCTCAAACAGTCACACTCCAAACTCCACTATGGCCAAGACCAAAGAGCTGTCAAAGGACACTAGAAACAACATTTTAGACCTGCACCAGGCTGGGAAGACTAAATCTGCAATAGGTAAGCAGCTTGGTTTGAAGAAATCAACTGTGGGAGCAATTATTAGGAAATGGAAGACATACAAGACCACTGATATTCTCCCTCGATCTGGGGCTCCACGCAAGATCTCACCCCGTGGGGTCAAAATGATCAAACGGTGAGCAAAAATCCCTGAACCACACGGGGGGGACCTAGTGAATGACCTGCAAAGAGCTGGGACCAAAGTAACAAAGCCTACCATCAGCAAGGGCATTGAAGATGAAACGTGGCTGGGTCTTTCAGCATGACAATGATCCCAAACACACTGCCCGGGCAACGAAGGAGTGGCTTCGTAAGAAGCATTTCAAGGTCCTGGAGTGGCCTAGCCAATCTCCAGATCTCAACCCCATAGAAAATCTTTGGAGGGAGTTGAAAGTCCGTGTTGCCCAGCAACAGCCCCAAAACATCACTGCTCTAGAGGAGATCTGCATGGAGGAATGGGCCAAAATACCAGCAACAGTGTGTGAAAACCTTGTGAAGACTTACAGAAAACGTTTGACCTCTGTCATTGCCAACAAAGTATTGAGAAACTTTTGTTATTGACCAAATACTTATTTTCCACCATAATTTGCAAATAAATTCATTAAGAATCCTACAATGTGATTTTCTGGATATTTTTTCTAATTTTGTCTGTCATAGTTGAAGTGTACCTATGATGAAAATTACAGGCCTCTCTCATCTTTTTAAGTGGGAGAACTTGCACAATTGTTGGCTGACTAAATACTTTTTTGCCCCACTGTATATAAAAAAAAACTGAAATATCACATGTACATAAGTATTCAGACCCTTCACTCAGTACTTTCTTGAACCACCTTTGGCAGCGATTATAGCCTCGAGTCTTCTTGGGTATGACGCTACAAGCTTGGCACACCTGTATTTGGGGAGTTTCTCCCATTCTTCTCTGCAGATCCTCTCAAGCTCTGTCAGGTTGGATGGGGCGCATCGCTGCAAAGCTATTCTCAGGTCTCTCCAGAGATGTTCGATCGGGTTCCAGTCTAGGCTCTGGCTGGGCCACTCAAAGACTTGTAACCGAAGCCACTCCTGCGTTGTCTTGGCTGTGTGCTTAGGGTCATTGTCCTGTTGGAAGGTGAATCTTCGCCCCAGTCTGAGTTCCTGAGCGCTCTGGAGAAGGTTTTCATAAAGGATCTCTCTGTACTTTCTGTTTTTAATTTGTAATAAACTTGCTAACATTTCTAAAAAACTGTTTTTGCTTTGTCAATATTTTCACGTTATGACCATAGTTATTTTATTATTTGTTTTAGTATGGTCAGGGTGTGAGTTGGGGTGTGCAGTCTATGTTTGTTTTTCTATGTTGGTTTTTGTGTTCGGCCTAGTATGGTTCTCAATCAGAGGCAGGTGTCGTTAGTTGTCTCTGATTGAGAATCACACTTAGGTAGCCTGGGTTTCACTTTTGGTTTGTGGGTGTTTGTTTCCGTGTGAGTGTTTGGGCCACACGGTACTGTTTCGGTTTTGTATATTTCACGTTTATTATTTTGTTCCGGTGTTCAGTTGTGTTTTTTGAATAAATCAATATGGACACTTACCATGCTGCGTTTCGGTCCGATCCTTACTCCTCCTCAGACGAAGAGGAGGAAATCCGTTACAATTATGGGGTATTGTTTGTAGATTTATGAGAATAAATAAATATTTCATCCATTTTAAAATAAGGCTGTGACGTAACAAAATGTGGAAAAAGGGAAGGGGTCTGAATATTTTCCGAATGCACTGTAACAAATCACAGTCTTGGCTTTGTCATTGTCACTGGAGGGCAGACTGTATTGAAATGGGATTTGGGAGTGAAGGGTACGACAGCATGCTCTCACCGTGCCAAGCTTGGACTCTAGAAGGCTCACAACTCTACCAGCAGTAGCTTAATAAATATTAGCATTTATAACGTGTTTTTTTTTTGTATTATCTCCCACCTTCTAAATATTTAAGTAAAGGCATCTGTTTGTCATTAAAGTCAATAGAGGCTTTTGTGGGGGATATCAAACCCCTCATAGAGACACATTAGATCTCAGCATTACGCTTTACTATGCGGGAGGACTTAAAGGCTGCCTGCTGATTTTGGGGGATCTATGTCCCCTTTGCTGAGGCGGGATAAACAGATAGTTAACATTTAGGAACTCTAATCTAAGCAAAAGTTAGGGATTTGTGGTGGATTATTACGCTAAACACACTCTAGGACTTTTGGTTTGTTTTGCATGCAATGACCAAGGAACATATGGTTTGGGTGAGGCTCAGACGGCCAATAGAAGTTCATCAAAACAAAGTTCATCCTCTTAAGCGTAATAAACAACTCTGTCTGTTATTTTAGAAACATGTTTTCTAGATGTTTTCTGGATATTAGCTAGAGGAAAATAAAGCAACACTCATAAGAACATTGTGTTGAATTCTCGATCTTACACAATTTGTCACAGAAAGAATAATTCATATTGAATGGAGAATTCATTTGTTGAGAAAGAAATGATACCCTATTCCATATGTAGTTTATTACTTTTGACCAGAGCCTATTGGCCCTACAGGGCCCGTGTCATATCTAGTGCACTACATAGGCAATAGGGTGCCATTTCAGATGCAGCCTCTGACTCACTCTCATGTTCATGTTCTCTCTCCTCAGAGGCTGCTTCATCATTATTCCCATCACTGTTCAGGTCCCCTAGGAAACTAGCTTCTAGGGGAAATGAGGCCATCTTTTTCCCAGCCCTGTATTTATAATCTGCCCTCCCAGGTAAAGGACAACAAAGCAGCCAATTACCTCTAATCTAGCATGACTCATGGTAACTAGCATCAGGGGATGACCAGCCCGAGGAGTCTGTCTAGTCCTGCAGATTAAAAACAGCACAGATGCCCGACTATACTGGGCGCGCTGCATGTAGATAGAGTAGGAATATCGTTTTTTTTGTGTGTGTTTTTTAAAGTAAATATTTTGAAGTATGAAGCACCTCTCAAACAACCACTCACATCGATTTGTGTGAGTGAAAACCCATTGGCGAATGAGAGGGTGAAGGAGAGGGAGAATGATGAAGGTGAATGATGTGATTTGGTTGACTTGGAACCCCCCCCCCGTTCTGAAATGTATGCTCTGTAATGACGATTGGTGTTGGAAGTTGTTGTGACGTTTTGTCTTCTCTGCCACTGAGGTTGCCTGGTGTGTTTATGGCCAGAGAAGCAGTGATATCACATTGTGTTGACACTCCCACTCACTGGCACTGGATTGTTTCGCTGCGCTCACAGTTTCATAAATGTGTGTATATACTGTACAATGTGTGTGCTCATGTGTGTCTGCATGTGTACGTGTATACTCCCCATCCCCATCTTCACCGCCTCAGTCGGGCGGAACTCAGTTCTGCTCTGCTTTGCTTTGCAGTTCCTGTGCAAGGAGCAGGAGGAGTGGAGAGGAGCCCTGCGAGCGCCAGAGGTCACAATCCTGTACCAATTACTGTCTGCCTGCCAGGCAGCCCCAGCCCAGGGTTTAATATTCCTTCCCCTCCATTTTGATCTTGGCAGTAGGGGTATGCCAGCATGATCAACCCCCCCCCCCCCCCCCCCCCCCACGATGGGACCTGCCTCCCCTGTATCGCCCTCAGTTTTGATCTCTCTCCAAGGCTGGGCTGAGCCCCAGCTGTGCCCTGCATGCCAACAGGGAGGCCCGTGGATGGAAGCTGCTCTGCTCCCACTCGGTTTGCTCTGCCTGCCTGCCTCTTTCTTCAGCATCTGCCAGTTTAAAGGGCCTCTCCTTCACTAACGAGTTGATAGACTCCCTGTAACCTCTGGCACAGTGAATGCTAATGCACCCCGGCTCATGCTGTTGTGTTCTGGGACCTCTACCGTGTGAGGAGAGGCTGTATTGTTAGTGTTTGGCGTTGGAAGGAAGCAGGAGAGAGGAGTGCAGAGTGAATGTGAATTGCTAAGGCCAGGTGAGACGATTTCTGATTGGTGATGACTTTTCACTGTCATAGGCTGAAAGTGCAGGTATCTGTAAAGAGCAAGGAAATAACTAGATACCTGTATTGCATGGCATTGTACAGTAACTTGCGCATTCCCTTTATTTGTGCCCAATCTTTTTCACTTCAGTGATTTCTACCATTGGCCTGTAAAACCAGCCTTCTGTCCTCCTTTTCTGCTTCCAGTTATACCTACTTTACTAGTTCTCATCTGTGAAACTTGCAGCTTGCCAATATACTGTTCTTAAGCAGGAGCAACGACTACTCTTGCATTTCCTTTCAAGTCAGCAACTATTATAACTATTATGACAGCTATGACATCTAGTGAGATAGAAGCAGAATTCTTGAAAAAAGACCCCATTACCAGTGTGTATCATTCACAATAACTAGGGCCCGACTGGCCCAAACCATGATCTCATACAACCGGATATGATTGGGGTCTTTCTAGGACACCTCTCCTACATACACCTCACCAGCACTCAATCACTCCTGTAGGTAAAACAGATCAGTATGTCTTCTATCTCTCACTCAGGTGCTAGAAGAGCTCTTCCTCCTCTCTGTATTTCAGCGCTGCATTGGGGGAATCAGCCTTGACAGCTCCGCCAGTAAAATCACACCGGCTCCCATCAGACACCATTACATCGGAAAATGACAGACATGAGGTAAATGAGTGGCGATTTACTGCCATTTAAATGCAAGACAGAGTCTGGGAGGCTTGGCGGCGGCTGCAGACCCTTCCATCTCTGTGTGACTTTGCTACGAAGGGGCCATACATTTCCAGCAGACAGACCCCCACAGGGACACCTCTCAGCAGCTCTGTGCTGTAGCCAGATAATGATTATTACCTCTGACTGAGAGTGATGGACATGAGGAGACAGAGAAAGAGAGAGATATATACAGAGGGGGAGCAAGAGAGAGAGGAAGAGTGAGAAAGGAGAGAAAGAGAGAGAAGGTGAAAGGGAGAGGAGAGAGAGCAAGAGAGAGATACAGACAGAGAGAGAGACAGAGGGAGAGGGAGAGAGAGAGAGAGCTAACCCCAGCTGAACCTGTAGAGGCAGCCATGGCAGCACGTCTGGACGATGAACCTGAATAACACATAACTTAAAGTTACATGCGTCACCCCGGTTCTCTGATACTATGAGTGAGACATCTCACTAGTGGGATTAATCAAAATCTCTAAGTAGCTTGAATAGCCAATTATACAGATCTGTCGGAGACAGACAGGTCTAGTGGCGAATGAGGGAGCCCCTCCACTCATGCTTAAGAGCCACTTTCCCGCCATCTGATCATTCTCGAGCATGCCGAACTCCTATTGCGAGTAGGGAAATATGGTGAGTGTAGGGTTGCAAAATTCCCAAACTAGGGTTTCTGGAAAACCAGGCAATTTTGCAACCCTAGGTGAGCTGTCTCACTCATAATATCAGAGAACCAGGGTTATGCAAGTAACCTTGAGTTCTCTTTCAATTACTCGTTTTGACACCTCACTAGTAGGATATGGCCAACTCCCGCATCGCACACGCTCTCTGAAGCCAAGCAGTCTCACATATCAACCGTCAGAGGCCCTGACACTGAGGACAGTATGTGCCAATGACGGGGCAGTGACGTCTAGACGGTAGATCCTCATAAAAGTATGAGGGGGTGCCCTACAAGCCGTATCGCAAATCTCCTATAAGGAGATGCCCTTGAACAGTACCCAAGAGGTAGCCATACCTCTGGTGAAGTGAGCCCTCAGGCCTTCCAGAGACTGTAACCCCTTGCTATTATAGGCCAATATAATAGCTTCCACAATTCAATGTGACAACCGTTGACGAGAAAGGGGCCTCCCCTTGCAGGGATGCACCCAGGACACAATAGAGAATATGCACAACACGCGTACTGGACACTAATGGTGTCAATAGAAGGGAAAGCGGCAGGTGGATTGCCGCTAACCTTAGGGCATAATGGTGGGGTGAGCAACAAGGTAACGTTGGAAATGCCCCGGGCAAAACTTTAGGCACAAATGATGAACTGACGGTGCGTGCAGCTCACTCACTCGCTTTTTGGACGTAAGGGCGGCCAGTAAAGCGGTCTTAAAGGAGAGATATTTCATCTCCATGTTTTCCAACGTCTCAAAAGTCTGCTGTGAAATAGCCTCAAGCATAATAGACAAATCCCATGACAGGACTAAAGACTTGGGAATTGGACGTAAGCGACATGCCCCGTTCATGAAACAACATAACAGGGGATGTTTCTCCACCGTGTTCTTGTCGAAGACTATATGAAAGGCAGAGATAGCGGAGAAAAACTCCCCTCTGTTCAAAAGGTCTTGCAGAAAGCATAAAACCTTGGATACAGAGCATTGGTAAGGAATGATCTGTTTTTGGTCACGGCACTTCTCAAAAACGCACCACTTGTTTCCATACAGTGAGCGTGTAGAAGGGGCTCTAGTACTCTGGATAGTCTCAATGACTCTGAGAGGCAGGCCTGTCATATCCAGATTTAACCTCTCACGGGCAGGGCCCAGAGGGGAGTAACAGGAATTGCAAAGGCTTGTTGTACAGCAGGAGAATGATCTCTGCTATCCAGAGCTAGCCTTGCAGTTGACGGGCTACCAAGATGAGGGATAAGCGTTCCCCCGGAAGGAGTCTCCAATCCCCTTGATAGACATTCCCTCTGGACATTAAGTCTGCTCCTATGTTCAGTATGCCCGGGACATGAATCGTGTGTAGGGACAGTAGATGTGCTCTGCTCCCCATAATAATACTGACCGATAGTCTGTGTAAGCACAGGGAGCGAGTGCCACCCTGGCGGTTGATGTACAGTCGTATTGTCCGTTCTGATCAAGACATAGAAAGTGTTTCAGTGAAAGAAACACTGTCAGCAACTCAAGGTAATTTATGTGAGCAATGCAGAGTTGTGGGGTCCACACTCCACACGTTTATTGCTTTTTACTCATGAACTGTGCCCCAGCCCGATAGTAACGCATCTGTCATCATCACTTTCCTCGTTGCCACTACCCCTAGGGGAGTGTCATTAATGAAGATCGCGGTGCTCTTCCTGTGGCGAAGAGCTGAGAGACATGCAGAGGTCACCTTTATCTGACGATTGAGGTGACACCGTGTACACAGACGTTGGGCAAACACCCAGCACTGGAAGTCTCTCATTCTCAGTAGGCCGAGAGGTACTACATCAACTCGGTACTGGTATCCCGTGTACAGCGCCTTCAGAAAATATTCACACACCTTGACTTTTTCCACATTTTGCACATTTTGCTACTAAATTTAGATTTTGTGTCACTGGCCAACACATAATACCCCATAATGTCAAAGTGGAATTATGTTTTTAGAATTTTATACAAATGAATTAAAAATTAAAAGCTGAGTCAATAAGTATTCCACCCCTTTGTTATGGTAAGCCTAAATAAGTTCAGGAGTAAAGATTTGCTTAACAAGTCACATAATAAACTGCATGGACTGTATGCAATAATAGTGCATAACATGATTTTTGAATGACTACCTCATCTCTGTACCCCACACATACAATTATCTGTCAAACAGTGAATTTCAAACCACAAAGACCAGGAAGGTTTTCCAATGCCTTGCAAAGAAGAGCACCTATTGGTAGATGGGTAAAAATTAAAAAAGCTGACATTGAATATCCATTGGAGCATGGTGAAGTTTTAATTACAATTTGGATTGTGTATCAATACACCCAGTCACTACAAAGATAGAGCCGTCCTTCCTAACTCAGTTGCAGGAGAGGAAGGAAACCGCTCCAGGATTTCACCATAAGACCAATGGTGATTTTAAAACAGTTTCAGAGTTTAACAGCTGTGATAGGAGAAAACTGAGGATGGATCAACAACATTGTAGTTACTCCACAGTACTAACCTAATATACAGAGTGAAAATAAGGAAGCCTATACAGAATACAAATATTCCAAAACATGCATCCTGTTTGAAACAAGGCACTAAAGTACACCTGCAAAATATTTGGCAAAGAAATTAACTTTATGTCCTGAATACAAAGCATTGTTTGGGGGCAAATCCAACACAACCTATCACTGAGTACACCTCTTCTTATTTTCAAGCATGGTGTTGACTGCGTCATGTAATGGGTATGCTTGTCATTGACAAGGACTAGGGAGTTTTATAGGTTAAAAAGAAACGGCATAGAGCTAAGCACGGGCAAAATTCTAGAGGGAAACCTGGTTCAGTCTGCTTTCCAACAGACACTGGGAGACAAATTCACCTTTCAGCAGGACAATAACCTAAAACACATGGTCAAATATACACTTGAGTTGCTTACCAAAACGACATTGAATGTTATTGAGTGGCCTTGTTGAAGTTTTGACTTAAATTGTCTTGAAAATCGATGGCAACTTGAAAATGGCTGTCTAGCAATGATCAACAACCAACTTGACAGCTTGAAGAACTTAAAAAAAAATATTGTGCAAATATTTTACAATTCAGGTGTGCAAAACTCTAAGAGACTTACCCAGAAAGATTCACAGCTGTAATTGCTGCTAAAGGTGATTCTAAAATGTATTGACTCAGGGGTTCAGGCTGTAACACAACAACATGTGGAATATGTCAAGGGGTATAAATACTTTCTGAATGGCACTGTACAGTATATAGCCAAGTTATCGATACTCATTGTGTATTTATACCATGTGTTATTATTTTAACTCTTTTCTTCTATTTTCTTTCTCTCTGCATTGTTGGGAAAGTCCCGTAAGTAAGCATGTCACTGCTAATCTACACCTGTTGTTTACGAATGTAATGGGGTGCGTAACTGGTGGCAGTGAAGTCAGACGCAGGAGAGCAGAACTAGGTAATAGCCGGAGCAGTTTAATTCCAAAACCAACAGCATAAAGAATTAACCAGCATGGGTACAAAACCCGACGCGCACAGTAAACATGTGCACAAGCACAACAAACAATTCCACACAATTCCACACAAAGACATGGGGGGAACAGAGGGTTAAATACACAACACTTAACGAGGAAAATGAGAACCAGGTGTGTAGGACAACAAGACAAAACAAATGGAAAATTAAAAGTAGATCGACGATGGCTAGAAGACCGGTGACACCGACCGCCACCCGAACAAGGAGAGGAACCGATTTCGGTGGAAGTCGTGACAGTACCCCCCCCCCCCCCCCCCCCCCTTGACGCCCAGCTCCAGCAGCGCGCCGACACTGGCCTCGAGGACGACCTGGAGGACGAGGTGCAGGGCGATCCAGACGGAGACGGTGAAACTCCCGCAGCATTGAAGGGTCCAACACGTCCTCCACCGGAACCCTGCATCTCTCCTCCAGACCGCACCCCTCCTAGTCCACGAGGTACTGAAGGCCCCTCGCTCGACGCCTCGAATCCAGTATGGATCGAACGGAGTATGCCGGGGCCCCCTCGATGTCCAGAGGGGGGCGGAGGAACCTCCCACACCTCAGACTCCTGGAGCGGGCCAGCCACCACCGGCCTGAGGAGAGACACATGGAACGAGGGGTTAATACGGTAATCGGGGGTAAGCTGTAACCTGTAACTTACCTCGTTCAGTCTCCTCAGGACTTTAAATGGCCCCACAAACCGCGGACCCAGCTTCCGGCAGGGCAGGCAGAGGGGCAGGTTTCGGGTTGAGAGCCAGACCCGGTCTCACTGCGGTGACGGTCTGCGCTGGCTTTCTGGTGCAGCACAACGCGCTGAAGTTGAACATGAGCGTCGTCCCATGTCTCCTCTGCGTGCCGGAACCAGTCGTCCACTGCAGGAGCCTCGGTCTGACTCTGATGCCAAGGACCCACAACCGGCTGATACCCCAGTACGCACTGGAAGGGGGAGAGGGGGAAATAACTTTTTTGCCCGCTTTGAGGACAATACAGTGCCACTGACACGGCCTGCAACGAAAACATGCGGTCTCTCCTTCACTGCAGCCGAGGTGAGTAAGACATTTAAACGTGTTAACCCTCGCAAGGCTGCAGGCCCAGATGGCATCCCCAGCCGCGCCCTCAGAGCATGCGCAGACCAGCTGGCCGGTGTGTTTACGGACATATTCAATCAATCCCTATACCAGTCTGCTGTTCCCACATGCTTCAAGAGGGCCACCATTGTTCCTGTTCCCAAGAAAGCTAAGGTAACTGAGCTAAATGACTACCGCCCCGTAGCACTCACATCCGTCATCATGAAGTGCTTTGAGAGACTAGTCAAGGACCATATCACCTCCACCCTACCTGACACCCTAGACCCACTCCAATTTGCTTACCGCCCAAATAGGTCCACAGATGATGCAATCTCAACCACACTGCACACTGCCCTAACCCATCTGGACAAGAGGAATACCTATGTGAGAATGCTGTTCATCGACTACAGCTCGGCATTCAACACCATAGTACCCTCCAAGCTCGTCATCAAGCTCGAGACCCTGGGTCTCGACCCCGCCCTGTGCAACTGGGTACTGGACTTCCTGACGGGCCGCCCCCAGGTGGTGAGGGTAGGCAACAACATCTCCTCCCCGCTGATCCTCAACACTGGGGCCCCACAAGGTTGCGTTCTGAGCCCTCTCCTGTACTCCCTGTTCACCCACGACTGCGTGGCCACGCACGCCTCCAACTCAATCATCAAGTTTGCGGACGACACAACAGTGGTAGGCTTGATTACCAACAACGATGAGACGGCCTACAGGGAGGAGGTGAGGGCCCTCGGAGTGTGGTGTCAGGAAAACAACCTCACACTCAACGTCAACAAAACTAAGGAGATGATTGTGGACTTCAGGAAACAGCAGAGGGAACACCCCCCCATCCACATCGATGGAACAGTAGTGGAGAGGGTAGCAAGTTTTAAGTTCCTCGGCATACACATCACAGACAAACTGAATTGGTCCACTCACACAGACAGCATCGTGAAGAAGGCGCAGCAGCGCCTCTTCAACCTCAGGAGGCTGAAGAAATTCGGCTTGTCACCAAAAGCACTCACAAACTTCTACAGATGCACAATCGAGAGCATCCTGGCGGGCTGTATCACCGCCTGGTATGGCAACTGCACCGCCCTCAACCGTAAGGCTCTCCAGAGGGTAGTGAGGTCTGCACAACGCATCACCGGGGGCAAACTACCTGCCCTCCAGGACACCTACACCACCCGATGTCACAGGAAGGCCATAAAGATCATCAAGGACATCAACCACCCGAGCCACTGCCTGTTCACCCCGCTATCATCCAGAAGGCGAGGTCAGTACAGGTGCATCAAAGCTGGGACCGAGAGACTGAAAAACAGCTTCTATCTCAAGGCCATCAGACTGTTAAACAGCCACCACTAACACTGAGTGGCTGCTGCCAACACACTGACACTGACTCAACTCCAGCCACTTTAATAATGGGAATTGATGGGAATGATGTAAATATATCACTAGCCACTTTAAACAATGCTACCTTATATAAATGTTACTTACCCTACATTATTCATCTCATATGCATACGTATATACTGTACTCTATATCATCGACGGTATCCTTATGTAATACATGTATCACTAGCCACTTTATACTATACTATGCCACTTTGTTTACATACTCATCTCATTTGTACATACTGTACCCGATACCATCTACTGTATCTTGCCTATGCTGCTCTGTACCATCACTCATTCATATATCCTTATGTACATATTCTTTATCCCCTTACACTGTGTACAAGACAGTAGTTTTGGAATTGTTAGTTAGATTACTTGTTATTACTGCATTGTCGGAACTAGAAGCACAAGCATTTCGCTACACTCGCATTAACATCTGCTAACCATGTGTATGTGACAAATAAAATTTGATTTGATTTGATTTTGATTTGATTTAGGATAGTCGAGGAGTGGCGGAGCGAGTTCTGGGCCATCTCTGCCCAGGGCACAAACGCTGCCCACTCCCCCGGCCGGTCCTGGCAATAAGACCTCAGAAACCTACCCACATCCTGGTTAACTCTCTCCACCTGCCCGTTACTCTCGGGACAAAAACCTGAGGTAAGGCTGATCGAGACCCCCAGACGTTCCATGAAAGCCCTTCAGGCCCTCCAAGTGATTTGGGGATCCCGATCAGACACTATATCCTCAGGCACGCCATAGTGCCGGAAGAGGTGAATAAACAAGGCCTCCGCAGTCTGTAGGGCCGTAGGGAGACCGGGCAGAGGAAGGAGACGGCAGGACTTAGAGAAATGATCCACAATGACCAGGATCGTGGTGTTTCCCTGTGACGGGGGAGATCGGTCAGGAAATCGATCGACAGGTGCGACCATGGCCGTTGTGGAACGGGTAATGGGTGTAGCTTACCTCTCAGCAGGTGCCTAGGAGCCTTACACTGAGTGTACACCGAGCAAGAGGAAACATAAACCCTCACGTCCTTGGCCAAAATGGGCCACCAGTACTTCCCACTCAGACAGCGCACTGTCCGACTGATGCCTGGATGACCAGAGGAAGGTGACGTATGGGCCCAACAGATCAGCCGATCACGGACAGCAGACGGAATGTACAGACGCCCAGCGGGACAAAGGAGGGGAGCAAGCTCTGCACGTAACACCTGCTCAATGTCCACGTCCAGCTCCCATACTACCGGTGCCACCAGGCAGGAGGCCGGGAGTATGGGGGTGGGATCCATGGGCCGCTCCTCCGTGTCATACAGCCTGGTCTGTAAGAAAGTGAGAAAACAAAACGGGTGAAAAACATGGCCCACCTTGCCTGGTGAGGGTTCAGTCTCCTCTCTGCCCGGATGTACTCCAGATTGCGGGGGTCAGTCCAGATGAGAAAAGGGTGTTCAGCCCCCTCGAGCCAATGTCTTCACGCCTTCAGAGCCTTGACGACAGCCAACAGCTCCTGGTCCCCCACGTCATATTTTCGCTCTGCCGGGCTGAGGTTCCTCGAGAAGAAGGCACAGGGGCGGAGCTTCGGTGGCGTACCCGACCACTGAGAGAGCACGGCTCCTATCCCAGCCTCAGACGTGTCCACCTCCACTATGAACGCCAAAGAGGGATCCGGATGGGCCAGCACGAGAGCCGAGGTAAACAGAGCCCTCAGGTGACCAAAAGCCCTGTCCGCCTCAGCCGACCACTGCAAACGTACCGGTCCCCCCTTCAGCAGTGACGTAATGGGAGCCGCTACCTGACAAAAACCCCGGAGAAACCTCTGGTAGTAATTGGAAAACCCTAGAAACCGCTGCACCTCCTTTACCATGGTGGGAGTCGGCCAATTACGCACGATGAAATGCGGTCACTCTCCATCTCCACCCCTGAGGTGGAAATGTGGTACCCTAGGAAGGAGACGGACTGTTGAAAGAACAGGCATTTCTCAGCCTTGACGTACAGATCATGCTCCAACAGTCGACCAAGCACCCTGCGCACCAGGGACACATGCTCGGCACGTGTAGAGGAGTATATCAGAACGTCATCAATATACACCACTACACGCTGCCCATGCAGGTACCTGAAAATCTCGTCTACAAAGGCTTGGAAGACCGATGGAGCATTCATCAACCCGTACGGCATGATGAGGTACTCATAATGCCCTCAGGTCGTACTGAACACCGTCTTCCACTCGTCTCCCTCCCTGATACGCACCAGGTTGTAAGCGCTCCTGAGATCTAGTTTGGTAGCAGGTAACTGTACCTCACCGTGATTTGAATGAGACCTCTATAGTCAATACACGGGCGCAAACCTCCCTCCTTCTTCTTCACAAAAAATAAACTTGAGGAGGCGGGTGAAGTGGAGGACCGAATGTACCCCTGACGCAGGGATTCGGCAACATATGTTTCTATAGCCGCCATCTCCGCCTGTGACAGGGGATACATGTGACTCCTGGGAAGTGCAGCGTCTACCAGGAGATTTATCGCACAATCCCCCAGTTGATGGGGTGGTAATTGAGTCGCCTTCTTTTTGGAGAAGGCGAGAGCCAAATCGGTATATTTAAAAAAAAAACTCTGTTTATTAAGTTTTACACACACACACACACAGACAAGACAAAGCAATATAAATAATATACTCAACTAGAAAAAAAATACAAATAAAAATACAAATAAAAAAATAGCTTTAAAGATACCATACAAGTTAAACACACCAGGCAGAAGGCTACAGAGGTTAAAGGGCAATCTATAGTACAGGGACAGAGCAAACACCTCACCATTGTTCCTGTAAACAGTCAAGGGATAAGGGTGGAGAAATGCAACCACTCAGAGAGTCATGGCCACAGACCGACCATCCACTGGACCAAAAAAAAAGTTTACAATGCTTTAAAATTAAAAATAAATAAAAATAGAATGATTATTCATGTAGGCGTGAACAAAATGTAAAAATAACTGGGAAAAACAAGCTCACACTTCAGTCTCTGCCCGGGCAAGATGAACAAGGCATCTGCGGATCACAATCAATAAGCACATGGACCTTAATGCCCCCCCCCAGCAAAAACACAGAGAGAAGCTCCTCCAACCCTTAAGTCACAGACTTATTTTAGTATTAATTGGAATGCCATCAGAGGATGGACTGTTTAAAGTAAGACCGGAATGGAGCCCAAGCCTCATCAAACAGTTTGGGGTTCCCACGTGAATTGAATTGAATTTTTTCTAGTTTCAGAGAGCACAACACATCCCTCACCCAATATTTATAAGATGGGGGAGCTGCCATCTTCCAGTTCTGTAGTATTAGCCGTCTAGCTAAAAGAGTTGTATAAGCAACAGTGTCCGACTGGATTCTTGATAGGGGGGGTACCCATGGGCAGTACTCCAAAAAGGGCTGTAAGGGGAGACGGATCTATAACAGTGTCACATATATCAGAGAAACATTTAAATATTAATTCCCAGAAACCTGACAGTTTATGACAGCCCCAAAACATATGCAACAGTGTGGCTGTTTCCACTTTACATCTGACACAGGTAGGATCAAAATCAGAGAATATTCTTCCAAGTTTGGCCCCCGACCAGTGGATATGGTGAACCATCTTGAATTGAATGAGGCTGTGTCTAGTGCTAAAAGAGGACGAGTGCACCCTGTGCAGCACAGATTCCCAGGTGTCTTCCCCAAGTTCCTCCCCCAAATCCTTTTCCCATCGAGTCTTTAAAGTCACTAAAGAAGGGTTCTGTAAGTCATGAATGATTGCATATACATCTGAAATTGCGCCCCTAGGAAGCTTGTTCAGCTCCAAGATGCTCTCTATAGCTGTATTCGCAGGCCTATTGGGAAATCCAGGTGTGTTAGCTCTGACAAAGTTTCTAGTCTGGAGATAGCGGAAAAAGTGGGATTGGGGGAGATTGAACTTTTCCTGCAGCTGAGAAAAAGAGGCAAATGTATCATCAAAGAATAATTGGGCTAGCGAGGAGAGGCCTAGTGAGTGCCAAATGCCAAAAGCACCATCATTCAAAGATGGAGGAAATAAAATGTTCTGATTGATTGGGCCTGATAGAGAAAAGCCTCGGAGGCTAAAGGCTAAACGGAACTGATTCCAAATTTTAAGAGACTGCTTTACAATTGGGTTGACACACCTTTTGCCTAGGGACACTGGGAGAGATGAGCACAGCACAGAGGAAAGTGCTGCAGGTTTACACGATTCAGACTCCATCTGGACCCAGAGTGGTCTAGGGCCAGTAGGATCAGTCTGCAGCCAGTACAGAACGGCTCTGAAATTTGCAGCCCAGTAGTATGTCTGAAAATTTGGTAGAGCTAAACCCCCCAATGACCTAGGCTTCTGTAAATGTTTTCTACCAATCCGTGGTATCTTGCCATCCAAAATAAAATGCATGAATGTTTGATCCAGTGAAATAAAAAAAGATTTTGGAATAAAAATGGGTAAACATTGAAATAAATATAAAAATTTGGGCAACACATTCATTTTAATGACATTAATCCTTCCGATAAGAGAAAGGGGTAGCGAATTCCAAAAAGTAAAAGATTGTTACAATCTGTCTGCTAGAGCAACAAAGTTTTCCTGAAACAAATTAGAATATTTCCTTGTCACTTTTACTCCCAAGTAAGTGAATTGATCCCGGACAATCCTAAACTGAGTACTTGTAAAAGAGCACTTTAAAGCAGCCTTGTTTACCGGAAAAAGCTCACTCTTGCCTAGATTCAGCTTGTACCCTGAGATTGATCCAAACTTTTTAAGAACAGATAGGGCACGTGGCAATGAGGTATCGGGGTGGGAGATAAACAAAAGGAGGTCGTCAGCATATAGCGAGACTTTCTGCTCCCAGCCCGCCCTGATTATGCCTTGAATGGCATCATTAGAGCGTAGTGCAATGGCGAGAGGTTCGATTGCCAAAGCAAACAACAAGGGGGAGAGTGGGCAACCCTGTCTGGATCCGCGGTGCAAGGGAAAATAGTCAGAGGACAAGTTATTAGTCCGTACCGAAGCCATGGGGGAAAAATAAAGAATCTTTATCCACGCAATGAATTTGGGGCCAAAGCCAAATCTATGAAGGGCAGCTGTTAGGTAATCCCACTCAACGCGGTCAAACGCTTTTTCGGCGTCAAGTGAGACCACCACCTCCGGGTCCCCCGACGCTGGGGAGTACAGTATATTCATAAGGCGCCTAATATTGAAAAATAATTGCCTATTTCTCACAAAGCCAGTCTGGTCAGAGTGTATTACTTGGTGCAGCAAGCCTTCCATACGGATGGCTAAAAGCTTAGCTAGGATTTTGTAATCACAGTTTAAAAGCGAGATTGGGCGATAGGATCCACATTCCAGGGGGTCTTTGTTTTTCTTTAGTAGTAATGAAATTGAAGCCTGATAAAGACTAGGCGGTAGCTTTGAAGTATTAAGGCACTCTGCAAATAGTCAAGACAAGAATGGGCAAAGCAGACCAGAAAACGTCCTGTAAAATTAGGTTGGAAAACCGTCCGGACCCGGTGATTTACCACTTTTCATTGCGGACACTGCTGTTGCATTCTCCTCAAGCGTAAATTCTTCTTCTAGACAGTCATGGGAGTCTGTATCAATTGAAGGCATATTCAAGCCATTCAAGAAGGAGTCAATCAGCAAAAGGTCTTGGGGGGATTCAGAGGTGTATAGCGCAGAGTAAAATTGTTTAAATTGATCATTGATCTCTTTATGTATAACTGTGGTGGCACCATGCGGGGTCCTTATTTGTGGGATTAAACGTGAGGCCTCAGATTTACGGATCTGATGCGCAAGGAGTTTACTGGCCTTGTCGCCTTGTTCATAGAATTTGTATCGAGCTCGCAAGAGTAACTGTTCAGCTTGCCTGGTAGAAAGCTCATCAAATTCAGATTGGAGTAGTTGGCGCTCTTTATGCAGATCAGAGGAAGGATCCGTAGCATACTTCTCATCCAATGTGGCTATGGACTCGCTCAGGTCCCGAAGTCGCTGGGAGCGAACTCTGTTTTGGTTGGCTGTATAAGAAATAATTTGGCCACGTAGGTATGCTTTGAGAGACTCCCATATGGTAGAGCAGGACATACCCGGTGTTGAATTAGTTTCTAGGAATAAGGTGATTTCAGAAGAAATGAAATTGACACTCCTTATCTGAGAGTAAAATGGGGTTGAGACGCCATTGATAACACATAGGAGGTCGCTGGGGAAACTCTAGTTCAAGCACTAATGGTGAATGGTCAGAGATAACAATACTCTCGTAAGTACACTGCCGAAGGTTAGGCAGAAGTTTTTTGTCCAAAAAGAAGTAATCAATCCGGGAGTATGTTTGATGAACATGAGAATAAAAGGAATACTGTCTATTTGTAGGATGTAGGAAACGCCAGGCCTCAAACATAGCATATTTCTGAAGAAAGGATTGAATAAGTAGGGCACATTTAGATGGGCCTGTATTTGTTTGTGAGGACTTGTCAAGAACTGGGGACATTTTACAGTTGAAATCCCCCCCTAAAATCAACAAATGAGAATCTAAATTGGGAATAGCAGACAGAAAGGAAGAAATGAAACTTGTGTCATCCCAATTAGGAGCATAAACACTATCCAAAACAAGAGGGGTAGAAAACAGTTCACCGGTTACTATGACGTATAGGATCCCTTAGGATCAGCAATAACCTCAGAAGCTACAAAGGGAGTAGCATTATCAACCAGAATAGCAGCACTTCTTGATTTACTATGAAAGTTTGAGTGGAACACTTGACCAACCCAGTCCTTACGCATCCTAAAATGCTCACCAGTCCTCAAGTGAGTCTCTTGTAGAAATGCAATATTTGCATTCAAACCCTTTAAGTGTGTCAACGCCCTCTTACGCTTCACCGGGTTGTTAACCCCTTTGGTGTTCCAAGAAATGTACTTGATCGCATTATTTCGGCCCCTCTGGGCATTCCCGTTATTCAACCCTGTCATTAGAGCATAGAATGGAAAAGCAATGAGCGCCCAAAACCCCCAGAATAACTTGTCTCAGAGTAATAATGTATGGTGGTAAATGTTTGGAAAAAGTACAGAAAAAAAAAACAGAAAAAAAAAAAAAAAAACAGAATGACAACATTAGAACTGAACAATTCAACCGTGTAGCCTCGGGAGACATTTACTGTTTACTGGGTCAATGCAAACGGATGCAGTAAACAAATAACCAAAGATATTTTGAGTCACTTAGACAATGTGTAAACAAACTAAATAGGTGAGCGAGATAAGGCACGCACACTAGATGATCAAAACATTAGATCACATCAAATAAGCCTGAATAGTTTCACCAACTATTCAAGACTAGCCTGTTATATCTAAACATAATTTTACCACAGGTGGGTTACTTACTATCCACAGTTCGCAAGCAACAGTTGCTGAATTGTGAGCATATTCAAGACTTCTTGATGTGACGTTGAATGTGAGCCATAGCCTCATCCGGAGATTCAAATGTTTAGTCTTTACCCTCATGAGATATCCATAAACGGGCCGGGAATCGCAGTCCATACTTCACACTTGGATGGTCCCGAAGTACTCGTTTGGCCTGTCCGAAAGCTGCGCGCTGCCTGGAAACAGTGGGGGAGTAGTCCTGGTAGATGGAGAAGCTCTCTCCTTGAAAGCTCAGAGTGGTATTGCGGGCTCGTCGGAGGATCTCCATCTTCTCATGAAAGAAGTGCACTCGAAGAATTATGTCACGGGGCCTCTCCCCATCCCGGGGCTTTGGGCGCAGCGACCGGTGGGCTCGATCAATCAGGGGCTTTTCATCTAAGGCAAGAACATCCATCCCTGAAACTAAATCCGTGGCGCGATGCATTTCCGCGGACTCTGGGACCGATACAAGTCTCAGATTATTGCGGCGAGAGAATCCCTCTAAACTCACACAGCTCTCCTTCACCTTTTTCAAATCCGCAGCTAGGCGTTTAACTTCAGCCTCCAGGGATGTAGTTAAATCGGAGACATTAGTAGCGGAGGTCTCCAGTGCTGCAATCGTTGTAGTGTGTGACGCAGTTGTTGTTTTGAGGAATGTGATTGCTGGCACAGTCTCGTTCCGCAGGATGGTTAAATCTGCTTTTAAAGTATCAGAAACCTCCTGTATTCTGGCCTCAATAGTAGCAACCACCTGTGTTTTCATTTCAACTATCTCAGAGCGTAGTAGTTTGATGGCCTTGATGGCCAAGCCGCGGTAAAGTGTGCGTCCCCGGGCCCTCAGACTCAGGAGAGGGCGGTGATGAGAGCGGGTCTTGTAGGCCGGGTTTTCTCAAAGTCATGCTTTTGGCCTTATGTTTGGTCGACATGCTGACATTCGGAAGCAAAGTAGTCTTGGTTTTTACGGAAAGGGATCACCAAATTAATATTTGAAAATAAATACAGTTCTGCTGCAGAATTCACATAAACTTTAAGAATACCACGGGAGCAAACGGAAAACACGTCAGTCGCACATGCGTCCCCTACCATCCCAAATCGGTATATTCAGGAGAAATGTGCATGGTGGAGACCTGGTGTGGACTTTCAACCATAGTAGCACCAACGGAAACCCCTAAACACCTCCCTGAGCACTCTCGCAACCACCCCGTGAAAGCCCTCTGTTGCCATGAAATGGTGGGGTCATGACGAGCTAACCAGGGAAGGCCTAATACCATGGGAAATGCAGGAGAGTCAATGAGGAAGAGACTGATTCTCTCCTCATGACCCCCCTGCGTAACCATGCCCAGGGGGATGGTAGCTTACCT
The DNA here is from genome assembly GCF_057628025.1 of Oncorhynchus mykiss. Taxonomy (NCBI): domain Eukaryota; kingdom Metazoa; phylum Chordata; class Actinopteri; order Salmoniformes; family Salmonidae; genus Oncorhynchus; species Oncorhynchus mykiss. The sequence continues at coordinate 39,883,771 of NC_143038.1, read as the reverse complement.
AATCACCCTGGACCCTAATGGTCGACTGTCCTCTGCGTGAACTGGGAAAGGCGTAACAACTGGAAGAGTAGGGATCCCTAACCTATGGCGAATGCTCTGTTGATAAAATTCCCAGCCGCGCCTGAATTGACGAGCACCTTATGCTGGGAATGCGGGGAAAACTCAGGAAAGTAAACATGCCCAAACAGGTGTACAACAGAGGGCTCTGGATGGGAGTGGTGCATCCTCACCTGGGGAGACGTCAGAGTGCCCTGCCTGCTGCCTCGACCCCTAGAGTAACCAACCCGGCACCGACCAGCAGTGTGACCTCTGTGGCCACAGATGGTACACATGAAAGCTCCTCCTCCGGCCTCCCTGAGCCGGGCACCTCCCAGCTCCATAGGCACCGGAGCGGTGGTGCTGGGAGAGGGAATCGACAGAGCCCTCTCTGGACGTCCGCGGGTGACCAGCAGGTTATCCAACCGAATGGACAGGTACACCAGCTGGTCGAATGTGAGGGTGGTATCCCTGCAGGCCAACTCCCGACGGACATCCTCGCGCAGGCTGCAACGGTAGTGCTCGATAAGGGCCCTGTCGTTCCATCCCGCTCCTGCGGCCAGGGTCCATAATTCCAGGGCAAACTCCTGGGCGTTCCCCGTCCCCTGCCTCAGGTGGAAAAGACGCTCACCCGCCGCTCTACCTTCTGGCGGTGGTCGAAGACTGCGTGAAGTCGTCCAACGCCGCATATCCTTCTCCCCACACGGCGTTAGCCCACTCCAGAGCTCTCCCTGAGTGGCACAAGACGAGTGCGGACACTCTCTCCCTTTCCGAGGGAGCCAGATAAACGGTGCCCAGGTATAGGTCCAGCTGTAGCAGGAACCCCTGGCACCGTGCCGCCGTCCCATCATACTCCCCGGGAAGGGCGAGACGCATCCCACTGGGACCGGGTAAAGGAGGGACGAGTATTGGGAACCACTGTTGTGCTGGTGAAGGCACTGGAGGAGCTCCATGTCTCTCCCAGCGGTCCATGGTCTGGACGACGCAGTCCATCGCGACGCCGAGATGTTGTAGCATCGCCGCGTGTTCTCTGACGCGCTCCTCAACTCCTGTAACCGGGGTACCTGCTGGTGCATAATTCTGCAATGGGGTGCGCAACTGGTGGCAGTGAAGTCAGACGCAGGAGAGCAGAACTAGGTAATAGCCGGAGCAGTTTAATTCTAAAACCAACAGTGTAAAAAATTAACCAACATGGGTACAAAACCCGACGCGCACCAGTAAACATGTGCACAAGCACTTACAACAAACAATTCCACACAAAGACATGGGGGGAACAGAGGGCTAAATACACAACACTTAATGAGGGAAATGAGAACCAGGTGTGTAGGAAAACAAGACAAAACAAATGGAAAATGAAAAGTGGATCAACGATGGCTAGAAGACCGCCGAACGTCGCCCGAACAAGGAGAGGAACCGACTTCGGTGGAAGTCGTGACAACGAAGCATGTGACAAATACATTTGAATTTGATTTGACTACTGAGATGGTGGACCCCATCAACCCCGGCACTCGGAGGCACGTCTTGAACGTGATGAGCGCCCCCCTGTGGAACAAGGAGCGGCACTGTCGGAACAAAGTGGTGCAGTCTCTGAGAATGCTCCCTGCCAGCCCCACGCCTAGGTATTCTATTCTCTCTTTTGGCACCAAACAGCTCTTTTTCTGATTGATCTTAGCTCGGAGAGACGGGTTACAAGGGAATTTGTGTTTCGTACCACTCGTTCCCAGAATCAGGAGCAAAGCAGGTAATCATCTATGTAGGCAGAGACTCTCAGCTCCTTGTTTCTAAGTGGTGTGAGGAAGTAAAAAGTACATATTTTCTTTAGAGGTATAGTGAAGTAAATGTAAAGTTGTAAAAAAAATACACTACCGTTCAAAAGTTTGGTGTTACTTTGAAATGTCCTTGTTTTTGAAAGAAAAGCACATTTTTTGTCCATTAAAATAACATCAAATTGATCAGAAATACAGTGTAGACATTGTTAATGTTGTAAATGACTATTGTAGCTGGAAACAGCTGATTTTTGTATGGAATGTCTACATAGGCGTACAGAGGCCCATTACCAGCAACCATCACTCCTGTGTTCCAATGTCACATTGTGTTAGCTAATCCAAGTTTATAATTTTAAAAGGCTAATTGATAATTAGAAAACACTTTTGCAATTATGTTAGCACAGCTGAAAACTGAAAACCAGAATAGAAAGAGGAGTGAGAAACCCCGGTGCACAACTGAGCAAGAGGACAAGTATATTAGAGTGTCTAGTTAGAGAAGCAGATGCCTCACAAGTCCTCAACTGGCAGCTTCATTAAATAGTACCCGCAAAATACCAGTCTCACCGTCAACAGTGAAGAGGCGACTACGGGATGCTGGCCTTCTAGGCTGAGTTACAAAGAAAAAGCCATATCTCAGACTGGCCAATAAAAATAAAATATTAAAATGGGCAAAATAATACAGACACTGGATAGAGGAATTCTGCCTAGAAGAGTGCTTTTCTTTCAAAAACAAGGACATTTCTAAGTGACCCCAAACTTTTGAACGGTAGTGTAAATACTCAGGTAAAGTACAGATACCCCAAATAATGACATAAGTACTACTTCAAAGTATTTTGACTTAGTTACTTTACACCACTGCACGTTGTGAGACAGAGTGCTTTGCTGATGCAGCTTGCGGTGCGGCTGGGGTGTCATTACAGAAGGAAGTGACTGGAGTTGTGATTTATTACCCCTCCAACAGCAAACCTAATTAATGGACACACAATGTACATGCCAGACATGGAGGTATGACATCGTTTTAAGTCTCGGCCTATCGTGAAATTAATTTGACTCACCATGACATAAATATCTCCAAATTCCCGCAGTATGCCATAATCTGTGTGGCTATCTCTGGGGAACTGCATTTTAATTTCATGGGTATCATGCTCATTTGCATTGGGTAGTGTGTGAGTGAGCGGAGCGGAGGGGGGGCTAGGTGTGAAGAAAAGGAAGATGAGAAAAAATGCCCCATGTCTAATCCTGGCTCCTTGTTCTGACTGGATGCTATTTCAACACTGATACTCAATATGCAGATTTTTATAACCCTAATGCGAAGAAATGTTTGTGTGTTATCATCGCCGCTCAGAGCCAAGAGCTTATACTGTAGATCTTTCTCTGGCAATGCATTATACTGGAACACAGTACTGTAAAAACATGTTCTCTTGTGTTGTGTCAAGACACATTAAAATGAGTTTTAACTCCTGAAAGCGTGCCTGATTTAAGCAATGACGTATTTTCTTATTAAACAATAATATATACCAGGTAGGCCTACTTGTACAGCAAATTTTCTCTCTTTCATATGAATATAATTTTTAAGAATTTCTCCCCTATAAAGCTAGGTGAATTGCAACAGCACTAGGCTGCATTCGAAACAAATCTCCCCCCTCACCCGCATTCAATTTCCCCGTAAGGTGTCGGAGACTCATGCTTGAGCCTTTTACTTTTGGTTTTGGTCAAGTTTCAAACAGATGTTAAAACAACATTTTGGTACAATGATTTCATACTAGTAATAGACTATTCTATCTGCTACCGCACCGCAAGCGGTATAGGAGCGTCAAGTCTAGGTCCAAGAGGCTTCAAAACAGCTTCCACCCCCAAGCCACCCCCAAGCCATAAGACTCTTGGACAAATGGCTACCCAGACTATTTGTCCCCCCCCCCCCCCCTCTTACACCGCCGACACTCTCTGTTGTTATCATCTATGCATAATCACTTTAATAACGCTACCTACATGTACATATTACCTCAGTTAACTCGACTAACCGGTGTCCCCGCACATTGACTCTGTACTGGTACCCCCTGTATATAGCCTCGCTACTGTTATTTTACTGCTGCTCTTTAATTACTTGTTACTTTTATTTCTTATTCTTAATCATGTATTTTTTTTAACTGCATCGTTGGTTAAGGGCTTATAAGTAAGCATTTCACTGTGAGGAATAAACCTGTTGTATTTGGCACGTGACTAATACATTTTGATTTGATTTGAAAACGGATGATTACGAATACGAGTATGATGAGATCGGCACACCCTTAGTAGATCATTCTGTGAAACACTATATCGTTCCACTTTTACTGCAGATATATTATGGAGATTTTCTGAAAATGATGTGAAAATAAAAATAACATCTTATGTGTAGCACCTTTAATCTCACCAATACTCCATGTGTCTAGAGTGTCTCATTTCTTCACAGGTTAATTTAGATGAACCACAAAAGCTCACATAGTCAATTCGCTTCCATCTCAAAACCTTGTTTGAGGAAGTGCTTGTCTTGTCTTCTCTCAGATTCTCGCTCATTAATGAATTTAGCAGCATCAAGCAGCAAACCTGAGAAGATGTTTTTGTGACAAGCTAGGCAGGCCTTCCTTCCCGGGGCTGGCTGGCATCATTGGCATGTTTTGTGATGTGTCTTTGATGCAGCTCAAATGTAAACATCTGTTTGGTCTCCAGGGAGCCTGTTGTGCTGGTCTAGCTTCCCCAGGAATTATTATCATCCTCCTCCTCCTCAGCCTCCTTTTGTGTTTCCTGTAAAAAAAATAATAAAAACGACATTTATTATTCATAAGAAGTTCTTAGGAAAATTATCGAATGCGCTACTGGAAATTGAATAATGGAAAAGAACATAATAATATATATAATATACAATAATATATGCCATTTACCAGACGCTTTTGTTCAAAGCGACTTACAGTCATGCGTGCATACATTTTACATATGGGTGGTCCCGGGAATCGAACCCATAACCCTGGCATTATGCTCTACCAACTGAGCTACAAAGAACCAAAATATAACTTCTGTGGGAATGGGAAGATAGGCATCTGGGCGATGATATAGAAGTTAATAGTGATAAAACTGGGAATACAGCGTGTAGGCTAGAAAGTACACGACTCATTGTGTCACATATTTGAATGCAACACGCACACCAAAGCTCAATTAAAACCAGTAATACAAGTACAAGAAAGGCATACAGTACAATATCAAATGGTATAAGAAAAAAGAAAAGGCTGTCTTGTATTTCAAATATTTCAGTAAATCTTACTTTCACTAGTCTACAATAACCTCTACTTCATGAAGACTAATGCAATCCAAAGATGTTATGCTTTTTAAGACCCCCCCCCCCAAAATGCATTCAGACAAAGGAATTATATTAGAGGCATGTCTCAAAAGAAAAGGCGGTTTCACTCGCTCAAAGTTTCCATTTTAATACCCAAGTTCAAAAGTAACTCTCTAAAGATACAAGTTGTCTTGAGGTGATTTGAGTGAGAGGAGGGCTCCCTCCTTTAAAACAAAGAAGACTCAGGAGAGTCTGAATCAAAGATGTGTCTCTCTGCCTGCCTTCAGTCATCAGAATGCTTTAAAGGCTTATTTCTTCCCCCATTTGAAATTCTGCCAAACCTGGCTCATCCCTGCACCACTTCCCTCCCTCCCTGCCGCCTCCCTGAGCAGAGCAGAGCAGGACTCCAGCTGTTAGGTGCTCCACTGGCCTAATCAGCGTACCAACACACACAGGCCTGCTGCTGCTGCTGCTACCCCCTTTGGAGAAGACGAGGTAGAGAATAAGGTCTCTCTCTACAGTGCCTCTCCCTTTCTTTATTTCTCTTTCTTTCTGTCTCTCACAGGCACACGTACACACACACACACACACACAGTGGCATTGTGGCGCCAGGATAACAACCTCTCCCTCAACGTCAGCAAAACAAAGGAGTTGGATTGTTGACTTCAGGAAGCAAAGGGGACATCCCCCTGATCCACATCAACGGGATTGCAGTAGAAAGAGTCAGCAGTTTTAAGTTCCTTGGCACCACATCACCGAGGACTTGACATGGACCAACACCACCACCATTCTTATCAAGATGGCGTAACAAGGTCTCTACTGCCCAAAGCGGCTTAAAGGATTCAGAATGCAACCCCGGGTCCTCTCCAGATACTACCGCTGCACCATCGAGAGCATCCTGACCGGGTGCGTCACGGCCTGGAACGGGAATTGCTCCGTCCACGACTAGAAGGCCCTCCAGCGTGTGGTGAAGACAGCCCAGTACATCACTGGGACCATGCTCCCATCCATCCAGGACATCTACTTGAAACGGTGCCTGAGGAAGTCCTGCAGCATTACCCCAGCCATGAGCTGTTCACTTGCCCTTACCGTTGGACAGACGTTATCGGAGCATGAGGTCTGATACCAAGAGGCTCAGAGACAGTTTCTATCTACAAACCATCAGACTGCTCAAGACATGAACTGGACTGACCACCTGCACTGACTCTCCACACCTTAGCACACAGACACAAGCTCACACACACAAACACACACACATTCATGCTACACAGACATCACAATGGTTGCTATCAGACTCTTATTGCTAAATAGTGCGCAATTTATACACTTGCCCCCATTCCCCTTCCCCAAAACACGTGTTAATATTGGACAATAAATTGTGCCTTCCTGTATTATACTTAACCTGAAGCGTTTATTCTATTCTACTGAGACATTTACTTTATGTTCGTATTCTTATCTTGTATTATTTCTTATTGTTGTTGCATTGTCCAGAAGGAACCTGAAAGTAAGCATTTCATTGGACGGTGTAAACCATGTGTATCCTGTATATAGGACTAATAACACTTCACACACACACACACACACACACTTCGATGACTTATACTGAACAAAAATATAAACGCAACATGCAACAATTTAATTTCAAAGATTTTACTGAGTTACAGATCATATAAGGAAATCAGTCAATTGAAATAATCTATGGATTTCACATGGGTGGGCCTGGGAGGGCATAGGCCCACCCACTTGGGAGCCAGGCCTGCCCACTGGGGAGCAGCCCAGCCACTCAGAATGAGTTTTTCCCCACAAAAGGGCTTTATTACAGACAGAAATACTCCTCAGTTTCATCAGCTGTCCGGGTGGCTGGTCTCAGATGATCCCGCAGGTGAAGAATGTGGATGTGGAGGTCCTGGGCTGGCGTGGTTAAACGTGGTCTGCGGTTGTGAGGCCTGTTGGACATACTGCCAAATTCTTTAAAACGAAATTGGAGGCGGCGTATGGTAGAGAAATTTAAATTAAATTATTTGGCAACAGCTATGGTGGACATTCCTCCAGTCAGCATGCCAATTGCACACTCCCTCAAAACTTGAGACATCTGTGGCATTGTGTTGTGTGACAAAACTGCACATTTTAGAGTGGCCCAGTACAAGATGAACCTGTATAATGATCATGCTGTTTAATCAGCTTCTTGATATGCCACACCTGTCAGGTGGATGGATTATCTTGGCGAAGAAGAAATGCTCCCTAACATGGATATAAACAATTTTGTGCACACAATTTGAGAGAAATAATTTTTTGTGTGTATGGAACATTTCTGGGATCTTTTATTTCAGTTCATGAAACATGGGACCAACACTGTGCATGTTGCGTTTATATTTTTGTTCCGTATAACTAAATAGGATCTCTATGCACACACCCCTATCTTTCTTAAAACAATAGACAGGTTGACCACAGATTTAAGAAAACCTTACCATCTCCACCCACACCTATCATGCTGATCCTATACTCATTACTGTGACTGGTGACTGTTGTTTCTAGTCCTGGCTGGAGCCAGAGCTGTCAGTGTCAGTGCTGTCCCTCTGGCTGCTGCTGTGTCAGAGGCTCTTTAAAGGCAGAGGAAGCCTGCTGTGCACGTAGCCACCTGTGAAATGCCAACGTCAGGCCCTGCCGCCACAGATAGCCCTGATAAAGTATTGATGGGAGCCCCATGTTGCGAGAGCCACTCTGATGTGAAGTTCAGGGCCGATCGGAGTGACTGCCAGCTGGGTCTTTAGCCCTCCCAAGGCCCCGTGGCCACGGTACAGTGGTTGTGTCCCAAATGGCACACTATTCCCCACTATACTACATTTAACCAGAGCCCTAGTGCAATACATAGTGATACACATACTAGAGATAATAGACATAGAGGACGATTTGGTCACACTTTAACAAACACATTATTACTTGTTATAAGCAGCTATGAGCCTTTATACTGTTTTGACATCTCCTTATAGCTTGTGTTATTTCATGAGATCCTTTTTCAACAGACTCAAAATGGCTAAGAATAACTCTCAGGATCATGATGAGTCACTAAGAATGATTGAATGAATAAGACTTTATTGACCACCAGAGGGTAAAATGAATTTGTCGCCAGCCAAAGACACACACATGGACAATACAGAGACATATGAACACATCACAGACAGCACTGCAGACTCTACCAAGGTGTCATACATGTTTACCATGCATTATGACTCCTTCTAAGGCATTATACCCGTAGGCCTTTAGTGAACAATAAATATGTCTGTATATCCTAAAGCCTTCAAAAGAATTGGACAGGGAGGGTCAGCTGAGAGGACTAACTTACACCCAGGGGTGTAGGAACGTCTCTGACAAGCGGGGGTGGGGGGGGGGGGTGGAAAGAAGGTATAACCCAAACACGCTTCAGCCCAACTTAAATGAAAAAGGGGAAATCAAGTGCTCAACTGAGAGGCTTGAATTCCCCAAAACGTTCCTTTCCTTATCTCAGCAGGCTCTGATGAAGGCAATTCATGTCGAAACGTAAGCCGGTTGTTTACTTGTCCCGTCAATAAATCTACCGGGTTTATACAACAACAGAGTGCTCCTTTTTCTTTATTCTTCCAGATGTTGAAGTATTCTGGGATAAGGAAGGTTTTTTGGATTGGGGGGGGCACATTTCTCTACGGGAGGAATTTGAAAAACAGGTTTTAAATGCTTTCTAGTGACTTTTGAGAAAAGGATGCAAAGGAAATCTTAACTTACTAATGGGCAAGTATAAAAGGGGTGCCATGCAGAGGAGCATTTACTCTGCTACGGTCCAATCAGTCTTAAGGCCATGGTCATTCATACTATATTGAATACCACACACACACACACACACACACACACACACACACACACACTCTCCTGCATTAAGTTAACACATGCAATAGACCCTCTAGACTTAAGCTGCTATCATTTCATCAGAGATGATATATGATAATTCAGAATGATTCACGCTATGACAGATCATCAGTCTATGAACCCTATGAGCTTAGAGAGCAGTGGAGGCTGGTGACTTGAAAAACTGAGTAGGATGGTAGACCCACGGTAAAGGAACGCACGTCGATGACAAAGGGTGTTTCAAAAATTGCCAGACTAATTATTTGAACCTAAAGCATTTAATAAAGACATTTATAGTACAATATTATGGGAAATGGGAATGAGAGGGCTACTTACACCGTGTTGGAAAGGGATCACAGCAGTGATTGAATGAGGGTGTCATGTTGTGTCTTGTCTCTGTCCTTTCCCTTCACCCTGTCTCCCTCTGCTGGTCGTTGTTATGTTACCTTTTCTCCCCCGCTTTCCCCCAGCTGTCCCTTGTCTCCTCTAACTACCCGTTCCCCACCTGTTCCCTGTTTCCCTCTGATTAGGTCCCTATATCTCTCTCTGTTTCTGCTCCTGTCCTTGTCGGATTCTTGTTTGTTTGTGTTTCATGCCTGAGCCAGACTATCGTCATGTTTGCTGTAACCTTGTCCTGTCCTGTCGGAATCTGCCGGTCTATCTGAGCCTACCTAAGTTTGGTTATTAAAGAAGCTCTGTTTAAGTTAGTTCGCTTTTGGGTCCTCATTCACACCCCTTAACAGAAGAATCCGACCAAGAATGGACCCAGCGACTTCGGATCCTCTCCACTCAGCCGTCGGAATCCAGGGAGCGATGCTCGGCAGACACGAGCAGGAAGTGTCTGCTGCTCGACATGCCGTTGAGACCCTGGCCACCCAAGTCTCCAACCTCACAGAACAGGTTCACCATCTCCGCCTCGATCCACCGGCCACTTCCAGGGCTTTCGAATCTCCGGAGCCCAGAATCAATAACCCGCCGTGTTACTCTGGGGAGCCCACTGAATGCCGCTCGTTCCTCACCCAGTGTGATATTGTGTTTTCTCTCCAGCCCAACACTTACTCCAGGAGCACTGCTCGTGTCGCCTACGTCATATCTCTCCTTATTGGACGGGCTCGTGAGTGGGGCACGGCAATCTGGGAGGCAAGGGCTGAGTGTACTAACCAGTATCAGGACTTTAAGGAGGAGATGATACGGGTTTTTGATCGATCTGTTTTTGGGGAGGAGGCTTCCAGGGCCCTGTCTTCCCTATGTCAAGGTAATCGATCCATAACAGACTACTCTATTGAGTTTCGCACTCTTGCTGCCTCCAGTGGCTGGAACGAGCCGGCTTTGCTCGCTCGTTTTCTGGAGGGTCTCCGCGCAGAGGTAAAGGATGAGATTCTCTCCCGGGAGGTCCCTTCCAGCGTGGATTCCCTGATTGAACTCGCTATTCGCATTGAGCGACGGGTTGATCTGCGTCACCGAGCTCGTGGAAAGGAGCTCGCGTTCTCCGTTGCTCCCCTCTCCGCATCACGACCATCTTCCTCTGCCGGCTCGGGAGCTGAGCCTATGCAGCTGGGAGGTATCCGCATCTCGACTAAGGAGAGGGAACGGAGAATCACCAACCGCCTCTGTCTCTATTGCGGTTCTGCTGGTCATTTTGTCACTTCATGTCCAGTAAAAGCCAGAGCTCATCAGTAAGCGGAGGGCTACTGGTGAGCGCTACTACTCCTGTCTCTCCTTCAAGATCCTGCACTACCTTGTCGGTCCATCTACGCTGGACCGGTTCGTCAGCTTCCTGCAGTGCCTTAATAGACTCTGGGGCGGAGGGCTGTTTTATGGACGAGACCTGGGCTCGGGAACATGACATTCCTCTCAGACAGTTAAGGGAGTCCACGGCCTTGTTCGCCCTGGATGGTAGTCCTCTCCCCAGGATTCAGCGTGAGACGCTACCTTTAACCCTCACTGTTTCTGGTAATCATAGCGAAACCATTTCTTTTTTGATTTTTCGTTCACCTTTTACACCTGTTGTTTTGGGCCATCCCTGGCTAGTTTGTCATAATCCTTCCATTAATTGGTCTAGTAATTCTATCCTCTCCTGGAACGTCTCTTGTCATGTGAAATGTTTAATGTCTGCTATCCCTCCTGTTTCCTCTGTCTCTTCTTCACAGGAGGAGCCTGGTGATTTGACAGGGGTGCCGGAGGAATATCACGATCTGCGCACGGTGTTCAGTCGGTCCAGGGCCACCTCTCTTCCTCCACACCGGTCGTATGATTGTAGTATTGATCTCCTTCCGGGAACCACTCCCCCCCGGGGTAGACTATACTCTCTGTCGGCTCCCGAACGTAAGGCTCTCGAGGATTATTTGTCTGTAGCTCTTGACGCCGGTACCATAGTCCCCTCCTCCTCTCCCGCCGGAGCGGGGTTTTTTTTTGTCAAGAAGAAGGACGGGTCTCTGCGCCCCTGCATAGATTATCGAGGGCTGAATGACATAACAGTTAAGAATCGTTATCCGCTTCCTCTTATGTCTTCAGCCTTCGAGATCCTGCAGGGAGCCAGGTTTTTCACTAAGTTGGACCTTCGTAACGCTTACCATCTCGTGCGCATCAGGGAGGGGGACGAATGGAAGACGGCGTTTAACACTCCGTTAGGGCACTTTGAATACCGGGTTCTTCCTTTCGGCCTCGCTAACGCTCCAGCTGTCTTTCAGGCATTAGTCAATGATGTCCTGAGAGACATGCTGAACATCTTTGTTTTCGTTTACCTTGACGATATCCTGATTTTTTCACCGTCACTCCAGATTCATGTTCAGCACGTTCGACGTGTCCTCCAGCGCCTTTTAGAGAATTGTCTTTTTGTGAAGGCTGAGAAGTGCACTTTTCATGCCTCCTCCGTCACATTTCTCGGTTCTGTTATTTCCGCTGAAGGCATTAAGATGGATCCCGCTAAAGTCCAAGCTGTCATTGATTGGCCCGTCCCTAAGTCACGCGTCGAGCTGCAGCGCTTTCTCGGCTTCGCGAACTTCTATCGTCGTTTCATCCGTAATTTCGGTCAGGTGGCCGCTCCTCTCACAGCCCTTACTTCTGTCAAGACGTGCTTTAAGTGGTCCGTTTCCGCCCAGGGAGCTTTTGATCTCCTCAAGAATCGTTTTACATCCGCTCCTATCCTTGTTACACCTGACGTCTCTAGACAGTTCGTTGTCGAGGTTGACGCGTCAGAGGTGGGCGTGGGAGCCATTCTTTCTCAGCGCTCCCTCTCTGACGACAAGGTCCACCCATGCGCGTATTTTTCTCATCGCCTGTCGCCGTCGGAACGTAACTATGATGTGGGTAACCGCGAACTGCTCGCCATCCGGTTAGCCCTAGGCGAATGGCGACAGTGGTTGGAGGGGGCGACCGTTCCTTTTGTCGTTTGGACTGACCATAGGAACCTTGAGTACATCCGTTCTGCCAAACGACTTAATGCGCGTCAGGCGCGTTGGGCGCTGTTTTTCGCTCGTTTCGAGTTTGTGATTTCTTATCGTCCGGGCTCTAAGAACACCAAGCCTGATGCTTTGTCTCGTCTCTTCAGTTCTTCAGTAGCCTCCACTGACCCCGAGGGGATTCTCCCTGAGGGGCGTGTTGTCGGGTTGACTGTCTGGGGAATTGAGAGGCAGGTAAAGCAAGCGCTCACTCACACTCCGTCGCCGCGCGCTTGTCCTAGGAACCTTCTTTTCGTTCCCGTTCCTACTCGTCTGGCCGTTCTTCAGTGGGCTCACTCTGCCAAGTTAGCCGGCCACCCTGGCGTTCGGGGTACGCTTGCTTCCATTCGCCAGCGTTTTTGGTGGCCCACCCGGGAGCATGACACGCGTCGTTTCGTGGCTGCTTGTTCGGTCTGCGCGCAGACTAAGTCCGGTAACTCTCCTCCTGCCGGCCGTCTCAGGCCGCTTCCTATTCCCTCTCGACCGTGGTCTCACATCGCCTTAGATTTTGTCACCGGACTGCCTTCGTCAGCGGGGAAGACTGTTATTCTTACGGTTGTCGATAGGTTCTCTAAGGCGGCCCATTTTATTCCCCTTGCTAAGCTTCCTTCTGCTAAAGAGACGGCACAAATCATCATCGAGAATGTTTTCAGAATTCATGGCCTTCCGTCAGACGTCGTTTCGGACAGAGGTCCGCAATTCACGTCTCAATTTTGGAGGGAGTTTTGCCGTTTGATTGGGGCTTCCGTCAGTCTCTCTTCCGGCTTTCACCCCCAGTCTAACGGTCAAGCAGAACGGGCCAATCAGACTATTGGTCGCATCTTACGCAGTCTTTCTTTTCGCAACCCTGCGTCTTGGTCAGAACAGCTCCCCTGGGCAGAATACGCCCACAACTCGCTTCCTTCGTCTGCGACCGGGCTATCTCCTTTTCAGAGTAGCCTCGGGTACCAGCCTCCGCTGTTCTCATCTCAGTTCGCCGAGTCCAGCGTCCCCTCCGCTCAGGCTTTTGTCCAACGTTGCGAGCGCACCTGGAAGAGGGTCAGGTCTGCACTTTGCCGTTATAGGACGCAGACTGTGAGGGCTGCTAATAAGCGTAGAACTAAGAGTCCTAGATATTGTCGCGGTCAGAGAGTTTGGCTCTCCACTCAGAACCTTCCCCTTAAGACGGCTTCTCGCAAGTTGACCCCGCGGTTCATTGGTCCGTTCCGTATTTCTCGGGTCATTAATCCTGTCGCAGTTCGACTTCTTCTTCCGCGATACCTTCGTCGCGTCCACCCGGTCTTCCATGTCTCCTGTATTAAGCCCGTTCTTCGCGCCCCCGCTCGTCTTCCCCCCCCCCCCCCCATCCTTGTCGAGGGCGCACCCATCTACAGGGTCCGCAGGATTTTGGACATGCGTCCACGGGGCCGTGGTCACCAGTACCTTGTCGATTGGGAGGGGTACGGTCCTGAGGAGAGGAGTTGGGTTCCCTCTCGGGACGTGCTGGACCGTGCGCTGATCGAGGATTTCCTCCGTTGCCGCCAGGTTTCCTCCTCGAGTGCGCCAGGAGGCGCTCGGTGAGTGGGGGGGTACTGTCATGTTGTGTCTTGTCTCTGTCCTTTCCCTTCACCCTGTCTCCCTCTGCTGGTCGTTGTTATGTTACCTTTTCTCCCCCGCTTTCCCCCAGCTGTCCCTTGTCTCCTCTAACTACCCGTTCCCCACCTGTTCCCTGTTTCCCTCTGATTAGGTCCCTATATCTCTCTCTGTTTCTGCTCCTGTCCTTGTCGGATTCTTGTTTGTTTGTGTTTCATGCCTGAGCCAGACTATCGTCATGTTTGCTGTAACCTTGTCCTGTCCTGTCGGAATCTGCCGGTCTATCTGAGCCTACCTAAGTTTGGTTATTAAAGAAGCTCTGTTTAAGTTAGTTCGCTTTTGGGTCCTCATTCACACCCCATAACAGAGGGTATGAGGCATGAGTTGAGGTGTTCAGAGGCTTGACCAGTGCAGGACAGGATTTGACTGGGAAGACAAAAAACAACAACACAACACACTACACAGTAAGACCAAATAGCTAAGAATGAGTTAGTCAAAGCAAGGAGTAAAATCACTGATGTGTAATAATGTGATTGTGTATGTGATTGACTCTACATACAGTAAAGAGAGAAAATTGATAGGGGTACTCACAATGCTTGGGGAGGAAACGTTCAATGTGCCGGTGGATGAGTGGGCACATGAGATGTGGCTTCAGTTCATGTCAGGAGATAGTTGAGAATGGTAGTGGTTATCACCTCTTAATCAGGAAACAGGAGTGGACTTAGCTGTAAATACAAATAGCAGATACATTCCATCATAGCTCCGCCAACGTAGGTTTGGACAACGAGTTTCTCTATGAAGTTAAACTCAGACATCTAAAAATGCATAAAGTCAAACACAGAATGCACATCTCACCCACTTGACACATCAAAGTAGCCCAAGAAACATTCCTGAATAAATCCCTGATCATCCACATACCTGACGATAACTGACAACTGCAAGCAGACTGGTGGCACCGTAGGTCTGGTGGGGCAATTTTTATACCCTTTGGCCTGGAGATTTTCCTTATACTGTATGTTACCCTAACAAGAAAAACTTTGGACCCTATAAGGTATGACCGTGATTAATCAGTTGTTAAAAGGTTTTATATGGGCTATGATGGGGCCAGTTTTTCCTAATCAGGTCACGTGGTTTTAAAAAACTCCTGGCCCTGGGGGGGATGAAACCCATGTCAACCCGCAGCTACCTTATATTTGTTAATATAAATTATACTTAGACTAGATTAGGAGGTGGATTTCCTCTACCCAGACACATAGACAACAATTGATAGACAATATAACTCACAGGGCTGAGCTTGCTTTATGCATGTTTGCATCATGCAGGCCTATGCAACTGTACAGTAGGCCTTATAAAACATTTACTCACATCTGTCATCACTATTATGTTGACTGATTAAATCCAGTAAATCATTTTTGATTAAAAACGTATCGGCAGCCTAGCCAGCCCAATATAGAATATAAACCAAATTTGATCACGTTCATATTTTCTTCTGACACACAAATTTACTATAAATACATAACATGACCAATTAGTTTACCTTGACCAGATGGACAGGGCGCATAGGATGCAACGTTATGCAGCAGCTCTTATTAGTAGCCTACAGTTGATCAGACTGAAAAAAAGTATCGTTTTCATCCCATACAGCATGTCCCATTTCTAATGCTTAGGTGTAGCCTAGGCTGCTGCTACATTTATGTCATGAGTTTTAGCTTGTGTCTGTCCGGAGTGATTATGTGTTATCATCTTTTCTAAATAGATACCGGAGGAAAGTGGAAAGTAGGTTTTTTTTAAAACTGTTTTTGCTTTGTCATTATGGGGTATTGTGTGTGGATTGATGAGGGGAAAAAAACTATTTATACATTTTAGAATAAGGCTGTAACAGAATGTGGAAAAATTCAAGGCGTCGCAATACATTCCGAATGCGCTGTAAGTAGGCTACAACTTATATTGTAGTACTCTGTATTATGGAGGTTTAGTTGATTGTTTATGCAAAGCTTGAAGTCTAAGTTGGAGAAAAGTTGAGTTTATAAAGCTCAAACCACGTTTATTCACCCAATGGGTCAGACAGCTGAACAGACAAAGACATCTTCACACAAGCACTGGTATTTAACTCTTCCTCCTATGCCGAGTCTCCTCCTTACACATCTGAACAGCCAATACATATCTGTTGCTAGACAGAACTTTAGTGATATCTGTTCTACCTCACTTCATCTGACCTGACCTCGTCCCAAATTCCTCACTCCTCCCCAACTCACGGCTGTCCTGTTGACTTGTACCAGACTGTGGCCCTTCTCCTTCCCATAGGATTCCTGATGTCATAACAATAACATGTTCTGACAGAATGTACACATTCTACATTCCCCTCTCTCCCTCAGTGACATGAATAAGGATATTTCATATTTTCAAGTTTAGAAGTCAGAACCCAGCAGTCCCCCCTTTTGAACATTATCTCCATACTGTTCAACATTATATAAACTTGGAAATGACTTATAAATGCACTAAAAATACAACTTTAACAAAAAACAAAACATGTCCACTGTCCTTCCTCCAATCATTAATCGTTTGTTATAATCCACCCCAACTTTTATGTACTTTTATTTAGAATGTACTACCCTTAGACACGGCAACATTTATCTCGTCACCGAATCTAAAGATTTATTCTCGTATATGACTGGTCTCTCTTTTCCCCATGATTTTCCGTAACCACCACACCACAATGCCCTTCTTGTTCATGAACAAACATTTTAAAAGGCAATTTTAGGTTTGGTAAACCCAATGTTGTCACTTGACAGAATTGGTCCTTTAAAACTCTACTAACACTTACTCACAAATTTAACTTAATCTAATTTCTCGTGACCACTCCTCTCTTTCGTCAATTCTCTAAATCTATTTCAGATTAGATAAAATGAAAGTCTATTTCAGAATAAGACTAAATAAAATGTCTCATGAGATCAATTTTTTTTTTTTTATGAGTTTGCAAGTAGTGTTTGGCCATTCCACTTCTTACTTGTTACCTTTTAGACTTCATTGTCTTTTTTCCCTGTTGTAAATGTAGCATATTTCTCATTGTTAGGAATCAGTGATATTTAATCCCAGACATCTATTAAAAAATTGTGTGAGATGTGGCATCCTACGTCTCCCTTCACATAGAAACTGTCATCTCTATGAACATTCCCGAAGCCTCTCCCGACGGTGTCCAGAGTATTTCGATTTCCTCACTCCCAGCTCTAATACACACCTTCTATTAACTATTTTCCAAGGTAGCGATACCCACTTCCCCGGAGAGTAGTTATGGTATTTGTGCCTATTAATTGGTCACGGCACTTGATACCTTGTGTTAGAACCAATACTTAAGCGTTTGCAAATGTATTACTGGAGAATACGGGTGACCTAATGTCTTATTCCTGTGTTACGCCTCAAATATCACTGTTGTTGACAACTCACATTACCAAAATTATTCACAGTTATCTTCCTATTTCCACATAATCAGTCACGGTTCCCCGCCCCAATAGGGCATAAACCAACCTCTGTCCTTATCGCTACTGCTAATACATTCAAATCATGTTCAAACAACTTTTGAATATCTTTTTTATTTTCTAACCATGGATGAGGCGCTCCTCCAGAACTTATAGGCAACCTTTTATCACTATCCAAATACACTCTACTGCCTCACTGGCACTGCGGCTGGGACTTTCGTCCCTCTTATAGATCTCGCAGGGGAATACCCCCACTAGGGTCCTATCCTACACGGAACCTACCCTACACTGTAATGTCACCCATGGATCTCTGTACCTATCCTTCTGGAACCTACCCTACACTGTAATGTCACTCATGGATCTCTGTACCTATCCTTATGGAACCTACCCTACACTGTAATGTCACTCATGGATCTCTGTATCTATCCTTATATGGAACCTACCCTACACTGTAATGTCACTCATGGATCTCTGCACCTATCCTTATGGAACCTACCCTGCACTGTAATGTCACCCATTGATCTCTGTACCTATCCTTATGGAACCTACCCTGCACTGTAATGTCACCCATGGATCTCTGTACCTATCCTTATGGAACCTACCCTGCACTGTAATGTCACCCATGGATCTCTGTACCTATCCTTATGGAACCTACACTACAACATAATGTCACTCCTGAATCTCGGGACCTATCCTTATGGAACCTACCTGACACCATAATGTCACTCCTGGATCTCGGGACCTATCCTTATGGAACCTACCCTACACCATATATATTTACATGGATCTCACAGAGGAAAACCTCCACTATCCTTAAAATAACCTATCCTACACCATATATTTACAACAGGTCGTTACACAATGAGCTTACTGAATAGACTCAGGCTTTCTATGTCCGTATCCTATAATTGTTCTACCTATGATTCTCATCTCCCCAAGATGTCAGAATGAGTGGTAACAGGTGTAGGAATTGCGCCTACCGTATTTCTGGTTCAGGTTCCTGTTTCACTGATTCGGACTCTGTAGTTCGACTGTAAATCGTGGTGAACATTGCTCGCAGCACCAACTGTTAGGTTCTAAATGAACCGAGTAAAAACTCACAGACAATTATTAAAGCTCAAACCACGTTTATTCACCCAATGGGTCAGACAGCTGAACAGACAAAGACATCTTCACACAAGCACTGGTATTTAACTCTTCCTCCTGTGCTGAGTCTCCTCCTTACACATCTGAACAGCCAATACATATCTGTTGCTAGACAGAACTTTAGTGATATCTGTTCTTCCTCACTTCATCTGACCTGACCTCGTCCCAAATTCCTCACTCCTCCCCAACTCACAGCTGTCCTGTTGACTTGTACCAGACTTCTCCTTCCCATAGGATTCCTGATGTCGTAACAATAACATGTTCTGACGGAATGTAAATGTTCTCCATTCCCCTCTCTCCCTCAGTGACATGAATAAGGATTTTTCATATTTTCAAGTTTAGAAGTCAGAACCCATCATTAGTTAGGAGAGGATGGTGTGGGTGGCTGACTGGTGTCTGTTGGGGCTGGGTATTGTGTGTGAAGGTTAGTCAGCATGATCTATTGACACAAGGGGGATGGGTGGATCTAGTACTATGTTTGAGTGTGTATTGTTGGGGACAAAGTAGTAAAATGTTGTCTTACAGACTAAATCTGCTGCTGCGGACCTTGACACCAGCCTTAGTAGTGCAGACTAAATCTGCTGCTGCGGACCTTGACACCAGCCTTAGTAGTGCAGACTAAATCTGCTGCTGCGGACCTTGACACCAGCCTTAGTAGTGCAGACTAAATCTGCTGCTGCGGACCTTGACACCAGCCTTAGTAGTACAGACTAAATCTGCTGCTGCGGACCTTGACACCAGCCTTAGTAGTGCAGACTAAATCTGCTGCTGCGGACCTTGACACCAGCCTTAGTAGTGCAGACTAAATCTGCTGCTGCGGACCTTGACACCAGCCTTAGTAGTGCAGACTAAATCTGCTGCTGCGGACCTTGACACCAGCCTTAGTAGTGCAGACGGGGTTGGGGAGTTACATGTTTGACACTTCTCTGTTTTCTCAATGACATTCAAATCAGCATTGAAAAAAGGTGCAAGTTTAATTACCCACTTTCTGTACAATTTTATTTTTCTGGATGTATTTAAAAATGTCCTCTTAACACGGTCATCCAATTCATTATAATACACATCACAGAATGTCATACCAGGAGTAAATGCCATCTTGATTTTTCGGGTGTATTTTAAGTTGATCAATGAGCTCCAGCAGAGCATTATAACACATACTGGAGGAATGGAAATTATCTGGTAGGTTTCTGAGTCTTCGCTTGATACATACATTAGACTAGCCTTCAGACATATCATTACAAACATCCTGATTGAACCCCAGCCTGAAATGTCAGACTCAACTCAGTGGTCAGGTATTCTACAGCGATCCCCAATTAAAGACATACAGTCAACTCCCACACTTTCCGACAGCTCATTAGGGGTAAAGCCATTATACTCAAAACATGTATTTAAACAGTCATGGGGGGTAATGATGTTATCAACAACGTTTTTCCCTTTTGTAGAGATTGATGCGAAATGATCTTTCTCAGGGGATATTCTTCCATTTAGAATACAGCATTTTCAATCCTTTAGGTATTCCAGTAAGGTTTCACCATGCTTATTTAACACAGTGTCTACGTTGGACCTGGGTGCAACATTATCACCATCCTGTATACAGTCTTCCAAACCAGCAATACAACAATTTAAATCTCCACCGAAACAGTATACATTTGAGCCAACAAGTGGCTAAAGAAGGTTTGAGAATCACATTCTGATGTAGCGCCCACAGGAGGCAAATAATAGGAGACAATCGCAAAACAATATTCCGATAGTGAATGCTCAAATCTCAGTCCCATTATGACATCTACTGATTTGTCAGTCACATTAATTATCGGACTCGAGTATCTTGTTTCTAACAAAAAGTCAAACTCCACCAGATCCTTTAGGCGCTCTTACATGCGTTTTCCCATTATGTCCAAACCAAGTGCACCCGTCTATTTCAAATGACCTGTTAGATGTGTCTCATTCAGGGATATAATGTCAGGATTCAGTGAAAGTAACATCATTTCCAACAGGCCTACTTCCAACAGTAGGCCTGCTATAATGATGGACAACTCAGGGTTGAATTTAGTGGAGGGGTTTGAGTTTATATCAAACTCCATTATATACATACACTACATGATCAAAGGTATGTGGACACCTGCTTCTCAAACATCTCATTCCAAAAGCAGGGGCATTAATATAGAGTTTCCCCCCCCCCACCCACCCTTTACTATAATCATAGCCTCCACTCTTCCAGGAAGGCTTTCCACTAGATGTTGGAACATTGCTGCGGGGATTTGCTTTCATTCTGCCACAAGAACATTAGTGAGGTCACCACTGATGATGGGCGATTAGGCCTGGCTCACAGTTGGCGTTCCAATTCATCCCAAAGGTGTCCGATGGGGTTGAGGTCAGGGCTCTGTGCAGGCCAGTCAAGTCCTTCCACACCGATCTCAACAAACCAATTCTGTATGGACCTCGCTTTGTGCACAGGGGCATTCTTATGCTGAAACAGGAAAGGGCCAACCCCAACTGTTGCCACAAAGTCGGAAGCACAGAATTGTCTAGAATGTCATTGTACGCTGTAGCATTAAGATTTCCCTTCACTGGAACTAAGGGGCCTAGCCCGAACCATGAAAAACAGCTCCAGAACATTATTCCTTCTCCACCAAACTAGGCACTACAGTTGGCACTATGCATTTGCACAGGTAGCATTTTGCTGGCATCCACCAAACCCAGATTCGTCAGTCAGACTACCAGATGGTGAAGCGTGATTCACTGCTCCAGAGTCCAATGGCGGCGAGCTTTACACCACTCCAGCAGACACTTGGCATTGCGCATGGGGATCTTAGGCTTGTGTGCGGCTGCTCGGCCATGGAAACTAATTTCATGAAGCTCCAGACGAACAGTTCTTGTACGGATGTTGCTTCCAGAGGAAGTTTGGAACTCGGTAGTGAGTGTTGCAACCGAGGACAGACAATTTTCACGCATTACACGCTTCAGCACTCTACTGACAATGTTTGTCTATGGAGATTGCATGGCTGCGTGCTCTATTTTATACACCTGTCAGTAAAGGGTGAGGCTGAAAGAGCCGAATCCACTAATTTGAAGAGGTGTACACACTTTTGTAAATATAGTGTATGTACAAGAGCTAGAAATATATTTACCACAATGCACAATGCAGAGCATACTAAGCCTTCTATATTATACAACAACATCAGTCTAACTGAATATGGATGTTGTGTTGGCTGATTGTTCCAGACAGGGTCCTGAATGTTCTTCAGCTAATGAAGCTCGTGTTGGGCAATGGCAGAACTTGAGCTCCATGACCTAGGACTTTGTCTCTTGCCAGCCCTTGCAGTCTTTTCCTATTCTGAGTCAGATGATGCTGAGCTTGAGCTTGTTCCTGGCTGAAAGATTTATCCAATGGGTCTACAGGATTTGTACTCAAGGTTGGGTAGGTTACTTTCTAAATGTAATCCGTTACAGTTCCTAGTTACTTGTCCAAAATTGTAATCAGTAATGTCACTTTTGGAATACCTAAACTCAGTAACGTAATCTGATTACATTCAGTTACTTAGATTACTTTCCTCTTAAGAGACATTAGAAGAAGACAAAAATGTATGTTACCAATTGAACGACATCTATTGCAGGACAAATCGATGTTAAAGTTAAAGTTTACATAGCTGGCCATATGGATGTTACATTTTACTTTATGGGTTGGTTATGTAGGCTTCTTCTAACCCATCGCTTTCTACAACATATAATAATATGATTTAATTATATCTTTACATTAATAGATATCATTTATAAGTCCAAAAATGGATGTAGCAACTACAGATTGCCCCTTTAAATCTATCAAAACTGTGCGAGTTTGAGCATGTATTTTTTTATCAGCATGAATTAGATTGAGCAATAAAATCCCCACTTTTATTCCATAGGCTGGGATCCGCACTATGCAGCTGTTGCAAGAGCGCATTTTTCACTGGCTGTCCACTGGTTTCATAAACAACGATTGATAGGAAGCTTAAACTTATTGTATTCAACCATTGCTGGGTTCAAATACACAGGTTTTCTGAACAGCCATCCACAACAACCACAATCCGTATGTCGCTAATAGATAAATGAGAGAGCAACAGTGTGATTCACATCAATGCGCTATGTAGATATCAATAATAAGTGATGTCCGTATTTCCGTAGACTATACCACTGCTCTCTTCTTTACCTCCAAGCGTGTATTCAAGTTGGATAATCTTTGGATCCCGACAGCAGTCACACCATTGGAAGACATAGCTTGGACTGTAGCCTACAAAAGCCTATTGCTGATCTTCTCCCGCAATCCATCAAACACATTTGGTGTGTCATCATAGCGGTCTCTGACTTGTGGTCAGATACGCTCAGTCAGTTGGAACAAACTCTTAAAGATCAGACCCTTTTTTTTACAATTTTCGCCTAAAATGACATATCCAAATCCAACTGCCTGTAGCTCAGGACCTGAAGCAAGGATATGCATATTCTTCATACCATTTGAAAGGAAACACTTTGAAGTTTGTCGAAATGTGAAATTAATGTAGGAGAATTTAACACATTATATCTGGTAAAACACATCAGGGGTTCAAGCTGTAGAACCCAGGTCCTGCATTTTAATATAAAAAATGTATTTTATCCAACAAAACTATGCTACATTTTATCTCTGGGACCCTTAGGATGACAAATCAGAGCAAGATTACTGGATGTAAGTACATTATTTACCTTCAGAGGTGAATGTCTCAAACCAGTTGCCATGATAAAAGTTTTTTGTTGTTGTGCACTATCCTCAAACAATAGCACGGTATTTTTTCCCTGTAAATTGGACAGTGCAGTTAGATTAACAATAATTTAAGCCTTCTGCCCATATAAGACATGTCTATGTCCTGGGAAAGTTTCTTGTTCCTTACAACGTCATGCTAATCACAGTAGGGCACATTAGCTCAATCGTCCCGCGAGGGGGACACCGATCCCGTAGAGGATTTACACGGAGGAGTTACACGGAACCCAAACCGGCTGCACGCGTGCACCATCGTGCATAAATGTATTTTGTCCCCCCACACCAAACGGGATCACGACACACAGGTTAAAATATCAAAACAAACTCTGAACCAATTACATTAATTTGGGGACATGTTGAAAAGCATTAAACATTTATGGCAATTTAGCTAGTTAGCTTGCTAATTTGTCCTATTTAGCTAGCTTGCTGTTGCTAGCTAATTTGTCCTGGGATATAAACATTGAGTTGTTATTTTACCTGAAATGCACAAAGTCCTCTACTCCGACAATTAATCTACACATACAACCGTCAACCAAATCATTTCTAGTCATCTCTCTTCCTTCCAGGCTTTTTCATCTTTGAACTTATATGGTGATTGGTATCTAAACTTTCAAAGTATTACTACGACGACCGGCAACACAATTCGTCTTTCAATCACCCACGTGCCATCTCATTGGTTATGCCCACGTGGGTGATTGAAAGATGAATTGTGGGTACCTGCTTCTATTAACCAATGAGGAGATGGGAGAGGCAGGACTTGCAGTGCGATCTGCATCAGAAATAGAAAGGACTTCTATTTTAGCCCTTGGCAATGCAGATGCTCGTTGACGCGCGCGAGCAGTGTGGGTGCAATAATTGAATAACATAGATTTCAAAATTTATTTTGCAACGCTCACGCAAGCGACAAGAGCGGTGTGGTCAGCCTGTCAGATGAGATTGTCTGAAAAAATCATTCTAAAAGGTAAAGGAAATAAAAAGCACAAGAATTACCAAAATAATTAATTTGAAGCTTGTCAATTTAATGTGATAAAATATTATGATCTATAAAGCATATATTTAAGCAGAGGCAGGAATTACAGTTGGAACAGTTTACAGACCAACAACCCACAACAGTTTTGGAGTGAGATTAACAAGTTAGGTCCCAAAAAGGTTAAGGCAATTCCCATGAGAATTGAATTAGAAAATGGAGAGCTTCACCATCAACCTGACAGGTTGAGGTGGAGTTGGAGAAAGAAAAGAAGATGGATTCTTACACCCATAGCCACTCTCTGAATGGCCGTCTTAGATTAGAGGTCAGAAAGGTGATTTAGCGTATTAAACCAAAGAAAGCCACAGGAATTGATGACTATCTAATTAAGTTTTGAAGTAACCTTAATTGTTACAAATGCTATTAGACTCTTCCAGGCTTGTTTTGAGAATGGTATCATTCTATCTGTATGTTTAAAATCCAAAATCAAGCCTCTTCCAAAATCCTCCCAAAATTACCCTGAAATCGCATTGAACTATAGAGGGATTAGTCTCATTAGCACTGTATGTAAGTTGTATTCATGCATTCTAAATAACAGGATCTCCCACTATCTAGAACTGTCTGGTCAGCTTGCTGATGAACAGAATGGCTTTAGGAAAGCCAGAGCTTGTACAGACCACATATATACTGTATATACAGTGATTTAAGCTAGAATTCAAGAGAGAAACCAACTTTTGCCTGTTTTATTGATTTTTAAAAGGCTTTCGATTGGGTGAATAGAGACCTCGCTTTTAGACTAATTAAAATGGAAATTGATGGAAGATTTTATGATGCAATTAAAGCCCTGTATAGATCTCCAGTCACCTGTGTACAGGTAAATGATCTGAGGACTGAATGGCTTCCCACTCTGTTTGGGGTCAAACAAGGTGATGTGCTTTCTCCAACATTATTTGCCCATTTTGTAAACGACTTGGCCCAGCAAATCAAACATGCTAATTTAGGAGTTAAACTAGATGACACGGCTCTGGGAATACTGCTGTGTGCAGACGATATTGATTTGGAATGTACGGTATGTTGAAGACTCTCAATCTTTGGTGTACAAAGTGGAGAACAATGATTAACCAAGATAAAACCCAGATAATGCACTTCAGAAAAAAGCATACAGTAAGAAGTGTTTATGACTTTTCTTTTGGAGCTATGCCCCTAAAGTGCACTTGCTCAAATAAATACATTGGTTTCCTTTTTGATGAATATATAACCCCTGAGAAGGGTGTAAAGTCCCTATCTGATTCTGCATGTAGTGGGTCCGTTGGTAGTACATTTTAAATCTGTAAAGACCTTGGTTATAATTCATCTGTGTGTCCTATATTGAACTATGCTGCTGGAATCTGGGGTTGTAAAGAAGCCAAAACAGCAAACTCTATTCAAAACAGAGCCAAACTATGTTTCCTTGGAGTGCTTGCTCCAAACTTTGCTATTCAAGGAGACATGGGATGGGAGCCCAGTGTAATAAGACATAGGGGGAAAATTATTAGGCTATGGAACCTTATCGATATGCCAGAGGACAGAATAACAAAAAAGTTTTCATTTGGGATAAAACATACAATTACCCTTGGACAAAGGAACACAGAAACTCAATATTTAAGGAAGCTGATCTACAACACATATTTGGAAAGAAGTTACGATGCAATGTCAACATGATCAAACACAAGTTAACCTTGAGCTCCAAAGAAAAACGGTCACCTGATATATGGCTAAAACCAAAACTCAGAACATATAACCAGATTAAAAACACATGATGCAGAACCATATGACTCTTACAACTAACAAGAAGTCAAAGATCCTTGTGTGCCCAGTTGAGAACCGGTATATTGCCTCTGGTAATTGATGTAGGTAGGTTCATTGCTCTAAATGAAGAAGAATGGCTATGTACAGCCTGAGATTTGGGGGAGATTGAGAATGAACTGCACTTTTTTTATTGTACTTTATATGATGATTTAAGAGTAACCGTGTTTGAAAGAATGCAAGAAAGTGTGGAAGACACAACAAGATAAGTTGTATAACTGAAAGGTTGTAGTTTTTTTGTGTTTCAATTGTATTCATTTTAGTAGGAATGCAAATGTGTATGTATAATTAACAAAATTATAAACGCAACATGTAAAGTGTTGGTCCCATGTTTCATGAGCTGAAATAAAATATATCAGAAATGTTCCATACGCACAAAACCTTATTTCTTTCAAATGTTGTGCACAATTTTTGTTATATCCCTGTTAGTGAACATTTCTCCTTTGCCAAGATAATCCATCCACCTGGCAGTGTCACGCCCTGACCTTAGAGACGTTTTATTTCTCTATTTGGTTAGGTCAGGGTGTGATTTGGGGTGGGCATTCTATGTTTTCTATTTCTTTGTTTTGGCCGAGTATGGTTCCCAATCAGAGGCAGCTGTCTATCGTTGTCTCTGATTGGGAATCATACTTAGGCAGCCTTTTTCCCACCTGTGTTTGTGGGTAGTTATTTTCTGTTTAGTCTCTGTTACCTGACAGAACTGGAACTGTTCGCTTTCATTTTGTTACTTTGTTTGAGTATTTTTTTGATAATAAAATAAATCATGAACACTTTTCACTCCTTCCGACAACAGGCATTACAGGCAGGTGTGGCATATCAAGAAGCTGATTAAACAGCATGATCATTACAAGGTGCACCTAGTGCTGGTAAAAATAAAAGACCACTCTAAAATGTGCAGTTTTGTCACACAACACAACAGTGTGCAATTGGCATGCTGACTGCAGGAATGTCCACCAGAGCAGCCGCCTCCAACGTTGTTTTAAATTATTTGTCAGTAGGTCCAACAGGCCTCACAACCGCAGACCACGTGTAATCACCCCTGCCCAGGACCTCCACATCTGGCTTCTTCACCTGCGGGATCATCTGAGACCAGCCACCCGGACAGCTGATGAAACTGAGGAATATTTCTGTCTGTAATAAAGCCCTTTTGTGGGGAAAAACTCATTCTGAGTGGCTGGGCCTCTTAGGCCCACTCATGGCTGCGCCCCAGCCCAGTCATGTGAAATTCATTGATATGGCGTCTATTGAATTCATTTCAATTGACTGATTTCCTTATATGAACTGTAACTCAGTAGAATCGTTGAAATTGTTGCATGTTGCGTTTATATTTTGTTAGTATACGTAATATGTATGTAGGTATGTATGTGTGTACTGTAAGTGTGTGCATACACACTGAGTGTACAAAACATTAGGAACACTTGCTCTTTCCATGACAGGTGAATCCAGGTGAAAGCAATGATCCCTTATTGATGTCACCTGTTAAATCAACTTCAATCAGTGTAGACGAAGGAGAGGATACAGGTTAAATAATAATTTTTATGGTAGTAGGTAGTAGGTGCCAGGCACACCGGTTTGAATGTGACAAGAACTGCAACGGTGCTGGGTTTCCCGTGTGTATCAAGAATGTTCCACCACACAAAGGACATCCAGCCAACTTGACACAACTGTGGGAAGCATGGGCCAGCCTCCCTGTGGAACGCTTTCAACGCCTTGTAGTCCATGCCCGACAAATTGAGGCTGTTTTGATGGCAAGAGGGGGTGCATCTCAATATTAGGAAGGTGTTTTGTACACTCAGTGTATAAGTATGATCATTATATTTGTATACAACAAATACAGTGTCTTAGAAGCCCATGTGGGAAGATGCATGACACTATAATAAATGATGCAGGGAGTTGGTATATCATTTCAACTTTAATTTGTTGGCAAGTGAAAATGTTTCAATAAAACATATTAGTCTGTCAATGTAGCAAATAAGTAGACATGGCTTGTATTCAAGACTAAATGTATTTGCTCTGGAGACCGAGGTGAGTTTACACAGCAGTATGCAGATACAGTTATGACAATGTATGACATAGATGAAACATATAGTACAAACGCCTATAACAAATACTACAGTTCTACAACTATACTGTATTATTGACTGTATGTTTGTTTTACTCCATGTGTAACTCTGTGTCGTTGTATCTGTCGAACTGCTTTGCTTTATCTTGGCCAGGTCGCAATTGTAAATGAGAACTTGTTCTCAACTTGCCTACCTGGTTAAATAAAGGTAAAATAAAATACAAAATAATAAAAAAATAAACAAAGGGAATAGTTGCATATTATATGGTGAGTTTGGGGGGTGCAGTGAGGTGTTCAGAGTCACTTTGAAACGAGAGGAGATTGTTGTTATGGACCGTTCACATCTCCGCTTGAATTGCTGGAAGGGCTCGAATGGCCCCATCAACACATGCAGGCAAAGCGGATTTGGTGTCCTGTGCCTAGCTTCTCCCCATGTACAACAAACTCCATCTGTAGGCCACCAAGCGGTACTATCTGTAAGAGAATGACAAATATGCTTTTAGACTTTCATGGGCAAGCATTGTGTACTGTCTGTATTCCTACTGTGCAGCACGATGCAGAATATTACACATCTCACAGACAGAACACACAGGTATAGTTACTCAAATACTAATATGAGTAATAAAGGCAAAATCATTCCTTTACTCTTCGTCATCGTTGTTAAAACATTTCTCCAGTTTTGTTCCTAGTCCTCCTAATGAGATGCACTGAGGCTAGGTAGGCTACAGTACATTTTTGGTATAGCAAACAAAGCTAGCTAGCTCAACTTGGCTAACTTGGCTTGCATTGGTATTGCAAGCCCTGTAATGGCCGAATCGATCATGAAATTATACTGTACTGAACAACACTGCCTCGTGTGAAAAGAGATCTTAGCTATATTGCTAGCTAGCTACCAACAGCAAAAACAACCTACTTGTTTGTCATTTGCCCTCCTGGCCTAATTGGTCTATGCTGCCACCGCCAGTTGATCTTGGAGGTCGTCTCCAGTACACCTCTATCCCTATGTGTGTCAACATTTCGATGGTCACACACACACATTCCATGGGGTCGGCAGTGGCCCTCTCTAGTAAAAACTCAAATGAATAGGGCATTATGTTACATAGTATGTTAGTGTGTATAAGAACGTCAAAAACTGTTTAGTCGTCCAGCTCTCCTTGGAAAGAAGAATAACTAAAAGCAGTAATTGTAATGATTTAGCTAGCCATCTCAGATAGACAGTGCATGGTATCATAGCTCACGTGAACCTGTAGTAACGAGTAACACCCCCGTTTTGAAAAGCCTGCCTTCAAGGGAGGGAACACAATTGGACAATGAAGTAGGACTCCTGTCAGGCTGTAGTCTTTACAAAGCCAGGGAAAATGAGTAGGAACGTCGTTGAGACAAGTCCAATGGCTCTATTGAACAAGGACAACCATATCTACATGTCTACACAAGGGCCACAATAACTGCTACAAAACATGACTCCATGAATTTTTTGATCAGACAGCAGGCTCAATCAACCAACGATGTCATTGGTTGAACTTTCCCAGCGCAATTATTATTTTTTTTTTAAACAATTATGTCTGAAACACCTCTCATCACTCATAATTAAGTAGGGAGACTGGAAAAACACCCTAAATAGTGTCTAACGGTGAAGTTTCCCTTTAACACATTGAACACACCTTCAATGACCTTGCTAACACCCATGAATTAGTGTAGTCCTGCTGCCATAGAGATGACCTACCAACTGTAAATAACTCCTACATGTCTAATGTATTGTGTATAGGCATTGAATGGGTCAGTCCAATAATTATGTTATTTTAATCTGTCTTGTAGAAATGTTACATTTCTCCCATTACTCCATCAGCCTTTACAGCCTTTAGATTTAACTAATTGTATTCGCTGTACGCTGTATTTATAGCTCAATATCATATAGGATATTGTTATTGTTATATAACTGTGCTATAACCTTATATACTGTAGATCTTTCATATCCAATGAGGTAACCATAGTACTAAAACAAAAAAGTTAAATATCGCTGATAGATAGTTTGGCTGTCTGGGCTTTTCACACCTGTTAGGGCGGCACTCGTCCATCCATCCACTGATACAGCATTTACCTTTGATCATATAGACGTTTGTCCAAAATGGCACCCTATTCTTTACATAGTGTTCTACTTTTGACCAGAGCCCATAGCACTCTGGTCAAAAATAGTGCACTATATAGGGAATGGGTTCCACTTGGGTCGCATCCTGGTGTAGCAGCCATCTGGTCAAAAACATTCATAGACGACACTGACACAATCAATGGCAAACCTCAGAGTTAAAATCTATGGATTTACTGTAGCTTTTCTATTAGGAGCTGTGTCAGTGCTGAGGTTAACAGGCTTTAGCCTTAACGGTCCACCTAGCATCAGCTCTGTCTCACTCTCCCTTTTCGATGTATGAATATTTTGTTAACATTAATATAATTGATTTTCATCAGGGGCCCTGGCAGGATGGGAGGGAATATTAGCCACAGTGGAGGCCTGCCTCCAGAGTTAATGAGGCTGCAAATAAGACTGACTCCCACAGAAATCTCCCTTGATCTGAGTGGAAGAGTCGCTGCTGGGTTTGATTTTCCTGGGGGTGATAGAAGACGAGAGGAGAGGGGGGGAGTGGTGGTTTCAACGGAGCTTGGCAAAAGTTTCTATCTGTAAGACTAGATGAGATGGTTAGTAGTTGTACGTGAGAATGTGTGTGTATGGGGCTGAGATGTGCGTAGGAAGAGGTTTATGGGGGTTGGGTTGCTCTACGTGTTTCAGTGTACTGTAGCCTATATAGAGTGTGTGTGTGTGTGTGTGTGTGTGTGTGTGTGTGTGTGTGTGTGTGCGTGTGTCTGTGTGTGTGTGTGTGTGTGTGTGTGTGCGTGTGTGATTGTGTGTGTGTGTGTGTGTGTGTAGTATGTGTCTGTACACAGAAGTAAATAATTGACATGGCTGTGAATCAGTGCCTCACAGCATGCGGAGGAAAGCTATCAGCTGCAATGATCCAGCTTAATGCCTTCTTCCTTTCTTGGACCTACTGTATAATATACTTTGGATGCGTCCCACATGGAACCCTATTCCCTATATAGTGCACTACTTTTGATCAGGGCCTGGTCAAAAGTAGTGTTCTATGTAGGAAATAGGGTGCCATTTGGGACGTGTCCTATATACGGCCCATGAAGTCAGGACAGCAATACCAAGAGCTGCATTAAACAGTTTTGCCAAAGTCTGCTTTAACAAACCGGCGTAGTAATTACTCTCCTCTTTCTCATCATTTCCCCATCTCATCCAGGCTGAAATAATATACTGTAACCCCCGTTGGGAATGTTTGGGAAGACAGCGTGCGTCTGCTGAAATTGCTGATCAGCGGGGTGCATCCACAGCCAGGCATGATATTGGACGAATGTTTGCAAGCTGATGGGGATTTTTTCTTTTTCACAGCATTTGCGTTTGCGGCTGGGAACATTCCAGTCAAAGTCGAGGTCGCAGATAGAGAATGCAATAGGTGAGGTGGAGGTGAGAGCTTGGCTATTTGTTTCTGAGCTTGTCTAATCTCATTAAGGCTTGTAAGACATGCTGGAGGAGGACAAGGAGATCTATTATGTTTCTGTGGGTGAACTCACTTGTAGGCCTACACACAATTGCTTGTGTACTCGAGGGCACTCCACTCACTCTACGCTTTGAGTGAAACTATCTGATAGCTCACTACCAACACTACAAGAACAACAAACCCTCTCTGTAGTGCACCGTTACTTAACCGTGAGGCGAGAAAATAAACCGACTGTCTACTGATGCTTTTACAATAATTTTCTGATGAGGTAAAAAAAAGTAATTGATTGATAGGCATAAATGTTTTCTGGGTCAGGGGGTAGCTTGACTGCCATGCTGCAGCTGTAAAATACCTGTTATTGACCACCATAAATAGTCATTTGCTAACAGCTATTAAGCCTGGTCAAAACCTTCAAGGCCAGTCAACAAAAATAAAGGTGTCTTCTCAATTTCTTCCGTTATAGCCAGTGACGGAGTCTCTCTGTAATTACGACTGTAAATCAAACATATTACTTTTCAGGTACCCTTGAAGGGGAATCTGCCATAGTGGACAAATTAAATATGTTTGTCATTCCTTTTTAAATACTGTGTGTGTGACATACTGTATTTCATATGAGGAATCCATATCTAGAGTGCATTGGAAGGATGTTCTTTGACAATGTGGGTTGTTTTAGAATATGGAATTCTAATGCAGCTACATTTACCTTCATGAAACAGCATGACAAAAGGAACTTGTCATAGGAACATAGGAATTTCAAATCATCCTCTAAAACGCATTACACTGGCACTAGACCACAATATGGCTGACAGGTCAAACACAAAATCTATCGATCAGTATCGACCTGACTTTGAGCAGATTGGGTACAAATCATTCCGCCTCTTGGCCACTCTGAAGCCAAAATAACATGACGTGAATGACTCCCTATTGAACAGCATACAAATGCAGTGCCACCCCTCCCACAACTCCAACCAATATGATGAGTGCTGGGGACAGCCGGGGTTTTGGGTAACCTCATTAGTAAGCTGCCACGGGCCTTTTTTCATTGTTTGTGTGACTATGGACACAAAAAGAGGTTATTAACCATTCATTTGTGGGACACTGCTTCAGTGACAGTTATGTACTGTTTTGTGTCACATGTATGTGCATGCGTGTCTGGCATGAGGACACGCTACAGTAGCTAGAGTGGGCGAAGGAAGGGCTCTAAGGAGAGGACTATGTATCTGGGGAGGGTTAACGAGCTCTGAAATATTTCTTTAATTAACACATTCATCTGAAGAATAAATGCGACTCAGACATCCCACCACAGTATGCCGAAGTGCATGGATGATGACACAGAGCTCCAATTATCAATCAGCCGTGCCAGACTTTCCACTGGAGCAAAGGATTATGGGAAAAGTTTTGATAAATTGTATTTAACCTTTGAGATTGGACGATGTCATTAACTGACACACAGAGATATTTCTTCCTTGTTTTGGTTGAATGAATTCTTATAGCCGCGATTAGAAGTGATCACACTTATGACACCAATATCAGCTCATCAAATACAGTCTGCTTGTATTTCCCTCCCTGCCTAACCCTAATGAGTCCGTGTGTAGTCTTATATACTGTAACAGTGCATTCAGAGGATATACAGTGCATTCGGAAGGTATTCACACCCCTTCCCTTTTTCCACATTTTGTTAGGTTACAGCCTTATTCTAAAATGGATTAAATACATTTTCCCTCATCAATCTAAACACAACACCCCATAATGACAAAGTGAAAAAAACATTTTTTTACAATTGTTTGCACATTTATATAAAAAAACAAACATAAATACCTTATTTACATAAGTATTCAGACCCTTTGCTATGAGAAAATTGAGCTCAGGAGCATCCTGTTTCCATTGATCATCCTTGAGATGTTCCTTGGAGTCCATCTGTGGTAAATTCAATTGATTGGACATGATTTGGAAAGGCACACACCTGTTTATATCAGATCCCACAGTTGACAGTGCATGTCAGAGATGGGAGAACCATCCAGAAGGACAACCATCTCTGCAGCACTCCACCAATCAGGCCTTTATGGTAGAGTGGCCAGACGGAAGCCACTCCTCAGTAAAAGGCACATGACAGCCTGCTTGGAGTTTGTCAAAAGGCTCCTAAAGGACTCTCAGACCATGAGAAATAAGATTCTCTGTTCTGATGAAACCAAGATTGAACCCTTTGGCCTGAATGCCAATGGTCATGTCTGGAGGAAATCTGACACCATCTCTAAGGTGAAGCATGGTGGTGGCAGCATCATACCCTGGGGAAGTTTTTCAGTGGCAGGTACTGAGAGACTAGTCAGGATCGAGGGAAAGATTAACAGAGAAAAGTACAGAGAGATCCTTGATGTAAACCTGCTCCAGAGCACTCAGGACCTCAGACTCGGGTGAAGGTTCACCTTCCAACAGGACAACAACCCTAGGCACACATTCAAGACAGCGCAGGAGTGGCTTTGGGACAAGTCTCTGAATGTCCTTGAGTGGCCGAGCCAGAGCCCGGACTTGAACCCGATCTAACATCTCTGGAGAGACCTGAAAATAGCTGTGCAGCAACGCTCTCCATCAAACCTGACAGAGCTTGACAGGATCTACAGAGAAGAATAGGAGAAACTCCCCAAACATAGGTGTGCCAAGCTTGTAGCATCATACCCAAGAAGACTCGAAGCTGTAATCGCTGCCAAAGTTGTTTCAACAAAGTACTGAGTAAAGGGTCTGAATACTTATGTAAAACATTTTCTTTTACATGTTTGATTTAAAAAGAAATCTAAACCTGTTTTTGCTTTGTCATTATGGGGTGTTGTGTGTAGATCGACGAGGGACATTTAAAAAATAGATATATTTTAGAATAAGGCTGTAACGTTACAAAATGTGGAAAAAGTCAAGGGGTCTGAATACTTTCCAAATGCACTGTACTTATCACAGTTTACAGCTTTCGCATCTCGTCATGCAACTTAATCCTCAGGGAGGAAACTATGTAGATTGTGTTAAACCAAGCTAATGCAGGGAAAGCCCCAATGGAGAACCCAAGTGAAGCAGTGCAGAAATCCCATTATGTCAACCTTTTCCTCTAGTCTGTCCATTTGGCACACAAATATCACTGGAAAGGTCCATCAATCCCAATCAGTGGAGCAATCTGTCAGGTCCAGCCAGTGACATTGTTTATGACTGCCTGGCGACTGATTATTCAATCTGATTCTAAATACATATTACCTTAATCCTTAAGATGGATGAGGTTTAGCCTTTTAATGCTCCTAAGAATGTAGTCCATGGCAGGATTTTGAGCCCCACAAAAGCACCCATATGTCCCCTACTCTCCACAATTCAATTTAATATTATGGACATGATCTGGTGCTAGAGATTAGCAGTTGACGGATTAGCATATTGTTTCTTTAGTGGCATGGCGCCACGTAGACAGACACACAGGCTTTAACAGACCGGGGTTCATATCCTATTTGAAATCATTGGAAATACTATAGCTGGGCTTGATTGAGCTTGCCTGGCTTAATGGACCAATAGAAAAGTCCCCAAACTGCAAGCCCCACCCATCTGGCAGTGGCACTCCAGGCAGGTTAGAGCGCAATGCTGAAAGTATTGGAACGATTTCAAATTCTATTTGAACCCAAGTCTGGGCTTTACAGTCCACACACTACACTGGCGTATTACAGGGAAAACAGTTGAGTCATGATCTAGATACTGTGCTTAAGCAAGGACCCTAAACATTGTGCTTGTTGCCTAGAGACTGCATTTATCCTGAAGCTAAACTCATACTGTCGTTAACCTGAGCCCATTATACATGACGTTTGACTGTGTGTGACTTTACTTACTGTAGGCATAGCAGTTACTAGAGCTTGGATTCAAACATGATGCATATTCAACCTGGACATGAACGCTCTATCTAGCCTACTGAACCTGTACTGTATACATTTGTGCTTTAGAGAAACATTTGATTATCCAACTGTGATGTACCTTGTTCTGCCTAAATCATGAGGTGTTGGTGGTTAGTTTACCATTTAATAGTTTGACATTTTAGATTTATGGTCCAAGTCTTTTCTTTAGATTAAAGGTTTAGAATGAAATGGCGATAATCGGTTTGACAGATTTGACAAATGTCAAAAAATGCAGTCAGAGGCTACCTGCCCGTGTAATCATACTGAAATATCCAACAAATGTTTACAACCAAACTCACAAAGTTGCATGTTTGAATTTTATAGGGAAGATTCATATTTATTGGTGTACAGTGATGTTAGCCTACAGCATGTTCTGCTCAGTTAAGTTCAGTTCTATGTATATGTGTGTGTCAGGAGAGTGAGGGGTTTGGGACGTATCCATCTGTGTCTTAGAAAGCAAGACGGCCTGACATGTGAAATTGTCATTGGCCATGTCCTCTTGTACCATCAAGCTTAATCACCCATCCTCACTGCAGTTATGTTTTAATGTTTCCTCCGAGGCACTGACTACACTACCGGTGACAGAGGCAAAGTGTACCGAATGTCATCGGGAGAAGGAGAAGAGGACCAAGGTGCAGCGTGGTAAGTATCCATTCATTTAATAAATACGACCACTTGAACAAAAAAGAACAAACAGTTCTGCAAGGTACAAAACAGAAAACAACTACCCACAAACACAGGTGGGAACAGGCTACCTAAGTATGGTTCTCAATCAGAGACAACGATTGACAGCTGCCTCTGATTGGGAACCATACTAGGCCAAACACATAGAAATACAACAAACAGAACAAAACATAGAATGAAAAACATAGAATGAAAAACATAGAATGCCCACCCCAACTCACGCCCTGACCAAACCAAAATAGAGACATAAAAAAGGAACTAAGGTCAGGACGTGACACAAAGAGACAAATTAAAAATGCTTTAACCACTGTGACATTACAATATTTATCCTCACATTAGAATTACAGCTTATAAAGGTTAGGAGAAAACATCTCAAATTACAAAAATGTCTCTACAGCTGAAATAAATCCAAAATACTTCCAGTACACTTCCACTCAATAAAATGTATCAATGTTATGAGCGTTATTTTTGAAGAAGGTTTTCATTTCAGTAATGAGCTGAACTGGCAGACTTGACAGCCTAGTGGCAAGACCCCCATTGGATCTTCTTTGAGTTTACCACATCCACCTTTCTTTCCCTGCTTTCCCCCACTCATTCCTTTCAACCAGGATTTTTTTCTTTACTTTTCTTTTTTTTTGTCTTGCCACAGCGACTCTGAAAGCGGCCCCGCTTCAAATCACATGCCATTTGCTTATCCCTGAGCAAATATCACTTCCATGCAGCGCGGTAATTACAATGCATTTCCATGTAAAGAGGCCGATCCCGGCAGCAGTGGGACGTGGCAGCGTGCGTCTGTGCACAGTGATAGGCACCCTCATCAAAAGGATAAATGTCACATTTATTGCAGAGCAGCAGAGCCAACTGATCCTGGCCAGTTTAGCCATCCATAGAGAGGAGCTGGAGTCTATACCTGAGGGCTAAAGGTGGGGGTGGTGTGTGTACTGTATGTGTGTGTATGCAGGGGGAAGCGAAGGGGGTTCGGGGGTTATATGCCACCCCCAATTAATCAATTTATTAACATTTATAGCTGGCAGGAGAGGACAAGCCCCAATCCCCCAAAGAGCCCCAGCAACCTCCCTCCTCCCCCAGCCCCCTGTGGCAATGTTGAATTCATCCTATGAAATCTCAGTAAATACAGATTGAGTCTGATGGTGTACTGTATGCTGTGGGTTTGTTGAGCTCTAATGAAGTGCAGTTAACTACATTTCTTCTGCTGTTTTGGTGTTGTTGCCATTTGCCATGCAGTAGAAACAGGAGAGGCCGGTGGAGGGAGAAAGGGGAGAATGGAGCTCCCTTGTAAATTTGAGAAATTAGAAATAATGAAACACATTTTAATTACTCCCTATAACACTATAGAAGTAGAAGTGACTTTGGAGAAGTACTGTATGCACGTAGTACATGGCCACCCCCAACTAACTCTTTGTTTACAACTCAGATGTTCTGATTGTTGTCAATGGAAGATTTTGCCTAATACTCAATCGTCAATGAAAGGACCAATGATCCTTGCAAGTTCTTAAACTGAATTGCTGCTGAACAGTAGCAGCCATTATTAATTGTGGCACAGAACACATACGCCTACTGTACATTAGGCTGAGTACCAAACTTCTCCCTGAATACATCTTCTTCAGTTGCGTTCAAATAATGAAGCTGTCAAAATGGTTAATACCTAACCTCCTGAAAAGCTTATCAGGCTGAGCCTGAAGTATACGATGCCATAGATATACTCTGTTGAGTCACCGGACACTAAAATGGAACCCGACCAATTCCTGCTGCACACCTTGCTCGTTACTGCGTCTAATTCAGATAGCCACGAAACATCAGTTGTGACATCCCATCCTTCCTCTCCTTCTGACCACTTCTCCTCCTCTCCTCCTCCCAGGGCCTGTAGGTTATTCTGAATTGGAACCACTGTCCCTCTCCACCTCATATCCTCTTCTCTTCATCTTCTCCTTTCATCCAGGGCCTGTGCATGTTATTCTAACCCAGCCCTCCCTCCATTTCAGGTGTCTCTGTTATTTTCAATGTGTGTCTTAGTCAGGTGTGCATAATTGGCCCGGCATTCATCTCTAAGCTGATTTGGTAGCAGGGTGGTGGGATGGTGGCAGCGGCTAGTGGCTAAGCTGTGGGGCGTGGAGCAGAGAGGGAGAGATAAGGAAGCAGCCTGCTCTGATCCATCCACTCCCAGGGTGCATCCCAAATGGCACCCTCTTCCCTTTTATAGTGCAATACTTTTGAACAGGGTTCATAGGGCTCTGGTAAAAAGTAGCGCACTATGTAGGGAATAGGGTGCCAATTGGAACACAGACACAGTCTACGGATGACTCATCCTGTTGGAAAATAAAATGTTCTGCTTGCGATGGGAGGCTGAGAGAGAGGAGAGAAAATGAACGCTAGCCATTAAAAGAGCAGCAATCCCTCCCTGACTGGATGTCTGTCTGGTGTGTGTTTAGTATTAGACATTGACTCTGCGCCAAATATGTGCCCAAGAGAAATTGTATTACTGCTGCCTGTCATATTCATTGAAAGAGAGTGATAGGCTGACCTGAGACGGTCAGCCTAGGGACAGGGTATCTTTGATTTGATGTCTCTGAACCTAACCTCCTCTCCTATATGTTTGCCCAGGCAGAAGACATTAAGCACATAACCACCAAATATCTCCCCGTTTGATAAACCGCCTCATTGTCAATCACATGTTGCTATGGAGGGCATGACTGCTCATAATAGGAGGTCAAAATCTCCCTGTGCCTCTCTGTATTAAATAATGGATAAGAGGTGGGGGCCCATGTGTGATGGCACAGCCAACCGCGTCTCAATAATGCATTAAGATCACCACATCCATCCAATCCACTGGGACTGGATTAACATGGCGTCTATTTGATTTCATTGCTGTATGTGGCGACGATCAAGGTTTACCTACAGCTGCATCGCTGATAGCTGTTAACCAGGGGTGTTTCTAGGATTTTAAGACATTCAGGGCTTAGCCAAAAGCCAGTACGGGGACCGGGGGCATCCCCCCCCGTAAAAAAATAAGGAATTTCAACAACTAAGAGCAAGAATTTGGTGCACTTTGAGATGAACATTGAAAGATTAGAACATTGAGAAATTAGATATTTTTCAGGTACTGTCACGACTTCCGCTTAAGTCGGCTCCTCTCCTTGTTCGGGCGGCATTCGGCGATCGACGTCACCGGCTTTCTAGCCATCGCCGCTCCATTTTTCATATGTCCATTTGTTTTGTCTTGTTCCATACACACCTGGTTTTTATTCCCCAATATATCTACATGCATTTAGTCCTCTGTTCCCCATCATGTCTTTGTGTGTAATTGTTCATTTTTTATGTTGTATGTTCACGTGCGATACTTTTGTAGTTTATGTTCCGTGTTTTGGGGCACTTATGTCTTTTTTTTGTGCCTATTGTTGAATGGAATAAAAGTGTGCATGTTTGCTCTACTCTGCTCTCCTGCACCTGATTTCGCCTCCCTTACACCGCCATAACAGAATTACATACCCAACGATGGAGTCAGCAGAAGCAGATACCCCGGTTAGAGGAGTCGAGGAGCGTGTCCAGGAACATTCAGCTATGTTAAATCATCTTGGTGCCATGATGGATTGCGTTGTCCAGACTATGGACCGCTGGGAGAGACAGGAGGTCTCCCCAGTGCCTCGATCTAGCGCAACCGGGGTTCCCTCTACCCGTTCCGTCTGGAACCAGTCCCAGTGGGATACGCCTCTCCATTCCCAGGGAGTATGATGGGACGGCAGCACAGTGCCAGGTATTCCTATTACAACTGAACCTCCACCTGGCCACTGTGCACCCAGCTCCCTCGGGAAGGGAGAGAGTTTCTGCCCCCGTCTCATGCCTCTCAGGAAGATTCAAAGGGGGTGACACTCTAGACCCAAACTGTTATAGACCTATATCCATCCTGCCCTGCCTTTCTTCGAAAGCCAAGTTAATAAACAGATCACTGACCATTTCGAATCCCACCATACCTTCTCCGCTGTGTAATCGATTTCGAAGCTGAAGCTGGAGACTTATATTTCCTTCACTAACTTTAAACTCAGCTATCTGAGCAGCTAACCGATCGCTGCAGCTGTTCATAGCCCATCTGTAAATAGCCCACCCAATCTACCTACCTCATCCCCATATTGTTTTTATTTACTTTTCTGCTTTTTTGCACATCACCATCTGCTCATCTACCACTCCAGTGTTAATTTGCTAAATTGTAATTACTTTGCTACTATGGCCTATTTATTGCCTTACCTCCTCACACCATTTGCACACACTGTATATAGACTTTCTTTTTCCCCCTATTGTGTTATTGACTGGACGCTTGTTTATTCCATGTGTAACTCTGTTTTGTTGTTTGTGTCGCACTCCTTTGCTTTATCTTGGCCAGGTCGCAGTTGAAAAGGAGAACTTGCTCTCAATTAGCTTACCTGGTTAAATAAAGGTGAAAAAAAAGAAAAAAAAGTTAATTAGAGTTGCCAGCCTCAGAAATTTCAGCCCAAATAAATGCTTCACAGAGTTCAAGTAACAGATACATCTCCAATCAAACTGTTCAGAGGAGACTGCATGAATCAGGCATTCATGGTCGAATTACTGCAAAGAAACCACTACTAAAGGACACCAATAAGAAGAAGAGACTTGCTTGGGCCAGGAAACACAAGCAATGGACATTAGACCGGTGGAAATCTGAGATTTTTGGTTCCAACCACTATGTCTTTGTGAGATGCACAGTAGGTGTGTGGTTCCCACCGTGAAGCATGGAGGAGGAGGAGGTGTGATGAATATAAACACTTTTCCTAATATCATGACTTATATCAACATCCTTAGCTTGCAGATTCACTAAAAAAACTGTTAAATAACTCGCTTATTTATTCATTTTTTATTTTTTATTAAGCCTTTATTTAACTAGGCAAGTCAGTTAAGAACAAATTCTTATTTACAAAGACGGCCTACACCGGCCAAACCTGGACGACATTGGGCCAATTCGACTCCCAATGCTGAGCGCCAATGCTAGCTTATTAGAATTAGCCAACCCTTATGCTAAGGGGGATAAGCTGCTTAGCTACCACCAACACTGCACAAACCTGTGGCTAACTTTGCTTCCGCTGCACTTTGACTATATGGCTGTTCTGCCCTCTCCACCTCATTCACTGCTGCCTGCTCCTGCTCATACTGCTCGATTCTTTTTGCCTCTCTTTCGGAAGAAGTTCTGAATATCCCTATTTTCTCTGTGTTATTCTGCATTTTGCTGAGTGATGACATTGACATCTAACCAGTGCTGTAGGGGTGGGGGACGGGTCAAGGGACCACTGCCCTGTGAAATCTCGACCAATCACAGCAGGCACGCATCACTCCAAGGATTCTTGCAGTGCCTGCTACTGCCTTGTGCAGTATATTGTATTGTTTATTTTTGTCCCAAAAAATTGTCAGTAAAACCTTTTTTTATACTGCATAGTGCAAGTGATGCATGATTACGGAAACCGAATTGCTGTCCTAGTGATGCCATGCTGTCCTAACCACCAGGGTCATCAACAGAGGACAATTCATACTGCCAATGGTCATGCAGAATGTCGATTAAATACTGTTCTTCTCACCTTGTATTTTACATTATTTCCACATATTACAGCAGAATTACAGTATACAAGTATACAACTATAGGCCCTACACTTTTTGGGAGCATCTACAAAGTGATCCACCCTCAACTTTGAATCCGGCACTGTTGAAAGCTTTAGCGGTGATAATGAATTATTCTGAAGCTAAACTGCGTTAATATATAATACAACAAAGAAGCCTAAGCGCCACCGTCCTCCTGTCATCTGCACCTAGTTTCCTTTGAAAACGGTATTATTTCAGGAAAGCGGAGAGAGGAGAGCCAATGTGTTGTCTACTGTCTGCAGCACATGGCATTTGAGTCCAAGTAACAGAGAGAGGAGAGACAGAGGGAAGTGTTTTTTCAACTCCTGTTTTTCAAAGTTCTCCCTCTCTGTCTGTGTGTCGTCGAATCCTCTGGCAGCCTCCCAATCTTTCATCCTGATTTCAGATGTCACATTCACGCAGCACTTTGAATCCAAGTGTGTCCCAGACTTCAGCACTTCACTGTTCTCATTCCAACACTTAATTGGGATGCCTTCGCAACAATGGGCCTGCCTCTCCTTCCTGTGCCTTTCTCCAAAGTGAATATCTTTGCCAACTTTAAAAAAACAAAGTGAACTCCAATCTCCATCTCCATCCATATGAAGGTGCTTCCAAACAATCGGAAATCTTTTTTTTTTTTAAATGTTATGATCAAAAGTTGACTTCTCAAGAAGGCCATGAATATGGACAGTACATCAAAACGACAAGGCCCTTTTGTTCCACTACTGTAGAAGCTAAAATGAGTAAGTCACATCCAACTTACAGTATGTCAACTTCATCTTTAGTCATTCAAGAATGGTAGGAGACAACAATGCTGTCACAAACCTCTGACAGTTAAAAGCCTTTTTGGTGGAACTGCCTCAGGTTCAAAATACTGTAGCCACTACACCTGACCAGTGAAATATACAGGTGCTTCCTGTTTCCTTCATGTAATCAAAAAAGCTATTATTATGGGAATATTTCACATGTTGTCCATTATCTTTGTTAACTATATAATTTCAGCGTTTTAATCCTTGAGCAACATCAAAATACTGGTTTTGCAATGATTGTAAATAGACAAAGTGTTAAGTGTTATTCTTGTCTATATATTAAATGTAGTGTTAAATCGTACTAGGAGTGAATCCGATAACCACATTTTTATTTCAGTTTGTGTTTTATCTTAGTAAAAACAACTTTTCAGCGCAATTATCATCCCTGGCTCTATCACACGGTATACACTCCAATAAGAATGTCTCCTTTACCAACAGTAGCTACAACCCTGTGGAGATTTCAAAAAAGGGAGGAAAAAAAGCAAAAGAATACTGCTTTACTAATTTATCCCTGAGAAACTTTGCCAATCCTCCCCTCTAATGAGTGAGCGGGGCCCAAATGACTGTGCCTCCCTGTAGCCCCTTTATCAGCCTAAATTTGACACCCTACAGCGTTCCATCTCCCGCTCCACACTCCCCGCTCATGGGACTGCATTATTCATGAGGTATCAAGGCAAGCAGACCTCAGTGCCACTGATGCTCGCTATCATTGAGCCTCGCGCCATGCACAAAATATAACCACCGCACAGGGAAAAAAAATACTAGAAGAACAACAAAAAAACCTCGGTCTCCATCACATATCGTGCCAGCAAATTAAAACAGACTCCATGGCTGAGACAAAAGACAGAATAATGGTGCTCCCTCCCTCCACAAAGGGGCCTGAGAACAGCATGGGAAGGGAAACGATCAAATTACTCTCCATCAGAGAGCTGTGACACCGTGTGGTCACCGGAAAGCTTACTTTTGCCCATCAAAAACCA
Organism: Oncorhynchus mykiss; assembly: GCF_057628025.1. Lineage (NCBI taxonomy): Eukaryota > Metazoa > Chordata > Actinopteri > Salmoniformes > Salmonidae > Oncorhynchus > Oncorhynchus mykiss. Next base: position 39,839,926 of record NC_143038.1, on the reverse strand, counting down.
ACAGTCCAAACGTGGCATCTGTTTATTACAATAACAACGTGAGTTATTTCAAATCAGGGAATTTGACCGGGAACTCTTCCATGAAGTCGACCCTGTCCTCGTCGTAATTCCTTGTGCGTTGCATTTGAGTTACGACCTTGCTCTGTCTTTGGAGTTGATGTGCCTGTTGTTTTAGCTTTAATATTCAGAGTGTGTATGTGTATATGTGTGAGTGTGTGCGCCGGTGTGCGTTCGTGAGCGTGTGTGTGCGCCGGGTGTGTGTGTGTGTGGAGACTACAAGCGCTAAGGGCTAACAGTAAAATAATAAGACAGGGGGGCGAGGAGGGAAGCGAGCATGTTTATTCGAAACCCTGCCTGAGGTAGAGTGCTGGTCACCTGCTGTGCTGCTAGGTCCTCTGCGAGGCCTCAAATCTCAGCCTGTTTAAAAAGGGAAAACCAAATAAACTACTGATGAGGGAAATGTGGCCTCGGAACCGTGCATTGGGAAGGGGGCGGGAGGCACAGTGTTCCGTCAATCATTAACCATCTAAACCAAACAGAGTGTCTTTGATATGGAGAGCTATCGGTATCAGTGACCGGCAGTGTATGACAACATATTACATCATTGAGGTCCATTGGCATCTTCCCTCTCTATAACTACCAAGTACTGTGTTTCTCTCCCTCACATGCCAAAGAGGTACAATACAGTAGATCTACCGCTCTCTCAAGGGAAAGTACAACTTTGATGCCTGATTAAATTACCCAATGTGTATGATACAAGAGAGGAAGCTTGGACCAAAGACAGCAAGTCACCATTCAAAGCAACAAACCTTTTGGTCATTAGTTACATTTGTAGGTTTATTAAAAATGCAGGCATAAGTTTCCCCCTGTGTATATTATCAGTGTATGTGTGAGGTGCATAGCTGTTTTTGAATGTGTGATCATGTATAATATCCATAATGAAGTGTGTGTGTGTGAGCCTGTTATTTATACACCATATGAGTCACACTTATGAAACAGATGTGGGGCCTGTAAATTCTCCCACTGTCGCTTTTGCTCCCCTGTTGCCGTTGCCATGGTGTCACGGTTGGCTTTTCTCCCCAATTTGAGGAGTGTCTTCTGAAGCATCGCCGCGGCGACGACTGAAGCTCTGGACCGAGGATCAGTCAGCCAGAAACAGGAGAACAGACAGAATCAAGATGGCAGGGTTCCAGCGTAGAATTTTCTCTTCAAAAAACGCCCCTACCCTCTTCCCCTATCCCCGTCTGGCCCCTTCCCACCCCCTCTCCCCTCCCTCCCTACCTCCCTCCCTCCCTCCTATCCCCATCCCTCAAGCCAAACACAGAGAACAAGGGGGATTTGGAGAGGAATTGGGGCAGATAGATTGTGAAAACCCTGACAGCTGGAGCTAACCCTGGGTGGTTCCATGTTGTTAATCTATGCAGTGTCTTTCTCTTTTAATTATTCTCAATTTCTACCATATCAGCAAAAGGGATTGTTGAGATATTGAATGCAGGGAGAAAACCTGGAGCACTGTTATTGGACAAGCTCCCACTACAGACGTGGCCAATATCTACAACAACTTTTGTTTCCAGCATGGATGTAGGAAGCCTGCTGTGTTCTGTTCTGCCTCGCTCCGTCCTAGACCTCAGTTTGGATACAGACCACTATAGAAACATTTGTATGATGAGTTGTTGTTCTTTATTTCCCCGTTGAATATAATGCAAATTATTCATAAAAATGATGGAGAAAAATAAAAAGATAACGCCAAAAATGAGTAAATAGTATGATACTCCAGAACTATACTCTTAGATAAAAAGGTGCTATCTAGAACCTAAAAGGGTTCTTCGGCTGTACTCATGGGAGAACCCTTTGAAGAATCCTTGTTAGTTCCAGGTAGAACCCTTCCAGGTAGAACCCCAAGTAGAACCGTTTATGGTTCCATGTAGAACCCTTTCCACAGAGGGTTCTACATGGAACCCAAAATGATTATAATTGGAATAAAAAAGGATTTTACCTGGGACCTTCTCCGAGGGGGACAGCTCAAGAACCCTTTTAGGTTTTAGATTGTACCATGGTGTGTCAGAGTTTTGGTTGATTAATTAATAACGCCAAATTATCCCCTAAACATTTATCAGTCAATTAATCAAAGGCTGTCATATTGCACACAAAACCCCCCAAAGTGTCATCAATGTGTGCGAGAGGAAATGAAGTATTTTTGCCAAGCTAAGGCAAATGACACAATTGATGGATGTTTCAAAAAACCTTATGCAACAGCCATCCATTGATACCTAACAGAAGTGGCACGCTCACATGACAAACGACAACATTATGTAGATGTGCAGAAGTTGTTGAGCTGAGTGGATTTGTGCTGGTGGTACTCCCCATTTTTCTACGCCCAATTGATTATTGGTTTATTTCAAACAGTTACCTGCCATGGACGTTTTGGAGAGGACACTGTGGCTGTAAAGATACGCAGTGGATTTCATGCATGTTGTATTACATCATTCAGCTGTAGCCTATTGATAGGTCGCTCTTACTCACCTCCATCAATGTCAAATGGGAGATCTGTGGGATAACTGCTGTATATCAATAATGGCAGAATAGTTACACAAACCCATTACTTTTGCTTCACTTCTGCTGCTCAAAGTAGAACTGGAGCAACAGCGCTCCTCACTCTCACAGTGCAGTCATAAAATATAAGCTCACTAGCTGGCAAGCACCAAGATCACAATCATATAGTTTCAATCAGTGTTTTGACTGTTTGCTACTGATCTATACACTATCTATAAACAAATAACTAAGAATATATACAATGTATTACTCTCGGAACCCATAACTGAATCTTGTGCAAGCTAGCTATGTGAATAGCTGTTATGAGAAACTATGCGTAAACCCTTTATGAACCCTTTATGAGGGGTATCTTAATGTAAATTGTTACCCATCTTCCTACTACAACTCTGAACCTGAATCACATGTCCATCCCCAGCCAATCAAACTCAGATCCAGTTCTAGACACAGGTCCAAAGTGAAAGCCAATCAACCCCAGATCCAGTCCTAGACACAGGTCCAAAGTCAAAGCCAATCAAACCCAGATCCAGTTCTAGACACAGGTCCAAAGTCAAAGCCAAGCGACCCCAGATCCAGTTCTAGACACAGGTCCAAAGTCATCATCAGGGCCAGAGGGTCTCTGCAGAATCACAATAAATGATACCATCTCCCCATGTACAACAAAGGGTAGACACAGTAGATGAAGAGAGGAAGGTGAAATGAAAGAGTTCTTGAAGTGAAATTCTGTTAATCCACTCTCAGCTCGGGGTCCCTCTGACCCTAACATAGCTGAGGTGTCAGAAACGTGAGAGGTGACTGGCCCCAGGCCTGTAAAAGCATCCCTCTCACCGACCTGACCCCCAGATTACGGAATTTGGCGAAGGGGGGCCAGTGATGGTGAGAGTTTAAGTGAAGGTGGGGAGGGGCGGGGGGGGGGGGGAGAAGGGGTGTGGAAGAGGGGTACATCCCCCATCTAATCTGCTCTGCCCCGCAGGCCAGGCCCCTACAGCCTCAAACCTCTGTGGACGGGGGTTTGAGGGTGGAATGTTGGAGACCGGGTTGGGAAGTAGCGGGGAGTAGATGGCTGGGTGTAGGGGGTAGAAATCGAGGCCACTGCTCCATTACCGGGGCCCCAGACCCAGGGCAGATGTGACCCCAGCTCAGCAGAAGTGTCAGGGGTGAGAGAAGATTCCATTAACCTTGTGTTGCCACGTCCTTGGAGGAATGGCAGTGGACACAATGTCAACCTCACAGAGAGCTAGTTGTGTACAAAACACAACGATATATACACAGGGAACCCTGCTGCTGCAATCCTATTAGAGTATTATCACCACAAGATATACTGGTGACTGTGGTGACAGAGCATAGCACCCCTGCGATGTGGCATCTTGTTGACATGGGCTCATCTGACCACAGAGCCCTTTTCATGACTGCCTCCATCCCAATACCAACACTGTGTAAAATGAGACTGATATCCTTCCGGAATCTGAAATCTATCACCCCCAGCTCAATTGCAGTAGCATTATCTGATGTGCAATTTATTTGATCCAAAATCAAGGATATCATCTGCACTGTTCAAACTACCCCTTGTTTGGGACATGCCCCATTGCTTTATATTGAGCCTCCCAGCTGCAGTTTTAACAAATTCTCATTGACAGCCCCAACATATGTCTCTGAAATTGTCAAAAATATGAAGTCAACTACTTGCCCCTTGAACCCTATTCCCTCTGTACTCATAAAATCAAGCCTCACTCTTCTCAGTCCAACTACAGTATAACCAAAATCCTAAATGACTTAATTCAGGCACTGTGCCTAATTCTCTGAAAACTGCCTCCCTTATACAAACTGTGAAAAAACCTGGAATGGGGGTTTCCCGTGTGGCGCAGCGGTCTAAGGCACTGCAGTGCTTGAGGCGTCACTACAGATCCTGGTTCGATCCTGGTCTGTATCGCAACCGGGAGACCAATGAGGCGACGCACAATTGGCCCAGCTTCGTCTGGGTTAAGGGAGGGTTTGGCTGGCCAGGATGTCCTTGTCCCATCGCGCTCTAGCGACTCCTGTGGTGGGCATGCACGCTGACACGGTCGCCAGTTGTACGGTGTTTCCTCCAACACATTGGTGCGGCTGGCTTCTGGGTTAAGCAAGCAGTGTGTCAAGAAGCAGTGCGGCTTGGCATGGTTTTGTTTCTGAGGACGCAGGAATCTCGACCTTCGCCTCTACCAAGTCCGTAGGGGAGTTGCAGTGATGGGACAGGACTGTAACTACTAATTGGATATCAGCAGATTTAAGAACTTGCTTAGATTTTCTAGCACAGCACTCCAGTGGATTAGCTCCTATCTGACTAACAGACAATAATTTGTGTCACTCTTGGCAATTATATATCCAACCCAACCACAGTCACTCAAGGGGTCCCACAGGGCTCTGTTCTGGGGCCCCTCCTGTTCTCTATATACAGTACATGTTGCTGTAATGGAGGAAGGAGTCAGACGCAGGAGACAGAGAGTTCAGAGTAGCACTACTTCTTTATTCACCAACCATGTGAAAACAGACGGCACTCAAAACAAATGCCCCAAAACACAGGGGAACTAAACAGTCCCAAAAATAACTGACGTACACGAACAATCGTGACTTACAGGCGTGTACATGAGTACACATAAAACAATCCCGCACAATCCCGCACACCCAGCAGGCTGACTAATAAAGCCCAACTAATAAACCTAATTAACAACAGGTGTAACTAATAAACAGACAAGGAGGAGAGGAAAAGATCAGTGGCAGCTAGTAGGCTGGTGACGACGACCGCCGAGCGCCACCCGAACGGGAAGGGGAGCCACCTTCGGTAGGAGTCGTGAAAGTTGCCACTTGGTATAGTAATCTGAAGATTTTAACTAAACTTCATTTTTGATGCTGATGACACATAAATATGCGTGAGGACAAAAGGGGACACTGAGACTGTAACAACCAAACTAACAGACTGTCTAGATGTAATCAAGAGACGAATGCAGTTAAACATCCTCAAACGTCCAAAGCATTTCAGCAAAACAGAGCTTGTACTCAGAGTGCAAGATGATCACATTCTCCCTTTCTCTGGATGATGACCACCACAGCTTCCCCCACCACCAGAAGCCTCTGTGTAATGTTTTACTCTAGCCTCTCATTTTAAGCACACATCCGCAACATCAAAAAAATGTCACTTTTACACCTGTGTAATATCGCTCAAGTCAGGTCGTTCTCGTCCACTGCGGATGCTGAGAAGTTTGTGCATGCTCTGGTAACATCTCGGCATGACTACTGTAATATACTGCTGACAGGAATGCCAGTAAGTCTCATGTCCAACTCAAGATGATCCAGAACGCAGCTGCCAGGATGCTCTCATAAGCTACACAAAACACTCATATCACCCCTGTTTAATTAACCTCCCTTGGCTTCCTGTTCAATACAGGATACAATGTAAGATTATGCTGATCAACTTTAAGGCCCTCAAGGGTGATGCACCTAAATACACATGCCAACTTCTAGAGAACTATTCCCCAGCACGCGCACTACAATCATCAGACTTTAACAGCCTGGTCAAACCAGCCACAAACCTGTGCAGCATGGGTGACAGGGCCTTCAGACATATGGCCCCACAGCTCTGGAATGCTCTACCAGCAAGTCAAATCAAATCAAACTGTATTTGTTACATGCACCAATACAACAAGTGTAGACCTTACCATGACACTCTTACAATGTATAGTCCGGTGGCCATTTTATTAATTGTTCAGCAGTCTTATGGCTTGCTGTTAAGGAACCTTTTGGTCCTAGACATGGAGCTCGGTACCGCTTGCCGTGTGGTAGCAGAGAAAACAGTCTATGACTTGGGGGACTAGAGTCTCTGACAATTTTATGGGCTTTCCTCTGACACTGCCTATTATATATAGTGGGGAGAACAAGTATTTGAAACACTGCCAATTTTGAAGGTTTTCCTATTTACAGAGCATGTAGAGGTCTGTAATTTTTATCATAGGTACACTTCAACTGTGAGAGATGGAATCTAAAACAAAAATCCAGAAAATCACATTGTATGATTTTTAAGTAATTCATTTGCATTTTATTGCATGACATAAGTATTTGATACATCAGAAAAGCAGAACTTATTATTTGGTACAGAAATCTTTGTTTTCAATTACAGAGATCATACGTTTCCTGTAGTTCTTGACCAGGTTTGCACACACTGCAGCAGGGATTTTGGCCCACTCCTCCATACAGACCTTCTCCAGATCCTTCACGTTTCGGGGCAGTCGCTGGGCAATACGGACTTTCAGCTCCCTCCAAAGATTTTCTATTGGGTTCAGGTCTGGAGACTGGCTAGGCCACTCCAGGACCTTGAGATGCTTCTTACGGAGCCACTCCTTAGTTGCCCTGGCTGTGTGTTTCGGGTCATTGTCATGCTGGAAGACCCAGCCATGACCCATCTTCAATGCTCTTACTGAGGGAAGGAGGTTGTTGGCCAAGATCTCGCAATACATGGCCCCATCCATCCTCCCCTCAATACGGTGCAGTCGTCCTGTCCCCTTTGCAGAAAAGCATCCCCAAAGAATGATGTTTCCACCTCCATGCTTCACAGTTGGGATGGTGTTCTTGGGGTTGTACTCATCCTTCTTCTTCCTCCAAACACGGCGAGTGGGGTTTAGACCAAAAAGCTATATTTTTGTCTCATCAGACCACATGACCTTCTCCCATTCCTCCTCTGGATCATCCAGATGGTCATTGGCAAACTTCAGATGGGCCTGGACATGCACTGGCTTGAGCAGGGGGACCTTGCGTGCGCTGCAGGATTTTAATCCATGACGGCGTAGTGTGTTACTAATGGTTTTCTTTGAGACTGTGGTCCCAGCTCTCTTCCGGTCATTGACCAGGTCCCGCCGTCTAGTTCTGGGCTGATCCCTCACCTTCCTCATGATCATTGATGCCCCACGAGGTGAGATCTTGCATGGAGCCCCAGACCGAGGGTGATTCACCGTCATCTTGAACTTCTTCTATTATCTTATAATTGCGCCAACAGTTGTTGCCTTCTCACCAAGCTGCTTGCCTATTGCCATGTAGCCCATCCCAGCCTTGTGCAGGTCTACAATTTTATCCCTGATGTCCTTACACAGCTCTCTGGTCTTGGCCATTGTGAAGAGGTTGGAGTCTGTTTGATTGCGTGTGTGGACAGGTGTCTTTTATACAGGTAACGAGTTCAAACAGGTGCAGTTAATACAGGTAATGAGTGGAGAACAGGAGGGCTTCTTAAAGAAAAACTAACAGGTCTGTGAGAGCCAGAATTCTTACTGGTTGGTAGGTGTTCAAATACTTACGTCATGCAATAAAATGCAAATTAATTACTAAAAAAATCATACAATGTGATTTTCTGGATTTTTGTTTTAGATTCCGTCTCCCACAGTTGAAGTGTACCTATGATAAAAAATTACAGACCTCTACATGCTTTGTAAGTTGGAAATCCTGAAAAATCGGCAGTGTATCAAACACTTGTTCTCTCCACTGTATGTCCTGGATTGTAGGAAGCTTGGCCCCAGTGATGTACTGGGCCATATTCACTACCCTCTGTAGAGCCTTACGGTCTGATGCCAAGCTGTTGTCATACCAGTGATGCAGTGATGCAACCGGTCAGGATGCTCTTGATGGTGCAGCTGTAGAACTTTTTGTTGATCTGAGGACCCATGCCAAATATTTTCAGTCTCCTGAGGGGGAAAAGGTTTTGTTGTGCCCTCTTCACGACAGTCTTAGTGTGTTTGGACCATAATAGATCGTTGGTGATGTGGAAACCAAGGAACTTGAAACTCTCGACCCGCTCCACTACAACCCGTTGATAAGGATTGGTGTCCTGCTAGCGGGACACCTTCCTGTGAAACTGGAGGGCGCACAATTCAAATAAATAATCATAAATATTATTTTAAACATAATGCGCCCATAAGTGTCTTATATCGGCTGAAAGCTTAAATTCTTGTTAATTAATCTAACTACACTGTCCGATTTACAGTAGCTGTTACAGTGAAAACATGCCATGCAATTGTTTGAGGACGGCGCCGCACATCAAAATATTTTTCAACGGCACAGATTTCATACATTCACATATAACTATTAAATATTCACTTACTTTTTGAAAATCTTCCTCTGGTTTGCCATCCAAAGGGTCCCAGCTATAACATGTAGTGTCATTTTGTTAAATAAAATCCTTCTTTATATCCCAAAAAGTCAGTTTAGTTGGCGCCATCGATATGAGTAATCCACTCGTTCAACTTGCAGAGAAAGGAATCCAAAACTCTACCCCTAAACTTTGTTTCAACAAGTCAAAATAAGTTTCTATTTACTCCTCAGATACACTAAAATATAATCAAATTATAATATTTATCTCGGAAAGTAGTATGTTCAATAGGAAACCGATTTTAGCAGGTGCGTAGTGTCTTCATGGTGCACGCAAACACGAATTTCCAATTTCCAAGCCAAAGGAATTGCATCCAGGGAGCTAATTCAAAATGACCTTTCCCTTGGATTTCTAAGAGGATGCTCTCTCAAAAAAATATTTTTTTGTGTCATATTCCCCTACATTATTTTAACATTTCTACAAACTTCAAAGTATTTTCTTTCCAATGGTACCAATGATATGCACATCCTGGCTTCAGGGCCTGAGCTACAGGTAATTTACTTTGGGCACGTCATTCAAGCAGGAAGTGGAGAAAAAAGGGGCCTAGCCCTAAGAAGTTTTTATGGGGGCCTATTTGGCCCACTTTGTCCTGTAGTCCACGACCAGCTCCTTTGTCTTGCTCACATTGAGGGGGAGGTTGTTGTCCTGGCACCACACAGCCAGTTCCCTGATTTTCACCCTATAGGCTGTCCCATCATTGTCGGTGATCAGACCTACCACTGTTGTGTCATCAGCAAACTTAATGATGGTGTTGGAATCGTGTTTGGCCACGCAGTTGTGGGTGAACAGGGAGTACAGGAGGAGCCTAAGTACACACCCCTGAGGGGCCCCAGTGTTGAGGATCAGTGTGGCAGACCCTTACCACCTGAGGGCGGCCCATCAGGAAGTCCAGGATCCAGTTGCAGAGGGAGGTGTTTAGTCCCAGAGTCATGAGCTTAGTGATGAGCTTCGTTGGCACTATGGTGTTGAACACTGAGCTGTAGTCAATGAACAGCATTCTCACATAGGTGTTCCTTTTGTTCAGGTGGGAAAGGGCAGTCTGGAGTGCGATTAGGCAGCATACATTTCCTTGTTTAAAACATCTGAAGTCTTGCCTATTTAAGTTAAATTTGAATGTTTGATCGCTGTATTATTTTGTATTAGTAGGTATGAGGTATTGAGGTATTGTAATTGTTTTTTCTACTTTTTGATGTATTTTTTCTGAATTTAGTTTGTATTTTGGTTTCATACTTTATGCGCATTGAGCGTGGGAAATGTGCTTTCCAAATTAAATATGATTATTCTTATTTTTATAGTCTACAGTGGGGGACTGTGGGAGAGAGTCACCACAAGAGAGGATAGACATAAATAACACACCATCAACGTTGATCAGTGATCACGGAGCAGACAGACGTCTAGAGAGGTTTTAGGTCAGCTGGATTGGGAGCCAGATTAGGCTTTTAGCACTTATATTATTATATTCCGTGTCATGAAATACTGGTAAAAGCCTCATGGACATGCCATTCCTTTATGTTTTTTTATTTACACTCTATACTAATTTGAAGAATTTTTGACTCACACCGAAGCCGTTACAAAAACAAATATGACTCCACAAACAAAAGCAATCTGTCATGAGAAGAAAAAAAGTTGGAATGCTAATACAAACATAAAAGCATTTCATCCAACTTGAATCACAAAGGAATATTAATGGTTGTGTGTTGCTTTTCAGCAGCCAAACTAAATAATATATTTTGCTACTTCCGATTTAGACAACAGTGAAAGCCTTCCAGTGAATAAAAACGCCTGGGTGTCATTGCTCTTTGAAAGACGATATTCTTAAGTTATTATATTTCTCTTACCTTAAATCATTTATGAAAATGCCATGAATGCTTTAGCTCAGGTTAGAGTATCTACCTGCCACAAGAAAATAAAAACAATAAAAATAACATAACTATATAGGAACTGCAGGTGCAACATTGTAAAACTCGGTCTGCTGATGCAAAGGCTAATTCATGTTCATTAAAATTAAACTCATTTCTGAATCTTGAGGAAAGGCTGTGCTTTTCCTTTTGATAAAGATAAGTAGACATTTCATTTGACACTAGTGTGCAATATTCTGTATGGTAGAAATGTGACTGACTCCTGCATAACAAAAACTAAAACTCCACCCAAGCCATCTCGGCAGACCATTAATTCTGATGTATTTTGTGTTTTCTTTTAATCATTGGATGGTGTGGTCCTGAGCTTCTTGACAATATGAATTATTAAAAACACAGAATAATGCGCCCATTTGCTGGTTAATAATTCATGTGTGCATAAAGTATTCTGTGTTTGATCAATTGTGATTTCATTTTGTCAGCCAACTGGGTTTCTATGAAGACAGTTTCATGGAGAGTCAATATGATGAAAGTTGTGGAGGGTAGCTTGTTTTAGATACTTTCTGTGAATATTTTGTTTCTAAATGGCTCTAATGAAGTTAGATTTTTATTGTGGTGAGAATATACAGTGTACACTGTTCCAGAATATTTGATTACTAAACAGAAACCCCTTAATGTCAAATAAGTGTAATTTATAGGGGGAAAAGATTATAGATTTCTTTTAAACTTTCATTTTCGTAATTACATCACAAGCCTCTGTGGTCATAAACATCGATGTCTACAATTGCCTTACAAATACAGTATGATCTCTAATCTGGATTTACATCACAGGTATTATTGGTCTAAATTAAATGGCAGTATTTGCCGGCTCCAAACAACTGTTAAGGTCAAACCCATGTTTAATTTGAACTCTAATGGGCCCTGGGCTTCCTGCTCTACACTTGTGGCATTGGCGTCTGTGCACCATATGGAGCCATGTGCCAGGGGCTTTCTATCTAGTGACATCTACTGCCCACTGCCTAGAACTACTCCTCAGACGGCTGGGGAACTGGCAGGAGAAGCTACAGAGGCCGATACAGAGGCTGATGCAGAGGCAGTCAGTACGCATGCGTGTTACGTCTAAGAGGTTCAAAGACACATAGTGGATACGCATGTCGTCTCTTTATAGGTCAAAAAAAGGTCAAGATTCCACAAACACACTGAGAAGAGGTAAAAAATACTCTGAGATTCTGAGTGAGATCAACAGGGGCAAAAAGAGGCCTGCAAGAGATATGGTTGGGAAAAAGAGTGAAGCTATAGCCAGAAAGAGAAATTGAGAAAATGAGAAAAGAGAGAAAAAGAAAAGAAAGCCTGACTAACAGAGAGAAACACTCTAAAACCTGCTGAGAAGAAGTCTGGAGAAAAGTCACATAGGCCCGTGTGTTATTTTATTTTTGCACCACTGTGGCCAGCTCATTATTTTAACCACAGGGGCATTACAGTAGCTCAGCCGTCATCAGAAAAGGAAGTGGCGAGGCTCGAACCTAGCTAGGGTCCTCCTCTATCTTAGGTTCCCCATGGGCTGTGGTGGTATTGTTGTCCCCAGGCACTGTGACAACAGGATTAGAAACCACTTTAAATGGCTACTTTCCTCGGATCTCAGCCACTACCCACAACCCACCCGGCCACTGCCAAGGCCCCAGGAAGTTAAGCTGGAACATGGCTGTTTGAAGCTCTGTTTGTGTTGCTGTGAGAGATGCCTTGTGTTCATGTTTGATGATGCACTGTGTAAAATAAGTGGAACGCCTCTTCCACTGCGTTCCCTCTGACTGGCCTGTTGGTGAACTCACTTTACAGATACGCGGCCAACTTCAATGCAGTGAGAAGAATAACGATATCATGCTGAAGTAGGTTTATGAGCTTTCTTCCCTCTTGAAGGGATTCACCTCAAAGGAGCAAACATGGGTTTTGAGGACACTAGGTGGAATATGTTTCCTTTCAACTCTTACAGTAGGTGGAGTGATTACTCTCTGTGGACCTCCACCCTCTCTCTCTCCTTTCCTTCTATACCCTCTGCTTCAGTGGATATGTTATATAAGCAAAGACGTGGGCAGACATACAACATTTAGCAGGTGGTGAAACAGTACAGTGTTGACAACTATACGAATGAGATGTCAGGGGTTTCATAACACACAAGAGAACTCTCAATATTTATTTGAATTTAATTCATGAACATGAAGCTATATGAATGTCATAGTGTGGCTTAATGAGTGCACTCAGACACCAACATAGCTGAGGTAGTATGTTAACAGACCGTATGTCTTCCTACTCACAGGCTGTGAGACCGACTTGGATCTGTTCTCAACTTCTCACTAGACAGTGAATAGCAAATGACATTGGTTTGAGACGTTTAAAATGTACTTCAATTAAAGTTTGATTTGACAATCCTTAGTCATCGTATAAACAGCTCATTCAGAAGCTCCCAGAGACCCAAATGACACATCCAGGGCCAATCCAGCAATACTAGCAGGTTTTATTTATATTTATTTTACTAGGCAAGTCAGTTCAGAACAAATTCTTATTTACAATGACGGCCTAGGAACAGTGGGTTAACTGCCTTATTCAGGGGCAGAATGACAGATCTTTACCTTGTTAGCTCGGGGATTTGATCTAGCAATCTTTCAGTTACTGGCCCAACGCTCTAAGCACTAGGCTACCTGCCGCCCCAGGTACTAGGTTAACATTACCTCTAACATTACAGGAACATTATAGGAACCAACATCCCCCCCAGGGAATCACAATGCACATCCCTTGTTTTGTTGATGTTGTCATCAGTCCGTCATGACACCACCTCACACATCAGGTACCCATGCCTCAACGGGTCCCCATGCTCCCTCTACATCCCTTCCTATCGACCTAAGAGAGTGGTTTTGTGTGTCCACTTTACGTTAAAGCAGCATTCGACCTCCTCTCTCCTTCCCCGTGAACCTGCACTCCTGCTCTCTGGCCCAGGGCTCCACATGAATAAATGGAGAAATGTCTCCATATCTCAGAGTGACAGCATGCCGACCCCCACTGCGAGGGAAGCCGAGCGTGACCCTCTAGCCCCAGCCCGGGCCCCAGCAGGGCGCCCATTATCAAACGCAGGCAGCAGGCCCTCACTACGGCTGCCCTAATCCTGCCTGACATTTTTAGAGACAAATGTTACACAACACAGCCAAGAGGAGAGGGGGGAAAACAACAAATTCATCTTTCAGAAGGACCCTATCGGGAAAAAAACTAAACGTCATTATATCAATGTGGTTTTGGGTGACTTTTCTGAAGGACATAATGGTTGATTTGGAAAGGGCATCTATTTTTCTAGATTGGCAGGAAGGCTGTAGTATGTGGCACCAATAGATCATGGTGTGGTTATAGAATAGAAAGATACACTAGGCCAGGGTCCCCAACTGAGCAATTTTTAAAAATATTATTATTATTTTGTTTCATAGTTGGACATAAAAGACTGTAAAAACAGCAGGAAATCAACGCCAAGTGATTTGAATTTTGGAAATCTGTTCAAGTATTTCCATGGGTAATAGAGAGATGTGATCATATACAAATGTAAGCAAGGTTTGAAATGATTGTGTTTTTGTCAAATATTACATCTGTTTGTGCTTCTTGCGGTCAATTTGCAGTCTACAAATTATTGTATTTATGTTCCGACCCCATAACCACCCTCTCAAGAAGAAATTGGCCCGCGGCTGAATTTGGTTGATGATCCCCGCACTAGGGGTTTAATGCAAATTCTGGGCATTAGTTCCTGTCTGAATTTAAGCATCAACATTTAGTAGTACATTTGGATGCTTGTTCATTTACAGTAGCTGATTACAGTAACTACAACTTCACACAGCTGTTGATGTGTAAAAACAAATCTTCCTCCTCTTCAGATTTTCATTATCGCCACCACCACCACCACCACTTTAAATTGAATTCAAGCATGTAATGAAAAAATCTAATATAGGGAAAGAAAAGAGAGACAAATTCCAGGAAAGTGGAGAGATTTGTGTAGGTGTGTACAGGTGTGTGGCATTCAAGAAGAGCCTGTGTCTGCTCTGGGGCTCAATCGTTAACCTGGCTAAGTGTTTTAGCTCCGATCAAAGGAAGTGGAGGTGGGAGGTGTGAGGAGGTGGGCGGGGATGAATGTGTCAGACAGGGATTTCCCCTGAGAGAACACACCACTCGCTGCAGTCAGAGAAGCAGCCCTGTCGAACATAGCAGTGGATGAGTTGAGATGGGGTGAATCTAGGGGGTTACGTGAAAGACACTGCGGCTCACCCTTGCATCTCGAAAGCCCTGCCTGAATTTAATAGTGTTTTATTCGGATCAGAGCTGGATCAGAGTTGGTGTCTGGGCCTGTCTCCTGGTTAAGAAGAGTATAGTTGGCTATTGAAAGCCCCATCGACTGAGGAGGGGTCACCATTATGTAGGAGGATGGAAATTATTCAACCATTATGTAGAAATTATATTGAATATAATAATAAACTCAATTTATCAAACTGACTCCAATATCATGTGAATAAATGCAACAGAACCTGTACGTCTCTGGATGATCTAGTCAAGGTAGCGAGCCTTACATCACCTCTCAGTATGACAATAATGTTATGCAATTATTAAGAGACTAGTTACAAATAGCTAATCCTGCCGACCAATGTTATAGCATTCATTTATTGAGGCAAGGAGATCAGAGATGTCAAGGTGGTACCCAGGCACTTTTATATGTTTATGTAACAACTACCAATAGACCTACTAAATTATGAACACATAGTCAATCAAATAATTACTTTGTAAAACGAGGCATGCATTTACTCAATTCCACTAACACTCAAATAATTGCAGGGTACCTGATACATTACAGAATAACACAGAGTAAATGACTATCACCAAATAGGTTAGGATTTAATGTGGTTGCACGTGTCTTCAGTTCAGAATAATTTCTAAAATAAAAAAATGTGTGTCTGATACACACAGGAGCTTGGAAGCCAGTATAACTATATTCACTGCCATGTTAACCAAATTCAAGCAGGAACTCACCCTCAACCTGAATGAATATTTCCTTGCACTTTGCTATGAAATACTGACTTGCCTAGTTAAATAAAGGTTCAATGAATAAAATCTAAAAACAAAAGACAGGAACAACACACCCGGATCGCAATCTAATCAACTCAATTTAAATGATAGGAGTGCACCCCTGTGTTGCTCCTCTTTGAACTATCTGCCGCCTGACGAACAAAATAACAGTTTCCCTGTAAACAATAAATCCATAGCACTTACAGTGCAATAAAATATTAACATTCGCATCTCTTTATGAACTCTTGAAACAATTCAAACATGACAATTTAATTCACACAGTAACATTAATTGTGTCGATTTCAAGTTCAGACCACTCCTGGCGTCAGTAACCCCAGGACATTTGTGGGAACATCGCTTCCTCAAAATTACCACAGATTAGGTCTGCTTGACCCTTGTGATTGCCCACAAATGGTCAGCCATCCAAACAATTTCATAAATCGTGATTTAGTCATGACGCTAGGCCTCGGCGTCTGCAAGTCACCAGTCACGAGTATCACCTTCTCACCTTCCACTACAAGAGCATGGCATGGTTACCATGCCAATGAGGTCGGCTTGGTGTGCTGCTAGCTCCGCAAACCCAAGGACAGGGCAGGGAGAAGGTGCCAGGCCAGCCTACTGTAGCTTTGCCCAACCCATCCCAGCTGTGCCGCCCAGACGCCTGTGCCCTCCAGTCTGCTCCCTGTCTGTCTGTCTGTGTCATCCAGCGTACAGAGAGGGATTACCCTCAGGGTGTCAGACAGCAGTGCTAATCTGGAATAATCTGCAGACTAGGCCGGGCTGGACAGCACACAGGGAATGAACAAGAGCTGAGGGACTTAGTGTTACACACCGCTGAGTGATACCATAACAGAGCATCAGGGCGTAATCAGCCCAGACAAATACCAATAAACTAAATCCCTATACAGTGCCTTGCAAAAGTATTCATCCCCCTTGGTGTTTTTCCTATTTTGATGCATTACAACCTGTAATTTAAATTGATTTTTGTTTGGATTTCATGAAATGGACATACACAAAATAGTCCATATTGATAATTTTTACAAAATAAAAAACAGAGAAGTGGTGTGTGCATATGTATTCACCCCTTTGCTATGAAGCCCCTAAATAATATCTGGTGAAACCAATTACCTTCAGAAGTCACATAATTATTTAAATAAAGTCCACCTGTGTGCAATCCAAGTGTCACATGATCTGTCACATGATCTCGGGAAATATACACCTGTTATGAAAGGCCCTAGAGTCTGCAACACCACTAAGCAAGAGGCACCACCAAGCAAGTGGCACCATGAAGACCAAGGATCTCTTCAAACAGGTCAGGGACAAAGTTGTGGAGAAATACAGATCAGGGATGGGTTATAAAAAAATATCAGAAACTTTGAACATCCCACAGAGCACCATCAAATCCATTATTAAAAAACTGAAAGAATATGGCACCACAACAAACCTGCCAAGAGAGGGCCACCCACCAAAACTCAAAGGCTAGGCAAGGAGGGCATTAATCAGAGAGGCAACAAAGAGACCAAAGACAACCCTGAAGGAACTGCAAAGCTCCACAGCGGAGATTGGAGTATCTGTCCATAGGACCACTTTAAGACGTACACTCCACGGAGCTGGCCTTTACAGAAGAGTGACCAGAAAAAAGACATTGCTTGAAGACAAAAATAAGCAAACGTGTTTGGTGTTTGCCAAAAGGCATGTGGGAGACTCCCCAAACATATGGAAGAACATACTCAGATGAGATGAGACAAAATGTAGCTTTTTGGCCATCAAGGAAAACACTATGTCTGGCACAAAGCCAACACTTCTCATCAACCAGAGAACACCATCCCCACAGTGAAGCATGGTGGTGGCAGCATCATGCTGTTGGGATGTTTTTCATCGGCAGGGACTGGGAAACTGGTCAGAATTGAAGGAATGATGGATGGAGCTAAATACAGGGAAATTCTTGAAGGAAACCTGTTTCAGTCTTCCAGAGATTTGAGACTGGGATGGAGGTTCACCTTCCAGCAGGACAATGACCCTAAGCATAATTCTAAAACAACACTCGAGTGGTTTAAGGGGAAACATTCAAATGTCTTGGAATGGCCTAGTCAAATCTCAGACCTCAATCCAATTGAGAATCTGTGGTATGACTTAAAGTTTGCTGTACACCAGCGAAACCCATCCAACTTGAAGGAGCTGGAGCAGTTTTGCCTTGAAGAATGGGCAAAAATCCCAGTGGCTAGATGTGCCAAACTTATAGAGACATACCCCAAGAGACTTGCAGCTGTAATTGCTGCAAAAGGTGGCTCTACAAAGTATTGACTTTGGGGGGGGTGAATAGTTATGCACGCTCAAGTTTTCATTTTTTTGTTTTATTTCTTGTTTGTTTCACAATAAAACATATTTTTCCTCTTCAAAGCGGTAGGCATGTTGTGTAAATCAAATGATACAAACCCCCAAAAATAAATTTTATTTCCAGGTTGTAAGGCAACAAAATAGGAAAAATGCCAAAGGGGGTGAATACTTTCGCAAGCTACTGTATGTCCCTGTGGTGGCCGACCGTGAATACACCCTAGACTTAGTCTAGATTCGTGAGGATCTCAAGTCAGCACATCCCGGTTCAACTGATACATTTTAGTTTTATGTTGTTCGGTTAGGTTACTCCATGTGGAAACACTGCAAAGTGCAATATGGGTCACATATGGCTAGGGAACAGGAGCACAGTGCTTTTGATAGAGGAGGTAACCGATCTGTCTGAAAGCCTGTGCTTGCATGTGTTTGTGTGTGTGAGTGTTAACGTCTGTATGGACAGGTCATTTGTGTGTGTCAGTGTGTGTATGTGAGCGTGCGTGCATCTGTGTGTGTCAGCATCTGTGTGGACAGGACAGGACATACATACATAAGCATGTGCAAATGGGTTCTCCACCGTCATTCTCCCCTCTATTCATCTGGACCCCCAGTGGAGAGACTGGCAGGCAAGCTACCAATTAGTGCCAATTGTCATTCAGGCAGCTTGGTGAGGCTGCCTACTGACTAGGCCAACAACTGGCCTCCGACAGACTGGTGTGCCTTCTGTCTACTGCTCACCGAGCCAACTCCCTGGCCCTCCCTTCTACCTGGGTTGGAAGGTTGCGTCATTTCAGTCATTTGAATAGCATGTCCCTTTATAACAATGTTAGAACACTTTTCAACATTTTCAACAACCCTGTCGATTCTATTTGGTAGGCGTTCAGGGTCTTTCAAACGCAAGTCAGACCACTAATTGTCAACATCCAACAAGATTTGTCGTTCATTCCAATTTCATGGACGTGTCATGAATGTTTGGACGTTGTGGACGCTGCCTGTGATAGTTAGTGATCTGGGCTCTTGAGTGGTGCAACGGTCTAAGGCACTGTATCTCTTGAGGCATCACTACAGACACCCTGGTTTGAATCCAGACTGTATCATAACTGGCTGTGATTGGAAGTCCCACAGGGTGGCGCACATTTGGCCCAGCGTCGTGCTGGTGTAGGCTGTAATTTTAAATAAAAATGTGTTCTTAACTGACTTGCCTAGTTTAATAAAGGTTAAATAAATAAAATAAAAAACATCTAAAATACAAATCACTCCTCCATCCCCCATTTAAACACAAACTGTGCAGCCAGCGAGCACTCCTAGAATCCTATGGGCCCTAAATAGGGTGCCATTTGGGATGAAGCCCATATGAAGCCCATATGTACTCTCCTCTCTCTTAGAATGTCCATAAATGCAGATCCCTCTTTTCTACACTGAAGATCTCCTGTCTCACACATGGTGATTATTGCTGCACCATTCATATTAATGTGATTCATTTACATAAAAAGTGTGTGAACTCTGCTGGCTCCCACTCATTATACGGCACTTTCTCCACTAACCATCTCCTTGAATTACCTCGATCTGCTTAATTGTGTGTGTGTGTGTGTGTGTGTGTGTGTGTGTGTGTGAGTGTGTGATATCAGGCGTCCCACAGGGCAGTGCACGTTTGGCTGGTGTAGGCCGTCATTGTAAATAAGAATTTGATCTTAACCTAGTTAAATTAAATATAAAAAAATAATCACTCCTCCATACCCCAATTAAACGTTAACTATGCATCAGTGCAGCCAGCGATCACTGTTGTAATTCTATAAGTCACATGAACTGCAATAGTGGAAATCCATTTTTACGTCCCAAATGGCACTCAACTTCCTACCCTACATAAACTCAGCAAAAAAATAAACGTCCATTTTTCAGGACCCTGTCTTTCAAAGATATTTTGATTTTTACGAATTAACTTCACAGATCTGCATTGTAAAGGGTTTAAACACTGTTTTCCATGCTTGTTCAATGAACCATAAACTATTAATGAACATGCACCTGTGGAACTGTCATTAAGACACTAACAGTTTACAGACAGTAGGCAATTAAGGTCACAGTTATGAAAACTTAGGACACTAAAGAGGTCTTTCTACTGACTCTGAAAAACACCAAAAGAGAGATGCCCAGGGTCCCTGATCATCTGCGTGAACGTGCCTTAGGCATGCTGCAAGGAGGCAAGAGGACAACAGATATGGCCAGGGTAATACATTTCAATGTCCGTACTGTGAGACGCCTAAGAGAGCGCTACAGGGAGAGAGGACGGACAGCTGATCGTCCTCGCAGTGGCAGACCACGTGTAACAACACCTGCACAGGATCAGTACATCCGAAAATCACACCTGCGGGACAGGTACAGAATGACAACAACAACTGCCCGAGTTACACCAGGAACGCACAATCCCTCCATCAGTGCTCAGACTGTCCGCAATAGGCTGAGAGAGGCTGGACTGAGGGCTTGTAGGTCTGTTGTATGGTTTGGACCTGCCTTACATCACCGGCAACAACGTCTCCTATGGGCACAAACCCACCATCGCTGGACCAGACAGGACTGGCAAAAAGTGCTCTTCACCGAGGCCTGTACTCTGGAGCGGGATCGATTTGGAGGTGGAGGGTCCATCATGGTCTGAGGCGGTGTTTCACAGCATCATCGGACTGAGCTTGTTGTCAATGCAGGCAATCTCAATGCTGTGCGTTACATGGAAGACATCCTCCTCCCACATGTGGTACCCTTCCTGCAGGCTCATCCTGACATGACCCTCCAGCATGACAATGCCACCGGCCATACTGCTTGTTCTGTGCGTAATTTCCTGCAAGACAGGAATGTCAGTGTTCTGCCATGGCCAGCGAAGAGCCCAGATCTCAATAGCATTGAGCACGTCTGGGACCTGTTGGATTTGAGGGTGAGGGCTAGGGCCATTCCCCCCAGAAATGTCTGGAAACTTGCAGGTGCCTTGGTGGAAGAGTGGGGTAACATCTCACAGCAAGAACTTGCAAATCTGGTGCAGTTCTTCCTCCATGAGGAGGAGATGCACTGCAGTACTTAATGCAGCTGGTAGCCACACCAGATACTGACTGTTACTTTTGACCCCCCCTTTGTTCAGGGACACATTATTCCATTTCTGTTACACACATATCTGTGGAACTTGTTCAGTTTTTGTCTCAGTTGTTGAGTCTTGTTATGTTCATACAAATATATACACATGTTAAGTTTGCTGAAAATAAACGCAGCTGACAGTGAGAGGATGTTTATTTTTTTGCTGAGTTTAGTTTGACCAGAATCCTATGGGCCCTAAATAGAGAAAAGGGTGCCATTTGGGATGAAGCCCATTTGTGTGTTACTCTCCTCTCTCTTAGAATGTCCATAAATGCAGACCCCTCTTATCTACACTGAAGATCTCCTGTCTCACACATGGTGATTATTGCTGCACCATTCATATTAATGTGATTCATTTACATAAAAAGTGTGTGAACTCTGCCGGCTCCCACTCATTATACGGCACTTTCTCCACTAACCATCTCCTTGAATTTCCTCGATCTGCTTAATCGTATGTGTGAGTGTGTGAGTGTGTAAGTGTGTTTGTATGATATCAGGCACGTACCGAAAGCCATGTCCTCACTTCCTTCCTATGCTATGTTGTCTGCTGGGATTTTCCAATTGTATTCAGAATTTCACCCTGACCATGCATTTATAGTTAGTGTCATAATGTTACATACTGTATGTTTCCCACAATGGCAGTTTTAGGTCACTGGTGTTTCTCAGAGTAGTAACCCCCCCCCCCCCCCCCACTCCACCACAGGGTTTATATCATTTTGAGTTCCCGAGTGGCGCAGCGGTCTAAGGCACTGCATCTGTGCTAGAGGTGTCACAACAGACCCTGTTTCGATCCTGGGCTGTATCACAAACGGCCGTGATTGGGAGTTCCACAGGGCGGTACAGATCTGCCCCAGCGTCGTCCGGGTTAGGGGAGGGTTTGTTCTTAACTGACCTAGTTAAATAAAGGTAAAATAAAAAACTGTGCCTTCTGTCTGT
Organism: Oncorhynchus mykiss; assembly: GCF_057628025.1. Taxonomy (NCBI): domain Eukaryota; kingdom Metazoa; phylum Chordata; class Actinopteri; order Salmoniformes; family Salmonidae; genus Oncorhynchus; species Oncorhynchus mykiss. The sequence continues at coordinate 39,817,882 of NC_143038.1, read as the reverse complement.
GTAATGGACCAATACAGAGATGAGGAGAGGGGTGGTTGGCCCCTGCTCTAGTCCCAGATGTCTGTCTTATGTTAACCCTGAGCCTGGCTGCCTGCCCTTCACAGTCAGTGGCAGTGTCTATGCTTTACCTTGGCTGTCCTTGCCTCTCCGCATCCAGCCGTGTGGCCAGATCCACATGGCTGCTCTTCTTAGGGTCAGGTGGTTAAGACACAGACAGACACAGACAGACAATACTACAGAAAGACCCTCACACACCCTACAGAGCCAAGACTTGTTTGTGGGAACAACAAAATTCAGTAAGTCAATAAGATGATAACATCATAACATGAGCTAGAAGGATACAATAACAAATCTATAATTCTTATGTATAAGTGGTAGTTACACAATATATACAAAAGTATGTGGACGCCCTTTCAAATTAGTGGATCCAGCTGTTTTCAGCCACACCCGTTGTTTAAATTGAGCACACAGCCATGCAATCCAAACTGCTTCAGGAAGCAAAGTCTGCACAAGAACTGTTCATCGGGAGCTTAATGAAATGGGTTTCCATGGGGGAGCAACCACACACAAGCCTAAGATTACCATGCACAACGCAAAGCATCGGTTGGAGTGGTGTAAAGCTCACCGCCATTGGACTCTGGAGCAGTGGAAACGCGTTCTCTGGCAGTCCGATCAACTAATTTGGGTTTGGCGGATGCCAGAAAAATGCTACCTGTGTCCCGCGGGACTAGGTGGGTGAAGGAATCAGACGCAGAGAGTTCCACTGGGGAAAAGTGCTCTTTACTTTGGCACACAAAATGATAAGCCCAACAATACAGGATGCGGACAACAATGTGACAACCCAAAAAACACAGGGTGCCAAGTTAAGAAAGTCCACCGATAAGTGTGTACACTGCCATTGTGGAACAGGGAGGGGCTGTAACTTCCCTCTAGGCAAGTGCCGAGGAGCCTTGCTCTGAGCGCGCACCGAGCAGGAGGAGACATAAAATCTCACGTCCTTAGCCAACGTGGGCCACCAGTATCTCCCTCTAAGACTCCGCACTGTCCTCTCGATGCCAGGATGAGCCGAGGAGGGGAGAGTATGAGCCCAACGGATTAGCTTATACCGGACCCCCTCGGAACGTACTGAGCCCCCGCTGGACAGTTAGGGGAGGCCGGTTCTAACCATGAGGACCGCTCTAGCTCCGCGTCCACCTCCCATACTACCGGTGCCACGGGACATGAAGGTGGAATGATGGGAGTTGGCTCAACGGATCGCTCCTCGGTATCACAGAGGTGAGACAGCGCGTCGGCTTTGGTGTTTTGGGAGCCTGGCCAGTACGAGATGGTGAACCGAAACCGGGTGAAAAACATGGCCCATCTAGATTTAGTCTCCTTGCTGCCCGGATATACTCAAGATTACGATGGTCAGTCCAGATGAGAAAAGGGTGTTTCGCCCCCTCAAGCCAATGTCTCCACACCTTTAGAGCCTTGACTACAGCTAACAACTCCCGGCCCCCCAAGTCATAGTTCCGCTCCGCCGGACCGAGCTTCCTCGAAAAGAAGGCACAAGGGCGGAGCTTGGGTGGCACGGCCCGAGCGCTGGAACAGCACGGCCCCGACCCCCGCCTCGGACGTGTCCACCTCCACTATGAACGCTAAAGAGGGGTCCGGATGCGACAACACGGGCGCATTGGTGAACAGCTCCTTCAGACCTGAAAGCTCTGCCCGCCTCTGCTGACCAACGCAAGCGCACAGGTCCTCCCTTCAGCAGTGAGGTAATGGGAGCAGCCACCTGACCAAAACCCAGGATAAATCTCCGGTAGTAATTGGTAAACCCTAAAAACCGCTGCACCTCTTTCACCGTGGTCGGAGTCGGACAATTAAGCACGGCTGTAACGCGGTCACCCTCCATCACCACCCCGGAGGTGGAAATACGATAACCCAGGAAGGAAACGGCCTGTTTGAAGAACAGACATTTCTCCACCTTGCAATACAGGTCATGCTCCAGCAGTCACCCAAGTACCTTACGCACCAGAGACACATGCGCCGCGTGTGTGACAGAATAGATCAAGATGTTATCGATGTACACTACCACACCCTGCCCGAGCAGGTCTCGGAGAATCTCATCTACGAAGGATTGGAAGACGGCTGGAGCATTTTTCAACCCATATGGCATGACGCAGTACTCATAATGGCCAGATGTAGTACTAAATGCGGTTTTCTACTCATCTCCTCCCCAGATACGCACCAGATTATACGCACTCCTCAGGTCCAGTTTTGTAAAGAAGTGCGCCCCGTGAAATGAGTCCACCGCCGTAGCGATGAGAGGTAGTGGGTAACTAAACCCCACTGTGATGGAATTTAGACCTCGATAATCAATGCACGGACGCAGACCTCCCTCCTTCTTCTTCACAAAAAAGAAGCTAGAGGAGACGGGTGATGCGGAGGGCTGAATGTACCCCTGTTCCAGCGCTTCAGCGACATATGTCTCCATAGCTACCGTCTCCTCCTGGGACAATGGATACACGTGACTCCTAGGAAGTGCAGCGTTCTCCAGGGGTCCTATTGCGCAGTCCCCTCGACGATGGGGTGGTAATTGGGTCGCCGTCTTTTTACTGGCAATAGCCAAATCGGCATATTCAGAGGGAATGCGCATGGTGGAAACCTGGTCTGGACTCTCCACCGTAGTCGCACCAACGGCAACACCTATACACTTGCCTGAACACTCCTCTGACCACCCCTTAAGAATCCCCTGTCGCCAGGAAATCATCGGGTTGTGCTGAGCTAGCCAGGGAATTCCCAACACCACTGGAAACGCAGGTGAATCGACAAGGAACAGACTAATCTGCTCCTTATGATCCCCCTGCGTTACCATGTCCAGCGGCACCGTGGCCTCCCTGACCACTCCTGACCCTAATGGTCGGCTATCTAAGGAGTGCACGGGGAAAGGTAGGTCTAACGACACAAGGGGAATCCCTAGCCTTAACACGAGCCCCCGATCCATGAAATTCCCAGCTGCGCCTGAATCGACTAGCGCTTTATGCTGTAGAGAGGGAGAAAAACCAGGGAAAGAGGTAAACGCATACATATGACCGACAGGAAGCTCTGGGTGAGTCTGGCGCTGACTCACCTGGGGTGATCGAGTAGTGCTCCGCCTGCCATCCCGACTCCCAGACGAGGTCCTCCAGCACCGGTCGGCCGTGTGTCCTTGCTGACCACAACTGGTGCATGAGGACACTCCTCCTCCGGTCCCCCTCGAAGCCCCCCCCCCCCCCCTATAACTCCATAGGGATAGGAGCAGGAGGGCTGGGAGGTAGAAATGACAGGACCTGTTCCGAACGCCTGCGGGCAGCCAGCAGGTTGTCGAGACGGATGGCCATGTCGATGAGCTCATCCAGCGCGTGGGTGGTGTCCCGACACGCTAGCTCCCTGCGGACGTCCTCCCTGAGGCTGCATCGGAAATGGTCTATCAAGGCCCTGCCGTTACACCCCTCTCCTGCGGCCAAGATCCTGAACTCCAGGGTAAAGTCCTGCGCGCTCCTCATCTCCTGATGCAGGTGGAACAGCAGTTCTACCCGCCGCACGACCCTCTGGTGGGTGGTCAAATACAGGTCGGAATCGGCGGGTGAACTCGGGGTAATGATCCCTCGCCGAGTCTGGACCATTCCACACTGCGCTCACGCTCTCCTCTCCAGAGGGAGTAGGACGAACGGTCACCAGGTAAAGTTCCAGTTGTAGGGGGAAACCCTGAAACCCCGCCGCCGTTCCAACATACTCCCTTGGGAGCGCCAGCCGAAGAGCCCCGGAGCCGGATGCGGTAGCAGGAACAGGAGGTGCTGGGGATGAGGTGGGAAGGCCACTCCTCTCCCATCGATCCATCCTCTCCATCATTAGATCCATTACAGAACCAATCCTGTGGAGAACACTGGTATGATGGAGGACCCTTTCCTCCATCGATGAGAGAGGAGGTGCGGCTGCTCCTGCTGATTCCATGAAAGGTGCGGGATTCTGTCACGTGGGACTAGGTGGGTGAAGGAATCAGACGCAGAGAGTTCCACTGGGGAAAAGTGCTCTTTACTTCGGCACACAAAATGATAGTCCCAACAATACAGGGCGCGGACAACAACGTGACAACCCAAAAAACACAGGGTGCCAAGTTAAGAAAATAAATCCACCTCTCTCTAAAACGCACACACGTAACATAAAGACAATCCCGCACAAAACAAGGGTGGGTCCACCTACCAAAAATAGGGAAGCTCATTAAACCAAAAAACAGAAACACAGGTGAAACTAATAAGACAAAACAAACAGACAAACGAAAAAGGGATCGGTGGCGGCTAGTAGGACGGTGACGACGACCGCCGAGCACCGCCCGAACAGGCAGGGGAGCCAACTTGACAGTACCCCCCCCCCCCCCCCTCCCGAGGACGACCCGGAGGGCGAGGCGCCGGGCGATCCGGGTGGAGGCGGTGGAAGTCTCTCAGGAGAGAAGGATCCAAAATGTCCCCCACCAGAACCCAGCATCTCTCCTCCGGACCGTACCCCTCCCAGTCCACGAGGTACTATAATGCCACTCACCCTCGATGTCCAGAGGGGGCGGAGGGACCTCAGGCACCTCACCTTCCTGCAGGGGACCAGCCACCACCGGCCTGAGGAGAGACACATGAAACGAGGGGTTAATACGGTAATACCTAGGAAGTTGTAACCTGTAACACATCTTGTTTATTCTCCTCAGGACATTAAACGGCTACACACACTGCGAACACGGGGGCCTCACTGCGGTGCTGGTCAGCTCTCATCTTCTGCCGTTCTCCCGCTAGTCTTAGCGATTCCTGGACGGCTTTCCAGGTGTCCTTGGAGCGCTGTACCCATTCCTCTACCGCAGGAGCCTCGGTCTGGCTCTGATGCCGTGGGGCCAGGACCGGCTGGTAACCCAACACACACTCAAAAGGGGACATGTTCGTTGAGGAGTGGCGGAGGGAGTTCTGAGCGAGCTCAGCCCAAGGAACATACCTCGCCCACTCACCAGGCCGGTCCCGGAAATATGACTGCAGAAACCTGCCCACATCCTGGTTTATGCGCTCCACCTGCCCATTACTCTCGGGGTGAACCACCAGTATCTCCCTCTAAGACTCCGCACTGTCCTCTCGATGCCAGGATGACCCGAGGAGGGGAGAGTATGAGCCCAACGGATTAGCTTATCCCGGACCCCCCTCGACATGTACTGAGCCCCCGCTGGACAGTTGGTGGGGGCCGGCTCCAACCGTGAGGCCCTCTCTATCTCCGCGTCCACCTCCCATACTACCGGTGCCACAAGACATGAAGGTGGAATGATGGGAGTTGGCTTAACGGACCGCTCCTCGGTATCACAAAGGTGAGACAGCGCGTCGGCTTTGCTGTTTTGGGAGCCTGGCCGGTACGAGATGGTGAACCGAAACCGGGTGAAAAACATGGCCCATCTAGCTTGATACGGATTTAGTCTCCTCGCTGCCCGGATATACTCGATGGTCAGTTCAGATACGAAAAGGGTGTTTCGCCCCCACAAGCCAATGTCTCCACACCTTCAGAGCCTTGACTACAGCTAACATCTCCCGGTCCCCCACGTCATAGTTCCGCTCCGCCGGACCGAGCTTCCTCGAAAAGAAGGCACAAGGGCGGAGCTTGGGTGGCACGCCCGAGCGCTGGGACAACACGGACGCGTCCACCTCCACTATGAACGCTAAAGAGGGGTCCGGATGCGCCAACACGGGCGCATTGGTGAACAGCTCCTTCAGACGACTGAGAGCTCTGCTGACCAACGCAAGCGCACCGGTCCTCCCTTCAGCAGTGAGGTAATGGGAGCAGCCACCTGACCAAAACCCCGGATAAACCTCCGGTAGTAATTGGCAAACCCTAAACCGCTGCACCTCTTTCACCGTCGGCACGGTCACCCTCCATCACCACCCCGGAGGTGGAAATACGATAACGACGACCACCGAGCACCGCCCGAACAGGCAGGGGAGCCAACTTCGGTGGAAGTCGTGACAACCTGGCTGAATGCATAGTGCTGACTGTAAAGTCTCGTGGAGGAGGAGTAATGGTCTGAGGCTGTTTTTCTTTGTTCAAGGCTAGGCCCCTTAGTTCCAGCATACAATGAAATTCTAGACGATTCTGTGCTTCCAACTTTGTGGCAACAGTTTGGGAAGGCCCATGCAATGCAATGCCAGGTCTATACAGAAATGGTTTGTTGAGATCAGTTTGGAAGAACTTGACTGACCTGCACAGAGCCCTGACCTCAACCCCATCAAACACCTTTGGGATGTATTTATTTTTACCTTTATTTAACTAGGCAAGTCAGTTAAGAACAAATTTTTATTTTCAATGACGGCCTAGGACCAGCGGGTTAACTGCCTGCGAGCCAGATCTAATCACTCAACATCAGTGCCCTACCTCGCTAATGCTCTTGTGGCTTAATGGAAGCAAGTCCCCACAGCAATGTTCCAACATCGTGGAAAGCCTTCCCAGAAGAGTGGAGGCTGTTATAGCAGCAAAAGAGGGACCAAGGGGGGTGTCCACATGCTTTTGGCCATGAACAGACTATGGCGCCGACAGAGAGGGCTGCCTCGCTTCGAGTCCTTAGGAAACCTTGCACAAGTTTGTTTTTGTAATGTTTTATTTCTTGCATTGTTAGCCCAGAAAATCTTAATATATTTGTGTGTATTAGGCATTTGTTGTAGAATTGTTAGATATTACTTGATACTTGTTAGTTGCTGCACTTGGAACTAGAAGCGCAAGCATTTCGCTACACTCTTAATAACATCTACTAACCATGTGTATGTGACCAATAACATTTTATATGATTTGATTTGATGTAGTGCATAGTCACAGTACCACTTGTGTTAGCTTGGTTTTATCCTCAAGGCTACCAATAGAGGGTGCTCATAACATGACTTCCTCTGTTCGTCCAAAATGATTATTGTCCCAGAACAGGAATAGTCTGTTGCATGTTACTACACGATATGACACATTATAATTACATACACGGATTTTTGAGGTTAAACAGTGGAAGCTAATGGAAACAGACAAGACAGACAGACAGTGTTGTAGGAGTCAGTCAGTCATACGCTGCTCAGCAGCACTTACAGCAACTCTCCAATTACCCCTCTGACCACATGACTACATTCACTCTCCCATACAGCCGGTATTGTTTGGCATGTGAAATACCTTGCCAGCTGCTTATCTTTAGACATATAGCCAGTAGCCAGCTAATCTAGGCTTATCTGAAATGTAAATGATCTATTAAATCTCCATGTAGCCTATTGTTCTGGAAAAGATGAGTCAGCAGTAGATTGCTAAACTGTATTTTATATAGATGATAAAGGCAGGCCTACTCTGTTTTTGCCAGGCAAAACTGGAGGAAATGAAACAACATATTTTTGGTCACTAATCTGGATATGCCCGCCCGCCTCAGCTCGGCAATGCTGTTGGTCAACAATGAAGACTCGTAACTTTTTGGTTCGGAAGCAAAATAAATGAACGACTTCCAAATTAAATCAAATTGTATTTGTCACGTGCTGAATACAACAGGTGTAGGTAGACCTTACAGTGAAATGCTTACTTACAAGCCCATAACTAACAATGCAGTTTTAAGTGTTAAGAAAGTAGTAACTAAAATAAATTGAAGTAAAAAATAAATAAATACAAAAATAAACATTTTGGAAAAATAGAAAAATAACAAATAATTAAGGTGCCTTGCGGTCGGAGGCCGAGCAGTTGCCATACCAGGCGATGATGCAACCATGCTCTCGATGGTGCAAAAGTTGATTTTTTTGAGGATCTGAGGACCCATGCCAAATCATGCCAAATCTTTTCAATCTCCTGAGGGGGAATAGGCATTGTCGTGTCCTCTTCACGACTGTCTTGGTGTGTTTGGACCATGATAGTTTGTTGGTGATGTGGACACCAAGGAACTTGAAACTCTCAGCCTGCTCCACTACAGGCCCATCAATGAGAATGGGGAAGTGCTCGGTCTTCCTTTTCCTGTAGTCCACAGTCATCTCCTTTGTCTTGATCACGTTAAGGGGCAAGTTGTTATCCTGGCACCACACTGCCATGTCTCTGACCTCCCCCCTATAGGCTGTTTCATTGTTGTTGGTGATCAGGCCTACCACTGTTGTGTCATCTGCAAACTTAATGATGGTGTTGGAGTCGTGTTTGGCCACGCAGTTGTGGTTGAACAGGGAGTACAGGAGGGGACTAAGTACACACCCCTGAGGGGCCCCAGTGTTGAGGATCAGCGTGGCAGACGTGTTGTTACCTACCCTTACCACCTAGGGGCCAGGAAGTCCAGAATCCAGATGTAAAGGGCGATGTTTAGAGCGAGGTCCTTAGCTTAGTGATGAGCTTTGAGGGCACAATGGTGTTGAAAGTTGAGCTGTAGTCAATGAATAGCATTCTCACGTAGGTGTTATTTTTGTCCAGGTGGGGAAGAGCAGTGTGGGGTGCAATAGAGATTGCATCATCTGTGGATCTGTTGGGGCGGTATGCAAATTGGAGTAGGTCTAGGGTTTCTGGGATAATGGTGTTGATGTGAACCATGACCAGCCTTTCAAAGCACTTCATGGCTACAGACGTGAGTGCTACGAGTCGGTAGTCATTTAGGCAGGTTATCTTAGTGGTCTTGGGCACAGGGACTATGGTGGTCTGCTTGAAACGTTGGTATTACAGACTCAGTCAGGGACAGGTTGAAAATGTCAGTGAAGACACTTGCCAGTTGGTCAGCGCATGCTCGGGGGACATATCCTGGTAATCCGTCTGGCCCTGCGGCCTTGTGAATGTTGACCTGTTTAAAAGTGACTAGCTCTTCCACACTGGTATCAGTCCCACATAGAAAACTATTAGAAAATTAATTCTGACAGTCTGCCGGGAGTGAAGATTTCTTCTCCCGTTCCACTGGTTGATAGGGGTTTCTCTAATGAACACTTCACCGGTGATCTTGTATCATTTCAGGTACAGTCCTTGGTGCAAGGGATATTGCTGCAGCTTCAGACGATAGCTTCTCATAACCTGTAATGAAAGAAACACAAAAGTGAAAGCAACATGTCCTGGTTTCAAGAGAAATTGATAAAAAGTTGGACATACCTAGACGCACCTAGATATCCCTGACTGCGGTGAACAACATAGAAGATTCTGATAATCTTACTATGCTTCTTCACCCGAGATTGACAATCAATCGGGGGTCAATCAGTTATTTATTCTCCAGGCTCCACTTTGTCATCAACATGGACAACCTTGCAATGAGTGACATGTGCACTATCCATTGGGATTATCCCGGGACTTTTATGACTTTTAAAACTTGATAAGGACCTTATAAGGACCTTCCCATTTTGGCCCTCTTGTCTCTGTTACATACTTTTTTACCATCACCCACTGTCCTGGTACTATGTCATGTCCCCCCCTCGGGAGTTATTCCCCAGGCCTCTTTTACTTGTCTGTCTGCTTCCCCTACTGCATTGGAGAGTTGTATGCCATAGTTAAGCATTGTGTCACTCATAAAGTGAACGTCTGCTTTTCTCAAATCTAACGTGCCGGGTAGCGACATGAGTCGACCTGTGACGACCCCAAACAGACTCAACCCTGTGGTTTTGTTATGTATTGCCCGTATACTACATAATACCATAGGCAATGCATCCGGCCATGCTATCCCTTCTTGATGCATCTTTGAAAGTCTCTCTTTCAAAACTCGATTTGTGCATTCTACCTGTCCACTCGATTGAGGCTGGGAAGGGCAGTGTAGTTGCCAGTCTATGTTCAGAAGACGAGCTACCCCCTGACACACTTGTGCCTTGGTCGGAATCTAATTGTTCTGGAAATCCCATCTGGGAATGATTTCTCGAATCAGAATTTTAGCTGTGTGTTGTGCAGTTCCTTACTTAGTAGGGAAGGCTTCAACCCATCGTGAGAAACGATCAACAACGACCAGCACATCTTCCTGTCCTTTACATTTGGGCAGCGTGATATAATCAATCTGTAGATGTCTGAAGGCTCCTGGTGAGGCAGGCGCTCATTGTGTCTGTACTTTCACTCATCCCTTGGTGTTATTTTCAATACAACAGCCTCAGCCACTTTCCGCACACCAGGATTCCACCGTTTGCCCACAAAACGATAAACTATCTTGTCCACACCAATATGGCCCAAAGAGTGGATCTGTGTCACCAAGTAGGGTAAGAGTGCATTTGGTGCTACACATCTCCGGTTGGATTTCCACACACCTTTTTGATTGAGTTTGCATCCTGCAGCCATCCATTCCCACACTTCAAATTTTGGTGCACTGCGTGGCATGTCTCCAATGTGTTGCAATGTATCCAAGGTGCAACTCCTAATCAGTTTGGGTGACAGAGGCGTTCTCTTGGCAGCCTCCTGGTCAGCCAGATCATTACCTTTACTCTCTTCTGTAAATATTTTTCCATGAGCTTTCATTTTCAAAATTGCAACTTGTCCTTGTAACAGCATTCAGTAGAGCCATCACCTCTGATCCATTCTTCACAGGAGCTCCCAGTGATGTCATGAATCCTCAGTTTTTCCATATTTTTCCAAAATCACCAGAAGCTTGAGTCTGAGTCGATATTAGTTGTTTTTCCTTCAGCATGTTTGCATGTTTCTGTCAAAGCAACTATTTCCGTACACCTGTGCCGATGTTCCTGCAGTTAACGTGCCTGTCACTATCACATTGTCCACTGTAGTTACTGCCCAGCCTGCCTTCCTCGCACCCCCTCCACAATGCTTGAACCGTCTGTCTGTGTATAAGATAAACTCAGGGTTTTCCAACAGATGACTCTTAATAAACCCATCAGAGAGCTGATCCAAAACCAACTCACAACAGTCGTGTTCAAGTTATGTGGTATCTGGAGGAAGGATCAGAGTAGCTGGATTACATGGTGTGTCACGTTGTATGATGATGTTAGGAGCCTCCAACACAGTTGACCACTTGTTTCAATGAGCAGCTGTGACCTGCGCAGCTTGATTCATTGTTAAAAGAGTATGAACAACATGTGGACACTTGATAGTAAGATGTTGGTCAAGAACAAGCGATGCCACCACCGTAAGTAGGAGTCCGGAATGGCCAAATCCGGCACTGATGACAGAGCAAGTTTAAACGCTCTACAACTAAGCTTTCTTATTGTCCAACAAGCTTTCTCTACCCTTAACCTTGTTCTGAACACCTCTAAAACAAAGGTCATGTGGTTTGGTAAGAAGAAGGCCCCTCTCCCCACAGGTGTGATTACTACCACTGAGGGTTTAGAGCTTGAGGTAGTCACCTCATACAAGTACTTGGGAGTATGGCTAGACGGTACACTGTCCTTCTCTCAGCACATATCAAAGCTGCAGGCTAAGGTTAAATATAGACTTGGTTTCCTCTATCGTACTCACTCCTCTTTCACCCCAGCTGCCAAACTAGCTAGATCACGGAGATGTAATTTATAGATCGGCGGGTATGGGTATGCTCTCGAGTAGCTAGATGTTCTTCACCATTCGGCCATCAGATTTGCCACCAACGCTCCTTATAGGACACATCACTGCGCTCTATACTCCTCTGTAAGCTGGTCATCTCTGTATACCTGTCGCAAGACCCACTGGTTGATGCTTATTTATAAAACCCTCTTAGGCCTCACTCCCCCCTATCTGAGACATCTACTGCAGCCCTTATCCTCCACATACAACACCCGTTCTGACAGTCACATTCTGTTAAAGGTCCCCAAAGCACACACATCCCTGAAATCGCTCTTCTTTTCAGTTCGCTGCAGTTAGCGACTGGAAGGAGCTGCAACAAATACTCAAACTGGACAGTTTTATCTCAATCTCTTCATTCAAAGACTCAATCATGGACACTCTTACGGACAGTTGTTGCTGCTTTGTGTATTGTTGTCTCCACCTTCTTGACCTTTGTGCTGTTGCCTGTGTCCAATAATGTTTGTACCATGTTTTGTGTTGCTACCATGTTGTTGTTATGTTGTGTTACTACCATGCTGTGTTGTCATGTGTTGCTGCCTTGCTATGTTGCTGTCTTAGATATCTCTTTATGTAGTGTTGTGTTGTCTCTCTTGTTTTTGTTTTGTCCTATATTTATATTGTATTTAAAAATAAAAAATATTATCCCAGTCCCCGCAGGAGGACTTTTGATATTTGGCAGGCCGTCATTGTAAATAAGAATTTCTTCTTAACTGACTTGCCTAGTAAACCTCTTGAAGCAAGAGGGCACTATTTTTATGTTTGGAAAAATAACGTTCCCAAAGTAAACGGCCTATTTCTCAGGACCAGATGCTAGAATATGCTTATAATTGACAGATTAGGATAGAAAACACTCTAAAGTTTCCAAAACTGTCAAAATTTTGTGAGTTAAACAGAACTGATATTGCAGGCTAAAACATGAGGAAAATCCAATCAGGAAGTGCCCCTGTTTTTGAAACCTCTTGTTATGCATCCCTATTGCCCATTTAAAGGGATATCAACCAGATTCCTTTTTCTATGGCTTCCCTAAGGTGTCAACAGCCTTTAGACATAGTTTCAGGCTTTTATTTTGAAGAATGAGCGTGAACGACCACATTGCGTAAGTGGATAGGTTTGGGCTCTCAGAGTGAGTTGTGCGCAAAATAGAAAGGCGGCCATTGTTACTCCCGGTCCTAGTGAAAAGCCAACTGTCCCGGTTGATATATTATTGAATAGATATTTGAAAAACACCCTGAGGTTGGATTATAAAAAACGTTTGACATTTTTCTATGGACATTATGAATATAATTTTGAATTTTTGTCTGCATTGTCGTGACCGCTCTTTCCAGTGGATTCCTCGGCATAACGCACCAAAGTGACGGAGGTATTTGGATATAAAAAATATCTTTATGGAACAAAAGGAACATTTGTTGTTTAACTGGGAGTCTTGTGAGTGAAAACATCCGAAGATCATCAAAGGTAAACAAATAATTTGATTGCTTTTCTGATTTTCGCGACCAAGTTACCTGATGCTATGTGTACTTATTGTTTTGTCGAGCGGTCGATAAACTTACAAACGCTTGTATTGCTTTTGCTGTAAAGCATAATTTCAAAATCTGAGATGACAGGTGGATTAACAAAAGGCTAAACTGTGTTTTGCAATATTGCACTTGTGATTTCATGAATATGAATATTTTCTAGTAATATTATTTGACTGTGGTGCTATGCTATTCAGCGCTGCTGATGACAATTATACCGGATCCGGGATGGGTGGTTCAGAGAGGTTAAATGTCTTACTCACATCGGCTACTGAGAGAGTGATCACACAGTCATCCGGAACAGCTGATGCTCTCATGCCTGCTTCAGTGTTGCTTGTCTTGAAGAGAGCATAGAAGTTATTTAGCTCGTCTGGTAGGCTCATGTCACTGGGCAGCTCCCAGCTGTGCTTCCCTTTGTAGTCTGTAATGGTTTGCAAGCCCTGCAACATCTGACGAACGTCGGAGCCGGTCTTAGTCCTGTACCATCTGTCTCACAGCAGATTTGAGCTTTTTGTTCTCATAGTTTTGACGCTTTGCCTGTTTGATGGTTCATCAGAGGGCATAGCGGGATTTCTTATAAGCGTCCAGGTTAGAGTCCTGCACCTTGAAAGTGGCAGCTCTACCATTTAGCTAGGTGCGGACTTGTCTGTAATCCATGGCTTCTGGTTGGGGTATGTACGTATGGTCACTGTGGGGACGACGTCATCGATGCACTTATGGATGAAGCCAATGACTGATGTGGTGTACTCCTCAATGCCATCAGAAGAATATCGATGCCATCGGAAAAATCCCAATGCCGTCGGAAGAACCCCAATGCCATTGGAAACAGGCTTTGCCCGTTTGATGGTTCATCAGAGGGCATAGCGGAATTTCTTATAAGTGTCCGGGTTAGAGTCCCGCTCCTTGAAAGTGGAAGCTCTACCATTTAGCTCAGTGCGGACGTTGTCTGTAATCCTTGGCTTCTGGTTGGGGTATGTACGTACGGTCACTGTGGGGACGACGTCGTCGATGCACTTATTGATGAAGCCAGTGACTGATGTGGTGTACTCCTCAATGCCATCGGAAGAACCCCGGAACATGTTCCAGTCTGTGCTAGCAAAACAATCCTGCAGCTTAGCATCTGCGTCATCTGACCACTTCCTTGTCGAGTGAGTCACTGGTACTTCCTGCTTTAGTTTATGCTTGTAAGCAGGAATCAGGAGGATAGAATTATGATCAGATTTGCCAAATGGAGGGCGAGGGAGAGCTTTGTATGCGTCTCTGTGTGTGGAGTAAAGGTGGTCTAGAGTTTTTTCCCTCTGGTTTTCCCTCCACATTTAACATGCTGGTAGAAATTCGGTAAAACAGATTAAAGTTTTCCTGCATTAAAGTCTCCGGCCACTAGGAGCGCCGACTCTGGATGAACATTTTCTTGTTTGCTTATGGCCTTATACAGCTCATTGAGTGCGGTCTTTGTGCCAGCAACGGTTTGTGGTGGTAAATAGACAGCTACAAAAGATATAGATGAAAACTCTCTTGAACATTGTGGTCTACAGCTTATCATAAGATATTCTACCTCAGGAGAGCAAAACCTGTTGACCTCCTTAATATTAAATTTTGTGCACCAGCTGCTATTTACAAACAGACACAGACCACCACCCCTTGTTTTACCAGAGGCAGCTGTTCTGTCTTACCGATGGTACGAAAACCCAGACTCTGTGAAACATAAGATATTACAATATTTAATGTCCCGTTGGTAGGATAGTCTTGATCCGAGCTCATCCATTTTGTTATCCAATGATTGCACGTTGGCTAATAGGACTGATGGTAGAGGGGGAATACTCACTCACTGTTGGATCCTCACTCACCGTCAGACAAGGCACTCTGATCTACATCCCCGATATCTCCATTTCTTCTGTATGAGAATCACAGGGATTTGGGCCTTGTCAGGTGTCTGTAGTAAATCCTTTGAGTCCGAAAAAATCTTTGTCCAGTACGAGGTGTGTAATCACTGTCCTGATATCCAGAAAAAACACACCCAATAGCACAATTGGTTAGAAGCCTGTAAAACGGCACCCATCTTGTCCGTAGACATCATAACTGTGTGCAGTGGGTCTAGAACAAACACAACAAATAAATTATACAAAAAAAAGCATTTTTGGGGAAATTATACCACCACTGAAAAGGGCATGTGCTCTTCAACGGTAGAGCCCTATCTGTGCACGTGCCTGATCCCCTATCTGTGCACGTGCCTGATCCCCTATCTGTGCACGTGCCTGATCCCCTATCTGTGCACGTGCCTGATCCCCTATCTGTGCACGTGCCTGATCCCCTATCTGTGCACGTGCCTGATCCCCTATCTGCCTTTTAAAACTACTTGTCGACTTCCTCTTTTGTATTTCTTCCAATTGACATTTCAGATGGCATCACATGGCTAGACTGGTCAAATCACATTTTATTGGTCACATACACATATTTAGCAGATGCTATCAGGCATGTGCACAGATTGGGATCAGGCATGTGCACAAATTGTCAAAGACTCCAGTCACCCAAATTATAGACTGTTCTCTGTTCTCTTCTGCACGGCAAGCGGTACCAAGGGTGCCAAGTCTAGGTCCAAAAGGCTCCTTAACAGCTTCTACCCACAAGCCATAAGACTCCTGAACAATTAATCCCCCCCACCCCTTTGTTTTTACACTGCTGCTACTTGCTGTTTATTATCTTATGCATAGTCATTTTACCCCTACCTACATGTACAAATGACCTCGACTAACCTGTACCCCTACACATTGTCTCGGTACCGGTACCCCCTGTATATAGCCTTGTTATTTTTCTTTTTTACTTGAGTTTATTTAGTAAAGCTTTTCTTAACTCTTTCTTGAACTACATTCTTGGTTAAAGGCTTGTAAGTAAGTATTTCACAGTAAGATTGTATTCTGCACATGTTACAAATACAATTATATTTTATTTGATTTTTGTGGGTGTAGCGAAATGCTTGTGTTCCTAGCTCCAACAGTGCAGTAGTATCTAAAAATTAACAATACACACAAATCTGATGAGTGAGTGAGTGGGTTGGTGGTCAGCAAACCACTGCCTCCCAGTGAGTGATCAGCAACCCCAGTCACATGGGCCTCATATGCTGCAGATTACTCCCAAGCCAGAGACCAATGGAGAAAGGAAGACAGACCAGCTACCCTACCAGCTGCTGTTTCATAACCAGATTAGAGCTCCTCAAGTCCCAGGCATGCCCTGTTCATTAGAACCCTTGACTCGTTGCCTTTCCTTCACATGACCTTGGTTAAGGTTGACCCAGCCCGTGTGGAGTGTGTTTCTGCTCACACACTTACATTCTCACACACACACACACACGGCCGTGTACAGACTCCTGTGAGGACAAGGTCCTCCTTCCTGGTGACACTGTATATCACGCTGGACTGTTTAGTCTGAGAGGGAAAGAGAAAGAGCGAGAGAGAGAGAGAAAGAGAAAGAGCGAGAGAGTATGTGTGTGTTCATGCATGCAAGTGTGTAAATAATGAGAAAGTTTTCCCAGCCTGTAATGTTTGGATTCAGAGTAGAGAGTTTCTCAAGGAAAGTTATCTCAGTAAGTGGTGGAACTGATATGGTGTAGTAGATATGGTGTGGAGCACAGGAGGCTGCTGAGGGGTGGACGGATCATTATAATGTCTGGAACTGAGCAAATGGAGTGACATCAACCACATGGAAACCATGTGTTTGATGTATTTGCATGCTCTCTGTGGGTAAGGTTTGAACTGGGATGTGGACATTAAGTTAGGGGTATGACCTTAAGGCTTAAGCTAAGGTTAGGGTTGTGGTTGAGGCTAGGTTAAGAGTTGAACCGGGATGAGGACATTAAGCTTCCCGAGTGGCACAGCGGTCTAAGACACTGCATCGCAGTGCTAGAGGTGTCACTACAGTCCCGGGTTTGATCCGGGCTGTATCACACTACAGTCCCATGATCAGGAGTCCCATAGGGCGGGGCACAATTGGCCCAGCGTTGTCTGGGTTAGGGGAGGGTTTGGCCGAGGGGGCTTTACAAGTAGGCCTTCATTGTAAATAATAATTTGTTCTTAATTGATTTTCCTAGTTAAATAAATACAGGATAAAAAAAAGAAACAGGGTTAGGATTGTGGTTGAGGTTTAGGGTTGAAATAGGATGTGGACATTAAGCTAGGGTTAGCAACCTATTTCCAAGTAATCTATTTTTGGTTCCAAGCATACTTTCATTTGTTTATGCAAGAGGATGAGAGTCGAGAACGTTGTCTCACTGTATCCGAGACACCTGTACGCAAAAAGCTCTTCTTCCCAAGGTCAATAAAATAGTTTTGGGTATCAGGTTGACTGCCTTCACAGACAGATTTAGATGAACTCTCTTGGACAATTCTGGTTCGGTTCTTCACGTGCATCACTCACCTCTTCTATTACCATTTGGGTGTGTGCCCGCTGCAAAGACAAACTGCAGCGCATCGTCCGGTCTGCGGAGAAGGCCGTCAGCTGTCACCTGCCCTCCATCAAGGACCTGCACAGATCCAGGACAAGGAAGCATGCAGGTAAGATCATTGCAGACGCTGCCCACCCAGGACACCCCATATTTCAAAGACTCAGCTCTGGCAGACAGTTCAGGTGAATTATGACCAAAACCGCCCATCACCTGAACAGTTTCTTCCCCTCTTCTGTGGCCCCCATCAACCGGCCATCAAGCTCATAGGGATTAAGTGACATTGAATTGAGCCAATTACTGCACTTTTTCATCAATGACCTCAAATACTAATCTGCACTATACTGCATTTTCACTATATGTCAGCATAGAACACAACTGACATGAACGACTCCTAGGGCAATTTCTTGATATGTGGGCCCACAACAAGGGTTTTGACTAGATGGTATACAGCTACAGACGATGACTTTTCGTAGCAGGTTAGGCAACTTACGCAGCAGCTTAGGAGAATTAGGCTAAGGTTAGGAAAAAGGGTAGGGTTCGCTAAAATTCTGTCCTAACCTGCTACAGAAAGTCACACCCTTCTAGGTGCGCCACCCGGCATCCCACCTGGGCGAGCCTGACTGACCGGCAGAGGTACAGTTGCTGGGCAAGCCAGCTGGGCGTGAAACCCAGACAAACCGGCTGAGGCGTGACAGCCTGACGAGCTGGCTTAGACACCCCTGGTTCTGTCGGTGTCAGGCCCCGGACCCGACGTCCCCACCAACCGGAACGTCAGCACTTCCCGATGCTTCGTATGATGGCTTCTGCATTCTGTAAGGACCAATGGCGGAGATGAGAAGCAGGTACAGGGAGATGGACATTTAATTGGGAACGTGTGCGTAATGATGGCAAAAGTGCGCAATGCTGGGGAGCCTGGCGCCCTCGAGCACCAGGGGGGAAGAGCGGGAGCAGGCGTGACGATACATGTATCTACATCTGTGCCAAATGGTGATTGTATCACAAACTGAACAATTATTATGCTTAGCTGCCAAACTATTATTAGGGTGGCTATTACAAAACAGCCTTACTGTCATCATGTAATATTACAACTATTTTTACATAGTGAGGTACATTATCATGTAATGTGATTCAGATCTATTATTTAATCCCCATTTTCAAATGTTAGACAAATGTTAGTCCCTTGAGCCTAGACGCTCTCCATCGTACCAGTTTTGTAACGGCAGATTTCCGTCAGGATCGGACCAAAAGCAGCATGGTAAGTGTCCATGTTTTAATAGAAAAGACTGAACACTATGAAATACAAAAACAATAAAGTGAATATAAACGAACCGAAACAGTCCCGTGTGGCACTGACACAGGAAACAAACACCCACAAACCAACAGTGAAAGCCAGGCTACCTAAATAAAGTTCTCAATCAGGGCCAATGATAAACAGCTGCCTCTGATTGAGAACCATATCAGGCCAAACACAGAAATAGAAAAAACCTAGAAACACAAACATAGACTGCCCACCCCAACTCACGCCCTGACCATACTAAATAAAGAAAAAACAAAGGAAATAACGGTCAGAACGTGACAAGTTTCAACCAAACAGAGATTACAAGCAAGCATTGGAACTTCCCCATTCATCATTTCACGAATGGAACTCACTCAATGTCACCCGAATCAATCTTGGGGGGTCTGCTCCTGGCTGACCTGTATGTATTCATCTGATATCTCACACAAGGCTACAGTTGTGCATCTAAAAGGGGAAAATGGACAGTAATTTTATGGATCTTGTGAGGTGCTCAAATTCAATTGCTGTGGTCCCATGCTTTAGATTTGGGGATAAGTCCAGCGTGTGGAGGAGTAATGGGCCTCACATGCTGACCTGCCTGGTCGTCCTCAGTGTCTGTCAGTACTCATCTGGACCCGGCCGGCTGGCCTTGTCAACCCGGTGGCAGCATCAATTGGAGACCTCATGGTGCAGCGAAATGGGCTCTCTACTGACGGGCCAACGTCCGGCTCCAATTTACACTGGGATCAAAAGTTCTACATGACAGAAGCCATTGGCCTATCCATGTACACTACATGACCAAAAGTATGTGGACACCTGCACATCAAACATCTAATTCCAAGGTCATAGACATTAATATGAAGATGGCCCCCCCCTTTGCTGCTATAACAGCCTCCACTCTTCTGGAAAGACTTTCCACTAGATGTTGGAACATTTCTGCGGGAACTTGCTTCAGCTGAGCCACAAGAGCATTAGTGAGGCCGGGCACTGATGTTTGGCAATTCATCCCAAAGGTGTTCGATGGGGTTGAGGTCAGGGCTCTGTGCAGGCCAGTCAAGTTCTTCCACACCGATCTCAACAAACCATTTCTGTATGGACCTCGCTTTGTGCACAGGGGCATTCTTATGCTGAAACAGGAATGGGCCTTCCCCAAACTGTTGCATAAAGTTGGAAGCACAGAATCGTCTAGAATGTAATTGTATGCTATAGCGTTAAGATTTCCTTTCACTGGAACTAAGGGGCATAGCCCGAACTATGAAAAACATCTCCAGACCATTATTCCTCCTCCACCAAACTTTAGTCGGCACCTAGACCTTTCCACTTCAAAATAAGAGCACTTGCAGGTGACCAGGGCAGCTCTAACAGGGCAGAAATGTGAGGAACTGACTTGTTGGAAGGTGGCATCCTATGACGGTGCCACATTGAGTAAGGCCATTCTACTGCCAATGTTTGTCTATGGAGATTGCATGGCTGTGTGATCGATTAAAACACCTGTCAGCAACGGGTGTGGCTGAAATAATCGAATCCACGAATTTGAAGGGGTGTCCACATACTTTTGTATATATAGTGTAACTACCACTTATACATATGAATCATATATTTATTATTGTATAGTTTAATCTCATGTGATGATGTTATCGTATTATTGACTTACAGTATGCTGTTGTGCCCATAAACAAGTATTGGCTCTATAGAGGGTTTGAGGGTCTTTCTGTAGTATTGTCTGTCTGTGTCTGTCTGCGTCTTAACCACCCGTCCCTAAGAGGAGCAGCTGTGTGCATCTGGCCACGTGGCTGGATGCAGAGAGGCAAGGACAGCAAAAGTAATGCACAGACACTGTCACCGTCAAGGGCAGGCAGCCAGGCTCAGAGCTAACATAGGACAGACATCTGGGACTAAAGCAAGCCCCCCCCCCCCACCCCCATCTCTGTATTGGTCCATCCCACAGACAGAAGGCACAGGGGTTAATGATAAAAGCCCTGTGGTGGAGGAGGGGCTACTCCTCTGAGAATCCCCAGTGACCTAAAACTGCCATATTGGGAAAAATATGTAACATCTTGACACTAACTAGAAATTCACGGGCAGGGTGATATTCTGAATGCAAATGGAACATTCCTGCAGCAAACATAGCATTTGTCATAGGAAGGAAGTGAGGACAGGGCATACAGTACGTGCCTGATATCACACACGCACACACACACACACACACACACACACACACACTGGACATACAATTAAGCAGATTGAGGTAATTCAAGGAGATGGTTCGTGGAGAAAATGCTGTATAATGAGTGGGAGCCGGCAGAGTTCAGACACATTTTATGTAAATGAATCACATGAATATGAATGGTGCAGCAATAATCACCCTGTGTGAGACAGGAGATCTTCAGTGTAGATACGAGGGATCTGCATTTATAGACATTCTAAGAGAGAGGAGAGTAACACACATATGGGCTTCATCCCAAATGGCACCCTATTCTCTATTTAGGGCCCATAGGATTCTGGTCAAAGCTAGTGGACTATGTAGGGTAGGAATTTGAGCGCCATTCGGGATGTAAAAATTGATTTTCACTATTGCAGTTCTTGTGACTTATAGAATTACAACAGTACTGAATGGCTGCACTGATGCATAGTTACCATTTAAATGGGGGGTGGACGGGTGTGGCTGAAATAGCCAAATCCAACTCATTTGAAGGGGTGTCCACATACTTTTGCATATCTAGTATATCTGCTCATCTCATCAATCCCGTCAAGTAGAGGTTTGGAGGTTTACATCATGTTAAGGTCCATTTACAGACGAATGTGCCGTCCCTAGACAAGGTCGAAGTGAAGTATGACAGAGTCATAATGCTGTTCTTGGTGTTGCTCTGCCTTCTGATGTATAGTTTGATATCAAATAATGTGCTAGACTCTAGTGACCATTGAATGTGTGGTGGAGCAGCTATTGATGGTTTGGTTACTAAACCATCCCATTTGTAAGAACAATGATTGAAGAAATCCAGTCAGAATAACACCAACAAAATCAAGGTCATTTTCAATGGACCAAAGGTAATGTTGAAAATGGGCATAATTCTGTAGCTATTTTTATTGATTTAGGCCAGATTCCCTCAGTCAACAAAAACTTGAGTGTATTGTCAAATATTAACAATGACGATGAATGACTATCGACTATGGAATGACAATGCAATCGTCTAAGTATGTAGGTTATATCTGCATGCAAGTTCCAGATTCTCACAGGGTAGAGTGCTGCACACAGAGATCCTATAATTGTTTCATATTATATATACAGTACTATATGTAATTATACGGTGCTGTGTTCTGTATTGATTCTAAAAGGGCAGAGTGCTGTGTTCTGTAATGATTCTAACAGGGTAAAGTGCTGTGTTCTGTATTGATTCTAAAAGGGTAGAGTGCTGTGTTCTGTAATGATTCTAACAGGGTAGAGTGCTGTGTTCTGTATTGATTCTAACAGGGTAGAGTGCTGTGTTCTGTATTGATTCTAACAGGGTAGAGTGCTGTGTTCTGTATTGATTCTAACAGGGTAGAGTGCTGTGTTCTGTAATGATTCTAACAGGGTAGAGTGCTGTGTTCTGTATTGATTCTAACAGGGTAGAGTGCTGTGTTTTGTATTGATTCCAATAGGGTAGAGTGCTGTATCTTTTGTTAATTGACATGCTATTGTATTGACATTTTATTTTGACCGTCACAGAGTCACAGTCATCCGTCATGCCCCCTCGCTTACACACTGGAACATTGGAGTGCTTGGATTGTCTTGTCCAGAAAAATGCATTAAACAATGCTCACATTGATTTCTACTTGCGTTGTATAAATATCATATAATGAGCTATACAACATCTACTTAGCTGTGGCAGTTTTATGATGGGGGTGTGCACCATCCTAGAATCTGTTATTAACTAATCTTGTCCACAGGCTAATTGCTACACAGCCAGCTGGAGGGCGAACAATACCTTCAAATATATTTCCCAACTTTGGTAGACTGGCTGACACGACCCACGTGACTCACAGCGCAGGGAGACTGTGAGAGTTAGGTATTAGCCAGACTATAACTTTAGCAGGTCCACTACAAAATCTGATTAGGAAGGGAACACAAAACGTGAACAGCATCACCATCTTAACTCAGAATTACACAGACAGGCTTGACACAAAACAGAGCCAAAGGAATTATACAGGAGCAAAGTGACTCAATGTGGAGCTTCAATATAATTTGGCCCTTACGCACACAACTCCTTGACACACCTCTCTACTAGAGAGCATTTTATTTGTTAATTCCATTGGCCACGGCAGGGTTATGACCAATCAGGGACCATGTGACTACTCTGGAACTGTCACAGAGTCTATTTAACTGCAGCCAAAGAGACTGTAACATTCACACAACACTGTGTCTATACAGCAGTGTCTATACGGCAGTGTCTATACCTAGTACTCTGTTATATCATCTAGGGGAAGATCCCACATCTTAACAAATATCACAGCATCAACATCGGGCTGTGTTTTAAGACCTACATCATTGTGCAAGACCTATTTCAACCACATAACCTTCAAAATGAAAGATCAGATCTGGTAAGTCATTGCTTTTCTCTTGACTTTTTCATTGCGTTTTCCGGTGTCCATATTCTTTTTTTTTACAGGATTAAATCGATCTCTTATAAGTATATCTATCTCTTATGTGGTTATGGAGATCCTTACCGCTTAGGTTAGACAAATTAATACCTCTTCGGCAGTTTTATGGCAATATGAATTTCTGTAAAGGCAACCCTTATGGTCTGACAGACAACAGAATATCTCACTCATACTGAAAGAAATGTATCTAAGTATATGATATATAATGACTTCTCAATAAAGTGAAAAGGAGAAGCATTTTTTTAAGCTTTTACATTTTCTAATCATCAATTCAAACAATTTCCTGAATTGAATGACTTCAGTTCTAATTGACCCTCCCTAACCCTGTGTTATACACCATTAATTTATGTTAAGTAAAATCACATGTGGTCTGGATTGCAAGACATTCCAGTATGTGAACATTCACAATGCAACATACAAGACTTTTTGACTTAAAATATACCCTTTTTGTACTGGAACTAAATTGTCAGCGAGGGGACCGTTACAGGATAGTTATTTTACCCAGAGCTCCCTCTAAACAGGATAGTTATTTTACCCAGAGCTCCCTCTAAACAGGATAGTTATTTTACCCAGAGCTCCCTCTAAACAGGATAGTTATTTTACCCAGAGCTCCCTCTAAACAGGATAGTTATTTTACCCAGAGCTCCCTCTAAACAGGATAGTTATTTTTCCCAGAGCTCCCTCTAAACAGGATAGTTATTTTTCCCAGAGCTCCCTTTAAACAGGATAGTTATTTTACTCAGAGCTCCCTCTAGACAGGATAGTTATTTTATCCAGAGCTCCCTCTAAACAGGATAGTTATTGTCCCCAGAGCTCCCTCTAGACAGGATAGTTATTGTCCCCAGTGCTCCCTCGAGACAGGATTGTTATTTTTCCCAGAGCTCCCTCTAGACAGGATAGTTATTTTACTCAGAGCTCCCTCTAGACAGGATAGTTATTGTCCCCAGTGCTCCCTTTAGACAGGATAGTTATTGTCCCCAGAGCTCCCTCTAGACAGTGTGAGTCACAATGTTCTCCACTTCCTCCCTCAGTTATGATGACTATCAGAAGACAGCCAGTTGGCTCCTGTCTCAGACGCAGCACCGGCCAAAAGTGGCCATCATCTGTGGCTCCGGACTGGGCATGCTAGCTGACGCTCTCAAGTGCCAGGACTCCTTCCCCTACTCCGACATCCCTGGGTTCCCACAGAGCACAGGTGAGAGAAAGTGAAAGGTAAATAGATAGAGAGATGGTGAGATAGAGAGAGAAAGAAATGGAGAGATGTAGAAAGAGAGAGTTGGGGGCCGGGAATATTGACATTACCAGTGGCAGAAGTTTGTGTAACGTACAGTACATTGACTGGGAAGGGAATGCATTTAACCCAACCCACTGAATCAGAGCGGTGCGCGGTGCTGCCTTAATCAACATCATTGGCGCATGGGGAATAGTTGTTGTTGGGGGTAAAGGGCAGAATGGTAGAATATTCCACCATGGTAGAATTTTCCACCTTTCTGTTACTGGCCCAACTCTCTTAACCGCTAGGCTACCTGTTACAATAAGATTGTAGCATGCAGTATAATATTAACGATCAACACAATCATCCTAACACACCACAAATGGCTATGCTGACCACTTTGGCCATCCTGACAAATGGCCATCCTAACTTGGAACCTTTGTAATGTAAATAAACCAGCATTAAACTTTAAACATAGGGAACAAGTTTAACAGCGTTGTTAAAGGTGTGTTTTTGAACTGTTGTTTATGTAACAACTGACTTTGCTTGTGTGTGTGTGTGTGTGTGTATGTGTGTGTGTGTGTATGTGTGTGTGCGTGTGTGCATGGCTTCACAGTGCAAGGACACGCTGGGAGACTGGTGTTTGGGGAGCTGAAAGGGAAGACGTGTGTTTGCATGCAGGGACGTTTCCACATGTATGAGGGACACTCACTCTGTAAGGTCAGTACCAGATCACAGTGGTAAGTATTGAGAAACAAGTGTTAATGCACATCCCACATCCCCTAAACAGACTGTCACTGTAACTCAGGGAGCAAATATTAGTACCAAGAAACACACCATTCTAATATCCTGCTCTCATTTGACCCAGGGTAAATACCATTAAAGGACACGATTCTAGAGAAACACTAGAGAAAGAACTAATACTATAATAGTCATTTCTTGCAGACATGTGTATTATTATTTTAAAATTAAAAGCATTAGTCCCACCAGGTCTTCATCAGGACCTTTGAAGACTATGAGAAACAGTGGGACTCAACACTCTCCCACAGCTCTGTATTTGTTCTACTGTTTAGATGATTTTGACATGCTGTGTTGCATTTCAACATCATTTGGGATCCAAAGTGACGGAAGGGCTATGAGTCAAGGGTTCCAATGAACAGGACATGCCTGGGACTTGAGGAACTCTAATCTGGTTAGGAAAGCAGCTGAAAGGGTAGCTGATCTGTCTCCCTTTCTCCATTGGGCTCTGGCTTGGGAGTAATCTGCAGCATATGAGGCCCATGTGACTGGGGCTGCTGATCACTCACTGGGAGGCAGTGGTTGGCTGACCTCCAACCCACTCACTCACTAACTCACTCACTCACCAGATTTGTGTGTATTGTTGTGAATTCTTAGATATTACTGTACTGTTGGAGCTAACTGTTAGCACGAGAGAGTCTATGACTGTGCCCCAAATACACTACTATTGACCAGAGGCCATATGGTAGTGCACTATAAGCACCATTTGAGATGCACCCAATGAGTCACAGCATCTGACCTTGGGTGATCACGTTGACCTGCATCACATGGCTAATTCACTTGCACGCTAATTCAACATTACGCCATTCAATGCTGCTATTGTCTTTCTTGCATAACTCCAGGTTTTATGAAGTCGGATCTAGGCTCAGGCAGTTACTCAAGGGGATATGTAGACCCACTTACTGAAGCTGTGCTGTATTGCACCTTGTTTTGAGTTTAACTCTCTACCTTTATTCATCACATCATCTCTCTCTATCTCTCAATTCAGTTCAGTTCAAAGGGCTTTATTGGCGCCGGTATGTGGACACCTGCTTGTCAAACATCTCATTCCAAAATCATGGGCATTAATATGGAGTTGGTCCCCCCTTTGCTGCTATAACAACTTCCACTCTTCTGGGAAGGCTTTCCACTAGATGTTGAAACATTGCTGCGAGGAATTGCTTCCACTTGGTCCTTTCCCAAACTGTTGTCACAAAGTTGGAAGCATAGAATCATTTAGAATGTCATTGTAACCTGTAGCATTCACTGGAACTAAGGGGCCTAGCCCGAACCATGAAAAACAGCCCCAGACTATTATTCCTCCTCCACCAAACTTTACATTTGGCACTATGCATTCGGGCAGGTAGCATTCTCCTGGCATCCATTTGGCAGATTTGTATGTCGGACTGCCAGATGGTGAAGCGTGATTCATCACTCCAGAAAACACGTTTCCACTGCTCCAGAATCCAATGGCGGCAAGCGTTACTCCACTTCAGCCAACGCTTGGCATTGCGCATGGTGATCTTAGGCTTGTGTGTGGCTTTTTGGCCATGGAAACCTATTTCATGAAGCTCCCGATGAACACTTCTTGTGCTGATGTTGCTTCCAGAATTTGGAACTCGGTAATGAGTGTTGCAACCGAGGACAGATGACTTTTATGCGCTGTGCTCTTCAGTACACGGTGGTCACGTTCTGTGAGCTTGTGTGGCCTACCACTTCGCGGCTGAGCCGTTGTTGCTCCTAGAGGTTTCCACTTCACAATAACAGTACTTACAGTTGACCGGGACAGCTCTAGCAAGGCAGAAATTTGACGAACTGACTTGTTGGAAAGGTGGCATTCTATGACGGTGCCACGTTGAATGTCACTGAGCTCTTCAGTAAGGCCATTCTACTGCCAATGTTTGACTATGGAGATTGCATGGCTGTGTACTCGATGTTATACACCTGTTTGCAACGGGTGTGTCTGAAATAGCCGAATCCACTTATTTGAAGACTTGTCCACCTACTTTTGGCCATGTAGTGCTTACATTGCCAAAGCAAGTATAATAGATAATACAAAAAAATGAACAGTAAACATTTCACTGACTTTTCAAAGGAATAGAGACATTTCAAATGTCATATTATGGTGTTATAACGATGTGCAAATATCAGTGCAAACATCTCTCTCTCTGTCTCTCTCCCACTGTCACACAGACTACCTTTCCCGTGCGGGTATTTAAGCTCTTGGGGGTGGAGACCCTGATAGTAACCAATGCAGCAGGCTCGCTGGCAGACAGCTACCAGGTTGGGGACATCATGATCATCAAAGATCATATCAACTTCCCTGGTCTGGCTGGGCTCAATCCCCTCAACGGACCCAATGATGACAAGTGAGTGAGATCCTCTAGTCTAGTGTCATTGGTTCTCACTAGGTCCTACTTACTAAATACCACAAACAATTCCGAAATACCAGAAACCACTCCAACGAGCCTTTGGTGCTTTGTGACCCTTCAGTGCTGTGGTTCAGTAGCCTACATGCTGCAATAGAGCCCATCATTGATTGGTGTCCTTTATTCCGCTTCATAGATGGACATTCACATTCATATTCATCACAATTCTTGAATTTGAACATTGTTGTCTTGTGTTGACCAGGTTTGGTCCCCGGTTCCCTCCCATGTCTGGTGTGTATGACAAGGACCTGCGGAAGATAGCCTTTGACCTCTGTAAAAGCATGGGCGTCTCTCAGTTCGTCCAGGAAGGGGTTTACTGTATGGTGGGAGGTCCCAATTTCGAGAGCATCGCAGAGGCCAGACTCCTTCACAGACTAGGGGTGGACGCTGTGGGTGAGAGAACTAGAGCTTGTTCACTCCCAGATAGATTCTAGCCTGGTCCCAGATCGGTTTTTGCTCTCTTGCCAATAATGCATTCTAGATAGATTTGTTTATTAAAGTGGTTGGTGATTGGTGCCATGATAATATATAATTTTTGGGCAAAATCTGCTCAGACATCTAAGGTGTGCTTTGTACATAATAATATTGTCCGTCATAAAAATCTAGGTGTCCATTCTAATACATTATAATATTATGTGAGTAGCAGCAGGTGTTCATCTTCCTTCTCTCCGCTTCTCTCCTCCTCATAGGAATGAGCACAGCACCAGAAGTGGTGGTAGCCACCCACTGTGGCATGAGGGTGTTCGGCCTCTCTCTCATCACCAACAAGGTGGTGAAGAGCTACAATGACACAGAGTCTGTCAACCACGAAGCTGTACTGGAGGTCAGCAAGCTGCGCTCACAAACGCTGCAGATGCTGGTCACAGAGCTGGTCAGCCGGATGGACATCAACAACAACACGACTTGAACTGAAGAGAGCAGCAAGATGCGAAGCTACACCGAAACCTTTCGAATTCGCTCATCATGATGAAATCATTCAACAGCGACCTGGCCAATGGCACCCTATTCCCTAGTGCACTACTTTCGACCAGAGCCCATTGCACCCTATTCCCTATAAGTAGTGCACTATAGGGTGTCCGTTTCGGATGCATAACAAGAATCCAATAACCGAAAGGCTGCTAGATCGAATCCCCGAGCTGACAAGGTAATAATCTTTCGTTCTGCCCCTGAACAAGGCACTGTTCCTAGGCCGTCATTGTCAATAAGAATTTATTCTTAACTGACTTGCCTGGTAAACAAAAAGGTTAAATAAAAATACTCTCATTTGTATTTTGTGATATCACTACTGAGGTTTAACTGTGGTATATTTGTATTTGGTGTGAAAAACCAGCACTCTCAAATTGACAACTTAACTTATTATTTTTCAGCTGTATTAACTAATCTTTCTATCCACAATTGTATGCTAATACTTGTTCACAGATAATAAAAGTGAAATATTATAATGCAGCTCTATTCATGATTAATTATTATGTATTACAAATCAATATGTCACATATTCAGATAATTACATAGATTCATATAATTGTGCACATTTATATTTATGTATTTATATGGTGGTTTCATTCATGTAAAGTACAATCTATTTCAATTGTATATTGTTAGTCAACGTTTGTCTGATATTGGGTACGGATTGCACAGACAAAATGTTTTATCAAATAAAAAAGCATTGAATTTTGAAAGAATTGTGTTATGTCATTTTCCTGTAGCCGAATACATAATGTACACAAGATTCACGGTATGTTGCCTGTAAAGTCAAAGTAGGCAATATTACACTTCATATACATCACAGAAGACTGAAATATAACTAAACTGTTTGACATAGAAACACAGGATTTTCTGCGGAAAAAAAGGTTATTAATTATTCATATTAATAGCATTACACCCATGAGGCCAATACTTCATACGACTGGAGGAAAGGGCAACAAAGATAAGACACACTTAAATTCAAGTCCACTGGACTTCCTTTACGACCAGTGTGGTACACCTCAGTACTATCTTAGATGTGTTCTAAGATAATGCCCGTCTAGGGGCCTGTCTGCTCCTCACTGTTCTCAAAGGAGAGTTTACAACTAGATTTGATTTATGCTCTGGCGGCCTCGTACGGTGTTGTCCGTAGTCTCGACCCCCCCAACGGCCTCGATAAGGCTCATCATGGGTCTGGGCTACTATTACCCCCCTTTATGTCTCGGGACCCCCCCACCAGCGGGTGGTGTTGGTATCCGAGGCGCAAACGAAAAGTTCGGACCCTATGTACGAGTTGTCAGTGTCCGCGTTACTATGAGAGTGGCTGTAACCTTTCAACCAAATCTCCTGGTGTTTGTGCTTCAAAACGCTCAGTGGCTGTCGAGGTCTGTCAGTCACCACCGCATCCGCGTGTGGCACCCTCATCAGTACCTGCGAACTGAGACGAGGATATCGGTCTGTGATATCGCAAAGTGTTTCACCAGTGGGAGTCATCGGGTCAGTTGCTGGACTGACGCCATTAGTGTTATTGTAAGGGTTGACAGTCCCCCACAAAGCGGAAGGTGTATCATCGGAAGCAGAGTATACTCTGTGCATCAATGTTTTTCTTGTTGAGATGGCCGCAGTGCTTGCGGAAGTGTCCGAAGGGCAAGAGAAGTTCATCTCAACTACCGTATTGCACAAATGCAAGGAGGAGGGAAGTTGCTCATTCACAGAGACAGCTGGCTTGAAATCATGACAAGAATTGTCAATCAGATTGGCTGATGGAATGTGTCGAGATATTGTAATATCTCCTTGGATCGGATTCTGCACCAAGAGGTTTCTAAACGTCTTTTTCCCAAGGGGTGCTTTTGACAGATACCCCTTGTGAATGATTGCGTTGCAGCTAGCGTTAGGGGAAGACAGTGTGGTTGGTGGAGAAGGCACTGTGGCCTGTGTCCATACAGTGCCTTGCGAAAGTATTCGGCCCCCTTGAACTTTGCAACCTTTTGCCACATTTCAGGCTTCAAACATAAAGATATAAAACTGTATTTTTTTGAGAAGAATCAACAACAAGTGGGGCACAATCATGAAGTGGAACGACATTTATTGGATATTTCAAACTTTTTTAACAAAACAAAAACTGAAAAATAGGGCGTACAAAATTATTCAGCCCCTTTACTTTCAGTGCAGCAAACTCTCTCCAGAAGTTCAGTGAGCATCTCTGAATGATCCAATGTTGACCTAAATGACTAATGATGATAAATACAATCCACCTGTGTGTAATCAAGTCTCCGTATAAATGCACCTGCACTGTGATAGTCTCAGAGGTCCGTTAAAAGCGCAGAGAGCATCATGAAGAACAAGGAACACACCAGGCAGGTCCGAGATACTGTTGTGAAGAAGTTTAAAGCCGGATTTGGATACAAAAAGATTTCCCAAGCTTTAAACATCCCAAGGAGCACTGTGCAAGCGATAATATTGAAATGGAAGGAGTATCAGACCACTGCAAATCTACCAAGACCTGGCCGTCCCTCTAAACTTTCAGCT
Source organism: Oncorhynchus mykiss (assembly GCF_057628025.1). Lineage (NCBI taxonomy): Eukaryota > Metazoa > Chordata > Actinopteri > Salmoniformes > Salmonidae > Oncorhynchus > Oncorhynchus mykiss. Next base: position 39,786,630 of record NC_143038.1, on the reverse strand, counting down.
CATACAAGGAGAAGACTGATCAGAGATGCAGCCAAGAGGCCCATGATCACTCTGGATGAACTGCAGAGATCTACAGCTGAGGTGGGAGACTCTGTCCATAGGACAACAATCAGTCGTATATTGCACAAATCTGGCCTTTATGGAAGAGTGGCAAGAAGAAAGCCATTTCTTAAAGATATCCATAAAAGGTGTTGTTTAAAGTTTGCCACAAGCCACCTGGGAGACACACCAAACATGTGGAAGAAGGTGCTCTGGTCAGATGAAACCAAAATGGAACTTTTTGGCAACAATGCAAAACGTTATGTTTGGCGTAAAAGCAACACAGCTCATCACACTGAACACACCATCCCCACTGTCAAACATGGTGGTGGCAGCATCATGGTTTGGGCCTGCTTTTCTTCAGCAGGGACAGGGAAGATGGTTAAAATTGATGGGAAGATGGATGGAGCCAAATACAGGACCATTCTGGAAGAAAACCTGATGGAGTCTGCAAAAGACCTGAGACTGGGACGGAGATTTGTCTTCCAACAAGACAATGATCCAAAACATAAAGCAAAATCTACAATGGAATGGTTCAAAAATAAACATATCCAGGTGTTAGAATGGCCAAGTTACAGTCCAGACCTGAATCCAATCGAGAATCTGTGGAAAGAACTGAAAACTGCTGTTCACAAATGGTCTCCATCCAACCTCACTGAGCTCGAGCTGTTTTGCAAGGAGGAATGGGAAAAAATGTCAGTCTCTCGATGTGCAAAACTGATAGAGACATACCCCAAGTGACTTACAGCTGTAATCGCAGCAAAAGGTGGCGCTACAAAGTATTAACTTAAGGGGGCTGAATAATTTTGCACGCCCAATTTCTCAGTTTTTGATTTGTTAAAAATGTTTGAAATATCCAATAAATGTCGTTCCACTTCATGATTGTGTCCCACTTGTTGTTGATTCTTCACAAAAAAATACAGTTTTATATCTTTATGTTTGAAGCCTGAAATGTGGCAAAAGGTCGCAAAGTTCAAGGGGGCCGAATACTTTCGCAAGGCACTGTACCTGGTTGGTTTTCCAATTCATCAATGGGAGTAACCGATCCATCAAGTCTGCTCCAAGTAGCAGGGGTACAGTTTTGAGGCTGGTAACATACACAGGGTGGACGAGCGATACGTCCTGGAAGTGTAGTCTCAGCATGACTCTCAATGTGAGAGGCGAGGTAGTCTGAGTAACCCCTCGAAGCGTAGTGTCGCATCGTTCCACTTTTAACCAGCGTTTAGTTGGCTTCAAAGCCCTTTTTAGATCATCAAACAATGTTTGAGAGATGAGTGATATTGTCGCACCCGAATCAATTAGTGCATGACAAGTTAAGCAGTCCTCCAGGACTGTTTCCAGGTATGGGCGTTTCAATTTGTGTTTAGTGGACATATTCCCCACAAAGTGGAGTGGTCGTTCGCAATGACGTGATCTGTCAATTCTGTTCATGGTGGAACTAGATCGACTTTTCCGATATTGAGTGGGCTTGGCTTTAACAAAGCGTTTTACCTTTTTCTTCGCAACCTTTGTATCAGAGTCTATAGACAAAGCCTGTGGGCTTGTTTCTTGATCAAGCGGGCCCTGGATAGGGTCTTGAGTGAGAGCGGGAGAGATTTGAATTTTAACTTCCTTGCTATGGGTGTTAATTCCTGCTGACCTGGTGTCCGGTAATTCCCCATCTAGTCCTTGTGACTTATCTTTTACCTTTTTCTCAAATGTTTCTCGCTTTAGTTCTTCACGTAGTGGAACTTCTGGAGAACATTGGTCTACGTTTTGATCATCCTTCAACCCTTTGTTACCCTTGTGCTCTGACACTTTGTGTGGGTTGGGTGCAGGAACGTAGTGAACAGGTCGATTGTAGCGGTAGTCGTGTTGATGGCGACGTACTTCACACTTATTTCGACCGCGGAGGTTATTGGAATCATGGTTTCGTGGTAGAAACTGTTGTTTTGCATCATCTCTCAATGCTCCAATACCTGATAATGCACCCTCTGACTGGAGTGAGTTATCCTGGTCAAACTTCAAAACTGAGTGGTCAGGGCTCTTAGCGTTGCGAGCTTTTGATGCCTCAAAAGCTGTGCTTGCAAGATCTCTGAGTTGTAAGATAGGCAAGCCAACGTGGGCTGCAGGGCCCAAGTAGGTAATGAAGGTAGGATACCAGGTCGACAGGAACATTTGTTTAAATGGTAACAGGTCTTCCATGCCTGTTTCAGTGAGTATGCCAAAGTAAGCTGAACGAAGCCTATGATAGTAAGCTTGTGGGTGTTCGTTCCGAGCTTGTTTGACCATGTTAGCCAGTGAGCTATCGTGTTTGCGAGTCGCAGAACCACCGAATTCTAATTTCAAAGCTGTGGCAAGTTTAGCGTAGTCATTTAGCACGTGTTGCTGTTGTAGGCGAATGAACCTGGTCACATGTCTATTCAACGTTCGCTTCAACAGGTAAACCCTGTCAGAACCCGTAGCGTTCGGGTAGCCATCCAACGAGTCCTCTATGTCAGCTAGGAACGTCTCAGATTCATTTGGCTGACCTGGAACGGGGTTAAAGGTGGGGAAATTCTTGACGAGTTTGTCAAGGTATTCCGCGTCAAGCGGGCGGAGAGGGTTGGCTTCATCCTGTGGGGAAAGTGGGGCCAAAAGGCCAAGAGGAGATGCCAAGCTTTGGCTTTGTTGGCCAAGAGGCGCCATATTACTCCTCTTGCCGAATGGCCAAGAGGAGAAGACTGAGGGACACTTAATGGAGGCAATGTCTGAAACCGATCATCTTCACTCCTTTGAGTGCAGGGCTCCGGTTGCTTGGATGGGTAGTCACGCTGTGGAGCGTGACCATTCTGGATTTCCTCCAGATGGTACCTAAGGGTGGTATTCTGCTGCATTGCAGAGTCCACTTGAGCGCTTAGAGTACTGATTTTGGACATTTGAGTGTCGCACTTGCTCCTTTCGGTCTCAAACTTATCTGTCATGGTTTGCAGATAGAGGTCTTGAGTACGGAGCGAGGGATTCAGTGATGATATTTCTTCTTCTTGCTTAGAAATCAAGATTTCCATCTTCATCACCCGAGTTCTCTCATCATCACTGAATCCAACTTTGTCATTGTGTTCATCAATTGATTGTCTTTGGTCTGCAGAATTTTGAGTAGAACCGTGTTAACGTTCAACAAAACTGCCTGCATGTTATCAAATTGCGCGCTCCTATTTGTAGATAATTCAACAGATTTATCTAGTTTGGAGTGGACTACCTCGTATTTAGTTTTGGCTAAATCGAGTTGTTCCTGGAGACAACGATTTTGTTGCAGAATTTGTGCTCGTTCATCGTCATAAGTATTTGCAATTACTTTTAATTTTTCAGATTTCAAACGCAGTTCCTCAACTAGCAGAATGTTTTCATTTCCTGCTTTTGTCAATAGTTGCTCAGTTCTCTCCACCTCTCCCCTCTTGTTAGCCAATTCTGGCACGTGCTTCAGCTGTGCACCGTGGTATTGGACCGATGTCACATTTTTATGGCGATACATCAGTGCAAAAGTGGGGAGAACCGTCACAAAGCCTGTGATTGGAGATTTTGGAGAGGGTTTGCAATTTCGGCTGTTTTTTCGCTAATGGCATAATTAGGGTTGGTATCGCTGCGGAGGTCAGAGATTAATCATTTTATGGGTGGAGGTTCACTAATTAGCGGAGGAGTGGTGACCACCTCCTTTGACAGCTTGCACATTATTAGAAAAATGTAGAGGAAAAATGTTCCTTTTTTTTCAAAGTTTGGGTTTGGAATTCATTGGAAGCTGCAAAGACAAGTTTAATCTTGAATGAATTTGCAGAAGCAAATTGAATTAATTAATCAATGCCAATGATTAATCCTACCTGGGTAGACTATCTGGGTATTAAACTTTAATTAACCTGAGAAGTCGCTTCATCTAGGTTAATATGAGAAGTTTAAAAGTGTCTCATTTGATTGGAAGAACATTAAGTTATGTTCAACAATTGAATTTATTAAATTAAATGAGACAATAATCCATACAATCTCCATTGAGTGTAAACAGTGTAAACTGTGTAAACAGTAGATCAAATGTTGGGCACATTCAACACTGGTGCACTTCTCCCTAAGGCCGAAACCACATGGGCTTCCCGCTGGGGCGGGGCTTCTGTCAGTACTGGATTACTAAATGGTTTTGCAAAAACCAAATTTGACTGATTTATCAATTTAATGATAAATCAGACCTGTATAGGCTATTTGGGAATTCAACTTTAATTAACCTGAGAAGTTGCTTCATCTAGGTTAGTTTGGAAAAAGTTTACAATGTCTTATTTAGAAAACTCATAATTTGGATATTATTTCAAATATCTATTTCAGAATGTAAATTGCCAGATTTACACTTATTATTTCAATTGTATAAGACATTGATATCCATCTGGATATCATAAGTAATGACTTGAGTGTGACCTGAATAATTCTTCATGAACTAATATATTAGGGCACACGCCAGCGGTCAATGATTTCACATACTGAAATCAAACGGAACTACCCAGGCCGGGACTTCCGTTCCTCAAGGCGGAGGAATTTCAACGTAGCACAAGGAAAGAGAAAATTGCTATTTTCCCTTGTTAGCTTTAGCATCTCATGCAGCTAAACCCTCCTTTGTGCCTGCAAATGCAGCACATAGGATTCCCTTGGCAAGGGAAAGGTTTTTACTAACAACGTATTATGTTCAAACTCTTTTCGCCGTTTTTTGACAATGTTTTAACCGGAACACGCGGCAAACAATGAAATGCACCTTGGTCTACTTGTGAGAGAGACAGAGATATATATCGCTGGTCAAGCTTATCTCCTGAATTTCAATCGGCTGGCCCTTTGTCCTCGCACGAGAAATGAATAATGACCGAGCCTACCCGCATCTGAAACGCGCCAGGCAGAAATAGCCCTGCATTTGGCCAAACGCTATATTTCGCAGATTTCTATAATTAGCTTTATCATACAGAAATGTATTCGATTACATTACCCACTGAATACGTCAGCGAACAACACAGAGGCGGGGGAATCTTCAACACCCACAAACACAATAATGCTTGTCTACCACTCCAAAACTGTGTACAATAACTTGGTATATTATTGAATCTGTTTTTCAATTTTATACAGGCTGAATCAAAATGAAAGCGTCATTCTATTTTAGATTCCTCACATGGGGCACCAATAATGTTGTATCTTTGGCTATGCCGGATTAAGTGATATGACATGCTATTCTATAAAATAATTTATCCGTAATGAATATCACCTGATTGAGCTAATCATGTAAATGTAATTAACTAGAGAGTCGGGCACCACGAAAGAATACTTATAGAGCTGTTATCTTCCGAATAAACTCTTAAAGACCTAGTAATATTTTACATCCATAGCAGTCAATAGCAATCTTCACCTCAATTCAGTCTCATCTGAAAGTTGCATATTTTTTTATCTGCACGAATCCTGGCTAACAAGTTGAATCAGCAATACAAAATTGGGTTTAATTATTTATTTACTAAATACCTAACTAATCACACAGAATCACACATACACACAATTAATCATAACTTGATTACAAATTACGTCATAAAGGAAAACGTCCCTAGTGGGCGGAACAGATATGACAGCTTGTTACACAAAGAAAAAGGGGCTGGGTTGAGTGAAAGAGCGGGAGACTGAGGAACAAAGGGAAAAAGCTGTGCTATCGTAAATACAGTATCTTATGCATTCTAAATTACCGCCCATTTGGAAAAGGAAAATGCAATAAATATTTACTCTGAGCTGCGCTTCAGTATGTTGGTGGTAGATGGAAGACCGTGTTGCCAAACCGAGTCCTCTGTCCTTTGAAGAATGTCTCTGGTGGTCAATTGGATAAGTTGTAGTAACGTCGTTGTGTGATAGACGGGATACGCTGTCTGTTCCTTCCTAACCCTCGTTTGCAGCAGCTGTTGCTAACTCAACGGCTAGGAGGTATCACTTCTGTAGTGAATAAGAGTTCAAAGTTCATACCATTCTCAACCAAAGCTCATGCTGATGTTGGCTTCGTTCTGTAGTTATTATCTGAACCATTCTGACATAGGACCGTCATCCTCACATCATCGGAACAGGAAGTTATGTTGTCGTCAAGGGCTTATATAGGAAGGGAGAGGGGGGCGTGTTTGAAAAGTTTTATAGCCCATGTCCCTTCACAGGGTGGGCCACTGATTGAGCAGCCCTATCTTATGAAAATCCAAATCTCTCATTTTAGAAGCTAAAATCACATTTCATCCCATCACAAATCATTTCATTTTCAAACATTTAAATTGAACAACAATTCCATGTGAATCCGATAACTCTGATGTGTAGACTTTCCACTGTAGAGTTTATGTCATCTTATCATTGATGAGAATGTCTCAGATGACAACCGAACTGACATCATATTCATTAAGTACCACCGCATATGTTCAATTGTTCGGATTACCAGAATATAGTTCATTTCCCCCCACATTCTGATGTTCCCAGAATCTCTATGTTAACCAAGGGTTTTGCAAATGTAACCTCAGTAGGGTAGAGAGAGGAAAAAGGGGGGGAAGAGGTATTTGTGACTGTCATAAACCTACCCCCCAGGCCAACGTCATGACATGAGTAATAATGACTATATAAAATAAATCATAAAAAATGTAGCTATATTGTATGGTCAAAATAATGTAATAATACAAGTAATACTTTTTTTGGATTAAAAATATTGACACCCTTAAACATTTCTATAAATAAAGTACTCAAAAGTGTAGTATTTGGTCCCATATTTCCATAACAAGCTTGTGACTCTACAAACTTGTTGGATGCATTTGCAGTTTGTTTAAATTGTGTTTCAGATTATTTGTGCCCAATAGAAATTAATGCTAAATCATGTATTGTGTCATTTTGGAGTTACATTCATTATAAATAAGAATAGACCATGTTTCTAAACACTTCTACATTAATATGGATGCTTCCATGATTACGGATAATCCTGAATGAATTGTGAATAATGATGAGTGAAAAAAGTTAGAGAGGGTCAAAGATCAAACCCTCCAAGACATGCTAACCTCTCACCATTAAAAATAACAGGGGAGGTTAGCATGTCTTGGGGGTATGATCTTTGACTATTCCCCTGATTAGTGTTCTGGGATTGATTTGTACTTTTCCCACCAAAGTGCGTTCATCTCTAGGAGGCAGAACACGTCTCCTTCCTGAGCGGTATGACGGCTGCGTGGTCCCATGGTGCTTATACTTGCGTACTATTGTTTGTATAGATGAACGTGGTACCTTCAGCCGTTTGGAAATTGCTCCCAAGGATGAACCAGACTTGTGGAGGTCTACAATTTTTGGGCTGATTCCTTTTGATTTTCACATGATGTCAAGCAAAGAGGCACTGAGTTTGAAGGTATGTCTTGAAATACATCCGCAGGTACACCTCCAATTGACTCAAATTATGTCAATGAGCCTATCAGAAGCTTCTAAAGCCATGACATCATTTTCTAGAATTTTCCAAGCTGTTTAAAGGCACAGTCAACTTAGTGTATGTAAACTTCTGACCCACTGGAATTATGTTACAGTGAATTATAAGTGAAATAATCTGTCTGTAAACAATTGTTGGGAAAATTACTTGTGTCATGCACAAAGTAGATGTCCTAACCGACTTGCCAAAACTATAGTTAGTTAACAAGACATTTTTTGGAGTGGTTGAAAAATGAGTTGTAATGACTACAACCTAAGTGTATGTAAACTTCTGACTTCAACTGTACTAGTTATTGACTTGAATGGGAATGTCCATTCTAGTATTTATATTTCTAATGTTGTCATGGATTCACCCGGTACTGCTGCTCATTCCGTGCACCAGTTCCGGAGGTCTACGTCACCGGCCTCAAGGTGACACTGAATTGTCACATTACGCACACCTGCATCCTTTTCCCCTGATTTGTAATTGTATATTTGTGCTTTGTTGTTTCGGCTTTCGTGCTGCGTGTATTGTGCACTTGTTATTACGAGTCTCGTCCCGTGTAATTATTAGAGGTTTAACCTCGCTCTGTTGTTTGGGTTTACATCCCTGTGTTTTTGTATATGTGTGTGTTTTGTGCTCCGTCCCCGTGCCTTTTCTGGGCATGTTGTATTTTTGGGTGGACCAATAAAACCCTGTTATGTATTTCTACGCCTGTCTCCAATCATTTATACAATGTGACCGGAATCGGGACGGAATAGGGAGAGAGAGAGAGTGGAACTGCATGACAGGGAGTTGTATAAGAGGCAAATGACAGGAGTTTAACAGTAGCTGCAAAGCAAACAGTAAAATGAGTAAACCACTCCCTTAAGAAAAACTTGCTCATGTTAATGATTATGTTACAGAACACCTTGATGAATCATAATAGTACATGGTAGCACACCACCTTATGAAAACACCAGACCAGAATGACTCCAGTACTGTAATAGCCTGAGGTAGCTGTGTGTTAGTCAAATAATGAGATGAAACATTAACAAATAAGTAGCATTTAGCAGGTCCTCCCTCACAAACTTGGGCAGTTCCCAGCGGTGGCCGTCCACCCTCTCCAGCCTGCCCCAGAGAAGCTCTCCTCTCAGGGTGAAGCCCTTGGGCCAAGTCCCTACCTGGTTCTGGAACCTCTGGGGCCTGGTTGGAGGAGAGTTGGCATAGAGGCACTGGTGGTAGTTCCATTAAGAGTTAGACATAAGTCAATAGTTACACCAGGGTAGGGGTAAGGTCCATGATAGTGGTGGAACAACCTGTAATCAGGTCCCCTGGTACTCCTGGTCTTTAAGGGGAATTGATGCTGGGTTGGAATAGATGGAAGATGGGACTATAGTTGTTGCGCCACTGTCGCTGTGGGGTGATGGCGGTGGGATACATAGCTCTGTAGAAGTGATGTGTAGGTACAGGTCGAGATGATGTGCATTGATAGGAGTAGTGAGAGTTTATGTTCTAAGAGAGAGGTGGTGTGGAGGTAATGGGAGATGGCCGCCTGGCCTCAGAGGCAGGTTGGGGTTGTCTTCATCCATACAGAGATCTCACATTGATGAAATAAACAACTTTGGAGACAACAAACACAAACAAAGAGGTGAAAAGTACTCACAATAAAAATGCATATAAACAACTTTTATCATTCCTACAACAATTGTAGTAACACACTGCAAAAAGTGAAATCGAAGCTAGCCTAAATATTCCAAATTGAGTGATAATTAGTTAAAATTAGCGTTTTTTCATACCAAGCTAAATGATCTACCATCATTGGCAGATAATTTTGCTTATTGACCCTTTACACTGGCCGACTGTAGATGGATAGGGTTAAATTGAAATCTTACAGAAGAAGTATGAAAAGCATATACATAACCATTTGAGCAACTTAAAGAAGAGTTTGGCGAAAATGGGAAAATGATTAGACCAAAGGTGAGAACACAGCAGTTCACATGACACAAAACTGAATCCAACCATTACACAGTTGATTTTATGTGCATTTTACATTTACTGTACTTTTCGATGCATTTGCTGATAACAAAATCTGAAAATACATTCAGTAACATGATAAGACTAGTCCTGGAAAATGTGGAGTAGGTGCACATAAGACAAAACAATGACTTGAGTGAGGGGACTAACTGGTGTCTACAAATAGACACACACCTCTCCAAAGTGTACAAAGTTCATAAGCAGTTTCAATGCAAAGAAGAGTCGTCAACTATAAGATTTTTATTTTTCGAGCTGTCCTAGTTGTGCTGCTGAGGGACAGGAGCAAGCACACTAGTTGTTTCATTTGGAACACAAGCCTGCATTCCTACCATCACACAATTACTGTTGGTATTTACACAATCCAAAAACGTCCCATTATGTATCGCAATCTGGGTCAGGTGCGTATGACTTGCAAGCTTGTTCTATTGCCAACATGACTAGTTAAGTTATAAAATAGATCTTAGTGTTAGGCTTTCACAAGACATTTCAAAGAAACAGATTGTAATTTTGGTGTGCATAGAAACAAGTCATGAGTGCATTTTTCTTCACAATAAACAAACAACCAGGGTATGACGACATAGTATCTTGTACATCAAACATAGTGATCATAAACGTTGACACGGATGTTTGGCTTGCTTGTATGACAACGAAGCAGTAGCACCTATTTACAGTAGCACCTATTTACAGAGCCTTCAGAAAGTATTCACATCCCTTGACTTTTTCCACATTTTGTTGTGTTAGTCTGAATTTAAAATGGACTAAATTGAGATTTGTTTGTCACTGGCCTACACACAATACCCCATAACGTCAAAGTGGAATTATGTTTTTAGAAATTTTTACAAATGAATAAAAAATGAACATCTGAAATGTCTTGAGTGAATAAGTATTCAACCCCTTTGTTATGGCAAGCTTAAATAAGTTCAGGAGTAAAAATGTCCTTACAAGTCACATAATAAGTTGCATGGACTCCCTCTGTGTGCAATAATAGCGTTTAACATGATTTTTGAATGACTACCTGTCACGCCCTAGTCTTAGTATTCTGTGTTCTCTTTATTATTTTGGTTAGGCCAGGGTGTGACATGGGTGATTTATGTGGTTTGTTTTGTCTAGGGGTTTTGTAGTTTATGGGATTGTGTTTAGTTAAGTATTCTAGGTAAGTCTATGGTTGCCTGGAGTGGTTCTCAATCAGAGGCAGGTGGTTATCGTTGTCTCTGATTGGGAACCATATTTAGGCAGCCATATTCTTTGGGTATTTCGTGGGTGATTGTTCCTGTCTCTGTGTTTTGCACCAGTTAGGACTGTTTTTGGTTTTCCACGGTTTCTTGTTTTGTAGAAGTATATTGTTCACGTTATCATCTTTATTAAAGATGTTTATAAATAACCACGCTGCATTTTGGTCCGCCTCTCTTTCACCAGAAGAAAACCGTAACACTACCTCATTTCTGTACCCCACACATACAATTATCTGTGAGATCCCTTAGTCGAGTAGTGAACTTCAAACACAGATTCATCCACAAAGACCAGGGAGGTTTTCCAATGCCTCACAAATAAGGGCACCTATTGGTTAATGTGGAAAAAAACACGCAGTTTTGAATAACAAGCAGACAATGAATATCCCTTTTGAGCATGGTGAAGTTATTAATTACACTTTGGATGGTTTATAAATACACCAAGTCACTACAACAATATAGGAGTCCTTCCTAACTCAGTTGTCAGAGAGGAAGGAAACCGCTCAGGGATTTTACCATGAGGCCAATGGTGACTTTAAAACAGTGACAGAGTTTAATGGCTGTGATGAGAGAACTGAGGATGGATCAACAATGTTGTAGTTACTCCACAATTCTAACCTAATTGACAGAGTGAAAGGAAGGAAGCCTGTACCGAATAAACATATTCCAAAACATGCATCCTGTTTGCAACAAGGCACTAAAGTAATAGTGAAAAAAATGTGGCAAAGCAATTCACTTTTTGTCCTGAATACAATGTTTTATGTTTGGGGCAAATCCAATACAACACATTACTGAGTACCACTCTTCATATTTTCAAGCATAGTGGTGGCTGCATCATGTTATGGGTATGCTTGTAATCATTAAGGACTGGGGAGTTTCTCAGGATAAAAAAGAAACAGAACGGAGCTAAGCACAGGCAAAATCCTAAAGGAAAACCTGGTTCAGTCTGCTTTCCACCAGACACTGGGAGATTAATTCATGTCACGTTTGTCGTAATGATTGGACCAAGGCGCAACGTGTGTGGAGTTCCACATATTTTAATAAATTGAAACCCACCAAACAAAACAAACAAGCGTAATGTGACGCTACTGGTGTGTACACAGGCAACTATCTACCGTCGGGGGACGCCTCCAGTGCAGACGAAGGACCCACTCCACTCGCAGATACGATGTCTTCCTCCATGGTGCAGGGATCGTCGCCGGAGGCTCCGGACCGTAAATGGTCATAGGAGACTCTGGACTGAGAACCCCTGCTGAAGGCTCTGGACTGCAGACCGTCGCTGGAGGCTCCGGACCGCGGACCGTCTCTGGAGGTTCCAGACCGTGGACCGTCTCAGGAAGTTCCAAACTGTGGACAGTCTCAAGAGGTTCCGGACTGTGGACCATCGCCGGAGATTCCAGACTGTGGACCGTCGCTGGAAGTTCCGGACTGTGGACCGTCTCAAGAGGTTCCAGACTGTGGACCGTTGCAGAAGGTTCCGGACTGTGAAACGTCGCCGGAGGTTCCGGACTGTGAAACGTCGCCGGAGGTTCCGGACTGTGAAACGTCGCCGGGGGTTCCGGACTGTGAAACGTCGCCGGAGGTTCCGGACTGTGAAACGTCGCCGGGGGTTCCGGACTGTGAAACGTCGCCGGAAGCTCTGGACTGTGGAGGCACACTGGAGGCCTGATGCGTGGTGCCGGCACTGGTGGTACCGGGCTGGTGACACGCACCTCAGGGCGAGTGCGGTAGGAGGCACAGGACGTACTGGACTGTGGAGGCGCACTGGAGGCCTGATGCGTGGGATCGGTATAGGTGGAACTGGGCTGGTGACAAGCATCTCAGGGCGAGTGCGAGTAGCAGGAACAGGACGGACCTGACTGGGGACACACACTTGAGGGAGAGTGCGAGGAGCAGGAACAGGATACACATGACTGGGAAAGCGCACTTGAGGGAGAGTGCGAGGAGTTGGCACAGGACGTACTGGGTTTTGAAGGTGCACTGGAGACCTGGTGTGTATAGCCGGCATCAATTGTTCCGGAACTTTAACACACTTCTCAGGATGAGTACGGGGAGCTGACTCAGGTGGCACCAAACTGACAACACATTCCTTTATTCCAAATCCGTGTATCCTCCACCAACTCAACAACTCTCCCATTTCTCTCTCCTCCAAATTCTCCTTCTTCTCCCAGACGGGCTCTGATTCACTCCTCGGCACCTCCGACTGCTCCATGTGTCCCCCCCTCAAATTTTCTTGGGGTTTCTGTGGCTTACCTCCCCGACTTCGTCACTGTCCCTCCTTTGCTGCTTCCGCCTGCCTCTATGGCAAGCTCTTCTCTCCTGCTATTATGTCGTCCCAAGTCCAGGATGTTCTCTCCCTAATCTCCTCCACAGACCAGGATGCCATTATCTCCTGGGCACGCTGCTTGGTCCGTTGTTGGTGGGATCTTCTGTCACGATCACTATAATGATTGGACCAAGGCGCAGCGTACGTAGAGTTCTACATATTTTAATAAATCGAAACTCACCAAACAAAACAAACAAGCACAAACGAAACGTGAAGCTACTGGTGTGCACACAGGCAACTATCTGTAGACAAGATCCCACAAAGATCAATGAGGAAATGGCTGCCTAAATATGATCCTCAATCAGAGACAACGATAAACCGCTGTCTCTGATTGGGAACCATACCAGGCCAACATAAACCATTAATCACCTAGATGACCCACCCTAGTCACTATCACTCCCCAACCAACAGAGAATAAACAGCTCTCTATGGTCAGGGCGTGACACTTAATCTTTCAGCAGAACAATAACCTAAAACACAAGGACAGTGAATGTTCCTGAGTGGCCGAGTTAGGGTTTTGACTTGAAAATCTATGGCAAGACCTGAAAATGGTTGTCTAGCAATGATCAACAACCAATTTGACAGAGCTTGAAGAACTTTGAAAAGAATAACGGGCACATTTTTCACAATCTAGGTGTGGAAAGCTCTCAGAGACTTACCCAGAAAACCCACAGCTGTAATCGCTGTCAAAGGTTCTACAAAGTACTGACTCAGGGGTGTGAATACTTATGTAAGTGAGATATTTCTGTATTTAATTTTCAATAAATTTGCAAAAAATCTAACAACATTTTTTCACTATGGGTATTGTGTGTAGATGGGTGAGATTTAAAAATATATATATTTTAAATTGAGCCTGTAACACATCAAAATGTGGATTAAGTCATGGGGTATGAATACTTTCTGAAGGCACTGTATTATAATCCTCAATTTCTCATCTTTCAAAATACATCAAGTCATCTTCATTTACAGGATTTCCCTGACTCAGACAACAACAAATGTACAAAAGTTGCACAATTACCGGGAGGGATGTGGGCAACTTCTTGTCGTGCATGGGTGCTCAAATTCAGAACGGCTGTCAGTCAAAACCCATACAGTGATGTGAAGCGAAGAGCCTATAGGCCTATAAAATGTTACTATACAGCCTCTACATTCCAATTTAGGCCCTTATTAGAGCTAAAATCAGCCATTATCAACCCATATAGGGTACTACTGTAAATGGCTACACTGACAAAGGTTTAATACAAGTAATTGATCTTATTTTAATATATTTTTCAATATATTTTACTTTTATCATCTTAAGGTATGTTTAAAGATATCTTAAGATACTATCGATTCTACACTGAACAAAAATATAAACGCAACATGTAAAGTGTTGGTCCCATGTTTCATGAGCTGAAATAAAAGATTCTCAAAACTTTTCATACACACAAAAAGCTTATTTCTCTAAAATGTTGAAAAAGTTTACCAGACATGTCACCCATGTTAGGGATGCTCTGGATCGAAGTGTATGACAGCGTGTTCCAGTTCCTGTCAATATCCAGCAACTTCGCACAGCCATTGAAGGGGAATGGGACAACATTCCACAGGCCACAATCAACAACCTGATCAACTCTATGTGAAGGAGATGTGTCACGCTGCATGAGGCAAACGGTGGTCACACCAGATACTGACTTTTTGTTGTTGTATCTGTGGCCAATAGATACATATCTGTATTCCCAGTCATGTGAAATCCATAGATTAGGGCCTAATTGTCTGACTTCCTTATGAACTGTAACTTGCATGTTGCGTTTATATTTTTGTTTCATTATTTACTCACCCCAGGTTTCTCATGCATGATGGGGAATTTCCTGGCACTGGCCACTGACTTTCTGTCTGTGCTGTCTATATCGCATGAGATGCGGACTTTGCTCTCCTGCAGCGATGCACAGTGCTGCTCCAGCTACACAAGGGCCTTCCTCATCAACATAATCAGCAAATGAAAGGCGTTTAGAAATCTATTTCGATGTTATTTGTCTTTTACATGTAAAAGAAAATACCTGTCCTATTAAACTATTGTATTTTAAGGGTAGGTCGTGTGGTTTGGTGCACACCTTATAACTTGTATCTAATGCTACATTCATAACATCTCGTTAATTCATAAATACGAGCATACGACTGCGAAACATCCGCTTGAACGCCCGTCCAATTTAATTACTTGTGGGAAACTCGTCTATCATACCTGAGCTCTGACTCTGACGTAATTGACGAAAAAGACATACGATAGTGAAGGACCGCCATCTACTGGAACATGCACGAAACATTCTGGATTGTAATTTGGGCCATTATGCGATGATATCAAATAGACGACACCAGAAATACTTTCACGCTATATTTTGCCAGTATTCCTCGAAGATTAGCCAACATTGCATTTGACCATCCTACCAATCCTCGACTTTGGCGATGTAATTTACAAAATAGCCTCCAATACCCTACTCAACAAATTGGATGCAGTCTATCACAGTGCAATCCGTTTTGTCACCAAAGCCCCATATACTACCCACCATTGCGACCTGTACGCTCTCGTTGGCTGGCCCTCGCTTCATACTCGTCGCCAAACCCACTGGCTCCATGTCATCTACAAGACCCTGCTAGGTAAAGTCCCCCCTTATCTCAGCTCGCTGGTCACCATAACATCTCCCACCTGTAGCACACGCTCCAGCAGGTATATCTCTCTAGTCACCCCCAAAACCAATTCTTTCTTTGGCCGCCTCTCTTTCCAGTTCTCTGCTGCCAATGACTGGAACGAACTACAAAAATCTCTGAAACTGGAAACACTTATCTCCCTCACTAGCTTTAAGCACCAACTGTCAGAGCAGCTCACAGATTACTGCACCTGTACATAGCCCACCTATAATTTAGCCCTATCAACTACCTCTTTCCCAACTGTATTTTATTTATTTATTTTGCTCCTTTGCACCCCATTATTTTTATTTCTACCTTGCACATTCTTCCATTGCAAAACTACCATTCCAGTGTTTTACTTGCTATATTGTATTTACCTTGCCACCAAGGCCTTTTTTGCCTTTACCTCCCTTCTCACCTCATTTGCTCACATTGTATATAGACTTGTTTATACTTTATTATTGACTGTATGTTTGTTTTACTCCATGTGTAACTCTGTGTTGTTGTATCTGTCGAACTGCTTTGCTTTATCTTGGCCAGGTCGCAATTGTAAATGAGAACTTGTTCTCAACTTGCCTACCTGGTTAAATAAAGGTAAAATAAAATAAATAAATAAATAAAAATTTAGTGTACATTCATGTTCAACCATTTATTTGCAAGCAAAAATAGTAAATACACATTTAGCAAATTGGTGTGACAGACATTTTCACTTGAATCTGTAGGCCAAGCACATGATCACCAACTATCAAATTTCCGTTACTATTTCCCTTTTCTTTGGACTGATACAAAGTCAGTCTCACAGTAGGCGTAAGTAGGTCCCTGTTTTTGTATTTATTTTTTTTCAGATAGTTTAGTTTTATCGGGAATGGGAGCACTGCAAAAAGTTACATCTAAGCAAGTACAGAAGTACCAAGTATACTGTAGATATGATAGATGTAGAGTTCGAAGTCAAAGACCACCATTAACTATAACAGTGAGCTAGGCACAGAGCTACAACCGTATGAACACATCTCTTCATATTGACACATATTGAATATTCTCCCTGAGACGCTCAGTACTGAGACTATTGAATTTGTAGTAAACCGAATAAACCCAGAATAAACCCAGAATAAATCAAGTCTACCCTGTTCCTCTGGATGAGTTCGATCGCTGCTTTTAACGGCTGGAGCCACAGTCCGATCGGACAGGACAATATAGAACTCATGGACTCAAGAGCACGCTGCAAAGAAACAATTATGGAGTTTGTGGAGATATTATAAATAATGTGAATTATTATCATGTAATAATTGTAAATGTCACATGATCAAGCAAGAAAACTCATCAGAAAATCTATGAATCAGTAAACATAATGCATGATCTAGATTATATACAAAGACAGAGAAATATCATAAATGATTGCTTTTTACATATATATATATATATATATATATATATATATATATATATATATATATATATATATATACATGTGAACATTTCAGCAGAATAAATAACACAAGATTGTAAGAGTAGAGACCACTAGATGGGGGTAACAGTTACAAAAAACACTTCAATAACAATTCTTCATTCATGCCAGATGGGTGGAGAGTTTTTAAATAGAACATCCACCGGCATTCTGTGTGTTCTACAATACGTGTTCTTATCGGTCTACATAATGCTGACTGTGCATGTGCTGACGATTTACAGTGATGATGGCCAGAGGCCGAAACATTTGTGATTTATTTTCACCTTTCATTTATGCACTTTCTTGCATGATTTCTTGGGCACCATGACGTTTTAATAAACATCTTTATTTTGCATTCAACCCTCAGTTTTGTATATATTTGTTTTTCAACGTGTGCGGTTCTCTATCTATTCCAATATTCTTATTTTGACTCCTATACAACTGGAACAGGCACTATTCAGTAGTAAGGACCTTAAAAGAGCGCAGATTACTTCTTATCATGATTTATAATACACATAATAATTCACATTTCTTGTTGCTGCAGGATTATTTTCCTGCTGTAGCAAACTTGCTCAAATTAAGACCCTACATCTGTAACTTTATCCGGATTAATAATACAAATCTCAACATTATTCCCCCTATCTCCACCAGTCCTTTTTCTTTCTAGCTTCCAATTTGTTACTCTGGTCGTAGAAGTGATAATGGCCTCATTCATATTGCATACATCATCCACATGTGAGGAAGAATCACATTTGTATTTTTTACCATGGCACTATCTGAAAATTACTGCAATTGAAAAGTGCTTATTTTCTTCCTTTTCTGTGTCAATAACTCATGCTTTCAAGTTTTCAGGAAAATGCGGTGCTGGAAGATAAGAACAGAGAGCAGATCCAGAGTATCCAGGAACTGCAACACAGACCAACATCAGGAAAGACATGTTCCAAGACATTTTCCCCAAATTAGATAAGTATTTAGTTTAGTTTATTAATTCTACCATACAAAAACAAGGAAAATCATTGAACACAACACACAATAAAATCTTAGACTTCCATTGATTTCCATTGTGGTCCTCTTGAGACAAGAGGGCTAGGCAAGATCGAATACGGTTGAACACAATATGGCAGCGAGATAATAAAACATAAAAATAAAGAAGAAGAACATCTGTCTCATCATTGCAGTTATGTCGTAGGGTACATTCATATGGGCACAGAAGACATCAAACTGTTTTTTACTTCATTTTTAAAGCTGGAAAGAGGACATCGTTTTTATGGGCAGGGGCAACTCATTCCACTCGGAGGCTCCAGTATACAAGAAAGTACCTATCCCAGCATTACTCCAGAACCTGTATAAGCACACATTAGCAACCCCTGATCTGGTGCTGTGGTTGTGTGCATCCCTAACATGGGGAAAGTAACAGAACCACAAATACTCCTGTAAACCAGACCCAGTCTAATCTGGGACACCCTAGCCTCAACAGTCAGCCAGTTGAGTTCCTGAAAGCCGCTCCTGCTTATGTGAGTACACAGATTCCCCTTCAATACTACCTTGATCAGCGTATTCTGTGCTATATGGAGTTTCCGCTTCAGAAGCTTAGATAAGCCCCCAAACCAGGAAGTACTAGCATAGTCAAAATGGCATTGAATGAGGGCAGTGGCTATCACTCTCATGGAGTCCTTTTCAAGCAGCTTTGACTTTCTATCCAAAAACTTGGTCCTGGCATTAACCTTCGCTAGCACTTTAATGACCATGCTCACACCCCCCAAGTGTCCTTCAAAGATGCATCCCAAGTAGCTAACAGAGGTTTTAGTAGTCAGCACCTCACCCCCTAACTCCACTCTGATTTCAGAGGACCTACACAATTTAAGGTCTGGACCCAAACAGTATTGCCTCTGTTTTACCTAAGTGCAGAGACAGTTTATTATCTCCAAGCCATTTGATAATGTTAGTAAGCTCTGTGCTAAGTATGTTCTCCAACATAGTTTTACTTTTATGAGACACCAGGAGTCATTCGCATAAAGGAAAAGACAACCAGAACAAGCATCTTTCACATTGTTTATATACAGTAAAAACAGTAGTGGCCCAAGCACGCTACCCTGCGGAACACCACAACTTATCAGTTTTGCCTGAGACAGTGAACAATTAACCTCTACCACTTGCACCCTACATGACAAGTAGGACTTTACCCCGCCTAGATGGATACTGCTTAACTCCAGGGCATCCAGTTTGGATATTAGGAGAGAGTGGTTAACTACATCAAAGGCCTTCTGTAAGTCAAGCAGTACCATTCCACAAAGATTTCCCTCATCAATCTCTTTCCTGATGAAGTCAGTCAAGTAGACATGAATCAGTGGAGTATGTTTTTCTAAACCCTGACTGAAAATCATACATTAGGCTTTGTTTGTTGAAACATTCATACATTTGCTAATGTACAACTCTCTCCAGGATCTTTGATGTTATACTGATACAGGCCTATAATTCCCAGGTTCAAACTTTATCCACTTCTTATACAGAGGTAGAACTTTAACTTGTTTCATGTCCTTGGGAAAGATGCCTTGTTCAAGAGAGAGATTAATGACATGCATAATACAAGGGGCAATTTTCTCAGCAGAATCTCTAAGAAATCTTGCAGGAATATTATCAAGGCATGAGGCTTAGGAGAATTTAAACTCTGCTAGCATACTGACTACTTTGGTTGTTGCTATACCTTTGCAAAAGAATAAGAGTTTGGCTGAACCTCTAATTCAACATAATACTTATTGACTTGGTCGTTTCCTTACAAACTAGAATTGGTAGGCAGCTTGCTAACCAGCTTGCTGGCAACAGAAGTAAAAATAAATGTTGAATTCATTGGCAACCTCTGCTTTTTCATATATCATCTCCCCCCTGATGTTCAGTCCAATACTGTTTATTTTGTTTTTGGTAGTACTACTACAGCCTAGTTCCTTAAATTATTTCCGAAGCTTTTTAGGGTGATTTTTGTTCTCAATGATTGTATTAGCAAAGTAACCCCTCTTAGCTTCATCCATCCTGCTCTGTGCTTCATTTCTGTGACATTTATACAGGAGAGTTCTTACATTTCGTAAAGGCCTTATTCCTTGCTTGGATACATTCTAGGATCCCAAGATTAAGCCAAGGGCTCAATCTCTCCTTTACTCTGACCTGTCTAATAAGAGCCATCACATTCACCACATCAAGAAATATACATTTAAATGCTTCCCAGGCACTGCCTACCCTTGCACTATCCAGCACAGGTGACAGCCAATTGCACCCACTTGCTCCCTAAACATTTCAACACAGTATTTTTTTGAGTGCTCTGATTCTAACAGTTTTGTGACATGTAAATATATCTTTAAAAACACTCCTTGTGCAAAATGTAATAGAATGGTCAATGATTCCTGACTATCACTCCATGATCAAAATGATCAATGACTATCACTCCACTCAATCGTACTTTGCACTGTTTGACATACCCTGGTGGGATCTTTTATCATTTGGATCAGAGCAAGTGATCTACAGAAGTGCATAAATACATTGTGGGTTAGGTTATCCTTTTGCAAACATCAGCATTGAAATCCCCTAACAGAATTATTCCCTTCACCAGGGAATCATTACAGTTTGATGAAATTCATTCTGATTGGGCGGCCTGAAACACATCCCACAAAAAAAATCTGCTTGGTTTTGGGGAAGCAGATAACCAGCCAGACAATTCCCGAGCATCGATTAAATTCGATCTGATGTTTTAAGTAAAGCACATGTCCCCCCCACCATTCCGATTCCAATCCTCACTGACAACAGAGTAATTGCCTATCTCAATTTCTGAGTCACAAACAGATGAACCCAACCATGTATCTGTAAAACATAAGACACCCACCTCTGATTTGCGAACCAACAGGCGTATCTCATCAATCTTCAGTTGTAGGCTTTGGACGTTTAAGTGCACAAAATGTAAACCTTTCTTCCCAAAGGCCTCCCGATCCAAGTCAAGTCAAGTTGACAGGGGGCACTTAACTGTACACTACTGCTCTTCATAGGCTGTGTGATGTCATCAATCCATGCCATGGGGGTGGTTACTTTAGACAATGTGGCTTCAGGCATTTCTTGATGGGGGGGGGGGTTTAAAAATAATTCCGAAAGAACATTGTCTAATGTGCATCCCTAAAACTAAAACAAATACTAAAACTCATATACTTACATTATTTGATTTAAGTAACTATTACTAATATATAGTAAATTGAGTAAAATCTAGGCAAAGAGTATGACAGTGTCATAATACCAACCACTGAGCTGTAGGGTTGTTTATCTATCAGACATCTATCAGTGTCACAAAAACAGCTTGACCAAACTAATACACGTGACAGGATTTTAACCTCTTCTTTCCTCTTTCCATCAAAAGCGATGTCTCGGAAATAGTAATGAGGTATCGCTGTTTAATATTACCCAGGTTTGGGAACAGACTTGCAGCGCCATCTTAAATTGAAATGAAGAAGCACAGAAGAGCCTTGTGTTCACGGAATCCCAGTCTGACATTAAAGGGTAATAAGGTGGTCAAATTTCACCCCTACGGCTGTTCCAAAACAAAATGACACAACACCCTCTGAATACATTCATTTCACATGGGATTTTATATAAGGGAGATTCAATGTTGAATTGGGGTTTGAGAAATTACGACGTTTTCGGTAAACATCCTGAATCTCACTTAGCAAAGACACCATTTTAGCACTGACGTGTTTTAAGCCTCAGAGAGGGAACTATAAATATGAAGTTGAACTGTAAGTGCAAATGTTCCATATGGAATAAGCTGTACTGACTCTGACTGATTCAAAGTCATCATTCTCTGGGCTGGTAAATAGCGGGTCCACACAGACACAACTGCTTTCTCTCACTCTGTTATTGTCTGAAGTCACTTTTGGGGAGAGAGTGTGTTTATTTAAACAGACGTGTTTTTTCCTTCTTCCGTGATAGGATACAGTCTTCCATAGAGAAACTGCTGTCAGCTTGTTTATTCTGTCTTTTACAATTACTTACGGCAATGTGAGATGTTACTTTCCATTCATTTGTTCTCACTCAGATGGGCCAGTTTTAGGATGTAAAATGTAGGTCTTCATCATCAGAATTGAATTAGCCCACAGTACAGTACATCTATCATAGGATGTAAATAGGAGAACACACCTGATATGCATGTAAGGAAATGGAAAGGGACCCAACCCCTCTGAATCATTTTGTGTGAAATTGAATTTTTTTTACATTATATCAGTACTGTAGGTTTCTAAAATATTGAATATCCATCAAGAATAGCCCATACTTAATCATGATTTCATTTTTGAAGGGCACTTTAAAATGGCACCAAAACCTTCACAAGCAATTAACATTTCCAAATGTATACTAAGTATGTTAATAAGGAAATTGTGCTCAGTGTGCATTAAGGTTCTAAATGTGTGTTGTGTTCATTCCAGATGCACCCCGGAAATGGCCGTGACCTTAAACATCCCTCATGAGGAGCGGCTCCCCATTTAGATGTGTGACAGACTAGTGTCACTTGGCTGCATTTAAACCTGTTAGGCTCTTCTAGGCGCAACCCCAGACTGTGTGTTACACTGAGTGCCCGTCTTCTCAAACCTAGTTCCACATTGTAATATGGCTCAACTGGGGTCAATAATCGATTGTAAAACGTTCGAATAAATACCTCCAGGGTTCAGGTTCAAATCATTTGTATATTCTTTGAAAGAGAAAGGAACTTCAAAAAAGTAACATTTATTCTCCTATTTTGGGTGTGGAATCATACACTATATATACAAAAGTATGTGGACACCCCTTCAAATTAGTGGATTTGGCTATTTCAGCCACACCCGTTGCTGACAGGTGTAAAAAGTACACAGCCATGCAATCTCCAAAGACAAACATTGGCAGTAGAAGGTCCTTACTGAAGAGCTCAAAGACTTTTAACGTGGCACCGTCATAGAATGCCACCTTTCCAACAAGTCAGTTCGTCAAATTTCTGCCCTGCTAGAGCTGCCCCGGTCAACTGTAAGTGCTGTTATTGTAAAGTGGAAACGTCTAAGAGCAACAACGGCTCAGCCACGAAGTGGTAGGCCACATAAGTGCGTAGCATGTAAAAATTGTCTGTCCTTGGTTGCAACACTCACTACCAAGTTCCAAACTGCCACTGAAAACAACGTCAGCGCGAGAATTGTTTGTCGGGAGCTTCATGAAATGGGTTTCCATGGCCGAGCCTAAGATCACCTTAGGAGGAATAATGGTCTGGGGCTGTTTTTCATGGTTCGGGCTAGGCCCCTTAGTTCCAGTGAAGGAAAATCTTTACGCTATAGCATACAATGACATTCTAGACGATTCTGTGCTTCCAAATTTGTGGCAACAGTTTGGGGAAGGCCCTTTCCTGTTTCAGCATGACAATGCCCCTGTGCACGAAGTGAAGTCCATATAGAAATGGTTTGTTGAGATCAGTGTGGAAGAACTTGACTGGCCTGCACAGAGCCCTGACCTCAACCCAATCAAACACCTTTGGGATGAATTGGAACGCCGACTGCGAGTCAGGCCTAATTGCCGAACAGCAGTGCCCGGCCTCACCAATACTTGTGGCTGAATGGAAGCAAGTCCCTGCAGCAATGTTCCAACATCTAGTGGAAAGCCTTCCTAGAAGAGTGGAGGCTATTATAGCAGCAAAGGGGAGACCAATTCCATATTAATATCCATGATTTTGGAATTAGATGTTCGATGAGCAGGTGCCCACATACTTTCGGTCATGTAGTGTATGAGCATTTGATGTGGGTTCATTCAGCTATAATTTATGGTCTATAACTGCCAGTTGAATCTCATTTATTGCCCATTATCACATTCTTCAGTGTGCCACAGAAAACAGAAAATAATTTTCAATATTTAGAATGTTTATAGTTTGCTTTTTCTTTTCACAGTAAGTGCCGCAGTGAGAGTAACCACTTCCAACCCACCCTCTTTTCACAAATCTCCTCAGACCCTGTAACCGTAGTTTTGGGAAGTCTCTGACTGTGATTTACTTAAGTGTGGGAAAGAAGCTGGCTTTATAAACAGTGTAGGGCCTTCATCTGGCCATCGTACGGCCGACTGGTCTGATTACTTATGTTGTTTCAGTTGGAAAAGATTCAGCAGAGCCTCAGAGAATACAATTTCCTGGTAGAGAGTGCTGGTCTGCGGCTAGGGGTGTGAACTCTGCCCTCTCACAGTGTTAGGACAGAACTGATTTACAGATGTGTGTGTGTGTGTGTGTACTGATTGTCTCAAACTGAAACTATGCAGCATACTTGTAAAAGTGCTTTTAATGGAGACTTGGCTCCCTTTGAAGATATTTTTGTACTTTATAAAGAGTTCAACACTGGGGCTTGATTTGACTAATCTAAACAGACATGGATTTTAGGACAAGACACATCCTGTCCCCATATTTTCTATAGAAATGTATATAAAGCAGTGGCTGTCCTGCTTGGGCAATGTAACCAACTCATCAGCAAGCTTTGATGATTTGAATCAGCTGTGTAGTGCTAAGGGAAAAACCAAAACGTGCACCCAGGTGGGGGGGCACCAGGACCGAGTTTGGGAAACCCTGCCCTAGTAGATATCTGCACCGTGGAGGTAAACATTATTGTGGTAAAATAGAGAGAAAACTAACAGTCTAGAACAGGAAGTGACTTACTTTTACGTCATGTAGTCGGGGTGGGTTCTTCGATGAGATTAAAGTAGATTCACACAGGGAAAAGTTGCAGCAGCAATGAGAGAATTGAATGAGGGCTGATTCGAAGCACGCGCGCATCTTCAAAGGACACGCTCCGCTGAAAACACCCAGAACGCGCATTGCCTACATGCGTTAAACGGAATTTACAGCACGGGTGAGTATCCATAGGTAGAAAACTGAAGTAGCCTAATTAAAATACGCCATATGACCTTTGGAAATTAGCACCCACCATTTAGCCAACAACTTTTTGGACAGGAAGTGCAATAGCGTTCCTAGAAGAAGTGCTATGGATTTATAAAAGCAAAACATTGCATATTGAAATGATTGTCCTCCCCATTACATGATTTAGTTGTTGACCAACAAAGTTAGCGGTGTTCGAGTTTTTAAAATAGCCTATTTAAATTAGCCTACACCATGACTACGTCTCAGTGCATGTTATTACAGGAGGTGATTTGAAACATTGTGTCTGCCTTTGTGTGTGTGTGTGCGTGCGTGCGTGTGCATGCCTTCTTGTGTGATACAGAGAAGAGATTGAAAAAGAGAGGCGAGCGAGCAACCCCTGATTCCACTCTTACATTTTTACAGGGTTGTGGAACTTTGCAGGATGTTGCCATGACTCCAGGGGTATAGTGTTACACTTGTATAGAATAGCTGATGGGACACTGTAACAAAACTGATTGATACATTGGAAGCTTTCCTTGGTACAAGAACAGAATGACAGCTCGGACACAGCTCCCCGAACCGAGAAAACTTTACTATATGGTGAAGTCTGTGCTTTGCTCTGCAATGGAGAATACTGGACAAAATTAGAAGATTCATGGCTACAGTTGTGAGTAAATTCCAGACAATATTATGTTTCAGTGCTATTTACACTCCATAGGCCGTGATATTTTTGTTTGTTTTACAATTTATCTTTAATCCGGGAGCAGTGTCTGTTTATAAACTGTTTATTATAGGGGTTTGTTATATTATTTAGCCTAACCAATTTTATTATAGTAAACGAAAACAGAGACGAAAACTAATAATGAAAAAAACTATTTGGTAACCTGAAATTTAAAAAAATCAACAACCGTTTGAAAAACTACAACTAAACAAACGATGTATCTCCAAAACGAACTAAAATGAAATAAAACCATCATGAATTATGTTTTTTTCTAAACTTTGGGTAAAAATGTAATGGGGATTACAATAGTGTTTTCAAGCTTTTGACGGGGTTTTCAAGCCTACTAAATCCGGTGGTAAATGTGGCTAAGAGATGGTTTCAAAAATACCTAGCTTGTGCATCACTATCACCAGCTAACAGTGGAAAGCAGATAACTTGATTACATGTACTACTTAATTAAGTTAAACATTGGATTGGTGTGAACATGGGCGAGAGAGATACTCCTTCCACCATATTTCGTTGCATCAGTCTCAGCGCTATTCCTTTCAAATCCAAGTCACATTGAGATTGACTGTATAACGTAAACCTAACCTAACCTATGACCTGACCCATCACTTTACTGCCCCTCAGTTGCAGACTATACAACAGTAATGACTCCTAGCCTGGCACACACATACTTTCTTGCCCTAACATTAGAACTGAACCTAAATAAAATAAAATACAAATATTTTTATACAACTTAAACTAAATAAAACTAGCTAATCAGGTCTGAAAACTGAAACGAAACTGAATTTCAAATAAATCGCAAAACTAATAGGAATAAAAAGGAATATAAAAACACAGAACTATAATAACCTTGAGCTTAACTCTTATGTCCTAGTGAATTAGGACTTTATCTTATGATTATTTTACATATTCTTATTTTTAAGGGATGTTCTTTGCCTTTTCGCTAAGATGACACACACACAGAGAGAGGGCAAGGAGACTTTGCGGAGAAGGGCAAGTACTCCTATCCCTGCCTCTCATCAGCCGGGGACGAGAGGTAGAGACCCGCCAGCCGACCCCCATCACCCTCCGCTTGGCCAGTCCGCCTCATACCATCCCGGAGACAAGTCTCTCCACTGCCGCGCCAACTGGTCATCTGATGACTCGGATAATGACTCGGATGGCTCAGGAGCAGATTGTTTGTACCACGTTGTTTTGCTAGGAGACCACGGTGTTGGAAAGTCGAGTCTTGCCAATATCTTTGCTGGCATTCAGGAAAAGGATGCTCACGACCATACGGGAGGTGGGTTTTTCTACCAAGCACAATTAATATGATTATTATGAGGCTATTTATGGTGTGTAGCCTATTAACACAACTATTTAGTAGTTGTTTGTCAATGTCTTATCAGTGACCTAAAAAAACTATTAGTATCATCCATCCTCATCTGCTAATTAAAATCTATGGACACTAAGCACTAATGAGTTATTCAATGAGTTAATTCATTTTATGCATCTCTTCAACAATGACTGTAAAAGTAATGGTCTCTGACATTGCCCTGGCCCTAACAACCTTGGCTAACCTGTCACAACTACATTGATTGAACTCTTGTCTCTGTCATGTGTAGTACTGAGTGACCTCAAAGCATTGATTGGCAGCTTATATTGACCCATGCATTTTGGCATCCAGCTGTGCTGCTGAGTGATGTGATTTGTGCAGTTTGTCCTTTTTGAAACACCAATTTCTCTGAAAGTGTTTACTAGGACAGGATAAAAGTCATAATATTTACAAAATAAATCATGAAAACGTTTAGGTCATGCCTGATACGGTAGCCTAGACACGGTTTGCTTTATTTGTTTGTGAGAGGTTCATGCTGCCATGACTTGTGCGTGTCGGGTCGGCTGATGGGAGTGACTGGCTAAAGATGTGTCCCAAGTAGTACCCTATTCCCCTTAGTGGGGTAGCTCTGGTCAAAAGTAGTGCACTATACAGGGAATAAAGTTATATTTGTGAGACAGCCCAGCTGAATGTTGCTGTATTGCCCCTGGTCAAAAGTTTCTGCAATATACAGGGAAATAGGTTGCTGTGTGTGTGTGGCAGCTCCTATCTCTCCAGAGTGGTAAAGTCTCTCCTCATGAGACCTCCCTCTGACATCATCAGGAGAAAGTGTATAGCTGTCCTGTTTTCAGCCTGTCACTGACTTGGTCATGTTGTTTTTAGTTTTGGGTCACTTTGCTTGTCACACTGACAGCAATTTAACTGTTCTTCATAGCGGACCCCTTGGTTGGTTTAGAGCTGGTGTGGTGAATGGCAAGTGTACGAGGATATTACAATTACATTCATTCCATTGTAGGCATATTACTTGTTTGCTTGTTTACAGGTTCTGACCTTCACAATACCAAGGTCCAGAACAAATTCAAGGAAACGTACAGTATTATACAGAGCCATGATTGCATGGAACTCCATTCCATCTCATATAGCTCAAGTGAACAGCTCACCTGGTTTCAACAAAAATAAAGCAACACCTCACGGCACAACACCTCTCCACATGTGACTTTTTGTGTGTATGAACTGACATGTATGTGTAACTGATAGACGCGAACACACGCACTACATACATATTTAAACGTATGTAAATGGTAGTCTTTTGTCTGTCATTTATTTTTCTTTATGTGTCGGACCCAAGTAAGACTAGCTGTCACCATTGGCGTCGGCTAATGGGGATCCTAATAAATCAAATCAAAAACCTAGATTTGTCACTTCAACTCAAAGACCTCAACTTCTCAAGGCTTTGACGGGCCATTTGTCCTTGTCTTGTGCAGCAGCTTTTACAATAAGGCTATGGTTGACGGGAAAATGTAACAAGTTCTTTTCACTTTTGGCCAAAGTGTGTTTTAGTCTTGCCAGGATGATCTAATCAGACTAAACTAGACATGGCTCAGTGGTGTTTTCCGCGGCTTATATTCCATGGTCATGATGATATGGTAGTGAAGTGTAATAGCTATATTGCACATTTTAGCAGTAGTAGGGATAAACACAAGTGTAGAGTTATTGTATGTCAAATATTTATATATAACCAAATTCGTAAAACACCTCCATATTTTAGTTTCTAAAGTCATAACCTTAAAATGGACATGGCATAAATGATTCAGCATGAGGAAAAAAGAGATTCTGCACACTGAAATCTATGCTCTCATGTGGTTTATTGACAGCAGTCTACAAGGTTTTGACCCTTGAGTCTCCATCAGGTCTCCATTCACAAAGAACAAGCCTATATTTAGAGAGAAAGAGAACCAAATTCCATCACACCTGCTGGCTGCAACCAATTGTAGATATGTTTGAAGGAGTTGACATAAAGAAAGAAGTATAATTTATCTACAAGAATAAAACAAGTTGTATTTATATTTTTACCCTAGGTTGCAATGTCTAGACTCCCTTATGTCTAGACTCCCTTAACGTTATTGAGGTACAGTAGGAAATAATATATTTTCTATTCTCTTTCCTGGTTGTTTTGTTTGTTTAGGGGACACCTATGAGAAAACCATGATTGTAGATGGAGAGGAGACCACCCTCATCGTCATGGACACCTGGGAGAACGAGAAACAGGTATGACACAACACCAACCATCAACATCTTTGTCACAAAAATGCATTGCACAGTAGAGAATATGATATAGTCTCACATCAAAAAAACAGACTGAAAGCTTTAAGCTTTCTAATTTATATAACTTAATCTTACTCAGTGTTACTTAAGAACACAGGTAGAGCAAAGACACAAATCTGCTTGTGCCAGCCGAACCATAAGGCTCCATTCTAAACAACTATGATACCAAGGGACAGCCCTGCCCCTCCCTCGGTTTTGTATAAAAATATATGTGCTCACACTGTGTGCCTATAGCTAAACTCCATTGAGTCGAGCTGAAGTGGGGCGAATCCTGGCTGTGCTGGAGACAGTGAGTGGTGGCTCCAGTGGCATTAGGCGAGTGTCTGTATGGGACACTGATGGCTGTGGGGCTTAATTACTCCAGTATTGATTACAGCTGGGGAGTGAAGCGTGCAGGCCAAGCCACATGTTGACTTGTCTGTACCGGGTTAGAGGAGATATAGGGAGATAAGGATGTCTATAAAGACAGTGGTTTCAATGTGTTAAAGGGCACCAAGTGTCACTACAAGCAGAACGTCAGATGTTTGACCAATAACCATCCCTGGAGACCAGAGTTCTGTATTCACAAATGCATATAAGTCAACTTAGCTTAGTGCTTTTTCGAATAACGACGTTAAAACTTAATGTTGACCATCACTTATCTCAATTATCTTTTGAATTCATGAGTGCATTTTTGACATCAAAGGTGGCTTCAATGATTCAATTATAACAACAGAAAACACATGCTACATTACAAAGAACCCTTTTGGAACCCTTTTTTCTAAGGCAAACTTTTTAATCCAATGAACCGCTTTTGGAAGAACGGGTTCTTCGGATGTTAAAACAGATTCTTTGGAAGGCAAGAAGGGTTTTACATGTATTTATTTTATTTATAACCTTTGTACAACTAGGCAAGTCAATTAAGAACATATTCTTATTTACAATGACGGCCTACCAAGAGCAAAAGGCCTTCTGTTGGGACGGGAGATAAAAAAATACAAGACAAAATACGCATCACGACAAGGGAGACACCACAACACTACATAGAGACCTGAGACGACAACACATTGGCAGCAACACATGACAACACAGCATGTTAGCAAGACAACATGACAAAAACACAGTAGCAACATGGCAGCAGCACAGCATAGTACTGTAGCAGCACAAACATGGTACAAACATTGTTAGGCACAAACAACAGCACGAAGGGCAAAAAGGTAGAAAAAACAATACATCTCGTGAAGCAGCCACAAGTGTCAGTAAGAGTGTCCATGATTGAGTCTTTGAATGTAGAAATGGAGATAAAACTGTTAAGTTAGTGTTTTTTGTAGCTCGTTCCAGTCACAAGCTGCGGTGAATTGAAAAGAGGAGCGACCCAGGGATGTGTATTAGGGGGCCTTGAACAGAATGTCACTGGCAGAACGGGTGTTGTATGTGAAGGATGAGGGTTGCAGTAGGTATCTCAGATAGGGGAAAGTGAGGCCTAAGAGGGTTTTATAAAAAAAAGCATCAACAAGTGGGTCTTGCCTCAGGTATACAGAGATGGCCGGTTTACAGAGTATAGCGTGCAGTGATGTGTCCTATAAGGAGCATTGGTGGCAAATCTGATGGCGGAATGGTAAAGAACATCTAGCCGCTCCAGAGCACCTTTACATGCCGATTTATACATTTCATCGCCGTAATCTAGCATAGGTAGGATGGTCACCTTAAATCAGGGTTAGTCTGGTGAAAGAGGAGCGATTACGAGAGGAAACCAAGTCTAGATTTAACCTTAGCCTGCAGCTTGGATACAGTGGGGCAAAAAAGTATTTAGTCAGCCACCAATTGTGCAAGTTCTCCCACTTAAAATTATGAGAGAGGCCTGTAATTTTCATCATAGGTACACTTCAACTATGACAGACAAAATGAGAAAAAAAATCCAGAAAATCACATTGTAGGATTTTTTATGAATTTATTTGCAAATTATGGTGGAAAATAAGTATTTGGTCAATAACAAAAGTGTATCTCAATACTTTGTTATATACCCTTTGTTGGCAATGACAGAGGTCAAACATTTTCTGTAAGTCTTCACAAGGTTTTCACACACTGTTGCTGGAATTTTGGCCCATTCCTCCATCCAGATCTCCTCTAGAGCAGTGATGTTTTGGGGCTGTTGCTGGGCAACACGGACTTTCAACTCCCTCCAAAGATTTTCTATGGGGTTGAGATCTGGAGACTGGCTAGGCCACTCCAGGACCTTGAAATGCTTCTTACGAAGCCATTGCCCGGGCAGTGTATTTGGGATCATTGTCATGCTGAAAGACCCAGCCACGTTTTATCTTCAATGCCCTTGCTGATGGAAGGAGGTTTTCACTCAAAATCTCACGATACATGGCCCCATTCATTCTTTCCTTTACACAGGTCAGTCGTCCTGGTCCCTTTGCAGAAAAACAGCCCCAAAGCATTATGTTTCCACCCCCATGCTTCACAGTAGGTATGGTGTTCTTTGGATGCAACTCAGCATTCTTTGTCCTCCAAACACAACGAGTTGAGTTTTTACCAAAAAGTTATATTTTGGTTTCATCTGACCATATGACATTCTCCCAATCTTCTTCTCGGTCATCCAAATGCTCTCTAGCAAACTTCAGACGGGCCTGGACATGTACTGGCTTAAGCAGGGGGACACGTCTGGCACTGCAGGATTTGAGTCCCTGGCGGCGTAGTGTGTTACTGATGGTAGGCTTTGTTACTTTGGTCCCAGCTCTCTGCAGGTCATTCACTAGGTCCCCCCGTGTGGTTCTGGGATTTTTGCTCACCGTTCTTGTGATCATTTTGACCCCACGGAGTGAGATCTTGCGTGGAGCCCCAGATCGAGGGAGATTATCAGTGGTCTTGTATGTCTTCCATTTCCTAATAATTGCTCCCACAGTGGATTTCTTCAAACCAAGCTGCTTACCTATTGCAGATTTAGTCTACCCAGCCTGGTGCAGGTCTACAATTTTGTTTCTGGTGTCCTTTGACAGCTCTTTGGTCTTGGCCATAGTGGAGTTTGGAGTGTGACTGTTTGAGGTTTTGGACCGGTGTCTTTTATACTGATAACAAGTTCAAACAGGTGCCATTAATACAGGTAACGAGTGGAGGACAGAGGAGCCTCTTAAAGAAGAAGTTACAGGTCTGTGAGAGCCAGAAATCTTGCTTGTTTGTAGGTGGCCAAATACTTATTTTCCACCATAATTTGCAAATAAATTCATTAAAAATCCTACAATATGATTTTCTGGATTTTTTTTTCTCATTTTGTCTGTCAGGCCTCTCTCATCTCTTTAAGTGGGAGAACTTGCACAATTGGTGGCTGACTAAATACTTTTTTGCCCCACTGTATGTGCTGAGAGAAGGACAGTTTACCATCTAGCCATACTCCCAAGTACTTGAATAAGGTGACTACTTCAAGATCTAAACCCTCAGAGGGGAAGGGCATTCTTCTTACCGAACAACATTACCTTGAGTGTTTAACACAAAATCCGGGGATGGGCCAGCTGAGTACAAGACAGTATCATCTGCATTTAAATAGATGAGAGCGCTTCCTACTGCCTGTGCTGTTTTTTTTATATAAATTGAGAAGAGCGTGGGGCTTAGGATCGAGCCTTGGGGTACTCCCTTGGTGACAGGCAGTAGCTGAGACAGCAGATGTTTTGACCTAACCATTGGACTCTTTAAGAGAGGTTGTTAGCAAAACAGGCCTCAGAGACCCCAATACTCTTTACTTGACCAACAAGAATGGAATGGTCTACCGTATCAAAAGCTTTGGCCAAGTCAATAAAAGCAGCACAACATTGCATAGAACCCTCTGAATCTGAATAAGTTTTATATTGTAATTTTTCCCTTTTTAAAAATAGGGCCTGAGCATTAATGTTTATCAACAGGAGTTTGAGTTATCTGATCAGTTTAAAAAGATAGGTGTGATGTTTTAAACTGTATCTATATGGGAATACTCAAAACCATGCCCATCAATATCACATTTCTCAGCATACACTATTGCAGGTTGATACATGCAAAATAAATATCTGTTTTTGCATGTATATTGATTAGTTAATTACTCTTATGCTACACAAGCTAATCCAATATGTTAGTAGTTGGATTTATTTCACCCGTTACTGAGACAGTAATTCCAAATGAGAGGATTTAGGTTGTCTCATTTATCAATCTCTCCTATCCTGGCAGTCATTCTAAATGCAGGTTGCAGGTGATTAAATGTTCCAATTGTTGGATATCCTCACTCTGGCTGGATTCCAATAGGAATTACACATCAATCTGCATGTCAGCATAATGTGACTGGAGTTTCCTAACACCACTGTGTTAGGCTATGACTACGCTCTCAAAGAAAGGTCGTATGATATATGTAATGTATTGTCATAAAGATTAAGGCTAATAAAGCTGGCGGAACCGTTCATGGAGGGTTCTGGAAAGAATCCAAAGATAAAACAGTTCTCTGTAGAACCCGTCTAGGAAGAACCTTTAGATTATAAAATAGTTATTGGATGGACCATTTATATGGTGTTATATAGATGGGCTAGCTGACAACGTCACAAAAACAGTGTGCGCACTTCCATGGGGTAGAAGTCAGCGTGTTATTGTGATTCTGGATTTTTCAGATTGCTAGCAAGAGTCAGGGGCATCATAAGTGGCTTGTTTCAGCTTATCTTGTTGTTGATACCATGTCTTGTTTTGAGGTGTTTTGACTGATTTCATGTCAATGCTAATATGGCTGTGCTTATTGTGCAAATGTATTTGTTTTCAATAAACATTGAAGACGAAATATAGATTAAATGTTGTCAACAGTCTAAGCTGTGATGGAAAATGTTATGTTTGTGCTTTTTTAATAACCAATTTCTGTGTTCATGCAAGTGACTGAACGAATCCTCACTATCAGTATCTGCAATTTGGCAGTACGCCCAGACCCTTGTTTTGAGAACTAAAGATGTCTCAGCTTAGAGAAGAAGCCTTTTGTGGTATTTGTCTGTCACATGTATGACCCAGTATTGGTCGGACACATGAATGAAGCAAATGTTAATGAATTAATTATGAATGATGAATAAGCTAAAATCATGCAAACATGACTTGTCTGCAGTAAATAAGAGAACTAACAGGAATTCCCCGGGCGAGCTCCTGATCAACATGTGCACTTGGTACATTGAGTTGGTTGGAATTGCCCTTCTTATAGAGTATTGGGAAAAAAAGGGTGCCATCAAAGTCCAGATCCTGGACGAGCACCCAAATATGGCTGTTGTTGGTGAATGTTGAACTTCTCTCTCACTTCTTTGTCTGTGTCTCTCAGGAGGAGGATGAGAAATGGGTCCAGGACTACTGTATGCAGGTGGGCAACGCCTACGTCATAGTTTACTCCATCACGGACCGCAGCAGCTTCGAGAGTGCCTCTGAGTTACGCATCCAGCTGCGGCGCATACGGCAGGCCGAGAACATTCCCATCATCCTCGTGGGCAACAAAAGTGACCTGGTCCGCTCCAGAGAAGTGGCTGTAGAAGGTAACGTTGATTCTAATAATGTAATCATTAAAGCGTCTCTCCACACCTTCTGAACAGTGACTTGATGAGAGCCATTTAACAATATGAGCAGCACTCTGCTTATAAAAGAGACAAACAGTTTGGCATACAATAGTCTGTACTGCACTTTCTGTGGCCTTCATAGTCAAATAAACAAGCAAAAGTTACAACTACAGAACATGATCATATATTAAATGTTGCAGTCCACACAACATACTATAAGTTGTTCCCTTAATATTCCATGAGTTGAATTTACAGCACACATCTCATACACTAACACTGTATTTTACAATGTCACCGTAATTCTTGATGATTTGGTCAATGTTTTGATATTTAACCTGTTCTGCAGATGAGAATAAGCTTTGCTAATTCTGGTGCGATGAATCAAATGTATTTATGTTACGAGTTTCACCTGATCCCTGCCTAATAAAGAATCAAACGTACCCCTCCCACATGTAAACACCTCTCGTATGACCTCTTCTTCCTCTGTGCTCTGCTCTCTCCCAGAGGGCCGTGCATGCGCCGTGGTGTTCGACTGCAAGTTCATCGAGACATCCGCTTCGCTCCACCACAACGTCCACGAGCTCTTTGAGGGCATCGTCCGGCAGATCCGCCTACGGCGAGACAGCAAGGAAACCAACGAACGCCGGCGCTCCGTCTACAAGCGCAAGGAGAGCCTCGCCAAAAAGGCCCGCCGCTTCCTGGACCGCCTGGTGGCCAAGAACAACAAGAAGATGGCGCTGAAGGTTCGCTCCAAGTCCTGCCACGACCTGGCCGTGCTGTAATGGTTGCTGTGTGACCAAGTGTTTCACGCCGACAGTGGTCGCAGACTTCAACTCTCCTCTTTGCCCTGACGCTGTGTTCTTCGGGCGGCCATCTTGTGGGTCAAATCCTTAAACCAACCAACGGCTGTATTGTACTGTCTAGAGAGACTAATGCTATGCTCCAACCCCCTAGTGGTAAAGGGGATGGACGTTGTTATTTCCTATTTATTTCAGCCATTCAAAGCAATTGAGATGAGAAAATGTGAGGCAATTGAGACTTTTTTGTTGCTATATCACAGATCTGCTGAGAGTGAGTTTGCTAAACAGATACCTTATCAACTGTTTGCCTTACATCTAAGTCAATAGATTCCTAGACCAGTGTATCCAGACATAGATCTGGCATTTAAAGTCCTTTACAGTCTCCTTTGAGAAGGTTTTCTAAGATTATTGAGGTATGAAATAAACATTTTATTTTCTACCAAAGAAAGTGCTTTGAACACACCGTATGATGTATTTTTGCCATGAGGAAAGCAATGCCCACTTAGGTACTTTTAAGCAGACGTCACTAATGATTTGATTTCAAGGTTTTGCACTATGGGAGACAGTCATGTGTTGGGAGGAATCAATGGACATTCTTCTACAACAACCAAGAGAGCTCTTGTTTAAGACTTCTGTTCTGTCTATGAGCCCATCAGTTGACAGCTAAATTACATGTGAATGCCGACGTTGTTTGGGAATCGACACCATCGTGAACTTTCCAAAAGGATTATCCCGTCCACACCTTCCTCTACAAGCACCTCCTACCCTGGAAGGACCAGTGGGGTGTTAACAGTACAACTGTAATGGATGCTTTTGAAGAGGCTTGGTCTGATTGACCACAGTCAAAAAACACCAATGTATGATGACATGGTCCTGAAGAGACCAAAGAAGAAAAATGTTAAGTCTTCAATGTGTGTGTGTGTGTGTGTGCGTGTGTGTGAATGTGAATGTGTGTGTGTGTCCTGGTTGGCTTTGAAAGAGGTATTATCACTTTTGTACAAAGTTTGTAAATACAGTACATAAATGTCAAGGATTTTTATGAGGAAATAAAGGAGTAGGAAATATATTACCACTATACCATTGTCTGCTCTGGATTTTAATGTTTGTCACATTTTTGTAACCTTTTGTTAGACAGAGAGATATATATAGAAATTAAATGGAAGAGATAGTTGTGCTACCTTTCTGCTTTTTTCCTCATTGTCAAGTGACAATTTGGCTGAAGTAAAACCAGACCAGGCTACTAGGCTAGAAATTACACTCTGAACAATGTGATCATAGAGTTTTCAATGGCTTTAAAAGTACAAGTGATAGTTGTGCTGATTCTGGTGGGCACCTTTAAGCCAGAGCCTTCCATAAACCTGCTAAAGGAATCGGCGACTAGAGAACATAGTTTTACAATGTCTACTTCCCAAATGGCACCCTCCTCCCTAAAAAGAGCACTACTTTTGACCAAGGCCCATAAGGCTCTGGTCAAAAGTATTGCACTATATAGGGATAAGGTGCCATTTGGGACATAGGACGTCTGTTTGTGTTCCATATGGAGTTGTATGGCTGCCTCGTAACGTTGACAAAGTACAGATGATCAGGAGGTTTCCATTGATTAATGACAATGCCCATGTTGTGGTTTAAACCCCTAGATGGGTAGAAGCTCATGTTAGCATGAAATTCATGTCCAGACACAAACCTGTTGGGATAAATATGGAATTGTTCAATGCAACTTCTTTAATTTATTTTGATATGGAAGAAATACTGATCTCATTTGATGATCCAGTCTTATTATATTACATGTTCCTTACTTTGTTGCATTATGGACATATTTTAATCACATTTGAATTACATCTAACATGACATTTAGATATTGAATTAATGAAAGGAAAACAAGAGATAACAAGAAAAACATTAAAACATATATGAACTGGTCAACCCTGGATTATTCTATGAATAATACCATATTGCATTTTATCGCCAAAACTGTCATTTGACACAGTTTAGATCAGGCCTTGGAATTTTACGTGGATTTCCATGATTAGTTGCTGGCTTAAAAAGAGTAACAATATAAGTGGATACTCTCCTGCGTCTCAAATGGCACCCTATTTCCTACCTTGTACACTGCTTTTCACCAGAGCCCCCACATAGGACTCTTATCAAAAGTAGTGAACTATAAGGAAGGGTGCCATTTGGGACGTAGCCCCTAAGTGACACTTTCACAACCAACCAGAGCCCAATGTTAGCCAACCATGCAGACGGTATCATTGAAACTTCAGTGTGCTGAGAGGTCCTCAAGTGACATTCACAATAGGAGACTATTCACTCAGTGTTCATTAACACAGGTTATTGCACTGACATTTTGTGGCATTGATGAAACATTCCTGAACAAAATAAAACTCAAAAACAGGATGTAATAGAAATAACAGTTTTCTCTTGTCATTCGTACAATATATAACTTTTTTGTACTTTTACCCCTTTTTCGTGATATCCAATTGGCAGTTAGAGTCTTGTCCCATCGCGGAAACTCCCCTACGGACTCGGGAGAGGCGAAGGTCGAGAGCCATGCGTCCTCCGAAACAAGACCCTGCCAATCCACACTGCTTCTTGACACACTGTTCGCTTAACCCATAAGCCAGCCGCACCAATGTGTCAGAGGAAACACCGTCCAGCTGCTGACCGAAGTCAGTTTACAAGCACCCGAAGTCAGCTTGCAGGCGCCCGGCCCGCCACAAGGAGTCGCTAGATCGCGATGGGACAAGGAAGTCCTGGCCGGCCAAACCCTCCCCTAACCCGGATGATGCTGGGCCAATTGTGCACCGCCTCATGGGTCTCCCAGTCATGACTGGCTGTGACACAACCTGGGATCGAACCCGATGCTGTAGTGATGCCTCAAGCACCTTGATCCAGTGACTTAGACCCCTGCGCCACTAAGGAGGCCCGATGTGCAATATCTTTAAGTTCCAAGAATTCAACCAATATGGAACACTGGAATCCATAAAACGGCATTGCTCCTGGCTGCACCTCTGAAATTGTTTTAATAAATGACAGGTTTTATGTATCTGGGTTTGATAGAATTTGAGATCAACATGCTAAAAGAGAGTTCTGATTCTACATAGTTACAGCAAAGGCCTCATGTTATGGCAGCATTGATTGTTAGTGTTGTG
The DNA here is from genome assembly GCF_057628025.1 of Oncorhynchus mykiss. Taxonomy (NCBI): domain Eukaryota; kingdom Metazoa; phylum Chordata; class Actinopteri; order Salmoniformes; family Salmonidae; genus Oncorhynchus; species Oncorhynchus mykiss. Next base: position 39,747,766 of record NC_143038.1, on the reverse strand, counting down.
CTATGCCACCAGGATTGGTTCAATATATAAACTGATTTATAGAGGTTTGATGAGGTGAATTACTGTGGCTCACCACTACATATAAAGTCAAATCAGCATTACTGTATAGTTGAAAATGATGCGATATGGTGACCACCGTAAGCAGCAGTGAAAATTATAATTTTGAAAGTACAAAATTGAGTGGTCAAATCCCCCAAAAGCATTGATACAGGTTATTTGATCACTTATGGAAATGCTTATAGGCCTACATGTCAGGGTAATGGGTTCAATTTCCAGGAGTCCCCCATACGTACAATGTATTCATGCATGACAAAGTTGCTTTGGATAAAAGTGTCTGCTAAATGGAATTGTTTGTATTATTATTATGTCAAATCAAATGTATTTGTCACACGCATCGAATAACACAGATGTAGACGTTTACCATGAAATGCTTACTTACGAGACCTTTCCCAATAATGCAGAGCTAAAAAGTAAGAAAAACGTGCACACAAAAAATAACAAAATAGTAACACAATAATGAGGCTATTTACAAGGAGTGCCGGTAGAGTCAAAGTTCAGGTGTATGAGGCAGTTGAGGTAATATGCACATGTAAGTAGGGGTAAAAGTGACTAGGCAATCAGGATAGACAATAAATAGAGTAGCAGTGGCGTGTGCTGTATGAAAGAGTGTGAAAGTGTGTCTGTGTGGCGTCAATATGCATGTGCGTGTGAGTATGTGTGTATGTGTTGGTGTATCAGTGTAGTATGTGAGAGTGTGTGGGTAGAGTCCAGTGAGTGTACAAGAGCCAGTGCAAAAAAAGGGTGTCATTGCAAATAGTACGGGTAGCATTATGTAAAAAATAAAAAATAATAATAAAATAAGATCAGCGCAAAAACACAAAATAGCACAATTGGTCAGGACCCCATAAAACGCCTGCTACTCCCTCCAGCGCCATAAAGTCATGTCCTGTTACCCAAAGGGTCATTGAATCATTTTGATTAGCTTCAACTCAGTTTTCTATTCAGAAGAATGCCTCACTTGTTTTTTCACAAATTATCTCAGTTTTTAGGCATATTTATTCCGTTCCTGACATTATTTTAAGCTGTCCTCCCCTCAGCAGCCTCCTGTGCTTTACACTTCTGACAAACCTCACCTTTCACATAAGGTGCCAAAACCAACACGTTTCACAGGAATAGTCAAAAGAAACATAAGCCAACAGTAGAACTAAGAATGCTTGTGAATAGTCTGTGTGTGCATGCAAGGCTGTGTGAGTGTGTGTGTGTAAATGTTATTGGAGCCTGGGTCGCATGTGTTGAGACAGCCACTGTCTGTGTGTCTCTGTGTGTGTGTGTGTGTGTGTGTCAAGCTCCATGAGCAGCAGCAGGAGGCCAGGCAGGGGGCCAGGGCTACATTGGGGCCAGGCCTGGCCTGACAGGGTTGGGTCAGCTCTTTCCACTCTCCCCCCTAGCACAGCACAGCAAAACCAGAGAGGGAGGAGGAGGAGAGATGAAGGGGGTGCTAGTTGGCTCTGAGCTCACTGCATTGATTTGGTCTGGGTAATGGAAAGAATGCACAAACCCTAACGAACACACACATGCACCATACACACGCATACGCACACACAGACCCACTGACATACGTATGTATGCAAACAAACAGGATGTCACAGGTCACACGCAGACATGTAGAAACACACACACATCAAACACTCTTACGCCCTTTCATTAATTTTGCATTTTATCGTTAGCTGGAGTTATGAAGCCAAGATTCTAAATTGAATGAAATAATGGTGTCATTAGACATTATCCATCATCTGTGACTGATGTAATGGTTGTGGACAATTAGGTGAATTATTGCACTCACACTGTAAGTCATCTATGAAAAACAAAATCCACCATGTTTTTACTGTACTGTCTAACTGTTGTGCAATCACAATGTAGAGTTTATAGATGCCACCATTAGCTATTCTTAGTAGAATAGCTAATGGATGAGTAACAGTGAAAAAGATCAGTCATTTGATAATGAACTCGAGAGTTTTGGGGAGAGTTTACTGCCTACGGAGCACCGACAACAAAACAGCAGAAAGCAGAGAGCAGAATGGAAAAAGTGAATAAGAGCAAGAGGAGAAGGGAGGTGGCGGGGAATACAAGAAGATGAATGCTCCTGCGCCAGTCGCAAGGCTGGTTCTTGTTACGTGTCAAGAATCTGGCGTCCTCCAGATGTGTGTCATGTTTATATTGGGCAAATCCCCCAGAGAGATTTAATTTGCCGGCCCTGCTCTCTGGTGAACAGCTAGCAGAGATGGAGAGAGAGAAGGGGAGAAGGAGAGTGAACGTGAGTGAGCAAGAAAGAAAGAAAGAGAGAAAGAGAGAGTGCGCCAGAGAGAGAGATAATTACGGAAAGTTGGCAGCCAGCAGAGGAGCAAGCTGTGGCAGGACACAACGGAAAGAATAAGATTAAACACAGAAAAATGCAGGGTAATAAAGTTTAAGACAAAAAAGATGAGTAATGACCATGCTCCTCAGCCTCTAAAAGGTGAACTTCCTCTCCTAATGTTTTGGCTAGTTTGTCCAGGAGTGCAGACTGGTTGTAACAAGGATAACTTGTAGGGGAGGGGTGATCTTCAGGTCATAAGAAAAATGTACTTTGGGGCTCTTGTTTCAGGGCAATTATTATTTTTGTTAATGAATTTTGTTTATATCTTTTGTTTTTAAAATGTAAGACATGCAAATATTATAATCCATACATATATTCGGGGTATTTTCTCACTAACTTCGATAGTCTACTGGGAGAGTTAAGGCCAACTGTTCGCTGTCCTCTTTCTGTCCCTCTCCCACACTTCCTGTGTGGACCAGCGGCATGGAAATCACGCTAATTAACTATCCTTGAACTGTAAATCTCAAAATAACATTCACGATAGCAATCCAAAACCATGGATATCGAGCCAACATAAAGCCCTATAGAACATGAAGGATTTCTTGCTACTTGCAAGAATGCTAAGTATGTCAACTTCTTGTTGCTCCCCATCTGAAAATTAAATATTGTAATCAAACTCGAGGGAATATTACTCTCAAACTACACTGTGTTTGAACGTAATATTGCCTGCCCCCGACTTTGACATAACCTCAAATGTAATAAAATGGGGATTATGTACAGTTTCAAAAGTGAAAAAATAAGACTATTTTAAAGGAGAACGTGCAACTGGTATCAATACAAATTAAATGCTTGTCATACTGTACTCAAAAACATTGTTTCCTAGATGGATTGTAAGGAAAGAGTGCCAATTTGCCATGTAAAGGCTCTGATTTAACCCATACAGCCATTTCCACTCATCCTCCCAAACATCACTTGGAAAAATGTATTTATCAAGGAAGATCATGTAATAGTATTGGGTCACTGTGTCTGCTAGTTTATGAACTTACAATATGGTTGGCAACTGATCTAGACTTCAGATGCAGGTATATAAATATATCTATTGCTGACTGCAGATATGCACTGCTACATGGATTATCCAAGAGTCCAGGCCTAGGTCAAAATGGTATGGAGACAGGTTGTGTAACGATGACTGATTTAGATTTAGTCTTTGGCTCCCTCTGGCGGATGTACTAAATGCCAGCACACAGTCTGTACTGTTCCTAGGGACTGTACTGTTGTTATTCATCCAGTCAATGTACTATACATAGCCTATCTATTTAGGAACTACATTTTCTTATATAACTTTGCCCTGTGCTTCTCCAATCTTGTACTTCCTATAGCCTATCGTGCACTGCTGCTGAATGTATCAGAGATGAGGGGCATACATCAATATATAATAAGCAAGAAAATAATCACAAAAAAATATATTACAAATTACATGACCTGATTTGTTTCCTCGAGTTCCCAGTTGTCTTGAACACACTGAAGTTGAAAGTCTGAAATTTCAGAGTTCCCAGTTGTATTGAACGCATTTCTACCACTGTATGGCATCACTACAAGCGCTACTCGATTCGCTAGGTTCTCTACACGCCAAGCACAAATATGGACTGATCGAACAGCCAATGGAAAGGTAAAAGCGAAATGCCCACCAATACTGGCCTTAGCGAGGAGAATGAGAGAGCAGGGTTGTAAACCAAAGTTACATATGGTCTAATTCAATATGTACATTCCAAAATGCTGAAAAATACTGACATTTAATCGATTACAAATTACCCTCCCCTGAACATAAATAATAATAATACTAAACCCTGGCTGAAATTGAAAAAGCATGATCATCACCCCATTTTCCTCCAGGTAACAATTGCGTAAATTTTAACCACTCCCTAAAAATAAAGACTCAAGTCAGTGAGCCACCCAGTAAAATACAAAGTATCTGGTTTAAAATGTACTTAAGTATCAAAAGTATAAATTACATCCTATACATCAAATTCCTTACATTAAGCAAAAAAGACCGACCACTTTAAAAAAAATAATCGACAGACAGTCAGGGCAGCACTCCAACATTCAGACATAATTTACAAACCTATTAGTTGCGTTTAGTGAGTCCGCCAGATCAGAGGTAGTAGTGACGACCATGCGTTCTCTTGATAAGTGTGAATTGGACCATTTTGCTATCCTGCCTGAGCATTCGAAGTGTAACAGGTACTTTTGGGTGTCAGGGAAAATGGGAGTAAAAAGTGCACATTATCTTTATGAATATAGTAAGAGTCAACAAAAATTACTCACTTATTTTTACTTAGTTACTTTACACCACTACCTGCCAAGCAGGGAGGGAGATTTAGTTTAGTACCACACGAATGCCTTGCTGCTCCCACTGTCTAGCCTAGTGTTGCACATTATTTGTAAGTGGGGTACAAACGTTTTTTAACACATTGTGCCTTATTGTAAACCACACAGTATCCGTCCAACCCCCATGTATCCCCAGCAAAAAGCCTAGCTATTAGCAACTGTAATAAACTCAACATGGGCATCTTTTCAGGCAAGTAAACAGGAGTTAATTTATCTAAATTGCAATCCTACAATTACTGCTAAATCGATCCTCTAATGTCTTCTTCTCCACTCCCTCATGTTGGCACTGATCATTAGCTGACATTCTAGAAGATGCTGTGTCTGGCTGATCCACGTGTCTAGAAGTTTGTTGTTCTTCTTTGTAGGCTCGCACGTCCTTTCAAATAAGTGTAGCCGAGCCTGTGAAAGTAAAACAACTCGAGGGCACGGCCTTCACGTTGGAAAGGTAGTTTGATACACTTGAATGACTTGCTTTAGTTATTTAGCAAGAGTAATGGCACAGAGGTTTTGCTAACGCTCTTTATCTCAACCACTGAGGTGTGATCACAAGTTTATCGAAAACTACAGAGGACATTCAAGGATATTCAACAACAGTGTTATACGAAAAATACATACGCTAGGGGGTGCTCAGTCCTATAGCATGACGGGGGCTTGAAGTTATGCAATGTGCAGTTCATTGCTCTTTAGAAAAACAAAAATAAGATACATTAAAGAATTAAAGATGGCTTCGGCTGAGAGTGTTTCTTTATACGATAATCCAAATGTAGCTAGAAATGTTATTAATAGAAAAAGCGAAACTTTTGAAAATAAAACAAACAGTTCATGTTATTCAGAGGGTTTCTGTTGATTTAAAACAACCGTAAAAGTAACTAAATGCATCTCATACAAATTGGTGACATTTTTGTTGTTGTCACCATTAACATGGACGACAAATTATTTTTAAATAACCTTTTCAACAATGCCCCATGGGCTTGTTCAGTTGAGATAGTTCAAACAGAAATGCAGTATATGGCCTACACAATTCCCTATTCAGTGTCAGTTCTTGCACAAAAGTATTTTCCATTGGACCTAAAAAACCCAACTCTGACTTCCAGGTCTTCAAAGCATTGGTCACAACCTTACTTCTGTTTGGACTTCACAGCTGCTTTCAGTTTGGTGTAGAGATATCCACAATTCTTAAAAAGGAAGAAGGAAAGTGGATAAATGAGCACATGGTCAGTGTTTCTTGAGCAACAATTTCAGACCCTGGCACTAATGCATAATTAATATTGCATAATCTCACAATAAAATAATATGCTTAATATCCCCGTTGGGAAAATGCACTTTTTTGGATCCAGTGACAGGGTTTGTTGACAAATGGGCAGTCTATGTATACCAAGGTGAACTGTGAATGTCTACCAACCTCGATGGCATAGTAGACTATCGCCAGGTAAGCAGCTATACAGCCCCCAAGGAAGAGGTCAAAGGCTGCTGGCTTAATCCTGGTGATAAAACATGTAGGGAACGAAATCCAGTTAACAATTACCAAACATAATGAAAACATGGAAACAACCTCAGAAACACAGACGATGAAATGCATTGTTTACTTAAATGTGTATGCACTATTCGTATAATAAAAATATGAAAAATATAAGGTTAGTCATTGGATTGGCAAGTGTGGGTGTTTGGATGCTGTTTTCCTCATTGGACTAGCACCTAAAATGTGACTGTTTTACACATGTAGTCCTCATACCTATACATCATCATTGGTTGCTCCATTTGGTCAAAAAAGGTAAGTTCAGGATCCCTGAAAGAGAAACAAAACATTACCAATTCACTCTTAACAATCATAATTTCAAGGAACGAAAGGTAGGAAGACGTGTTCTTTATGGCTGTGTGCATGCGCACGTGCGTGCGGCTGTCTGTCTTGTACCTCTTGTCTTGGCGGAAGGTGTGTCTGTGGACCTGGTGCAGATAGTACCTCAGCTCATGTTCCAGAGTGTTCACCAGTATGGTGTGTTTGGGATCCTTATCCAGCTGTGTTGCCCGTGGGATGGACGTCAGGAAGGACATCAGGCTAGACATGCGACTGTCCTGAAACTCCTATACCAGAGATTGAGATGGACTATTGAGGATGCATACTGTACAAGTTTAGGTTAGAGGTACAGTGCCTTTTGAAAGTACTCATACCCCTGGACTCATTTCACATGTTGTTGTGTTACAACCTCAATTCAAAATGGATGAAATGTATATATTTTTTCTCACTCATCTACACACAATACCCCATAACGACAAAGGGGAAACATTTATTGACATTTCAATAAATATTTAATTTACATAAGTATTCACACCCTTTTGCTATGACACTCCAAATTGAGTGTAGGTTCAACCAATGTCCTGTTTCCATCGATCATCCTTGAGATGTCACTACAACCTCATTGGAGTCCACCTGTGGCCAATTCAATTGTTTGGACATGATTTAGAAAGAAACACACCTGTCTATATAAGGTCCCACAGCTGACAGTGCATGTCAGAGCAGAAACTATACAATGAAGTTCAAAGAACGGTCTGTAGATCTCAGAGATAGAATTGTGATGAAGCATATACTGTGTGTATATATATATATATATATATATGAGGAAGGGTATAAAACTATTTCTAGCATGTTGAAAGTTTCCAAGAGCACAGTGGTTTCCATAATTGGGAAATGAAAAAAAAATATATAGATTTACCCCGACTCTGCCTAGAGCTGGCTGTCCGACCAAACTGAGCAAGAAGGACCTTAGTAAAAGGAACGTAAAAGACTGAGATCATAAGGAAAAAGATTCTCTGGTCTGATGAAACAAATGTTACTCTTTGACCTGAATGCAAAGCGATATGTCTGGAGAAAACCAGGCACAGCTCATCACCAGGTCTAACACCATCCCAACTGTGGTGGCAGGATCATGCTATGGGGATGCTTTTCAGCAGCAGGGACTGGGAGAACGGTAAGAAGAGGGAACAATGAATGGAGCCAAATACAGGCAGATCCTTGATGAGAACCGTGCAAACGACCTTAGACTGGGGTAAATATTTACGTTCCAACAGGACAATGATCCCGAGCATACCTCCAAAGAAATGCTGGAATCCCATTGACAATATGTGTAAAGAAAGACTTGAAGATGGCGGTTCACTACTGAGAGAAAAATGCCTGACTCCAGAAAAGCTGATACAGACAAGATGACTCAAAGCTGTAATCACTGCCAAAGGTACTTCTACAAAGTATTGACTCGGGGGGGTGTGAATTCTTATGTAAATTAAGATATTTCCGTATTTCATTTTCAATACATATGGCAACCATTAAAAAAAATACTATGGGGTATTGTGGGTAAATGGGTGAGAAGAAAAAAAATATTCCATCCATTTTGAATTCAGGTTGTAACATAACGTGTGGAATAGGTCAAGGGGTATGGATACTTTATGAAGGCACTCCAAGACGGAATTGTTTCACACAAAAAGTGGCAATTAAGTGTTGCCTTAAGAATGTTAGATTTGTATCTGCATTTGCATTTATGGAACCCCATTAGCTGCCGCCAAGGTAGCAGCTACGCTTCCTGTGGTCCGGGAGAATTAAGGCAGTTATACAATTTTAAAAACATTACAATACACTTATTACATAATTCACAACACTAAGTGTGTGCCCTCAGGCCCATACTCCACTATCACATATCTACAAAACAAAATCCATGTGCACGTGTGTGTATAGTGCGTATGTCATTGTGTGTGTATGCATATGTATGTGCCTATGTTTGTGTTACTTCACAGATCCCGCTGTTCCATTAGGTGTATTTTTACCTGCTTTTTAAATCTGATTCTACTGCTTGCATCAGTTACCTGATGTGGAATAGAGTTCCATGTATTCATGGCTCTATGTAGTACTGTGCGCCTCCCATAGTTTGTTCTGGACTTGGGGACTGTGAAGAGACCTCTGGTGGCACATTTTGTGGGGTATGCATGGGTATCCAAGCTGTGTGCTAGTAACTTCAGCTTGTCAACACCTCTTTTGAAAACAAGTAATGATGATGTCAATCTCTCTTCTACTTTGAGCCATGAGAGATTGACATGCACATGATTAATGTTAGCTCTCCGGGTACTTTTAAGGGCCAGCCATGCAATTTTTCCAAGTCCCTCTTTGTGGCACCTGACCACACTACTGAACAATAGTCCAGGTGCGACAAAACCAGGGCATGTAGCACCTGCCTTGTTGATAGTGTTGTTAAGAATGCAGAGAAGCGCTTTAGTATGGACATCTTAGCTACTGTTGTATCAATATGTTTTGACCATGACAGTTTACAATCCAGGGAAACTCCAAGCAGTTTATTCACCTTAACTTGCAAAATTTCCACATTATTCATTACGAGATGTAGTTGAGGTTTAGGGTTAAGTGAATGGTTTGTTCCAAATGCAATGCTTTAAGTTTAGGAAATATTTAGGATTAACTTATTCCTTGCAAAACATTCCAAAACTAACTGCAGCTCTTTGTTAAGTGTTGCAGTCATTTCAGTCACTGTAGTAGCTTAAGTGTAAAGTGTTGAGTCATCCGCATACATAGACACACAAAGCCAGTGGCATGTCGTTAGTAAAGAATGGAAAAAGCAAGGGGCCTAAACAGCTACCCTGGGGAATTCCTGCTTCTACCTGGATTATGTTTGAGATGCTTCCATTAAAGAACACCCTCAGTGTTCTATTAGACAAGTAACTCTTTACCCACATTATAACAGGGGGTGTAAAGCCATAACAAATCAATATTTCCATAAGCAGACTATGATCGATAATGTCAAAAGCTGCACTGAAGTCTAACAAGACAGCCCCCACAATCATTTTATAAATCAGTTTCTCTCATCCAATCACCAGTCATCAGATTAACGATTCCCCTTGCATTATGTTTGCACTGTGCATAGGACAGTCAACTTCTGATAAATCTGCTTGGAACTGATGCAACAGTGTACGCTAAACTGGATGACAGAATTGTTCCTTTCATGACTGTAGATGCCTTTCCTGATTCTGGTAAAACATAAAAATCTTACCATTTGGCCCTTGAAGACCTGTATGTCTTTTGGGGAACCCTATTGGAAAACAAATTGAGATGAGTTTATTTGTTTCCTCATTGATTAAAATAAAGTATTATTTTGTGTGTGTGTGTGTGTGTGTGTGTGTGTGTGTATATATGTGTGTGTATATATGTGTGTGTGTGTGTGTGAGTACATGTTTTATACCTTGTCAGAGAGATTATACATAAACCGAGCTAGCGATTCTGCAATAACGATGGCATTGCGCTTCATCTTCCTCAAGTCCACGTGCAACCTGTTGGGAGGGTAACAGTCTCATTATGGACCTTTTCCAGACTCTGTAATAATACCAATATGTCTAAGAGTCTAGATACTAGACTGGAAAAATCTTGTGGAATATGCATTTAATATACTGTTGTCATTCTACCCTAAAATAAAACAGAGTAGTGCCACTCACACAGTGTCCAGGATGGAGCCTCTGAGTTCAGCTTTGGGGTCCTCCAGGTGAGACAGCGTGAATCCTGGTATCCTGCGCATGGCATAGCGCTCGTGCTCCCAGGAAACAGTGGACTCCCCCAAGTTGATCTTCTTGTGGACCATCCCAAACCTCACCCAAGGGAACCGGGAAGAAACTACCTACATGGAAGGTGGTGGGATGCATGTACGTTTAGTTCATACAAGTGACATTGGGCCATCAAGCGCCTCCACACTTCCTACAATATCTGCTGGTGGGAGGAGTTACCTGCTCCAGATGTTGTACGAAGGCATGCTGAGGGGTGCCAGGTTTGGGGGGGCGGGACACGTGCAGGAACATGTCGTCCCCATTGGCCAGCGTGTCCAGACACAGAACAAATGCCACATTGTCATGGAGAAGGCTGGTCTCTGGAGTGAGACAGACCACAAGGATAGAATCAACTTGAGAGAGACATAAGGCAAGGCTACAATCAACCAGACTGCAGGGCTGTTGTAGCAGTGTCCTCCCAGCCATGGTTCACCCACTAAACAGCAGATGAAAACACAAGTATGTGGCATAGTAGGTAGGAAAACATGTGTTTAGGGGGCCTACCTCCCTACTGTAGAAGCCGGGTGTACGTGCAGTGGGTAAAGTTTTTAGGGTGTAGATGCTTTATGTTTCTGACTTGAGATGGTTGGTCTTGGTCTAGTCTTCGATAGTTCTGGTCTCGACTCCATAACTGAAAGACGATCAAGTGAAATAACAACTCACCGGCATGATCCATATTCTCCTCTATAAACCTCTTGGTACCCAGGAAGTTATACTTCCCACCGCCAGTCAGGGAGAAAAGAAGATGGTATCTAGAACACAAAGAACACAAGTGTCATTTCAAATGCCCAAACATTCCCTTAAAACCTGATTGGATAAGGTACTATTACTCAAAGTGTATGATATTTGAAATGTAATAGAAATGTAATATACAGTGCATTTGGAAAGTATTCAGACCCTTTGACTTTTGCACTTTGTTATGTTACAGCCTTATTCTAAATTAGATTTGTTTTTTTAAATCTTCATAAATCTACACACAATACCCCATTATGAAAAAGCAAAAACAGGTTATACATTTTTGTAAATCTATAAAAAATGTTAACTGGATTATCACCATTTACATAAGTATTCAGACCCTTCACTCAGTACTTAGTTGAATCACATTTGGCAGCGATTACAGCCTCGATTCTTCTTGGGTATAATGCTACAAGCTTGGCACACCTGTATTTGGTGGAGTTTCTCTCATTATTCTCTGCAGATCCTCTCAAGCTCTGTCAGGTTGGATGTGGAGAGTCGCTGCACAGCTATTTTCAGGTCTCTCCAGAGATGTTCGATCAGGTTCAAGTCCGGGCTCTGGCTGGGCCACTCAAGGACATTTAGAGACTTGTTTTCCAAAAGACACTCCTGCATTATTTTGGTTGTGTGCTTACGGTCGTTGTCCTGTTGAAAGGTGAACCTTCGCCCCAATTTGAGGTCCTGAGCAGGTTTTCATCAAGGATCCCTCTGTACTTTTCTCCGTTCATCTTTCCCTCAAGCCTGATTAGTCTCCCCAGTCCCTGCCGCTGAAAAACTTTGCCACAACATGATGCTGCTGCCACCACGCTTCACCGTAAGGGATGGTACCAGGTTTCCTCCAGACATGCCGCTTGACATTCAGGCCAAAGAGTTCAATCTTGGTTTCATCAGACCAGAGAATCTTGTTTCTCATGGTCTGAGAGTACTTTAGGTGCCTTTTGGCAAACTCCAAGCAGTCTATCATGTGCCTTTTAGTGAGGAGTGGCTTCCCTCTGGCCACTCTACCATAAATTGGTGGAGTGCTGCAAAGATGGTTGTCTTTTTGAAGGTTCTCCCATCTCCACAGAGGAACTCTGGAGCCATGTCAGAGTGTCCATCAGGTTCTTGGTCACCTCCCTGACCAAGGCCCTTCTCCCCTGCTTGCTCAGTTTGGCTGGGCAGCCAGCTCTAAGAAGAGTCTTGGTGGTTCCAAACTTCTTCCATTTAAGAATGATGGAGGCCACTGTGCTCTTGGGGAACTTCAACACTGCAGAAATGTTTTGGTACACTTCCCCAGGTTTGTGCGCGACACAATCCTGTCCCAGAGCTCGTCAAGGGGTCTGAAAACATTTTCCGAATGCACTGTATATGTGATTAATTATTTTAATTTCATCTATGAATAGTGATAATATTTAATATATATAGTAATCATTTATGCCACTTAGCGACTTAAAGTCATGTGTGCATACGTTTTACGTCTGTAAATAACTAAAAGATAGTGTGTTTAACTCACGCAGGCTGGCTGTGGGGGTTGCTATAAAGTTTCTGGAAAAGACGGACCAGCTCAAGCAAGATGATGACTCCGCTACCGTTGGAGTCTGCTCCATATGACAGCCACTGTTTTACACACGCACCAATATTTTTGATTGAAACTCCGTATTTGTGAATACATTTTTATTTCACTAGTATACGCAGCGTGCAGTTGACTTACTGGAGTAAGGCCGTAGGAGTCGTAGTGGGCCGTGATAACGATGGTGGGCGCATCCTCTCCAGCACCAGGAAGTACACCCTGAAGGCACACTGACCAATCACAATCTGTACACAAGTCTGACTTGGCTATGTTGGAACCAGAAGGCCTAACACAGTTTTTCACATCCAATTATAATTCATTCCAAGGTTCATATGCCATAAGAATTGGCTGATGTCCTTGGTCATAGACAAGGTTGGAGAGAGACTCACCTCCAGAGTAATGATTGTACTGTCAGTGATGGGCTTGATGGGGTTGGTGTTGCTCACTAGAATCTGAAATACGGTGGCTGTGACCATACTACGGAACACTGACAGAGAGTAAAAGAAAGAAGTTCAAGTTGTGTAATGAAAGATGCTGAACCTATTACATTTATTATTATTAAAATCGATTTTCACATTGCGCTGTATCCCCCTCCTTTCTCTTCCCTCAGTCTACCTCCTTTCTTTCATCCCCTTTACTCATGCCCCTCTCCAACCTTCCTACTCTCCAGACCCTCTTCCTCCCATCCCGCCTTCTCCACTTACCTCGGACCAGTATAGAGGAGGTGCGAGAGGCTGCGGCATGCTTGACCTCTTCGTACATATAAAGGAGCTGCTCGTCCTCCGGGGTCACGTACACAGGCATGATGGTATCCTTTAACAACGCTTCGCTCTCACTCACCATGAATGTCTGTATGGAAGCAAAGGGTTAACACTATATTGGATTAATGTGCCACATATCCAGAACTTGAAGGTGCCAGGTAGAGAAAACAGGCATTGTCATAAACCTGTAGATTGATGTATACTCCCAAGTGATTGATATTACAATAGAATGGGCCACCAACCCTGATAAAAGGTCTAAGATACCTGTATGATATCCTGGGGGACAGCGGACATGTTTTTGGGTAGCAGGAGGAGTACAGCGGCAGCGCTCTGCCTCAGAGCCTCAAAGTATCGCTCCACGGTGAAGTCCGGCAGCTTCATGATGACACAGCGTCGTGTTAACACTGGTTCGTCTGCTGAGCGGGCCTCCGCCTGCACGATGGCACCGCGACAACCTCCACAGGTCAACACAGAGGTCACATGAAAAAACACAGTTCCAAACTTCACTTTGTCTTTCCTGTCTCAATCACAGAAAATAAAAATACAAAATAATGAAAACAGTGCACAAATATCTTCTTTAGGAGTACAGCACATAAAAAGAAAGCTGCTCCACAGAGCTGCACTATATATTTTGAAATGATAAAATAACATGGGTAAACCTTTCTCTGGTGCAGATACTTAAGTATGTCTGGCCAAGTGACCCTACCATGTTTTTCCTGCTGAATGGCATACTGCTGCATCCTATAGGCAGTGAACTCGTAGGAGGATACAGTAGGCAGCACAGAGGCATGCAGGTGCTGAACACACAGCATGAGCAGTGCAGCTGCTCGGGGCAAAATTCTCAGCAGCATGGCTCCACGTCCTGATGAGATCCCCTTACTGTCCTGACACAGAAATCTATGGAGGAAGGTTGGCTGTTAAAACAAGCACGATACATGTGCTTATTGAAAACATGATCGCTCAAATAGTATTCCTCTTTTTCAGGAGATTCCCCAGATACGCCAATAGAAAACTCCCTTACTCCTCACCTTACCAACAGATATAGCACTATAGCCAAAGGATTTACGAAGTACCTGAGCAGCTTAGGAGAGACGCATACCATTCTCTCCATGGCCTATGCCCAGAGTTAAGTTGGGGACCAAACTATCCAGGGAGAGACACTCAGGGCCTGTATGTCTTTACTCACCTGTCTCCTAGGCTCTCTCCCTCTCAGTGATCAGACAGCGAGTTCTCTCCACACCTCCTCGCAGCGTGGACATAGACTAGCCTCCTAAGGGAGAAGGCTCAAGACGCCTCGTTGGTAAGCCGCTAAACCTGTGTCCACCATCTGTCCCTGGGGATAAAGTCAGGCTAATCACCCCCTCTTCCCTTCTCTACCCTACCCTCCTGGCCTGGCCCATAGTTACTGTCACAACCCCAATCACTAATCACTAGTGGAGGTAATAATTGTACAAGCCCTTGGTCATTGGGCTATCGCCTACAATTTGCTCTATTATAGGTTCTCAAACGTTACAAAAATAAACATCTGAGGACATTATTTTAAATCTGTTTTCTATCCAGCACCTGACCATTGGCTGTGCATATTTTTCCTTTTTCCAGACATCACATGGCGGTTGCACCACAACGTTTAATTCAGACCGTTGATATTTATTTGTAGACATGATACACTACACAGAACAATAACATTGTTACATACAGAAACTTGAATTGTTCACATCTTCATTAAAATCACAATGAGTGTCTGAATGATACCCCCCAAAAAAGCCTATGGGCAATATTTAACATCCGCAAAATGGCACTAAACTCACAATATTATGAGTACTGTAGAATTTCAGTGCAGTTTCATAGCTGTAAGTGCTGCCCTCTGTCTATGTTAAAATGTAGACCCCCCCCCAAATAAATTAAAACAAATAAACAGGCAATAAATATCTTCCAATACAATGCATTACTTAAGGCATACTCTACTTTAGACAACTCTGGGGTGAGAGTGAGTGTGATCAGAGAGTGTGAACTTGTGATCACAATGACAGGGGAAGCTAATGCTTAGCGCTCAGACAAAGCAGGGATACATTTCCATTGCTATTTGGATGATGCATCCTTGAATATAGACAAAGCGTTTTTCCACTTCTTGCCTACTGAACACAGTGTTCCCTGTTTCGCACCATCCTAAAACAGCAGGTATTTTCATTATTTTGCATTGACCCATTTGTGCTTGATTTGTGTGTTTTCAAACTGGAGTCAATCCCTCATATCATTCATTGCACTACAGTGGAATGCACTGGATAACCAAGCACCCAAAGAAATACAGTAAATAACATATTTACCTCATCCATCCCTTGCTTTACATATAGTACGCTATACACAGTCTTGGATCGTTAGACATGAGGAGCAATTTCCAATTTGAAGCATTCCATAGTGCATTCTGTGTGTGTGCGCCATGTGTACTGTGCCTGTGTGATTGCACAGACTGTGTCAGTGGCAGTGAGAGAAGCACAACGTGACGCTACAGCCTACTTCTGGAAGCACTATAGGAGGACATGGGCTGCTGTGTGTACAGGCGGACATTTTGCCCACTATCATTAGTGTACTGGTAATATCACTGCTCAGGAATTCAGAAGAACACATTCTCCATTTCAACTGGTATATTCATACAATATTTTAACACCATCTCATGTTAAAATTATGGCTGTTATGCCCATGAAAGTGTTTTTTTTTGGACACTATTATACAAATACATTGTTTTTTTAAATGGCCTTTTGGCACAGTTAAACTACAGTACCCACAACCACTGGGTGCCAGGACTATGAAATGGTATTATAGTATGGCAGGTACAGTAATGGTTAGCACATGGTTGTTAGCACATTAATCCTATTGAGCATATTGGAAAATGTGCTTTCATACAACAGTTCAAAGCAATTTACAACAAAATAAAAAGATAAGATTAGAAGCACAATAGACAAGTGAAGACAGCATAGTGAAATCAACAATGAGTATACGTATAAGCAGGATGACCCAATATACAATTATATTGAGGGGTAACAAACCATTTAGTGTTACAGAAATATCCACTAAAATAAGTTATCATTTTCATGTGGACAGTAGTAGAATGGCACTAAATACACATTGGCTTCACCATACAGTATCAGACCTAGCCTGGTCCCAGATCAGTTTGTACCATCTTGCCAGCTCCTATGGTCATTGTCATGCCAAACAATGCGCAAGACAGCACAAACAGATCTGGAACCAGGCTTTGTGACCTTTGAATCCCATATCTTTTCTCTAAGTTAAGTACTGCACAAGAAAATGACCAGATCTAATTGGCGCTAGGGTGAAGTCGCAGTAGACTGGTCCCAGATCTGTTTGTGCAGTCTTACCTTGACCATACTTCAGTTTGTCAAGAGAGCACCAGACAGATCTGGGACCAGGCTAAGGATGCAGTGGGTCAAGTTGAGAGCCTAACCCCCCCTCCCCAGTTACTGTATTGGTAAGGGTGTTTATCTAAGTGGCACAGTGAGCAACATGCAAAGCTGTTCTCAAGTCATATATCAAAGTTTTAAATAGGAATAGTTATTCTGATGTCTTTGTATGAGAATTCAAATATCATCATGTGAAACACGTATCACGACAACAGGAAGAGAGAGAAAATCTGATCAGAAAAGATAGAGGAGCGAGAAGACAGACTGCTGCAAATCCACTCAACTCAAAACTCACTTTGCATTTTAACTTGTGAGATGCCTGCTTGGGAACATAAAATAAATATTCGGGATTCCTCTGTGTTCGTTGCAGTATCTCCTTAAATATTCTAAAAGATTTGATATTTGATTTTAGACACGTTACACACACTCAGACAGATCTTCAATCAAATGTTTGTCCTTTTTCCACGCTCACAGTACATTCCCTGTTGATCCCTCCATACAGTACCAGCAACAAAGACTTTCAGGAGGTCAAAAAAAAGCTTAAGACGACATAATCCTCAAGTGACCATCTTCGAAACACTGCCATCTCACACAAGTTCAGCATTTGAGACCTTTCCATTGCCATCCATGTAATATTCCAAGATGAGACAAGGGAGAGCTGCTTCTGAATACTACTCAGACAAAGACCCTATAACGTAACAGACAAACGTATGCACATGTCCTACCATAGGAGGAACCAGTTACTCTCAGTAAATGTGTTCTGCATTTTCACCCTTTTCAAATCCACACTAATTCCAATACACCTATTCTTCTGTCCCGTCCCCCCAATCATTTAAACTCCTCTTCCTTGTTGCTGCCCTGGTGGCAGGGGCATCTGTCATGGGAGGGGCTACTGGATGTGGCAGGCTGAGGAGGAGGTGGCTTGGCAGCACATGCAGGTGGGGTTGACTGATTTGGGAGGGATCAGATCCAGATCCTCGTCGTCAGGGATCTCGTCTAGCCGGTAACCGTCCTTCAGAAGCTGGATGTTGAGGTCCTGGTTGATCTGCTGCAGGGGACAGAGTGGACAAAACATGATCATTTCCCAATCGTAATACAGTGTGTTCGGAAAGTATTCAGACCCCTCGACTTTCTTTTTTTACGTTACAGTCTTACTCTGAAATGGATGACCATGTCCCCCCTCATTAATCTACACACAATACCCCATAAGGACAAAGCAAAAACAGGTTTTTAGAGATAGAAAAAATAGATATATTTTTGTTACATGTCACATTTACATAAGTATTCAGAGCCTTTACTCAGTACTTTCTTGAAACGCCTTTGGCAGCGATTACAGCTTTGATTCTTCTTGGGTATGACGCTACAAGCTTGGCACAACTGTATTTGGGGAGTTTCTCTCATTCTTTTCTGCAGATCCTCTCAAGCTCTGTCAGGTTGGAAGGGGAGCGTCGCAGCACAGATATTTTCAGGCCTCTCGAAAGATGTTCAAGTCCGGGCTCTGGCTGGGCCACTCGAGGACATTGAGACTTGTCCCGAAGCCACTCCTCTGTTGTCTTGGCTGTGTGCTTAGGGTCATTGTCCTGTTGGAAGGTAAACCTTTGCCCCAGTCTGAGGTCCTGAGTGCTCTGGAGCAGGTTTTCATCAATGATCTCTCTGTACTTTGCTTCATTCATCTTTCCCTCAATCCTGACTAGTCTCACAGTCCCTGCCGCTGAAAAACATCCCCACAGGATGATGCTGCCACCCCGCTTCACCATAGGGATGGTGCCGGGTTTCCTCCAGACATGACGTTTAGCATTTAGTTCAAAGTGTTCAATCTTGGTTTAATCTGACCAGAGAATGTTGTTTCTCTTGGTCAGAGTTCTTTAGGTGCCTTTTGGCAAACTCCAAGCGGGCTGTCATGTGCCTTTTAGTGAAGAGTGGCTTCCGTCTGGCCACTATCATAAAGGCCTGATTGGTGGAGTGCTGCAGAGATGGATGTTCTTCTGGAAGGTTCTTCCATCTAAACAGAGGAACTCTGGAGCTCTATCAGAGTGACTGTAGAAAAGGCCCATGGAGTTGGTGGAATGCTCCTTTAATTCATTGCCATTTACTCAGCTGGACCAGGGGCGCTCTAATTAGGTCAGGTGGAAATGTCCGACAGATCTCAACTCCATAAAAGGAGGAAATTGCCATCGCCTGATCTCGCTGCTTTCTCTTCCTTAACTCCATCTGATCCAGAAGTTCTGTGCGTCCATGAATCCACGTAAGTCCACCGACTATGTTATCTTTCATCTGAATTATCTGTGGCGATCGGGAGAGTGGGCCATTCAGTTATTGTTTATAGGTTTTACCGCGGAGCGCGGCTTGGAGCGCACGCTTCAAACATATTGTGTAATGTGAATTGTCAATGATCACGGCCCTACGGATCCT
Organism: Oncorhynchus mykiss; assembly: GCF_057628025.1. Lineage (NCBI taxonomy): Eukaryota > Metazoa > Chordata > Actinopteri > Salmoniformes > Salmonidae > Oncorhynchus > Oncorhynchus mykiss. The sequence goes on along the minus strand of NC_143038.1, from coordinate 39,728,560 downwards.
CATAGGCCAATTATGCAACCGATATGGTTCATATGTATTGAAATTGATTATATGTACACATGAAGATAATTGAAAGAGTGAAATGAGAAACGTCATTGTTTGCTAACTGATAGACTTTGATCATGGGGATTATAGATTGTATAACCATTCCCTGTTTGTATTCTTTCATGATTTATGATAAATAGTTACGAGCCTAAATGTCTCGCGGATGATTACTATTGACTTAATGAACTGAACTGTTGACCTCCCTAACTTGTGTTAATAATGAATGATATGATTTGATCTTTGATTATGAATCTGATTGGATACATGTTATTTGTTTCCTTTGTGATGCAGCACAGACTACTCAGTAAATATACCACTTTATGGTTAAAGGAATTCCTGCCTCAGTCTCATCCATTCCTCTGTCACCTGACACGTGACCACCTGTTCACCTTCACTGTCAGTCATCCTACCTGTCCAGCTACTCACACAGATTCCACTAATCTTTCAGTGACCATCGGGATCTTGGTCACCTCCTTGACCAATGCCCTTCTCCCCCAATTGCTCAGTTTGGCCGGGTGGCCAACTCTAGGAAGAGTCTTGGTGGTTCCAAACTTCTTCCATTTAAGAATGATGGAGGCCACTGTGTTCCTGGGGACCTTCAATAATGCAGAAATGTGTTGGTACGATTCCCAAGATATGTTCCTTGACTCGGAGCTCTACGGGCAATTCCTTCGACCTCATGGCTTGGGTTTTGCTCTGACATGTACTGTCAACTGTGGGACCTTATATAGACAGGTGTGTGCGCCTTTCCAAATCATGTCCAATCAATTTAAATTTACCAAGTGGACTCCAATCAAGTTGTAGAAACATCAAGGATGATCAATGGAAACAGGAAGCACCTGAGCTCAATTTCAAGTCTCATAGCCAAGGGTCTGAATACTTGCGTAAAGTAGGTATCTGTTTTTTATTTGTAATAAATTTGCTAAAATTTCTAAAAACCTGTTTTCACTTTGTCATTATGGAGTATTGTGTGTATTGTATTATTTTATTTTTTCCCCTCATCAATTTTACGATAAGGCTGTAACGTAACAAAATGTGGAAAAAGTTAAGAGGTCTGAATACTTTCCGAATAGACTGTAATAAAGAGCCACACGTTATTATTGATTTGAAATGTAAAACATAAGCGAGTACAGAAATGCTATGGGTCGTGCTAGTGCTAGTATAGTCGCAGACCTAACACCAAGTAAAACTCAAGTGAGACAAAAATAAAATGACTACTTAAACACATATAGACAAACACATGGATATAAATGTATGGTGATGAAATGTATGGATAAATCACGACTGACTGAAACGCCATAGTTATACATTTACAAAAGTGAATGGTGATCAGAGGAGAAAAAAAAACACAGGTTATAGGATAGAAGCTATGGGAATTGACATAAGCAGGGAAGTGACATGACAGGTTATGCAGTGCTTATGACAGCTTATGGTGACATTAGCTGTATGTAGTGCATAGATACCTGGTCCCTCAGACATCTCACCTCGGCTGAGGAGTATCCAGACGAAGAGTATCTGGACATGTCAAAGTCATCATCACTGAAACAAGAAGAGATGGTTAGTCTGACACCTAGACCTCCCAAACACCAGGACGTAAACATTGATAGGGACAGTAAAAAAAGTAAAATAAAAGAAAACAATATTGTGCTATGGAGCTTACAGTTCTAGATAATAAAAAGGGAACTCATTTCGGGATACTTTTGAAAACATTGCTCAGCATTTCAGTGTGTTCCCTTCCAGAAAATGTTGTGAAAGTGTTATATTCTAGATCTCCAGGCATCTCCCTAGTAGATAATTAGGCACCATGAGGAGCTGACATTTCAGCAGGATTGATTTATTCTAACAGAGACAACCAGCAGAGACAATCTGGAACGTTCCATTGATCCCGACTCCAGGAATGATTGGTCCTTTTCTTAATGAGGCTGAACTCTATCAGACATGCCAAAAGACAATAAACACACATGTACTTTCATACATGTGTTTTTTGTGTGTGTGTTTTCGAGTAAGGGTACATTACATCATACAAAATTGTGTGTGTGTGACAGAGAACAACTATGGCAGTGCAATTGAGTGCAAGTGTGAGAGAGAGCATGACGTCATCGTTGCGCTTTTTGGCACCCATCACAAATCGGCAGATAAGGGTCATGGAAAAACAACACAGGGTACAGGACCATTGTATTTGTTCCAAACGGCACCCTATTCCCTTCATAGTGCACTACTTTTGACCAGGGACCTAGTCAAAAGCAGAACACTATGAAGGGAAACGGGTAGAAAAGGGTGCCATTTGGGACGGATCCCATCTGTATCACATGCTGGGCAGGGAGCACTGAAGGAGGGAGGACACTGAGCCTCTTTTCCCGGCGGTCCAAATCCCAAACCCCCTAATCCGACACCCCGGGAGAGGATTTTCCCCAAATTTGGGAATGACTCTGCCTGCTTGCCGAGAGAGGGAGGCTCGGAGCGGTGCTGTAACAGCCAACAGAGCAGTTACACTTTTCCTGCTTACCCCGAGTCGGATCACCCTTTTCTGGTATGTGCTTTGTGCTACTCTTTCAGCCTGTATTGAATAGTAGAAGTAGTTAGTCCCCTACGCACTGTGACTGAGCTTTGAAAGGCTGAAGGCGGAGGTCTGGAACAAGTCTGTTAGAAGCCAGTGTCAGAGAGAAAGAGAGTAGACCGACAAAATGTGAGATGGATATCTTCTTCTCACCCTTTTGAAATCCCATTCAGAGAAATATTACATTCACCGTTACCTGTCTGTATCCAGCGCTACCAGGGGCTTCTCATCTGGGCTGGTCTGGTCTAAAGAGGAGTAGCCTTTGTTTGGCACCACCAACCTAAAGGAAAGTAGAAGAAATTACACAAAACGTGTGTGAAAATGTCATCGGGATCCTCAAAGTAACATTTTCAAATTTTCAATAAAAAGGGCAATATATCCCAAAATCTTAAACTTAAATGTTCAGTCAGTTCCAGTTATGTGGCGCTAAAATGAAGATATTCTGGTTCCTGGGTTTCTCCTCCGATCTCTTGGATACAACAGATCTGTGGCTAAATCTGGGCCAAATCTGGGATATCATAAAATGGCACGAACCAGCCTCCTCCTCAGCAGCAGCTGTTAGTCACAGCAGGGGTTAGTATTCTCCTAGCCTGGTTAGAGCGCTTTTGGCTAAATCGCCATCCTCCAATCTAATGGGTGCTGCCCATAATCTGGGGCTCTGGGTGTAGGGGGAGCTGCTTTCACATCTCTGCTAATCCACCGAGGGACTAGGATTACAGACAAAGGGAAGGGCACCTGTTAGTGGGTTTGACTGAACCAGGCCCATACGCTTATCAACTAGAGTGAGTCTGAATTTAGCATTCACACAGACTCCCATTTCTAAAGTCCCTGTTTAGTTATGAATGGTTTATATTTTGAGTTTTAAAATGTTAGTGTTATAGTGTATTTCTGATACCATTTAAGACTTTCTGGTAGATGTTTTCTAAGACCCCTTTTCCATCTGTTCACCCAGAAATCAAAGCCTTTACCTATGGCTAAATTTTAAAGACGGAAAATACAGACTCCGCTTTCATTTGCCACCCAATTTGATATGACCTATTAAGTTCACGTTGGTGCTCATTGGTCCTTTTCCATGGAAATGCCACAAAATAATAACATGGTGAGGAAACCATAAAGTTTGAGCTTGTTACCGTGTTCTGGCCATGACGTTGTTCTTCTTGGGTTGCTGGTTGACGGGGCTACCCACGGTGCCATTTTTTACTGATACCTTCCTGGCCAGCTCTCTCTGTTTCTCTGCCAATCACAGGAGATATCATCATAGTTAGAAACAATTAACAAACAAATTTTTTACTGATACCTTCCTGGCCAGCTCTCTCTGTTTCTCTGCCAATCACAGGAGATATCATCATAGTTAGAAACAATTAACAAACAAGGCAACAGTAAACATGTAGTCCCCCATGGATGACGCAGCGCACAACCTTGGGCCAATTGAGACAGCGCGTGACTAACACATTTCAGCTAATTACTTCAGCTCCCGCCTTGGGCCAATCAGTGTAATTTAAGCAAATTCTGGATCTCTACTGCAAGACGCGTCATTCACCTAGGTTTCTACAAAATCAGACCAGGGCTGTCTAAGATATCACGTGTCACTAACATATGAACGAACAAAAAGAGAGAGCTCCAAAGTCCCCTCTCCGATTTCATCGTGAGCGACAATGAGGGAAAGTGTCACCCCCTCCATCCCCATTGTCTTCCAACAGGTAGTGTCATTCCTAGCGAACACACAGTCCTCAGCATAGTCGTCACCACTATTTTATGCCAGACTATGCCCCAATACCCTTTTCCACAATGTATTCAATTGTTCATCTGATTTGCTTTCTTTAGTGGGCCTACAATAAAACATGTTGCTTTCAGGTCCATCACTACCTTCTACCTGAAAATGACTATAAACAAAATGTTAGTAGGCAACCGTACTGCAACACTGGTTGTGCTGACATATGGAGGAGCATGTGGGGTTTATAATGTAAACTTTGGGCTTGACTTTTATGGGACTTCCACACTGTCGTCTGTGTGCTTGGAATTCCTCTGTGGTCCAGTAGTGAATAAGCAGGCTGCCAAGACAATGATTGTGATGCAAAGCTTAATTAACATCAACATGACACTTCATTTATTTAATCTCTGAAGCACAGTGTTGCTGACCAACTGAGTACATGAGAGGGAGATAGGGTTATGGGATTGGAAGCGGTGACCTCAAAGCCCTTTTAAAGTTCCTGCCCTGGGTTACGTTGAGTAACTTCAGCCTGTTACTGATAGCAAGGGCAGAATGGCTATTGGGTATTGGCTTTAGGCAATATACCCCAAACAACCACAGAAATGCTCAGGGAGATCAAACACACTAAAGCTTTATTAGGCTTTATTGTGGAAACCGTTTAATACGGTGCATTCGGAAAGTATTGAGACCCCTCGACTTTGTCTACATTTTGTTAGGTTACAGCCTTATTCTAAAATGTATTACATTATTTTTCTCACCAATCTACACACAATTCCCCAAAATGACAAAGTGAAAATAGGTTTAGACATTTATGCAAATTCATAATAAAAAAATAAAAAAAACGTTATTTACATAATTATTCTGTGTCACAGGAAGGACCCAAAAAATTGTCAAAGATGCCAGTCATCCAAGTCATAGACTGTTCTCTGTGCTACCACACGGAAAGCGGTATCGGAGCGCCAAGTCTAGGTCCAAAAGGCTCCTTAACAGCTTCTAACCTCAAGACATAAGACTGCTAAACAAATTTATCAAATGGCCACTTGGACTATTTACATTGACACTCCATTCCCCCCTTGTTTTTACACTGCTGCTACTCGCTGTTTATTATCTATGCATAGTCACTTTACCCCTACCTACAAGTACAAATTACCTCGACTAACCTGTACTAACCTGCAAGAGTTGCAAAGGGTCGGAAAATTTCCGGTAAATTTCCCAGAAATGTTCCATTGGAATTTTGCTTAAATTCATTTAGAAAAAAGTTAGCTTATAACAGTGAACCTTTGTGGGATACACAAGGCAATTCTAGGTCTTGTGGCATATTTTGGTTAACCTATCCCAAATTCAATGGAATTACAAGCCTCTGCATGCACAGTGCATTCTTCCATCACATGTGCAGCTGATTCTCAAGATTTTGCACACTAATGAGATGCTATTGAGCCCACACTACTACACTGTTTGAGCCAAGGACTATATGCTTTCTGGTAAGTTTTGATTACAATAATGGGTGGGGTGAATATATTTAATATGACATGCATGATATTTTGTTTACTAGTAAATAGTAGCCTACAGCAGAGTGTGTTTAAATCATTTATAACTTGTTAATTTCAGCTAGTTAGTTTTTTCTACCGTGTGGGTTTTAGCTTGCTTGAGCCTGCTAACTGAGGAGTGTTAATTCAAACATTTATCTTACAAAAGGGGTTATTTAATCTAACTGCTTAACTATTTATCTGGACATGGAATTGTAATTGTTTTGTTACTCATTTTCTTCTAATCTTTACACAAAAATGCCATGGGCACTATCTGAGGTGTGGAGAATTTTCACTGCAGCCAATGTAGAAGGAAAAGCTGTGTACATTTGCAAATACTGTGCCAAATTATATGTTGGACCACAGAAGGTATTTGCACTGGTGACAGACAATGCTGCGAATATGAAGGCTGCTTGGTCTAAAGTGGAGGAGTCCTACCCTCACATCACACCCATTGGCAGTGCTGCTCATGCACTGAATCTTCTCCTCAAGGATATCATGGCACTGAAAACAATGGATACACTCTACAAGCGAGGCAAGGAAATGGTTAGGTATGTGAAGGGTCATCAAGTTATAGCAACAAATCGACCTCACCAAGCAAAGTGAGAAGAATAAGAGCACCACATTGAAGCTGCCCAGCAACACCCATTGGGGTGGTGTTGTCGTAAGTTTGCCAGTCTCCTGGTGGGGTAGGAGTCTCTCCAAGAAATGGCCATATCACAGTCTGCCGATATGGACAGCCCCATCAAGAGGATCCTCCTGAATGATGTATTTTGGGAGAGAGTGGTAAGCAACCTAAAAACCTTTGGCAGTAGACATTGCACAGATTGAGGGAGACGATGCCAACCTGTCTGATGTTCAGACACTGCTTGTAAGAGAAGAAATCCGTACTGCCCTGCCCACTTCACTGTTGCTCCAAGCAGAGGAAACTGCAATTCTGAAATGCATCAAAAAGCGTGAAGACTTCTGTCTGAAGCCCATACACGCCGCAGCATACATGTTGGACCCCAAGTATGTTGGCAAGAGCATCCTGTCTGGTGCAGAGATCAACAAGGCCTATGGTGTCATCACTATCGTGTCTCGCCACCTTGGCCTGGATGAGGGCAAGGTTCTTGGCAGTCTGGCAAAGTACACATCCATGCAAGGGCATAGGGATGGAGATGCAATATGCTAGTTGTGCCAACATATTTCATTAGCCACCTGGCGGAAGGGACTTTGGGGATCTGAGGCTCTTTCCCCTGTTGCCTCCATCATACTCCAAATCCAACCAACATCAGCCGCCTCAGAGCACAACTGGTCCATGTTCGGCAACACACACACACTAAAGCACACAACAGGCTGACCAATACAAGGGTTGAACAATTGGTGGCCACCTGTGCAAATTTGAGGCTTTTTGAGCCTGACAACGAGCCATCCTCAACAAAGTTGAAAAGTGACAGTAAAGGTGAGCCCTCAGAGTCAGATGTTCAAGAGGTGGACATTGAGGAGGTCCAGGGAGAAGACATGGAAGCCTGAGAGGAAGACAACCAAAGCTTTAGTTCCTAAATACATTTTTACAGATGTACAGTTGAAGTCGAAAGTTTACATACACCTTAGCCAAATACTTTAAACTCAGTTTCACAATTCCTGACATTTAATCCTAGCAAAAATTCCCTGTCTTAGGTCAGTTAGGATCACCACTTTATTTTATAAATGTGAAAATGTCAGAATAATAGTGGAGATAATTATTTATTTCAGCTGCTATTTCTTTCATCACATTCCCTGTGGGTCAGAAGTTTACATACACTCAATTAGTATTGCTTTTACATTTTTAACTGCGTCAAATGTTGCAGGTAGCCTTCCACAAGCTTCCCACAATAAGTTGGGTGAATTTTGGCCCATTCCTCCTGACAGAGCTGGTGTAACTGAGGTTTGTAGGCCTCCTTGATCGCACACGCTTTTTCAGTTCTGCCCACAAATTATCTATAGGATTGAGGTCAGGGCTTTGTGATGGCGACTCCAATACCTTGACTTTGTTGTCCTTAAGCCATTTTGCCACAACTTTGGAAGTATGCTTGGGGTCATTGTCCATTTGGAAGACCCATTTGTAACCAAGATTTAACTTCCTGACTGATATCTTGAGATGTTGCTTCAATATATCCACATCATTTTCCGCCCTCATGATGCCATCTGTTTTGTGAAGTGCACCAGTCCCTCCTGCAGCAAAGCACCCCCACAACATGATGCTGCCACCCCCGTGCTTCATGGTTGGGATGGTGTTCTTTGGCTTGCACGCCTCACCTTTTTCCTCCAAACATAACGATAGTCATTATAGCCAAACAGTTCTATTTGTTTCATCAGACCAGAGGACATTTCTCCAAAAAGTATGATATTTGTCCCCATGTGCAGTTGCAAACCATATTCTGGCTTTTTTATGGCGGTTTTGGAGCAGTGGCTTCTTCCTTGCTGAGCGGCCTTTCAGGTTATGTTGATATAGGACTCATTTTACTGTATATATAAATACTTTTGTACCCGTTTCCTCCAGCATCTTCACAAGGTCCTTTGCTGTTGTTCTGGGGTTGATTTGCCCTTTTCGCACCAAAGTGCGTTCATCTCTAGGAGACAGAACACGTCTCCTTCCTGTGCGGTATGACGTCTGCATGGTCCCATGGTGTTTATGCTTGCGTACTATTGTTTGTACAGATGAACGTGGTACCTTCAGGCGTTCGGAAATTGCTCCCAAGGATGAACCAGACTTGTGGAGGTCTACAATTTGGAGGTATTGGCTGATTCCTTTTGATTTTCCCATGATATCAAGCAAAAAGGCACTGAGTTTGAAGGTATGCCTTGAAATACACCCACCTTCAATGAACTCAAATTATGTCAATTAGCCAATCAGAAACATCAAAAGCCATGACATTTTCTGGTATTTTCCAAGCTGTTTAAAGGCAGTCAACTTAGTGTATGTAACCTTCTGACCCACCGGAATTGTGATACAGTTAATTATAAGTGAAATAATCTGTCTGTAAACAATTGTTGGAAAAGTTACTTGTATCATGCACAAAGTAGATGTCCTAAACAGACTTACCTAACAGTGGTTGAAAAATGAGTGTTAATGATTCCAACCTAAGTGTATGTAAACTTCCAACTGTAGGTCAAATAGGGGAGAGGCGTTGTGCCGCTTTATCTGTTTTTTGAGACCAGGTTTGCTGTTTATTTGAGCAATATGAGATGGAAGGAAGTTCTATGCAATTAGGGCTCTATATAATACTGTACGCTATCTTGAATTGGTTTTGAATTTGGGTCTGTGAAAAGACCCCTGGTGACATGTCTGGCGGGATAAGTGTGTGTCAGAGCTGTGTGTAAGTTGACTTGCAAAGAATTTGGGGTTTTCAACACATTAATGTTTCTTAAAAAATAAAAAAAAGAAGTGATGCAGACAGTCTCTCCTCAACTCCTAGCCAAGAGAGACTGGCATGTATAGTATTTATATCAGCCGTCTGATTACAATTAAGAGCAAAACGTGCCACTCTGTTCTGGGCCAGCTGCAACTTAACTAGGTCTTTCCTTGCAGTACTGGACAACACGACTGGACAATAATCAAGATTAGACAAAACTAGTGCCTGCAGAACTTGTTTTTTTGGAGTGTGGTGTCAAAAAAGCAGAGCATCTCTTTATTACGGCTAGACCTCTCCCCATCTTTACAACCATTGAATCTATATGTTTTGACCATGACAGTTTACAATCTAAGGTAACGCCAAGTAATTTAGTCCCCTCATTTTGTTCAACAGCCACACCATTCATTACCACATTCAGCTGAGGTCTAGAACTTAAGGAATAATTTGTAGCAAATACAATGCTTTTAGTTTTAGAGATGCTCAGGACCAGTTTATTTCTGGCCACCCATTCCAAAACAGACTGCAATTCTTTGTTAAGTGTTTCAGTGACTTCATTACTGCGGTACAGCTTGCCGTGCGTCTTATGGCTTGGGGGCTGAAGCTGATAAGAAGCATTTTGGACCTAGACTTGGCGCTCCAGTACTGCTTGCTGTGCGGTAAGGGCTTGTAAGTAACCATTTCACGGTATTCGGCGCCAGGGACAAATAAATCTGATTTGATTCAGACCCTTTGCTATGAGTAGTGGTGGAAAAAGTACCCAAATGTCATAAAGTAAAAGCATTGATACCTCAATAGAGAAGGTAAAAGTTACACAGTAAAATACTACTTGAGTAAAAGTCTAAGTATTTGGTTCTAAACATACTTCAGTATCAAAAGTAAATGTAATTGATAAAATATACTTAAGTGTCAATCATTTCAAATTCCTTATATTAAACAAAGCAGACGGCACCATTTTCTTGTTTTTAAAATATACAGATAGCCAGGGGCACACTTCAGGAATCATTTTAAAACAATGCATTTGTGTTTAGTGAGTCTGCCAGATCAGAGGCAGTAGCGATGACCACATGTTCTCTTGATAAATGTGTGAATTGGAATATTTTCCTGTCCTGCTAAGCATTCAAAATATAACGAGTACTTTTGGGTGTCTATGAAAATGTAGGAAGTAAAAATAACATTTTCTTTAGGAATGTAGTGAAGTAAAAGTAGTCAAAAATATAAAAAGTAGGCATCCCGGGTGGCGCAGTGGTCTAGGGCACTACATCGCAGTGCTAGCTGTGCCACCAAAGACTCTGAGTTCGTGCCCAGGCTCTGTCGCCGGCCGCAACCGGGAGGTCCGTGGGGCGACGCACAATTGGCATAGCGTCGTCCAGGTTGGGAGGGTTTGGCTGGTAGGGATATCCTCGTCTCATCGTGCACTAGCGACTCCTGTGGCGGGCAGGGCGCAGTGCACGCTAACCAGGTCGCCAGGTGCACAATGTTTCCTCCGACACATTGGTGCGGTTGGCTTCCGGGTTGGATGCGCGGTGTGTTTAGAAGAAGTGCGGCTTGGTTGGGTTGTGTTTCGAAGGACGCATGGCTTTCGAGCCCGTATGGGAGTTGTAGCGATGAGACAAGATTGTAGTTACTAACAAATTGTATACCATGAAATTGGGGTAAAAAGGGGGTAAAATTCAAAAAAATCTTTTTACAAATAAATTATATATATATATATAAGAGACTCGAAATTGAGCACAGATGTATCCTGTTTCCATTGATCATCCTTAAGATGTTTCTACAACTTGGAGTCCACATGCTGTAAATTGATTGTACATGATTTGGAAAGGCACACCTGTGTGTGAATTTGAATAGTTGAAAGTGCATGTCAGAGCAAAAACCAAGCCATGAGGTCAAAGGAATTGTCCGTAGAGCTCCGAGACAGGACTGTGTCGAGGCACAGATCTGGGGATCTGCAGCATTGAAGGTAAGGTCCCCAAGAACACAGTAGCCTCCTCAATCATTCTTAAATGTAAGAAGCTTGGAACCAAGAACTCAATGGTCACGCTGACAAGAGTTCCTCTATGGAGATGGGAGAACCTTCCAGAAGGACAACCATATCTGCAGCACTCCACCAATCAGGCTTTAGAGAGTGGCCAGATGGAAGCCAATCCTCATTTAAATGCACATGACAGCTTACTTGGAGTTTGCCAAAAGGCACCTGAAGTACTCTAACCATGAGAAAAAGATTATCTTGTCTGATAAAACCAAGATTGAACTCTTTGGCCTGAATGCCAAGCGTTATGTCTGGAGGAAACCTTGAACCATCCCTACGGTGAAGCATGGTGGTGGCAGCATCATGCTGTGGGGATGTTTTTCAGCGGCAGCGACTGGGAGACTAGTCATGATCGAGGGAAAGATGACTGGAGGAAAGTACAGAGTGATCCTTGATGAAAACCTGCTCCAGAGCACTCAGGACCTCAGACTGGGGCGAAGGTTCACCTTCCAACAGGACAACGACCCTAAGCCCACAGGCGAGACAACCAGGAGAGCCTTGGGGACAAGTCTCTGAATGTCCTTGAGTGGCCCAGCCAGAGTCCGGAATTGAACCCGATCAAACATCTTTGGAAAGACCTGAAAATAGATATGCAGCGACGCTCCCCATCCAACCTGACAGAGCTTAGGAGGACCTGCAGATAAGAATGGAAGAAACTCCCCAAATACAGGTTTGCCAAGCTTGTAGCGTCATACCCAAGAAGACTCGAGGCTGTAATTGCTGCCAAAGGTGCTTCAACAAAGTACTCAGTAAAGGGTCTGAATACTTATGTAAATGTGATATTTCACAGTTTTATTCGTAAGAAATTTGCAAAAATGTCTAAAAACCTGTTTTTGCTTTGTCATTGTGGGGTAGTTTGAGTAGATTGATGAGGAGAAAAAACAATTTAATCAATTTTAGAATAAGGCTGTAACGTAACTAAATGTAGAAGTACAGGGGTCTGAATACTTTCAGAATGCACTGTATCTTGGTTATGACTTTCAGTCAGTAACTCAAACCTATTTTGATAGCTCTAGGCCTATGTCAATATTTTTTTTTAGCAAAACATGGTAAAGGAGTAATGTTACAAAGATGCATGCCAAAGAAGAATCATCACTTTGGTGCATCTGACTGAACCTGCCTTTCTGCATGTCGCTGTGCTATAAGCCTATCATAAATATTTATTGTGCTTACGCAAAGAACACAGCATTGCTCCAAAAATAGATGAACTACTGAATGAGAATAACACCGTTGACTCATTAATACATTCTGTCTGGTGGATATGTGGTGTAGGGATGTTATATGATGTACTGTTTTATCTTTAGCTCATTTAGCACAAACATAGTTCACCGTTTTATATTTTGTTTTAGATCTAATGTGGGTGCTTTGGTGTCTTTGGACCCAGGACGAGGCAGCAGCTAATGGGGATCCCTAATAAATACATTAACCAATTGCTATAGCTGATTCACTCAGTTTGATAGCATGCCATCAATGTATGCATTTGCTCAAATGCCACAGCTGGTGGTTGTATGTTGTTATACATTGACTGACAGACTGAATGAATGATTTAATCATTTATAGACAGAGAGATGGTCTTATTGAAGGCCACCGTGTGTTAGTACAACACAGACACATTGATGATGTACAGAAAATGAGGAGTGGAGATCCTATTTTAAGGCTCACCTATTTTCACTTGCAGTGGGGAGGGCTTGTAGTTCATGGCCACCGTTTCCCCTTCTCTAGTATCGGAGTCGGCCTCGGAGGTGGAGGATGCTGCTGGGTCCTGCTGCAGAAAAAAAGGATGATTAGCTTTCCCAGGTTTGATATTGTCATTTTCTATCAGATGTGTTCAACTTTTTTCCCCCACCTTTATTTAACCAGGTAGGCCAACTGAGAATAAGTTCTCATTTACAACTGCAACCTGGCCAAGATAAAGCAAAGCAGTGTGACAAAAAAATAACAGAGTTACACATGGGATAAACTAAAGTCAACTTTCAAGATTCACTGTGGTTGTTTTACATTTGACCTCTGGCACAAATCAGCTTCCATAAGCGACAGTCGTGTTTTCAATTCCAAAACAGGCAGACTTCAGCTTAACTTCACAACCGGTGAAAATATTTGTTTTATTTGACCATGCCCAAAAGGCCTTTTCCAGCCCCTTGAGCACCTTCTTCCCCTCATCTATGGCGTTCTACTTATATTTTACTGTTTAGTTAGCCTCTGCTTCCAGGCTTCGCTCACGTAAGGTGAAAGCCTGTGACAGAGACTACTGTTAAGTGTGTGCCTGCTTGTGACTCTATGCTTGTCCAGTTTCCACTGCCAGAGCATTCTACTTGTGAGACTGGGCTGGGAATAGGCCAGTGAGGATGTCTGTGAGTGACGTCACTCGGGGGCCGTGGGAGAACAGAGGGGGTTCCTATTGGATGGGAGTGTGTCCCAAATGGAACCCTACGTAGTGCACTACTTTTGACCAGGCTCTGGTCACAAGTAGTGCACTATAAAGGTAAAAGGGTGCCGTTTGGGACGCAACCGAGAGCTGCTGGATGGTGGAAGGTCTGGCTGGCTGGTCTGCCTACTCCATTGACAGAGCCCTGCATTATGTTCACCACAAGCCTGTCACAGCCAGCAAAGTAGGCCGGAGCAGAGATCCCACAAGGGCAGCCTGAAAGAACACTGCATTCTCTCCAGGGAACTGCCTGGCTGCCGTGGTGAAACAACAGACCACTAACAAGCAGTACAGCAGGCAGAGCATGAAACTACTATACAGCACCTAGTGAACATATCCAGTATAGAGTCCCTCTCTTGCAGTTTACCCATTCTGCTGACTTCAATTTTATAAGCATAGTTGATTACATTTAAACACGTACTGTGTAGTCTACACTGTAGACAGACCTAAGTGTCATTACGTAATAGCCTATATTTATATTTGTAATTTAGCAGACACTCATCCAGAGCCACTAACACACACACTTATTTCACTCCCAGAACAAGTGTTAAATAACAGACTCAGAGCTTTTCCCCCTGTCTAGTACAATTCATACCAGCACTGGACACAAACAACAGCTTCATCCGGTGAAATATTGTTCATTAAGCTGAACGAATTAATCAAAAGTGACAACGTGGTGCTAACAGAGCACAGGGACATGGGAAAGTACAACAATGAGCTATTCCCACTGTAACAGCCTGCAAACATCAGGCTCTTTTTGTTCTGCGACAAAGACCCATTATGTTCTTTATGAGGTTTTCCAAACACCAGCTTCTCCTTCTACCCATTCAGAGTCACACCTTAGCTCACACAATAGAGCTCTGAGCAGCTGGAGAGAAAAAAAAGAATATTTAAGTTATCTCCACTCACAATAGATGAAGTGTGGATGATGTATCAAGTATTGGGAATTATGTTCTCCTTGAGGTCTTTAATCTAGTATGGATGCATGTAGAAGGTGCATCTGTTTTTGTGTGCGTTTTGATGAAGTGAGCTCTCACTGTGCAGAAGGTGAGGGATACATGTTAGAGGTCATTCGACATATCATCAACACACACTGATACATCTTCTATATGCATCCATGCTTGATGAAAGACCTCAAGGAGATCATACCATACACCAGTTAAACTAGGTGTGATTCCATTCCCTGGTCTGGTCAGCTATGACCCCCTGAGCTAACAGCAGTGGTGGAAAAAGTATCCAATAGTTATAATTGAGTAAAAGTAAAGATACCTTAATAGAAAATGACTCAAGTAAATGTCACCCAGGAAAATCCTACTTGAGTAAAAGTCTATTTGGTTTTGTTATATACTTAAGTATAAAAAGTAAATGTAATTGATTAAATATACTTAAGTATCAATCATTTCAAATTCCTTATATTAAGCAAACCAGACAGCACCATTTTCTTGTTTTTATTAAATGTTTTATTTTATTTTATTTACGGATAGCCAGGGGCAAGCGCCAACACCCAGACATCATTTACAAATGAAACATGTGTTTTGTGAGATTCTGCTAGATCAGAGGCAGTAGGGATGAACAGGGATGTTCTCTTGATAAGTGTGCGAATTAGAATATTTTCCTGTCCTGCTAAGCATTCAAAATGTAACGAGTACTTTTGGGTGTCAGGGAAAATGTATGGAGTAAAAAGTATATACTTTTCTTTAGGAATGTAGTGAAGTAAAAGTGTTGGCAGAAAAATTCCAGGTCCCGTCAGTTAAATTGGATGTGGCATTTGGCTTAAATACATGTCACCCTTCTATAGTGCTGTTTAAGTTAAAGGGAGTGTTGGCACAACCCAACTCAAACCGTAGCCTAATTCTACAAAGGACAGCCTGTTTTATTAATTTGAAGTCAATTTCAGAACATTTGAGAGGCAGTTGTCAAGTTGATTCATTTGCTTTACCATTCACAAAGAACTGATTAGCATGAGAATGCACAGAGCTCTCTGTGCAACAGAACAGCTGGCACTTTGACTCTCTGATATGGATTGAATAAGGATAGACTACAAGTTGTCACTGCGGTCTACGTAGACCTAACAGACCTAGCCATTGGATTTTCTTCAAGTAAATCAGGCTAGAAGTTGAAACCAATACTAGCAATCTGAAGAAAAAAAAAATTGTTTTAATC